>NC_089507.1:178856691-179598229 GCF_036850995.1 Saccopteryx leptura
AATTTTATCTTAGTTCTTAGAGCTTAAAATCTTTAAGGGCTTAAAATCCCCTAAAATATATGTTTCTGCATTTTGGCAGCAAACAATTTTAAACACTCTGAGCTATGGAATAAAAATAAAATCAATACCAACTACTATTACTTCTATGGGTACTGCCTGGCCCAATGTCAACCAGAATCATTCTTGCTCTAAAAAGCTCAGGTAAGTTATATATCACTCTCCCCCATGTTGGAAGTCCTAAGCACTCAGCAGGCAGGAGCTAGAATAGGACAAGTCCACACTTACTGGCCATCAGCGGTCGCCCTCCTCTGTACCCAGAATAACTTTCAGGTGGAAGCATCTGTTGAGCACGGAGCTCTGTCATGCTGTTACCGGCCCAGTTTATCTCAGAGAGAGAAAAAACAGGACGCTGGCTAGTTTGGTCAACTTTCCTTAGCTAACATCTCCCCCTCGTCACACAGCAAGTCCCAATGGGCATCAAGAGGCCTCACCCGAGGATAACTCCAGGCTTTAGAAACGACCACTCCCAGCCCAGGAATCTGAGCTGGGTGTCAGAGCTGGCTTCAGAAAGTGGGGTACTGTTCGGAGCAAGACCGGGTCCTCACCCTGCCTTCTTCCCGGGAGTCCCACCAAACGCGCCGCTGCCTCCAGCCACCACGGAACGAAGGGCTCGGACAAAAAGCAGCCTGGTAGCTAGAATTTCCTTTTTCCGTTTTCTTTTCAAAACTATTAAGTTATACTAGTTTTCTTCTGGTTTGGCAAGTTCAATGGAATGAGTCAAGGGGAAAACTGAAGTTGTAACAACTTGGTGGTTGTGACTTGCTGGGGAAGATGCTGAAAAATCAGGTCACTGAACAGAGACCCTTGGGTGGATGTCAGGGAGCCTAGGCTGTAAAGAATATGTTTTTCAAAAATAAGACAGTGCACGTTATGGTTCTGGATAAGCAAATTTCATGATAATTCTAATGGCAGGCTTGTGGGGCTGGACCTTCATCTCTTAATGGCTGTCAATGTAAATTATTCAGTCATAGGAGTTTGCTGATCGCAGCTTCAGAAACTCATATGTTGCTATTAAATTCTAGAACCAAGGCTACTGTTTATGAAAAAGAAGAAGGAAAAAGAAAGAAAGAAAGAAAGAGGAAGAAAGAAAGAAAGAAAGAAAGAAAGAAAGAAATAAGGAAAGAGAAGAAAAAAGAAAAAAAGGACAAGACAAGAAAAGTAAAAAGTCAGTTTTGGGGAGAAAACCTAAGTTAAAGTCTTGGTTGGGAATGGACATTTAGTGGATTTCAGTGACTACGTCTATCTGAGATTGCCTTGTTGATTTACCGTGTCCTTGTTCACCACCCGCCTTCCCTCGACTAGAATATAAAACATGAGTGCGCACGGGCCTGTCCTGTCTTGCCATCCTCTCCCCAAGAACTAGCTCTGTAGCTCGACACACACTCTCTGAGTGGTGATTGGACCACACTACAGCTGTCTGGGCCTTGTAAAGCCTCTGCTGCCCTTCCAAGCACAGTGGCCACTACAGTCCCAAGCCTCCTTGGAGATCCTTGCACAGGTCTGAAATGATGGGGCCCAGCACAGAGGCAGACACGGCAAGGACGAAGGCTGTCTGTTCTCCGGTGCCCCAGGTTCAGCATGAACGGGGTGCTGAGGACGGCTGCAGCCGGTGCCCTGAGAAGTTGCAGTATTTTATTTTATTTTGGATTATGTGCATACATAACTCCAAGGCCAGTGACAGCACACTTAATTCCAAAAATGAACAAACAATTTAACAAATAAAAAAAAAGAACTAAAGAGAAAATAATGTCCCCAAACTGAAAACTCCAGGAAACCTCTTCTTTCTTCTGGTGGACAAAAGACTTCTGTTTTCAAGCGATGGCTACGTAGTTTGACAATGGCCAGCCTGCTGGGTGAACAGGTGTTCAAACCCCCAAAGGATTTGGTCACATCGTGTATTGGTGTTACGAGTTATTCTGGAGTATTTATGGAACCCACTGACTTCATCCCTGATGGGGCCTGCTTGATCTGTGAGCCCCAAAAGCACACAAACAGCTTCAGCTGTATCCACTGTGACCCCCTCCCCCCCCAAACCAACATGCTCTCCACTCTCCGTGCAAGGAGAGAAATTAGGACTGCAAAGTTGGAGAGGTAAATCGTCAGCGGGCACTGTCGTCCCTCAGGTGGGGATATTCAGTGGGAAGATGCTGTGGGTGGTATGGCCAGGAATGCTCAGACCGAAACCTCACAGAATGTAAGCCCAGGACGGGGACTTGAGAAAGTCAGCCCCAACCCCTGGCCAAATCAGGGCCAGAGACTTGATTCTTCATAAGGATCGCTTTCTTTCTAAAGCACAAGTAGGGTCTTTCCAGGTGGAGCGGGCAGGATCTGGGGGTTGGAACTGGGGGCGAGAGGAAGCTGGTGATGAACTCATCACTTGGGTCACACTGTGTGTGAAGAGCATGGAGGCTTCCTTGCAGGAAGGCGCTGGCCCTCACCCAGCCCAGGGTTTTTCCTGCCAGTATGAGCGAAGCAAGCCATCTGAGGGCTCTGGAACAAATACATTTCCAAAAAAGTGACTGCCTGCTTCACTGGGGACACTCTGCAGTTTGTCTCCCTGGGTCATAGGAGAGCCCACCTGGCTGTCCTCTCAACCTCTCCTCCTCGACCCTGAAACAAATTGGACTCCCCTAACAGATAGGATAGAGGCCAAAGGCAGAATGAGCTGGAAAAACCAGTCTGGCGCTCGAGGGCAGCCCCACCTGCATGGAAAAGAGAGCCATTGCTGCTTTGTGCTGTAGAAGGTCAGCACCATGGAGTGTTGTATAGAAAGGGCCTTGGGCTCCATCAGTCCCAGACCACTTCAGTACCAGCTGTAGTTGGGGCACGTGTCCATGTAGCTTAGAACAGTTTCAGTTTCTTTTCCTTTTTTCTTTCTTTCTTTTCTTTCTTTTTTTTTTTAATTCAGTGAGAGGAGGGGAGGTAGAGACAGACTCCCGTATGCGTCCTGACTGGGATCCACCCAGAAAGCCCACTAGGGGGCAATGCTCTGCCTAACTGGGGCATTGTTGCTGAGCAACAGTGCTCTTCTTAGTGCCTTAGGTGGAGGCCATGGAGCCATCCTCAGTGCCTGAGGCCAACTTGTTCCAATCGAGCCATGGTTGCAGAAGAGAGAGAGAGAGAGAGAGAGAGAGAGAGAGAGAGAGAGAGAGATAGAGATAGAGAGAAGTGAGAGGGTGGAGAAGCAGATGGGTGCTTCTCCTATGTGTTCTGACTCAGAATTGAACCCAGGACATCTACATACTGGGCCAATGCTTTACCGCTGAGCCAAGTGGCCAGGCCCAGTCTCAGGTTCTAAAAGAACACATCATCTTGTTTTTCACTCAGAGACAACCTTCTCAGTCACCAGCCTCAGCACCTTCTAGGAAAGGTTCTAAAACAAGAGATTCAAGGATACCCCACATGTACAGACTTCTAGACCAGACAGAAAGGCTGTCTGACAATCTAGTGTAGCCTCCTCCTTTGCTGGGAGTTGTTCCTCTACAACCTTCTACGCTGGAAGGGCCCTCTGCACTGTTTCACTCTGCTGGCTTCTGTCCCACAGAGATTAAGGACACAGATTGCAGAACAAGACTGTTTTGCTCCCAACCCCAGCTCTGCGTTCCCTGATGTGTCTGGGCAGGTCTCCCCATCGCCCTTTCGGGGCTCTATTTCCTCATCTGTAAAATGGCAGAAACAGTAGCTACATTGTCAGGTTGATATAAAGTTTAAATGAATTACTACAAAGGATTTGGTAATAACTCAGCTGAGACCCCAATAAAGACCAGCTATTAATACTAAAACCGTCTTTAATGTAAAATAAAAATAGACTGTCATGGGAGTGGGAAAATGTTACATATTGTTAAAAAACCAAAAAGGTTAAAAAAAAAAACCCAAAGAGGCTGGGGGAAGCCTGGGGCCCATGTATTTAGAAGTCGCTTGTGATCAAAGAGCAAGAGCGTGGAAAAAATAAAGTTTACTGCTTAATGACCAAGATCTTTTTTTTTTTTTTTTTTTTTTTTTGTATTTTTCTAAAGCTGGAAACGGGGAGAGACAGTTAGACAGACTCCTGCATGCGCCCGACCGGGATCCACCCGGCACGCCCACCAGGGGCGATGCTCTGCCCACCAGGGGGAGATGCTCTGCCCCTCCGGGGCGTGGCTCTGCCGCGACCAGAGCCACTCTAGCGCCTGGGGCAGAGGCCAAGGAGCCATCCCCAGCGCCCGGGCCATCTTTGCTCCAATGGAGCCTTGGCTGCGGGAGGGGAAGAGAGAGACAGAAAGGAAGGGGGGGGGTGGAGAAGCAAATGGGCGCTTCTCCTGTGTGCCCTGGCCGGGAATCGAATCCAGGTCCCCCGCACACCAGGCCAACGCTCTACCGCTGAGCCAACCGGCCAGGGCTGACCAAGATCTTAAAGCGAGGAAGGCCGGGGTCTAATGTCTGACAGCTACACCTAGCCCTGAGTTTCCCAGCTTCTGGCAACCGCATCAAGCACCCCAATACTAATTTTCCATGCCCCAGTTGCAGCCACAGTTTGATCTTGGAGAAAAAAAACAAACAAACAAATAAAGCAAAGTGAGGCTATTTTCTTTCTCGTCTCCGGGGATATGGCAGCTCGTGTACGTGCTCCAGGGACGGGACGGAAAGCGCCTGGTTGAGTCAGGGGAGGAGGGTCCCAGGCCAACCTCTGCTTCATCTTACTTTGCCCGTAAAAGCCAGACATTCGCTGCATGAGCTCTCCTGTTGCGCAAACACTGCACACTATCTGGAAAGATTGATGGTGCCTCTTTCTAACTTGGAGATTCAGGCTGTGGTCCGGCCTTAAGGTTTCCATTGAAATGCAGAGTGAAATTTCCCCTGCCAGAAAGAACAGCTGGATCAGGAGGGCATACATGCCTTATTTCACATAATAAAAGGAGATGATTGCTGGGATAAAAAAGAACGAGTCAGAAAAGTGTTTTGTTATAGTAAAAGAAATAACAAAAAAAAAACTTCCTCGGTTGCCTCCCCTGTACTCTTCATTCTGTAACTGCAGATTGGGTCCCTGTTGCCTGATGAAACAGTAAGTGGAGACGTGTTGGTCAGGATCCCAGAGAACCTGAAGTAAAGACAGGCCCATGGGACTGCAGCCTAGCGTGACCGGGTAAGATGCCCCAGCTTCGATGGATCTGGGGTAGGCATGGGAGAGGGGGTCGGGGGGGGGGGAGATGACAGGAAGCATGACGGGTCAGATCATTGTAAATGCTGTGGATTTTAACTGTCCTTTTTGGGCTTCACCACATGCAGCGTCATAGCTACCAGTGGTGCGTGGTGCAGCTAGGTGCCACATGCGAATCCACCAAGACTACAGTTGCTATGGGATGGGCGGTGCTGTCCAGGACTGAGGCCGCCCTGTCTCTGACGTCCCAGAAGTGGCGAATCAGGGCTTTCACCATAGCAATGCCCACAGGAGCAGCTGCTGTAAGGGAGTTGAACTGCTCAGCGATGTTGGGGAGGGCTGTAAATGACAAACGCTGCCCAGCAACATGGCCAGTGAGCAACAGGTGGCTGACTGAATTTTCAACTGAAAAAAATAAAATCTCACAATGTATTTCAGTGACCCTACCGACGTTCCGGATCTGACACCATGGTAGACGTGGGTCTCTGTTGGATCATAGGCTGGCTATTCTCTCAAAACAAACTCCCCTGGTTTCTCTGGACCAATCTGTACTCATTTGTAGAGTCAGGACCCATTTGCATTGCTCAGGACAGAAATTCCAGTCTTCCATGGTTTATCTCATTCTATAACCCTGTTTCCAATATCAACAAACTCTCTTGGTGTCACCTCCAAAAACATTCCAAATCCAATACCCATCTGTTATTGTCACTGCCCAGAACTCACCTCATGCCTCAAGTGAATTTGCCAAAGTAAAAAATCAGATGTGACTTGACAGCTTGGAACTCTCCGATGGCTTCCCCTTGTCCCCAGCTCCCCACCGTGACCTGCTCTCTCGACCACATGCTCCTTTCTCTAGGCTCCATCTGAACTGGCAGGTTTTCCTGGTCTTCAGACATGCCACGCTTTCTCCTGTCTGAACTTCACTACTTTTTCCACCTGGCACTTTCTTGTCCTGATCTTCATGTGAAGTTGTTGTCATGACTTGGGGTTCCTTGGAGATACCCCCTGACCACCCTGGCCAAAGCCGCTCCTCCATCTTCCCCACTGCTATCTCTCGTCCTATTTCCCCATGTGCTTCCTTCAAGGACTTTTTTGTATTGTTATTTGACCATGTATTGGTTTCCATGCTCTTTGCCCGTGTTCCCCCATCAGAGGAGCTATAGAAGGAACCTTCCCTCTGTTCACCTTTGTCTGCCCTGTGCCTGCACATAACAGGCAGTGAACGAAAATCCACAAACGCCGACAATTCTGCTTCATGACTGTGTCTCAGGTTATGTTCAAAGCATTTCGGCTGTTTCAATTCACCTTGTCTTTCAGGTACTTGGTGGCAAGTTGTGACACTCATCTGTGCGTCCATCTAACTCCTCCAGCACCCATCAAATTGTTCCTGAGCATGTCTGTGTCAGGCAATGGGTCACTGTCAACATTATCCAATGTGCTGTGGGTGGGTAAGTGGGAACAGGCAGAGATGCACTGGGGTCTCAGGCAGCCCACAGCCTAACAGCACATTGTCTCCAGCAGCAGAGAGATCCCCTTCACTTCTATAGTTCCTCGTGCATTGTGCTGTTATAGAATGGGAGTGGACACTGCACATACTTCTTCCCACTGCCCTTGGCATTGCTATTTTCTAACTCTAGCATGAGGGGTTAGCAGACTAGCCTGTTACAGTGTCCTGGGGGCAATGGCTGTCTATGGCTTTGATGGCATGTTCCCTCTGCTCAGAGAAAGACTCAGATGTTCAAGACAGTGCCTGGAAGTAGAGTCTTCATTTTAGTTGGTGCCATTTTTTTAATGGAGTGGAACTTAGTAGTATTTTCTCCCTCCATTAAACTATCAACGCTTGCTGAGCTGCCTTCACTGGAAACTCTTTAAAAATATCACTTTTCCCTCCTACTCTTGTGATCTTCATTTTGTTTTTCTTCATAGTCTTGACTACCTTCAGCCTATCCCACTATTTCACTACCTCAAACTCTACCTTTCTTTCCATCCGTCCGTCCATCCATCCATCCATCCATCCATCCATCCATCCATCCATCCATCCACCTGTCCATCCAACTACCAGCTATCATCTTTGTTGGATACTAAATATCCCATAGCCTGCTACAACTATAATTTTTCATGCGTGTCTCTCTAGCACCCGTAACAGTGCCTGGTACATAGTAAGCACTCAGTAAACATTTATTGACTCATTGAATGAACTTACTTCCTAAAAAAGAAATATAATAAACATTTACCCCAGAACACAATCAATGGATTATTACCTTGGCTTTAAATTCCCAGATGACAATATAAAGAAACTACCTGTACTTAACATTATTGTGCAAAGACAGGCTTGTGAGTTTAAGTGTTAGATAGCTTTGGGCCTTGGTGCTGGCTATGGCTCAGGCCATGGACACTGACCACAGCTGCTTGGACCAAAGCATGAAATCTATCTGTCTGTTCTACCCTTGTCCATGAAGTGCCTTGTGTATGAGGGTGGTAGCAGGGAAGACAAAGGGGGGCTCTGGTGGCCGCTGGCTGCGGGAGCAAACAGCAGCAGCCTTCTTTGTCCTGATGCACATACTCTTCCATGTCTTTTTTTTTTTTGGATTAGACAGAGAGAGTCAGAGAGAGGGACAGAAGACAGGGACAGACAGACAGGAAGGGAGAAAGATGAGAGGCATCCATTCTTCATGATGGCACCTTAGTTTTTCGTTGATTGTTCATTGATTGCTTTCTCATATCTGCCTTGACCAGAGGGCTCCAGAAGAGCGAATGAACCCTTGCTCAAGCCAGCAACCTTGGGCTCAAGCCAGGAGCCTTGGGCTCAAGTCAGCAACCTTGGGCTCAAACCAGTGTCTTTGGGCTTCAAGCCAGTGACCTTGGGCTTCAAGCCAATGACCTTTGAGCTCAAACCAGCGATCCTGCGCTCAAGCTGGTAAGTCTGCGCTCAAGCTGGTAATTCTGCGCTCAAGCAGGATGAGCCTGCACTCAAACCAGAGACCTTGGGGTTTCGAGCCTGGGTCCTCCACATCCCAGTCCAACGCTCTATCCACCGCGCCACTGCCTGGTCAGGTTCTTCTATATCTTGTTGATATTCCATGTTCTCTTTTATCGTGGGAACCTTTCTAGTGACTTTTTGCCTGGGTAGAGTTAGAAAGCCATGACTGGATTCTTGACTCCCCTAGTTTTGTACGCAGGCTCTGCCTGGGAATGAAGGACAAGTGTGCTGAAGTGGGTGTCTGTGTCGGGGGGGGGGGTCCACCTGGCAGCTTTCATGGGACTCAGCGTTGGACACGTGGGACTCAGATTCCAGAGTCTGCCAGAAGAACGCCAGCTCAGCAGATGCCACACACATTCCAGCTGGCGATGGAGGAGGCACTTGGTGGCCCACTCTTCCCCTTTCTCTGCTTACTCAGTGAGGTGGCTTTTGTGGTGATGGGAAGGCAGGGGCTGTGAAGAAATGGGGGTGGGGGCAGCCGCAATACGGAGGGAGCTTAATGTATAAGACCTGTGGTTTAAATTCACCCATTGAGCTGGGCGTGAGAGAGAAGTTATAATTTCTGTGCTCTGGCCAGACTACCCCTGCAGCCTAAAGCCTCCCAACTTGCTGGTTCTGTGACTGACATGTTACTTAGCCTCTCAGAGCCTCCGCTTCTTCTTTTGAAAAACAGTGTCCTTCTCAGAGGGTGACTGTGAGGACCAAAGGAGTGAATGTATGGAATACTGTGAGAATGGCACTGGTACAGTCCCTGGGGATAGGCTTCTGTCCTTCCTTGCATCACCTTTCCGCCCCTGGCTCATCGACCTGTGGGAGGAGGCATCTGGCTGCAACAGACGGCAGCATGGCGAATGCCGTGTCCACCTGGGCATGACCATGGAAAGAAAGGACATTTGTGCCCAAAAGATGGACACTCTGTGGAGCACTACTCAGCTGCAATGGCTGTAAGGTGCCAGGCTCCCCATAAGTCTTCACCAACGCTGAGCACAGCCTTTCTGAAGACGGAGACGTGACCTGAATCCCGTGCCCTTGGCTCACTTTCAAGGAGCAACGTGAGACTTAATTATACGGAAGGAATGTTCAGCGCAGCTGCTAGAGATACTGGCTTCCTCCTCCCATTGCTATGAAGCGGCTCAGATGTCAGTGACTGCCATACCTAGGCCCCTGGGACACAGGGAAGTCACCTCTTCATTTTCTCCCACACAATTGAAAAGTACTGTCTCTGAGAACCTCTCTTGCAAACCCCCAAAACTAATAAAACATTGTCATGATCACTTTAAAGAACTCCTGGCAGCCCTAGTCTTTATTGATTTGGAAATAGAATAAATTGGACAGAATGTCTCAGGAGGACAAAATCCCCAATTAAAAACTAGGCAGAGATATGAATGGAATTTCCACCAAAGAAGAGAGATGATGTCCCTGGCCAGTTACCTCAGTGGATAGAGAGCCAACCAGGTGTGTGGAAGGCCTGGGTATGATCCCTGGTCAGGGTACACATGAGAATTGGCTTCTCTTCCCCTCCCTCTTTCTTTCTCTCCCTCCTTCTCGCCCCGTGACTCAATTGGTTTGAGCACATTGGCCCTGGGTGCTGATGATGACTCTGTGGAGCCTCCGCCTCATGAGCTAAAACTAGATTGGTTGTGAGCATGGCCCCAGATGTGCAGAGCCTTGGACCTAGACAGGGTTGCTGTGTGGATCCTGGTCAGGGCGCATGTGGGAGTTTGTCTCTCTATCTCTCTACCTCTCACTTAAAAGAAAAGGAAGCAGATGATAAATGGGCAGCAAGTGCGCACTTGGAAAGATGCTCCACACCAGGTCTCATCAGGGAAATAAAAATTAAAACCACAATGAGGTGCTACCATACTGACTAGAATGTCTAAAACTAAAGCAAAGCAAAACAAACTGGTAACACCAAATGATGTTGATGATGCAGAGCAGTTGGAATCATGCATGTTGGTAGGAATACAAATGGTTCAACCAAAGTGGTTGAACCATTTGTATTCAAAACTGTTGGCACAGATAGGTGAAATCTTACAGTATTTATCTTTCTCTGCCTGGCTTATTTCACTTAGCATAGTCCTATTGTCCTCTAGGCCTGCCCATGCTGTCACAAATGTCAGTTTCATTCTTTTTTATGGTTGAGTAATATTCTATTGGTTACACTGGGGAACAAAATTTTTGTTGCATCCACAAAAACACTTGTTCTTATTAATTCGAGTGTGCTGATCTCAAATGTGACATTAGTTTTTCTCTGTAAGCTACAGGTTTTTTTGCAATTCAAGATTTTAGGTTTTCATCTTATTGTAAAATTTTCAACATTTAGTTTAACATAATGAAATAGAATGTCTTCTTGGGCATCATCTTTGTGAAAATATAATAATTTATATAATGCAGTAAATACACTAATATACTAAAAGATATGATTGCATCAGAATTTGTCTACAATTTTGAAATAGAACATATTAAAACACTTATTTTAATCATAAAATTTGCATAAAACTTATTTAAATTCTATTCAGGCAAAAATTTGCGTTTGTAGCTCTTGTATTTGTATACTTGTTGAGGTCAATCTCGTTTGATGCTCCAGCAGTAGTCTGCTCATCGCTAACAGCTCCAAGATTTTCGGGAAACTTATCAAAGTGACTGTTCAGGAAGTGAATCTTAATGCTCATGTTATACATCCAATGTCGCAGAAAGCCAACAGCACCCTTTGGACCAGAGGTTCATAGTTTTCTGCTTTTTTGTTGCCAAGGAAGTTCTTTGTAACTGCCACAAAATACTGCCATGCTGCTTTCTCCTCCTTATTCATCTTCCTAGAAAATTCTTCGTCATGTATGAGGGTTCGAATTTGAGGTCCATCGAATACACCTGCTTTTATCTTCTTGAAAGACAAGGCAGGAAATAATATGTTGAAAGCATTCACTTTCTCTATTCAAAGCCTGAACAAACTGCTTCATTAAGCCAAGTTTGATGTGAAGTGGGGGAAAAATGATCCTGTCTCGATTAACTACAGGTTCATTCACAATATTTTGCATCCCTACTTCCAGAGCTTCACGTTTCAACCACTCCTTCTGGGTCCAGTGTTTCTCCCAAGCTCGGCTGTCCCACAAACACAGAAAGCAAGGATTCTTCGTGAAACCTCTCTGTTGTCATAGCAGGAAACTTACCATTTTAAGATTCACACAAATTATCAAGTTATGCTCCTCATACTTCAGAAAGTCGAGGACAATTTTTATGTCATTCTTACTAAGTCATTCCATTCAGGTTGGCTAAACTGCTGAGCGGTTAATGGCTGCTTAGCATCAGAAGAAGACCCTTCAGATTTACAACCATTTCCTCATGCATCTTATCAAAATACACTTGATCACCATGTTCACTTTCTTCATCCTTAGAAGAAATAAAACCACTGAAAACTGAAACCGGGAGTGTCTCAGAGTGTGGGATAGGTCATATTGCTGAAGGAATATTAGGATATGCGATCATATGCCATTTTTTCTTGCCAATACCCTTTGTATGGATCAGACAGAAATAACAGTCACTGCTGTGGTCCTTAACATTCACACCAAACCATGGGAATACCAAAAGGCATTCCTTTGCGTTTTCCTTTTGTCCAGTCACAAAGCATTTCCTCACAATTATGACGCACAATATGAGGAGCCCAATTCTTGTCTTGATCGCCAAGGGGAACTTGAAAATAGGCAATATATGCACATGTCACAAATGATGAAATATTGCGCCTTTGACGTTGAAGTGTGTAACAGCCACATATATAACCGAAGGTGTCAGGACTATTCTTACATTTACGCCTACTCGAAGAAGCAATGATTTAATCTTAAAACAAAATAAGAGGGTGTTTTTTATCAGATAATAATTTTTTACATTTAAAAACAACTACAATTATGTAAAAGTGATGTTTGTAAAACATTAATTGCCTTGTGGTTATGTTCAATCCAAGAGTCATTGCCCTTTTAACTGCAATTTAAAAACCAATGCATGCCATTAACTGTAACAAAAAGAAATTAAAATTGCATAAAAACTACAGCATGTACCAAAAAACAGATTTCAGATTTGGAATCAGTGATGCAGAAATATATAGAAATGTTCCCCAGTGTTATATATCTATATCTATATCTATTTATATAAGGGTCCTCGGGTTACGACAGTCTCGACATACGATGTTTTGAGTTTATGACGCTCACTTCCATAAGAACTTAAAAAAATTGAGACATGAATGTTTTGGCTTATGTTGTTAGCATTGTACTTACGGGCTTTGCGGGCAAAATACGTAGTAACGCAGTGTGTGAGTGAAGTTGTTGGCATCCCCAAGTATACCATTTTTGGACTGTTAAAAGCACAAGTGTTCTGTTTGTGTTGTTTTGTTTTGTGGCTTTTTGGCCCTTACCATGGCTCCTTAAAGTCAGAGTTTTCAGATGGTAGTGCTTTGAAGAAGAGAAAAGCCACCACAATGGATGTCACAGAGCTACTGACATCACATGGAGAGGAGTTGTGTGCTGAGGACCTAATTCAGCTGGAGAAGCAACTCATTAAAGAGGAAGAGATAGAAACCTAGAACCTGGGAGATTTACTACCAAGGGTTTGGCAGAAGGTTTTTCTATGGTAGAGGATGGGTTGGCAAAATTTCAGGCTGAGGACCCCAGCGATGACAGATTCAGTAAGGTCTACAGAGCTGTTATGGATGTCTTGCAATGCTATAGGCAGATTTTGGAAGAGAAGAAGTCATCAACCTTCCAGACTAGCCTGGAGCAATTCTTTAAGAGAGCAGAGAGCCCTGCAACAGATCCTGTACCCTCTACATCCGCTGCTTCTCAAGATGAAGCACCCGTAGTACAGGTAGGATCCTCTCCAGCGTCTCCTGCATGTTCCTTAGGCAATCCTGATTCACCTGACTCAGTGTCTCCAGCACCTTCTGCAGGTTCTTCGGCCTCTCCAGCTTCCTCCTCCCAATAGGTCACTCTCTCCCACCTTGCAATGCCCCTTCCAGTGTGCCAGCCAACCACAGGAATAACGGTAAGGATTTTTTTATAGCCATTACCCATTTTTGTCATTTTTTTCTTTACTACAGTACAGTGTACAATACAGTATATTTATGTCTTTTTCCTTTTTCTGTGGCTTAGTTGTGTTTTTATGTTTTAGATTATGATTTTACAACTGTGTTAGCATAGGTAAGTGACTTAGGCTAGGGTGTGTTTCAACCTACACTAAAATTCAGGTTGCATCACTGTCATAGGAACAGAACTGTGTTGTAACCTGTGGGCCCCCTGTTTAGATATATCTATACAGATGTGTATATATCTATACACATCTTCCTTAATCATTAATCTATTGCAGAAAAACAGACTCGTAGATACAAAGAACAAACTGATGGATTCCAGATTCCAGAGCAGAGGGTTATGGAGGGAGGTGGAGGAAATAAGAGAAAGGGAATAAGAGGTACAATTTTCCACTTATAAAATAAGTCATGAGGATGTAATGTATAACATAGGGAAAATAGTCAACAATATCCTAATAACTTTTTATGGTGAGCGCTGGTTACTAGACTTACTGTGGTGATCACATCATAAAGTATATAAATGTTGAATCACTACATTGTACAGGGGGGATGGGCAGGGGAAAAAATGACCAGGGAACAGTGAGGGAGCAGCCTCAGGCAGATAGCCAGTCGTAGGACTGGAGCCTCACGAGGGGACTGTTTATGTTGCTTGGGCCAACTGCAGGAAGGGCTGCTTCCTGCCCAAGGCCAAGTGTGGTCCAGGAATCTGAGCCAAGCTGAACCTGCAGGTAGGGCTGAAGCAGGTATGGCTGCTCTTCTGATTCAATTGGTTTGAACTGGGGCTGGAGACAGGCCTTCTAAGCAGGTGTTCCTGAGGCAGATGGCCTACAGATGATGCTGGGAGAAGCTCTATTTTACTGAAATGTGGGAGAATCCAGTGACTGCTCCAGCTGGATCTGACCCTGGCCTTGATCTACTCTCGCACCACAAACTCTCCTCTCTTACTCCTCTCCAGATCAAGCGAGGGGTAAGAGACGAGGCCTGCACCTGCAGCTCCCCCCTCGATTTTCTCCAAGGTCACTTGTTCTCTTCCTTGCACATTCCTTTCTCTCTCTAGCGGGCAGAGGTCTTGGCAATTATTAGCCTATGGCTTTTGTCCTCGTATGTCCTCAGTCCCCAGCCTCTTGGGAAGCTGGATGCTTTTCAGAATTGGAACATAGGTGATGTGTTGGGTTTTGCCTCGGTGACAATGAGTTAGGAACCAAGGTGGACAGGGTAAACTGGGTGGTCTGTGGTTCTCTCACAGAGTTTATTAGCTTGACTCTCTCATCTATCTGGTAGAATTCAAGCCCAGGGGCGGGCGATGTCATCTGAGTACGAGAGAAGCTTCTCGCTGAGCACTGGTTGGGCCGAGGACTGCCGTTATTCATCATGAGTCACCACCATTGTGTTTGTGTTTCCATTCTTTGCATGGCCCAAGCGGCTACACCCCACACTTCTACAGAACATATAAAAGCTAGAATATTCATAATACTGCAACAATAATATCTAGAGATTTAAAAATCATAGGTCCCTTATGTGGACAGAAAATGGATTTTATAGTCATAGATACAGGCTCAAATCCAGGCTTAGGCATCCCGTGGCAGCCCCCCATTTCCAGGTACCCCCCTTTCCCAAGGCACCCATTTTCCCATCTGTAAATGATGGTAATACTCTCTTAAAACTCAGTGAATATATTTCTACAGATATTTATAAATCATCTAGCATAGTGCCTGTACATTGGAGGTCCAGAAATGGTAACTGTTATTTTTGTAATATGTAATTTTCTATTTGGTTTTTCTTATTTTTTTCCCGTTTCTCTGATGAAATTACCCATCCCTTCATTTAGTCTTCCCATCTTTCCTATTTGACGTAAATGTTTTAAACTCTTTTCTGCTAATTCTGGGTCACTGGTGATTTGCTTCTATTGGCATCTCTCCTTGGTTATAAGTCTTATTCCTGTCTCTTCACAGGTTGAATAGCTTATGATTGCATCCTGGAAGTTATGTCTAGGAGAAGAGTGAGAGTTGAAGAATAATACTGTTTCTTTCCACTAGAATCTTCAAGGTCTTCTCTCATCAGCTGGCCAAGGTGACGTGATTATTCAGATTCCCTCAAGGGTTCATGAGCATGGGATAGGCTGCTCACCTCTGGTCAGCCCAACCCCCCACCCTGGCTTCCTGAGGAAGGGCCAGTCTCCCAGGTTTTATCAGGATTTGATTGGGGATTCCATGTAACCCTTATGGAGTATTTAATTTTAGGTATCATGTGGGAGATGAAACAGATGGAATTATTTCTTTCTGCTTATCAGATTAATATTATCCAGATTTTTTTTTTGGGGGGGTGCTCCCACGAAAATCCAGGTCTTCTGTGTCCTAATTGGAAGCAGAAAGTGCCTAGAATGGTAGCCATTATTATTATTATTTTTTCTTTTTTTTTTCTTTTTTTCCCATTTTTCTGAAGCTGGAAACAGGGAGAGACAGTCAGACAGACTCCCGCATGCGCCCGACCGGGATCCACCCGGCACGCCCACCAGGGGCGACGCTCTGCCCACCAGGGGGCGATGCTCTGCCCCTCCTGGGCATCGCCATGTTGCGACCAGAGCCACTCTAGTGCCTGAGGCAGAGGCCACAGAGCCATCCCCAGCGCCCAGGCCATCTTTGCTCCAATGGAGCCTTGGCTGCGGGAGGGGAAGAGAGAGACAGAGAGGAAAGCGCAGCGGAGGGGTGGAGAAGCAAATGGGCGCTTCTCCTGTGTGCCCTGGCCGGGAATCGAGCCCGGGTCCTCCGCACGCTAGGGGTAGCCATTATTTTTAACGTTAGAGGACATTCCCTTAATGCAAAATATCTTGTTCGAGAATACTTAATAGTCAGCCTGGTAATAATGCTTGTGTTTCATTCAAGGAAGTGAGAGAGAGACCCAGCAGGGGGCTTATGTTTAAAGGCTTAGTCTTGAGTTTGCAGCAATTACTTTATGGGCCCCATTCGTATCTTCCCACCTTTACACTTTCAGGCCCTTTCAACTGCCAGGCCCTTTGTCTCTTTGCTTGGGGGTTTTCTCTGGGTCCCAAAGTTCACGCTGCCCATGCCCAGCAAGCTGGAATATAAGGGAATTCATGTTTCTCAGGAACAATCCTCCTCAATGCTTGGTGGAGGCTGGGGGATAGATACCCAGCCCCCTTCCCCACAAATGGAATAACTTCAAGGCCCGTGTTCTACACGGCCTCCCAGTTACCCAGAAGTTTATCTCAGCTGCCCACAGGAATAGTTTGCTTGCTGACACAATTTCCTTGGCTACTTTCTGTTCCCTGTCTCACTTCCCCACTTCCTGACTGGCATGTCCTGGGATCACCTTTTAGATAAACTACTTGAACTTAGAATTGTTGCTTAGATTGTCCTTCTGGGGAAACCCAATTGAAGGCAGCTTTCAATTCAGATGTGCAAGCTCTGGGTGCTGCTCTGGTTTGTGTAAAGGGGTCAGCATGAACAGATGGGCAAACCCAGGCAAGATTAGATGGACCTCGCCAATGAACATCAGGCACATTTGGAGGATGCCAGGAGAGCTGATGTTGAAGCTCTTTATTACAAACTGGAGCCATCTGCCGGCCTGTAATAACTAGAATACAAAAGTCTTAATCTGGGATGCAGTTAAACTGTTTATTCTCTGTTTGTGGTTATGACTTTAAAGCTTAACATGCTTGGTGGATTAAATTTATAAATACATTATTTTACAAAATTGAAATAAATTAGTATTCTCTGTTTGTTGTTACTTTTTGTTTTTAAATAATAATAAAAAAAATCTTGTTGGACCTCAGCCCTACAAATATTTTGTAGGGATGCCAAGAACCACTCTACAAGCCACTTTCTAAGAACAATTTTCTTCTTATCCCATAAAACTTCCCAAAGCACCTTAGGCGAACACCAAAGCACTGGATATGTTTGCAAACTGCAAATACAGTAGACATTTAATTATATCAGATTCATCAAAACCCTAATTGAGACAGGAACTCAAACCTTATGCCTTAATTACTTTAATTTCAGATGAGTCCCTTCATGCTGGAGCACATTAGAGAGAAGCCCACAGCACGGGCTGGTAATCCTCACAGTCAGATGAAGTGGGGGGCAACACACATAACAATGCTAACTGAGGCCCTGATTGGATTTATTAATCAGTTCAATTGCCAATAACCATCCTTTACCGGGCCGTGCTGGTGCACAGGCTCCATCTCTCAGGAGAGTGGCTCAGTGTGCCAAGCACCGTCATTTCTCACTGATTTTCCTCTTCCTCCTACTGATGAGACAGCACACAGAGGTGAGGACCAGTTCTCTGAAATAGCTCTTCTAATAACATCTCCTAGTTTGGATTTTCTTTCTGGAGATAGACACAACTAAACATATCATTTATCTATACACTGTTTTTTTGGGATAACTGGAAAACTTGAGTGGGGTCTGAGGCTTAGATTGTAATCAAGTATTAATGTTAGCTTCCTGAGTTTGATAACTACTTTTTTTGTATCCTTGTTCGTAGGAAATACACACTAAATAATTTGTGATAGAATATCATATCCAAAAAGAATTCTGAAATGATCCAGCATCAAGAAAAAGGTTTTTGCATTATACTTGCAAATTTCTGTAAGTTTGAGATTGCTTCATGGTTTTAAAAAAGTTAGCTGCTAAAGAGTCTCTTAATTTTCTGACTGTAGCTAATTTAAGTGGTTTTACTGGTCAACTAAATGATTAGCAAATAAAGTAACTAAAATGTAAAAGGCGAAGTACATTTTAATAATTTAGAATTAAGGGCACTGGACAAACTTACTTTATTTTGATTAGTCTTAATGTTATTATAATGTTACCAATAAAACAAAAGTACAATTAAAAGATCATATGCATATATGTCATTCAACATTGATTTCTCTAAGAAATTGAACACTATACTAGACAAACTATGGATTAGACTAATGTGGCATATCTATATTATTAGGCCTGTGACAGTGTACTGTGTTTTAATTTGAGTATTAAATATTTTCCTTTATTTTACAGATTAAATAAAAATTTAGACATTTCTTTCCTACAAAGAGCATTAAATATACATAGTACAAAATGTACACAGGGGAAAATGAGAAAATATATTCCCTATTCATGGAATCAAGAGATTTTATCCTCTAGGGTAGAAAATAAGTTACATGTGTATATTAGGAAAATACAAAGATTAACACATTACAAAAATCGTATGTTTTTAAGTAGGACAGTTGATATCTTCTGCCAGAGAAGAGAAATAGATTATTTAATAATGTTTCTATTGTTTTCGGAATTTGTGACCTAAAATTAATACAGGGTTGGGGTTAAAGTAACTTTACAGTTGTTTGTATGGAAAATAATATAATAATTAATAAATAATATAAGAATAAACTGTTTTTCATACTCACTACTGTAAACTCACTTTGCCCTAATCTGTACAAGTCAGTTAATTGAACATTTCAGCTGACGAAATTCTGTTTAAGCAAGGAATTCATAAACATATAAGAGCTCACCAATGAATCAATTGTTGGGGAATTAAAAAGAAATAATTAAGAAATGTGGATTTCATAAAAGGCAAAGGCTAGAAGCCCATGTGCAGCACGGCGGAGCTCTTGCACGTGTTGAAGACAGTCCTTCCTTTAGTGGGGCAGGGTACAACTTCTGTGTAGAGTTTGGATTTTCTTAGAAGACCTTCTACCTGACCCTCCCCTTCCCTTGCATGGGACATCCAGCTGCTGTTCCACAAGTTAGTTATAAGTGCCTCCGCTGGCTGGTTAAATTATTGCAGTGACCCAGGGTGGAATGTGGAGGTGACAGACCCAGAGATCACAACTCTTCGGAGAGCTGATAATAGGGTCTCACTTTTGTTGAGCATTTACTGTGTGGGCCAGGTGCTGTTTGCTGAACATGGTATGCTTCACCCCTGTGGCGATGCTAGGAGGTAGGTGCACTTGTACACACTGAGGCTTAAAGAGGCAAACAGCTTCTCCAAGTCACCACAGCCAGCAAATGGCAGTCAGCATTCAAACCCAGGCCAGTCCAATTCATTTTGCTTCCTCTGCAAAGAATTTGGGGATTTTATAAAATCCTGAAGAAGAGAGCTATGTGGCTTTGAGACTCCCCAAGCAGGCACAGGACAAGGAAAGACAGAAGAAATGCTTGGCACCCAGAATCATCATGTGGGCAATTCTAACACTGCCGTAGTTGCTACTTCTGTCCATGGTCATTGCGGGGCTGTGAGATGAGCTTGGCAAAGACCTTCTGGCGGGTAAAGTGACTGATACCAGCACTTGCTAAAGTTCAGGAAGCAATTTGCCTTTTAAGCAGGTGTTCGTACAATGCCAGTGATGAATTACATTGCTAATGAATTATGAAACACAAAAGCATTCAAGCCATTTCATATGTAATTAGTTGTGTGGCATTTAGTAGACATATCCCAGTCATTTGTTTCATTTCCTTACATTATTTGGGCTTGCCTTTGCATCAAGTTTTCAGGTACAAATGACTAATGAACTAATGACAACACTAATATTCATACTGCTAATGGTGTCAATACTAATTAAGAGTGCTAAGAACAACAGGCTCTTCTGCAGGACGTGGTTGTTCATCTCCCACTCAGACGAGAGCCTGTGAAGCGCACACGGAACTGAAGGCAGAGACTTTTTTGTACTAAGTACATTTATAGGAGAGCTAAAAACATCACATTGTGGGTCCACAAAATCTAAGACCAGAGGAGATAATCGACCAAAAGAATGAAGGAAGAAAATGTTCAGTCTAGCAAGTTGGGCAGAACTCAATAACTGCGTTTGGACACAGCTGTTCCTTTTCAGAGGTAACTGTCCACCTGTGGGCTTAGGAGCTGACTCCTGATAAGGCCAGGGTGTCCCTCAGCCTGTCACCCCAAAGAAACAAACTCACCAGGCTACCTGAACAAATACATGTGCACAAAGATGGCGGCAGTGAAAAGCAGGCAGTGCAGAACAGCAATGGTGCGCGAGCACATCCTGCCTTAGCCACCCTCTGGCCCGCGTTAGAGACACGGCAGCACTGGCACTGTGGCCAGCTGGCTGAATGACAGAGGGACCAAGAAGAGGGTTTGGGAGAGAATTCGCAGGAGCTTTCTTTAGTCCTTCATACCAACCAGCCACTTCTGCTCAAGACCCTGTATCCTCCACAGCAAGGGAGCGGGTTAAGACCCCAGGAGCCTCAATACTGCAAGTGGAGCAGCCTGGATGGGCTTCTAGAAGTCACTTTTCCTAGAAGATACTCAGAGTCTGGGGTGTTCTGGCAAAAAGCCCAAGACCGTGTTGTTTCTAAATAGAATTCCCACAAAGAAGCTGGGACCCGAGGGCGGGCAGGATGGCTGCCAGCCCGTTAGCCGCTGCGAGGCCACGGATGCTGGAGAGCCTCGCACTTCAGTGACTTTGGGTGTCTACCCAAGACTTTCTAAAACACACACCAGAGTTCATAAAGGACAAAGACCCCATGACTACCCCTGGCCGTGGAAAAGTCTTCATAGATAAAATGCGGGCATGCAAAGTCCCTCATGACCCCAAAAGTAAGCTAAAGTGAACATGTTAAAATGCTTGATGGCCGCAGGAAAAGACTAAGACGGGGTCCTCAACTGTGATGAATGCAAACTGCTCTTAGCAGAAAAAAGACTGTCATTTCCTGTCACCTCCTCCCCCATTTACTCTATTTCCATTGAAGCAAAACCATACCTAAAACCGTTTCAGGTCTTCCAATTCAGATCAATAATATCAGAAATGAGTGTGACACCTTCAGCTTCATGGCCCATGTCTTCAGGCTGGTTAATTATGTACATGAGCCTGAGCACTCTAGTCCATCACCATGGAGACCAAATAATGGTGCTCGAGAATTTCCAGTCCATGTGAGCCAGCCTTCTGGGGTGTGAGATCCCCTGTCGTCACTGCTCGAGACCACTGGCCCCAAGCTGGCTGTGCTCCTGCCAGAGTGGCCCTGCCTCACGGCGCGCCACGCCTGCCAGACACCACCTCTGCCGCCACTCTTACCTGCCCAGCGAAGAGCCCGCAGACTCCAATGATGCACAGGATGTTGAACACCGCCGAGCCCACGATGGTCCCAACCCCCACGTCGCCCTTGGTGATGAAGACACCTGAAAGATAGACCAGACGTCAGCCTGGCTATTGTGGCTGCGGAGAACTTTCTTAGGTGTTCGGACGTTCACAGAGGATCTACAGGGAACAGCCGAGGACTGTAGGGAGCCTCCTAACCTGCACTGGGGACACTGCCCCACAGGAGCACTGGTATTGGGTCTGGGACACGGCCATGCAAAGTCAAAGCATCACCTTAATGAAATAATCAAGCATGACAACCACAGAGCCCGTGTCCTTCAGAGAGGGCAGGGCTGAGATGTCTCCAGGTCATCACCTACCTATGACGGATGTGAACAGCTCTGGGGCCGAACTGCCCGCCGCCATGAACGTGGCCCCAGCCACATCTTCACTGAGCTGCAGGCTCTACAGAGGAGCAAGGACAAAGCACAGGTGAGACGGATTCATCCTGGGGACCCTGTGACTCCCAGGTCTCAAGCTTGGTCCTTTCTCTGCCTCCTCCCAGAGCTTGGCCACTCCTGCCCGCCACCCCCCTCCTGCTGGGCCACGGCTCCTGTCATTGTCCTCCTCGGGGAGTAGGAACAGGAAGAGGCTGCATGCCCACTGGAATAAAGGCTCTTGACAAGATCTAGGTGTCCCCAACCCCAACGCCCACAGGGGCCATGCAGATAACAAGGAGAACTGACGTGGCCACCGTGAGGCACGGGGGACATGCACCTCCTTTTTAGAGTCAGTGCCACCCAGTTTCCTCTGAATTGCCAAATGTCTTTGTTTTTAAATTAAACTAATTGTGGTGACATTGGCTAATAATAACATTAAGTTTCAGGTGCCTATAGTTATAATACAGCATCTACATACTGTGTGCTTATTACCCAAAGTCTAGTGTCCTTTTGTCCAAGTATCAAAAAAAATTTTTTTTAAGAGATGCCAAAAATCTACATGTTTAAATGCAAAATATCCTGATTTTTTCAATATCATGTCAATCTCGGGCTAAATTAGGCTCATGGTATCCAGCTTTTTAAGCCTTGGTTCTAAGAGGCTACGGAGGCTTTGGGGGTGGGGGAAGGTCACCCTCCTGAAACCCATCTCCTATCCTCAAAGCAACTGAAACCCTGGGATAGGGAAAGTGAGGGGTGAGTTGCCAAGATTTTCTACACAGCAAACTCTCCAGGCCACCCTGGCTGTTAATCCAAAGGTGATTTGCAAGAAGACAAGACAAATACACAGAAGAGGCTGGTTAGTGTGTTCAGCTTGTTTACTTCCAGAAATGACTCAGAAAGTGAGCTGCGGGCTGTCAGCAAGGAGTGAGTTCCTCCTGGCGTCCCAGCTGAGAGAGGCTGGTCTGGGATGACACACTCCCCAGCGGCACCAGCGGCTGCACTTCCTTGTTCCGCCATGGAGGGGCAGCATGGCCATGGCGTAGGCTGCAGGAGCCCTAATGGTGCACTTGAATCTGGAATCCTGGGGTTCCTCGCTCTCGACTGAACAGATAAACCTCATGGGATTCTGAGGGGCCCTCAGATGGTGATGCTCATACCTCAAGTTGGAAGGTGTGGTTGAGGGCATCCCGGCATCCTGTCTCACCAGGAGCAGGGAGTCTGTGGGAAGGTCTCTCTCCTAGGGTGGTTTGCCAAGACTTGGCAGAGCTGTGAGCCTTGCATCATCGTGCCCCCTCTAGCTCGGGCTCCCTGATGGGGCATTAGCTGTGGACTCCACACCTGGAGAGCGTGTCCAGCTCCTCTCTCTCCTTCACCCACTCAGTTGGCTATTCCTCCGTATCTCCTGATGTCCTGTCCTCTTTCTCTCCCGATTCACTCTGGCCAGGGCAACGTCTCACTGGCTGCTGAGAATCCCCGTGAAGGTGTCTTCCTGCCTCTGCATTCCTTCCATCTACCAGAACATAGTTGTCAAAGGCCTTCCAGCTCCGCCTGGGCACCGAACAACATCTCCCACCCTAGGCCAGCATTCTCCAGGCTCACTTCATGCTCTTCAGGCCCTGTGTGCCCTGCTGGCCCTACAGCTCAGATGCCTCTATGTTCAAATACCATTCCTGGAAATGCAAAGCCACTGAGACTCTCTCCCTGGGCAACTCCAATCCAGCTCCTGTGTGAGCCCTTCCTTGGCCCCTGGCTGAATCCCCTCTTCCTCCCCTTTTCTGTCTCGGCACACTCCAGTGTCCCTGCGCTCACCCAGCCCCTGTGTGTACCCCTCAAGTGCTGCTCTGCACCCTGTGCCCCACAGCCCCTTGGATGGGAGGGACCGCTGTGTTTTGTCTTATTTCCTGTGGGTGTGCTTGTGGGTTTTATGGGTTTCCTCATTTGAATAAACACATTCTGTTCAATTGCTAGAACAGGGTCTTCGCCATTTTTTTTTAAAGCTGTGTGGAAAAGAGAAAGAGAGTAATTTGCTTCCCATGAAAAATAAACCACCAAATAATGGTATTTCAGAGATCACAAATGACCCCAATTACAAGGGTGTCAGAGTGTCTTCCTCTTCCACGCGAGGCGACCCTGTTCTCATGTTAATGTTCCGTGAACAAAGGGCTTCCACAGCTGCCCACTGTCCACCTCAGACACCTCCTCCTACTTCCACTGCACAGTGGAAGCCACCCCCAGGGTCTCTCTAGGGTTACTGTGGAATGATTCTTTGATTTTTTTTTTTTTTCATTTTTTCCGAAGCTGGAAACAGGGAGGCAGTCAGACAGACTCCCGCATGCGCCCAACCGGGATCCACCCGGCATACCCACCAGGGGGCGATGTTCTGCCCCTCTGGGGCATCGCTCTGTTGCATCCAGAGCCATTCTAGCGCCTGAAGCAGAGGCCACAGAGCCATCCCCAGCGCCCGGGACATCTTTGCTCCAATGGAGCCTCGGCTGCGGGAGGGGAGGGGAGAGACAGAAAGGAAGGAAAGGGGGAGGGGTGGAGAAGCAAATGGGCGCTTCTCCTGTGTGTCCTGCCGGGAATCGAACCCGGGACTCCTGCACGCCAGGCCGATGCTCTACCGCTGAGCCAACCGGCCAGGGCCTTTGATTTTTTTAAGTACACAAAACTCACAGGTTTCCAGGATATAGAAGAAACTGCTTAAGGTAGTGGTTCTCGAGCTATGGTTTCAGATATATGTATAGCCTCAGCAGCACCTGGAAACTTACTAGAAATGGAACTTCTGGTCCCTCCTAATTCCCAAGATCTAGTAAATCTGACACTTGGGGGCAGAAAAGGAGGAACGGAGAGGGACAACATAATTTGAGAACTACAAAGAAACTTGCGTTCCAGATGAGAGGTGAATCTGGGAGAGATCCCTTCCGAAAAGGGATTCTGAATTAAAAACAGAGTAAGACAGAAAGCTTCCAGATAAGGGAAACTGTATTTCTTGTTTTTTTTTTTTATCATTTATTTTTTATATTTTATTAAGTGAGAGACAGGGAGGCAGAGAGATTGACTCTTGCATGCACCCCGACTGGGAGATGCTCTGCCCATCTGAGGCCACTGCTCCATTGCTCAGAAACTGAGCTATTTTAGCGCCTGAGGCAAAGCCATGGTGCCATCCTCAGCACCTGGGGCCAACTTGCTCAAACCATTTGAGCCATGGCTAAGGGAGAGAGAGAGAGAGAAAAAGAGAGAAACAGAGGGAGAGAGACAAAGGAGAAGAAGAGGAGTGGAGAAGCAGATGGTCACTTCTGTGTGCCCTGACTGAGAATTGAACCCAGGCCTTCCAATGCTCTACCGCTGAGTCAACTGGCCAGGGCTGGAAACTATGTCCATTTCAAAACAGACAAAAAGATTAAAGAGGCACAAGAATTAGAGTTCTAGATATGCTGAGTATTTCTGATGAAAAGGATCCTGCTTGGTGTTTAGCCTGGCATCACTGGGCAGACTGTGAACAGAGTCTGTTTCCTCATCTCTGTGGCCAATTCTTTCATCTTCTCACCTCTGAGGCCCCTGCGTGGAGCATTTCTGTTCACAGGCATAGAGTAAGGGTCACAGATGTGTGTGGCTGAAGACTTCTCACTGACAAGGATTCCATGAACCACCAAAGGAAGGTTATGAAAGCAGAAAGGACTGGAGGAGAGGAAGATGGACAAAATGACAGGAAGGAAGGAAGAGCGGGATTTAAAAGAGGAAAAGAATATTGGAAACAGAACACAAAAGCACCATGAGCAATGACCAAATGGACAGGTAGAGCTGGCTGTGTGTGTCAAAGCCCAACTACAGATGGGTGTCCTGAAATTCTAAGCAGATCGCTGAAGCTTTTGTGCTAATATTGCCCACCACTCTGAAGCCTGCTGCTGCCTGTGTTCCTATCTGGGTTGCAGAGAGGCTCCCCAGGACCCCGGTGGAGCAGGCTGCTGCAGTACCAGTGCCCAGACGTGCTGGGAATCAAGGCACATACCTCACAGATCTTTTCCAAGGAGGGGACAAAGAAGTCGTCACACACAATGGCCAGCGCGTAGAACATGTACATGGCCTGGAAGAGAGGAGAGGAGGAGAAAGGATTAAATTCAGAGTCAGGGAAGAACCACAGGCTGAGGATCTGGCTACCCTCTATTTCAATATCATCCTCTGTCACCAAGAGTTCAACATCTTACTCAGAGTAAGAACAAAGTCTTTGTAATGGCTGTGAGGTCTCGCGTGATCTCACCCCCTCCTCTCTGACACTGTCACCTACCACTCTCCCCCTTGTGAATCTCCTTGTTCTCGAAACATGCCATGGACTCCTGTTTCATAGCCTTTGCACTTTCTGTTCCCTCTGCTGGGAACACACTCTCCCCAGATCACCTTGGCTCACTACACCGTGTCCTTCAAGCCCCTGGATCAATGTCAACCAAGAGTCTAAGAGGCCTTGGACTCTCCTCCTTCCCATTTGTCTCTGTTCCTCTACCCCGTTTTGTTTTTCTTGACATGTTATATGTGAAAATCGTATTTGTTTGCTCTCTGTCTTTCCCATTAGAAGTCCATGAGAATATGGCACTCAGCACAGAGCCTGGTGTATAGTAGGTGCTCAATAAATATATGCATAATAAAGAAATAAATAAGTGAATACTTCCAAATGAGCTTGTTCACTCTCCTCTTCCCTGCAGGACAGTCTCTGCAATCTTACTTTCACTTCTTTGATCTGCTATGACCAGGCCATAAATCACCTCTCCACCTTATCCAATCCCATGTTTCCTTTCTAACTAATGAAATCTTATTTGGATTCCATTGTTGGATGACCACACAGTGTCCACCCTCCAGTCCTTCTAATGGGGCCCCTGTTATATTCAAATATCCACCCTATCCCATGTGGAAGGTAACCCCACCTTTTCCTTCAGGAGTGGATATTGATTGGCCAATTAGTGTGTAGTTGTCCCCAGTGATTGCTATAGGTTCAGGGTTGGGCACATGACCTAAGCAGGCCCAATCAGATGGCAGGAAAGGCTTTATAGTTCTTGAGAGAGGGAGCTGTTTCTTACCCCCCAGCACTGGCTGTGGCCAAAGAGACTGGGAGCACTGATTGTCATTGGCAGCCATATTGAGGCAAATATAATTTGAAATGAAGTTGACATTCCATCAACTCAATGGCATCTATGAGCCACCGATCATGTGGTGCTAGGGCCCACCCTGCCTCTAGACTTCATAACACAACATGTTGGCATGCAGGACAGATTGATTTGGAGTTCCCTGTTCCTCATAGCCCAAAACATCTAACGGATGTGGTTGCTCATCCCTCAAGTTCCAACAGCCTCTAACTTTTTCACCAGATAGTACCTTTTCCTTTTGAGAACTGCCCCATGCGAAAGGTCTCCAGTCACCACTGGCCACGTCCCTCACCACAGGGCAGAGGCACGGGACCTGGGCTAGCCACCAGAGCACCACTTCCCTTCACACAGTGGTGGGTGAGCAGAAGGTCTGCCAGGGGTTCACAGAGAAGCTGGGAGGGGGGCTCTCTCCTTCTGATGTGTAAATATCACCCCCGTCTGGGGCTGCTGGGGGCAGCTGAGAGCCTGCCTGAGAATGCAGCTCACACCAGGAGACGGGACAGGCATGTGCGTGCACGCCCCCCCCCCCCCACACACACACTGGTGCCCAGCGACACCATGAGTATTCTGCACCCAGCTCAGTCTGAACCCAAAGTGGACTTTCAATCTCATGAGCTGACAATTCATTCTTTTCCACTTAGGCTGAGTTAACTTTCTATCATTTACAATTGTCCTTCTTGAAGCTGTCTGTAGCAACCCAAGCACGAAATGGTCTCTCTGGCCTTTGACTCTTGGCTGTTGAACTAATTCAGACACCCTCCCCCTCCTTTATGAGCTTGTTTTCTTCTTTTTACATGTATGTGTTTCATCTCTTCAACCAGATTGTAAGATTCTAAAGTACATCTTAATACTGATTCTGTGCTAGTATCACCCAAGTGCACAAAAACATATGCACCAAAAATATTCTTTTCAAAATGTTGACTATAAAAAATTATCAGCCTGACCAGGCAGTGGCACAGTGGATAGAGCGTTGGACTGGGATGCAGAGGACCCAGGTTCGAGACCCCGAGGTCGCCAGCTTGAGCAAAGCTCACCAGTTTGGACCCAAGGTCGCTGGCTCGAGCAAGGGGTTACTTGGTCTGCTGAAGGCCCACGGTCAAGGCACATATGAGAAAGCAATTAATGAACAACTAAGGTGTGACAACGAAAAACTGATGATTGATGCTTCTCATCTCTCTCCGTTCCTGTCTGTCTGTCCCTATCTATCCCTCTGACTCTCGCTCTGTCCCTGTAAAAAAAAAAAATAAAATAAAAAAAAAATAAAAACCCAACAAAATATACCATAAGGGATGGGTTATATAAACTGTAATTCATCATTCAATGAAAATACTGTTAATAGAGATTATTTAAATCCACATTTAGTGACAAGGAAAGGCATTTATACTACATTGTTAAATGAAAAATGTTATAAAATAATGCGTACAATCTCCTTTTTTGTTACATTATGTGTAAGAATGCAAACATATATGCACACTTATATAAGGGTATTTGCATATAAGGGTTTGCAAGGCCATAAATCAAAATAGCTTCTTCAGTGGTTGATGTGACTCTGCATGTATTTATAATTCTTACCCATATTTTCTGATTTTTTTTACCTTGAACTTGGATTTCTTGTGTGAGTTTTGTAGGTGGTGGGAGATTGGAGAGGGAGCAGCTGTGTCTTTTACTTTACTCCACTCCGAGGAGCCTGGGAAACCTGGCATGTAGAGAAGCTTTAGAAAGAATTTTCTATTTATTTGTTTGTTCATAACCTGTACAAAATTATCTGCCTTTGGGGCATTTTTTCTGAAAATGTCACTTAAAGAGTTAATGCTGTATTTTATAGCTTTGTTGATGGGTCAGAATATACATTCCAAATTGTAATGGACTCAAATTCTCTTTTGCATAATGACCTATCTGATCCAATGATGTGCAGACTTTATCATGATCTTTGAAGGACAGCCAAATGCAGTAATTAGAATACAGAGTGTATACTTTTGAATTAGCCAAGACCTCAATAAGCCATCTGTAGTTGACATACTCAACTCACTGAAACAGCCAATGCTGCTTGGAAGTCCATAAACCATCTCTTTGGAGATGGTCTATATTCCAATATTACATATTGATCTTGTTTCAAGGCAAGAAGCCCTAACACATTGCAGTATCAGCGCTTAGACTGGGATGAGAAATGAATAGATCTGTCAGACTGTGCTTTCAAGGCTGATGGCTAGTGAAAACCAAATTATTCATTCATCTATTGGTGGACACTTATGCTACTTCCATATCTTGGCTTTTGTAAATAATGCTACAATGAACATAAAGGTGTAAATGTTCTTTCACATTAGCATTTTAGTTTTTTTCAGATCCCCTAAAGTGGGATCACTGGGTCATAAGGCAGTTATCTTTTTAAATTTTCTGAGGAAACTCCATACTGTTTTCCACAGTAGCTGCACCAATCTGCATTCCCACCAGCAGTGCACAAAGGTTCCTTTTTGCCCACATCCTCACCAACACTTGTTTGTTGATTTACTGATGATGGCCATTCTGATAGGTGTGAGGTGATATCTCATTGTGGATTAATTTGCATTTCTCTGATGATTAGTGATGTTGGGCATCTTTCCATAAGTCTATTGGCCATCTGTATGTCCTCTTTAGGAAAGTGTCTGTTTAGGTCTTCTGCCCATTTTTTAAATTGGGTTGTTTGTTTTTTTTGGTGTTGAGTTGTATGAGTTGACTATATTCCCTATGCTGAACTTTGCATCCATCCCCCTATTTTGAAACTACCAATTTATATTTCTTAATTTCTTTACCTTTTTCACTCACCCCTTCAACCGCCCTCCCCTCTGGCAACCATCAGTTTGTTCTCTGTGTCTATGAGTCTTTTTCTGTTTTGTTTGTTCATTTATATTGTTCTTTAGGTTCTGCATGTATGTGAAATCATATATTAATCTTTCCCTATCTGACTTATTTCACATAGCGTAATACCCTTTAGGTCCATGCATACCGTTGCACATGGTAAGATTTCATTATTCTCATGGCCAAGTAATATTCCATGGTATGTATGTCCCAGCACATTTTTATCCACTACTAATAACCACGTATGGTGTCAGGTGGTACTTGAAATACCACTTTGTAAAATATATGATTGTTTAACCACTATGCTATAAACCTGAAACTAATATAATATTGAATGTCAACTGTAATTGAAAAATAAAATAAGTAAGCCACATTTGCTCTTATGCACAGGGCAGTGCGAGGTAGGGACTCCCATTCTCAATCAGAAATCTTGTGTCAATGACCCCTCTAGATACCTGGAGAGCTCCACCAGGTGATGGGACTCCTTTCTACCTCTTGGCTTCTAAGGGTAGGTCTGCCACTTGCTTACAAGAAACTCAGCTCTAATTCTCTGCCATGTTGCCTACTGGAAATCAGGTCCCCAAACAAGCAAACAAACAAGCAAACAAAGCTGAATAAGATGCTGATGGGGAAGTAGGCATGTGGGAAGGGCTCAGGGGAGATAAGGAAACTGTATTTTCTGCTGAATTTTGCTGTGAACCTAATACTACTCTAAGAAGAATTCTACTACTACCAATAAAACAAAAATAAAACAAATGTACAAAGTCAAACTTTAAGATGCAGAGAACTTACCGGTATTGTTGGCACTGTTAATACAACTGGCCCAAATATTTTAGAAAGTGAAGCATTTTTCTTTTAATTTGATCATCCTATATTTCCAAAGGATATATTGTAGGAAGATGGGCGGAAATTAGACTGTTGTCCTGAGACATGCCTTTTTTTTTTCTGAGACATGTCTTAGTGCGGACTTTGGGACGCCAAGCCCCGGCAAGCACTGATAAGATTGTTTACAGGAAACAGCTGATCCCTATGGCCTTTTCTTGCATACCTGAAAGGTTTAGTTAATCATCCTTCTCTGCACCTGAATCCAGTCTAGACTAATTTGGCCCAGGCTCTGCTAATTTGCTTGATGAGCAAAGAGATCAATAAATATGATGAGGCTGCAGAGATCTGGGCTCTCAGTCCTAGAGGCTGGGAATCCCCTGTACCCATCTTTTCTGTATGTTGTGTCTTGTGTGTTTTCCTTAAGTCCTGCAGTGGCTTCCTTTTGTGCATACCCATTGCCGAGCTGGTCTCAGCAATATATTATCATTGATGTTAATAATATTAATAATAATAATAATAATAATAGAATATGTGCCACTATTCATTGGGTTAGGAATTCAGGCATGCTCTTGGTACTTTAAAAAGATTATGTCACTTAATTCTCTCAATTCCTATGGGAGGCAGGGATACCCATTTCCCTGACAAGTTAGAGACTAGTGTCTTGTTTAAGGACACATAGCCAGCAAACGTCAGGGCTTGGGTTTTAATCCAGGACTATCTCTGAGCCTTCCCAAGGGGCCCAGCTGCCTCCCCATACAGAGGTAATCTCCAATTCACTACCCTATTGCCACTTTCTGTCTTCAGATTGCCTACTAATAATCTGTCTTCCTCAAGCATACTGAGGGAGGTACAGTTTCAGAATCCCAGCCATCCTTTTTAAGGGGCTGCTGGTCAGAGCCATTGATGTCCTTTATTATTTCATTATTATTAGAAGTTTTATTTTGATTGCACGCTCACATAAAATATGCCATTATGTATGAAGTATGCTCAGCATGAACCCAAGTGAACCCTGGCCTCCTCTTTATTTTCAGTGGCTCCCTATTTTCCTTTAAGTGAAGGGACCATGAACACTGCTGTGATGAAGATTTTAAAATATACATCCTTTTCCATTTCTAGAATATATTTCCAGATGTGGAACTATTGAGTAATGTTCTTTTTACCAGGTGCACTACAAAATGCAAGACAGATATGAATCTCAAAGATGCTGGAGCTGGCTCCATACCCTAGGACATCCCATATGTGCTGCAATTTGAGCCGGAATCTGAGCCGGTGGTCGGGCAGTAGCAAACAGAAGTAGCAAATGTAGGATATGTTCTAGAAATGATGAGTAAGGGGTGTCTGAAGAAGAGGATGGGGCCTAGTTGAGCTACAACTCAAGCCTCATGACCACGGGGCTCCTCTTCCCTGGAACGGACCCGGGCCCTTGGTACGGGAATCTGTCCTTTGGCGTTGATCATGGGATGCCTGGACCACGAGCTGTGTTTGATGTCTGTGTACCTGGGAGGCAGCAGCTGTGTCCTTCATACATTCACACCCACAGTGTCTCATGGGGTTGACACAGAATGAGGGCCCCTTTACACAAGGTGAGCGGATTCCAAGGTGGTGTTCACAGAGCAGTTGCTGTCCCTTGGAAGCCATCGAGGGAAATGCCCAAGGAGCATGGACGGGCACAGTGCTGCTGAGAGGTGGCCTGGAGCCCTGCGGGAAGGCCAGGGTGGGAAAGGACCCCACACACAGTCCCGGACTTGACACTTCTAGGCAGCACGCGCTTGAGCTGCTCTCCTGACCTCGCTGGGCCTTCAACACGAGCCCAGGCGTACCACGCTCTCTACATGGGGAGTAGCGGGCATCTTTGTTAGTGAAAAGGGCTGTTGCAGGGAGAAAATGGAAACAAATGAACAAAGGGGTTTGAACACAGCAAAGCACCTCCTGCAACAACAACCATCCCATGAGGACATGCCCAGCTAGTCTGCTGGAGACACACAGGGAAGAGCCGAGTCACCCCCCTCCCCCATGTCTGTCCTAATAGGCCGTCAGGAATCAGGTGACAAGCAGCTAACCCTTGGGCATGGGCAGGCCCAGCTCATGAGACTGGCCAAGCTCAATCTGGTTCCACTGAACCCGAAACACTCAAAGGCTGCCTGTTTATTGCTGGATGTCAGCAAGGTTTAGAGAGCCATTTGTTACACAGCATTATTTTGGCAATAGGTACAGCTACAGCCCAGGTGACAGAAAGAGCCACATTGAAAACAATAATGTGAAGTACCTTCTAAAAAAACAGACATTCTGGGGTTTTTTGGGTGACAAAATACTCAGCTTTTTTACTGTCCCTGGAAAAGCCATGGCCATGTGACACTGCTTTGGTCAGTGAGAATGAGGGACAGATCCAACTAAAGTCACCCTTTCTTCCTGCTATGAACTTGGATGTGTGGAATGGCAGCAGCCATTGAGGACCGTGAGGCAACTGGCACGAGAATGTGCTCCGATATGCTAGGGGCGGCAGGGCCTGCGGGGGCCGTGCACCGGCTGGTCTGATGCCAGGACCCTCTCCCTCGTACCACGCGCGACGGTGAAGCCCTCTGCACCTGCTGCCCCCAGACGGGGTTCTGTTCTTTTTTTTTTTTTTTTTTTTAAATATTTTATTTATTGATTTTTAAAGAGAGGGGATAGAGAGAGAGAGAGATTGAAAGGGGAGGAGCAGAAAGCATCAACTCCCATATGTGCCTTGACCAGGCAAGCCCAGGGTTTCGAACCGGCAACCTCAGTGTTCCAGGTTGACGCTTTACCCTACTGCGCCACCACAGGTCAGGCCGGGGTTCTGTTCTTGCAGCTGTGCCTCCCTAACTGACACGGGGCACAGAAGATGAATTCTGCTGAGCAAGGGTAGTGAAGGCTTCCCAGAGGAAGTGGCTATTAAACAGGGATTCTGAAAGATGAAGACTTTCATCAAGCAGTTTCTGAGGTTGACGGGGACTAATAGAACGAAGAAACTTAGGTGACAGCGGTGAAACTGAAAAATACCTACAGTAACAAGAAAGTATTGTGGCTGGTGACTTAACGGAGGTGAAGAGGCCCGAGCTGAGACATCGAGCTGTATACAGAAGGGCTTCTGAAGGTGAGGGCGCTAACCCGCCGTGTGATGTAGCATCTGGAGCCGGCGGTTTTCACAGACAATTTCCTTTTACAGCCTCATCTGCGCTCCCGCCGCTCTGTTTTTAGTTTCAGGGAAGCTGGTGGTGGACAGGCAATTCCTAAGGAAGATCTACAGAACTCTGGCCTTAGCGGAAATTGTTCTAAATCTCCCAAGGAAGGTGCCTTGAATAATAACCAGAACAACCCTCCTTTTCCCTTCTCTGTTTTGTTCATAGTTTCAAGTGATCCTGTATGATTAGATTTTTTTTTAAAAAAGTTATTTCCTTTAAAATCATTTCCCTCTATTGTGGGCTCTGTATCTAATGGTTCAGTGACGGCATGTTGGGACTGAGTGACGTGCCCGCCCTCGGGGTCTGCTTGCCACGGCAGGCATCACTCATTGCACACGCTCATCACACCTGGTGACGAAGAGACACACACTAGCCTCCCAGCCAGACGAGGCTTCTGAACAAGAGGGTCTGGCTGGAGGCAGGCTGCAGGGAAGAGGAATGTAGCAGATGGCTCTGGGTGCTCCGGGTTCTACCACAGTCTTAGGCCGTATTCATTTAGAGCCCTGGTCGGCAAACTGCGGCTCGCGAGCCACATGCGGCTCTTTGGCCCCTTGAGTGTGGCTCTTCCACAAAAGACCACGTGCGGGTGCTACCTCGATAAGGAATGTACCTACCTATATAGTTTAAGTTTAAAACATTTGGCTCTCAAAAGAAATTTCAATCGTTGTACTGTTGATATTTGGCTCTGTTGACTAATGAGTTTGCTGAACTGATTTAGAGCATGCTACTGGTTTTTGAACGTCAGAATCTGCCTCTATTTGTTTGAAGACCTTTGGTTTAACCTCTTAGGAAGCAGTCAAGAAGTGCTGGGGCATTTCTGCCCCTGGGAGCCCTCAAACAACGGCTGGTGGGAACTGGCATATGATTACTCAGCTCCTTTGCTCCCTGGGGGGTAACTCCACGCTGTCTTCCTGGGGCCCCTGCTGAATTAAATTCAGATGTCGACAGTGTCGCAACCTCAAGAAAATACCTTTTATAAGCAATTTTCCCTCTCTATCACTTCCTCCCCTCTACCGATGCTCCCTGCCACCACCAAACAAGCACTCATCTCAGGATCTCTGTCTGCGAGAGCCCAGAGTAAGACAAGAGAGAAGTCGATGAAGGAAGACTGTGGAAGGAATGCAATGTAGTCTGATATCAAGATGGGCTACTGGAGGAGACACTGTCTTCCGTAAGTCTTTGGGGGGCTCTCTCCCTGAGTCCCCTCCCCGCCATGGTCATGTTTTCTCTTGGCTGGCACCGAGGAGGTCTTTGGGAATCACTGTCAACTGAAAAGATTTTTGTTTCAGGGACTCAACTGCTCAAGGAAATGGGCCCATGTTAATGTACCTGCTCCATTAACACAAATCCTATAATTCTGTTATTTGAAAGGAGTTGGAGCTCATCATATTGGGGTCATTGTTTTGGAACCTTGGGAATGAGAGATTTGCCATCTCTGGAGAAATATTTCAGTGGGGGAGAATGCCCTATTAGTTGTTAGTTTCTCAAGAAAGTGGTGGTGATGACTGCCGCTTCTGTCTCATTATACACTAAAGGAAGGTTCTGGGCTGATGCTGATGTGGGCCTCACTGGGTGCCAGGCGTAGGCAATCTGCGTTGATGCTTTTCGACAGTTGCAGGATGCGGCCCTGGGCTTAATCTAGCCTTGCACCTGGGAACCAAGTTCAGTAACTGGATCAGGTCTCACAGCCAGTGGGTGGAAAAGGCAGGAGTTCGAACCCAGGTGGGCTGCCTGTCAAATCTGTGCTCCTAACCATCACACCACACACCGTCTCAGGAAGAGGATGTCTGGGCTCCGCTGGAGGAGCAGCTCTGCTCCTCTCACTCTGCCAGGCCCCTTCTCTCCTTCTTCAGGGACCTCGTGCAATGAGGGCTCTTGGTCTGACATCCCTGAGCCCCCAAACTCCCAAGGAGTGCTTAGAAAGACTTAATGCGCTTGTTAATTTGCATGGAACCAACTGCATCTGTTTTCGCTAAACACTAAGCAGAATTCAGTATTTCCTTCCACTATGGATATGACATATACAACAAACCACAGGAGTACTGGCAAGACCTGGGAGTCTGTCCCCAGTGGAAGTCACAGGCCTTCTCATCCAGGTTACCAGTGTTGCAGAGACCTCATATATGTTCATCACTACTTCAGCAATAGATAGTTATGAGACCTGACACTGGACCTTGTATTTAATGCACTAAGAACACAAATGCCCAGGCATTTTTCACACTCAGTACATCCTGGTGAAGAGGCTCCAGCAGCCCCAGATAGTTCTTTGGAGGTCACGGCGGTGATCCATGAGAAATTAAGCACACAAGAACTGTTGGAGAGACATGCAAACTAGTAAGGAGGACTCAGGTTGACCTGATGGAACATCAACACGTCTGCTACACGCGTAAGCAGAGCATTTGGTATTACAGCTGAACAGCGAGCTATTCACTGGATCCCGTGTGAGCCCAGAGGGAGGACACCTAAGCTAAGTTTCAGAGAGCGAGAGCAGGGCATGTTCTGCAGGAGTCAACGCTCAGATCGTGGCCAAGAAGGTGAAGAGGCATCAGCTAAGCAAAAAAAGTCAGGCAAGAATCGGCCTGACAAGGGAACATCATGATAAAAAAGCATGGTGTCATAAATTAGCATGGTTTGTGTTGAAAACTACACATCACTCACTATTGCTGGAGTGTAGACTGTGGGTGAGGAAGCAGAGACAGATGAAACTGCAGAAATAGGCAAAGATCAGTCTGAGGAGGCTTTAATGTTCCAGGCTGAGCTATTTGGATGAGTAAGTGCAGACTGTTTGTCTTGAACGGAAACCACTGTTGATACTAGGGGAAAACTTATGATAGTGATGATAAAATGGTTTTGATGATAGTGGATTTACCGGTGACTATGACGATGGTGATGACAATGATTGTGTTGTGATGAAGGGGACAATGACGATGGTGGTGATGGGGAGGAGAGTAGAGATGCTAATGATGACAGTGATGAGAGTCACTTCCCAGTGTCACCCTCCTCCTCGCCCCACTGAACCTACTGGCATGTTCTGTGGGGTTCTCAAAGTCTCACATAAAGACTGCCTGGAAACAGGCCTGTTTGTCAACACTGCCCTTTCCTTTCCAAGCTGGCTTCAGAAAACGAGGACAATCACTCCCATCCTAGAGATGTGCCGCAAATATCAGAGAAGTTAACTTTGAAATTTTGAAATTTATTCAACTATTGGCACGATGATAGGACTCTTCAGGGTTGGTGAGAAACGTGCTTCTTGCCTCAGAGTTTTTGTTGGTAACCTGAGCTGAGCCTTTCTGAGGAAAACCACATCACTTAGGAATTTTCACACCAGAGTGAGAGCTAAGCTTATTGCATAATATTGTGCCTTTGAAAGACACCAGGCTGTTTAAAGTTATCAAGATATTTGCATTCTTGTCCTTCTGTTATTTTCTTGTTATTCTCTCTCCAAACACAGTCCTGGGAGCTGGTGGGCACCACAGAGGCCAGAGAACATCAAACAGCAGAATTGTCAGTCACTCATGGTGAGCAGGCGGGGCTTCCAGAAACAGAGCCGGCCGGAGACACGGGCGCTCCAGGCGGGCTCGTACGTGGCATCTCTCCAAACCCATGTTCTTTAAATATTTATTCAACATTTATTTAGTGGAGGAGGGAGGAGAAAACTAATCTTCTATTAATAAAAAAAAAAAATGTATGTAGAAATTAAGCCTGTTACTAATTCATTTCCTAACCCTAACCCTAACCCTAACCCTAACCCTAACCCTAACCCTAACTCTAACCCTAACTATCGTACAAATATGGTCAATATTCTGAAAAACTTCCCCCATTTCTCTGTAACTGTTACTCTTTTCGAGTTTCTCTTGTGAAAAGAACGACCTTAAAGTTGTAAACTTCTTGTTGGTGAACTCAAACTTTAATATTTAATATTTAGACAGTAAAACATTTTATTCAATGTTGGTAAATAGTAAGCACTGTTCAATTCTGAAACTTTAGCCCGGGGGACGTCAGCACAAGCCCCCACAGGGAGAGGCTGGCGTGGCCGAACCAGGGAGGTCTTCTTCATTTCTACCTTAGGCGGTTGTTTGTGCCAAGTGGAGGAGAGCAATTTATGTGTCTTCAGTTGTGTTGTGTGGAGGCCCAAGTGACACCATCTTCCCCATTTATTATACTGATGCTTTTAGGGTTCCTGGCAGACGGCTTCCTGAGAAGGTCCAATGGAGACGCAGCGATCCAGCTTTGGCAGCCAGTTGAAAGCCAAGCTCATGTCCCCAGGTTGGGACAACTTCCTTAACTGTATGTCATTGCTGTGTTGTATTATTACCAGAACGGACCCAGTGTCATAGGATGTGCTCCTGGAGTGGGAGCAGATTGCCATTGGTGGTGACGGGCTACACTAGGTCATCCGGAGTCCCCAGCTGGGTTCCGCCTGTGGCTGGTGCCCAGGGCTAACGGCAGCTGTGGGCAGGGGCCAGTCTAGAGCTATGCGCATAAATAAACAACAGCGGGCTTGTGTGGGTCTTAAACTCTGACCTTCACTTTATTGCTTAAGATCTAGTGCAGCTAATAAAGCCAGACCAAAACTTCCCAGTACAGTATTTCCTACTTCGGACTTCAATGACAATCCATTCAGATAATTACCAGACGATTACTGTGGACTTTTTAACTAGGGGTTCAAAACCACTCTTCTCAGACAATTAGCTCCACTGGGCCCACGGGCTCCTTCCCCTCTGGTTTATGTAGGCTGGGTTGATGTGCAGGGATATTCTGAGGAATCCTTTGTACCTGGACAACAGTACAAATGATTGCTGCTCTCAGGATGTTTTCCTTGTGTTCTGCTCACTTGGTGTGCCCTTAGAAAGGAATCAGAACTCAAGACAAAGATGTTCTCAGACCATCTACTAAAAATCCTCTCCGTTTTTAGGAACAGTGTCACTGATACCGAGGAAGACCGGCTTCTGCTGCAGACTGTAATGCTGACACCGGTGTCAGGAGCTGTGGCTCTAAGGCAGGGAGCTAAAATATAATCATGCTTTCATTAAGCTCCCCCAGGGCTCAGAAAAAGCAAGAAGTCTGAGTTGCAAATAAGAACACTGGAGATGATCTAAAGGCTTAGGGTAAAGCAGGCTGAAGCCAAAGGGAAATTGATCCCTTTGAGATTATAAAGGGATTGGAGAGCAGTGTCTTTGAGTTTCTTCAGTTTTCTTTTGTGACTCACAAAACAGGAATGGGAGAAATTTGCCAGCTGATTACTCCTGCTCCCCCCTCTCTCCAGTGTAAATAAGTTGGTGGGGGCCGAGGGGAACCATGGTTACAGAGCAGGAATTGTATAGCCTGTGTCCTTATCTCAACTATGTGACCCAGTGAGAACATCATTAAAGCTTGTTCCCCTTGTCTGTAAAATGGGAAAAATAATAGGTCCTAGCATATATGTTTTTTTTTGTTGTTGTTGTTGTTTTTCATTTTTCTGAAGCTGGAAACAGGGAGAGACAGTCAGACAGACTCCCGCATGCGCCCGACCGGGATCCACTCGGCACGCCCACCTTGGGGCGATGCTCTGCCCACCAGGGGGCGATGCTCTGCCCATCCTGGGCGTCGCCATGTTGCGACCAGAGCCACTCTAGCACCTGGGGCAGCGGACAAGGAGCCATCCCCAGTGCCCGGGCCATCTTTGCTCCAATGGAGCCTTGGCTGCGGGAGGGGAAGAGAGAGACAGAGAGGAAAGCGCGGCGGAGGGGTGGAGAAGCAAATGGGCGCTTCTCCTGTGTGCCCTGGCCGGGAATCGAACCCGGGTCCTCCGCACGCTAGGCCGACGCTCTACTGCTGAGCCAACCGGCCAGGGCCCATATATGTTGTTTTGAAACTACATAATGCATGCAAAATTCTTAGCATAATAGCTGGTATGTTGCAAATATTCAATAAATGCTTAATACTATTGTTGCTAGGGTCAATATTATTATTAGTACTATTATTATTTTTAGTGAATGAGAGAGAGAGAGAGAGAGACAGGGGGAGAAAGAGAGAGAGAGAGAGAGACAGAAACAGATAAGAAGAGAGAGGGATGAGAAGTATCAACTTGTAGTTGCAGCATTTTAGTTGTTCATTGATTGCTTTCTCATACATGTCTTGACCAGGGGGCTCTAGCTGAGCCAGTGACCCTTTTCTCAAGCCAGTGACCTTGGGCTTCAAGCCAGCAACCTTTGGGTTCAAGCTAGCGACCCTGCACTCAAGCAGATGGGCCTGCGCTCAAGCTGGCGATCTCAGGGTTTTAAACGTGGGTCTTCAGCATCCCAGGTCGATGTTCTATCCAGTGTGCCACTACCTGACCAGATGTAGAGTCAATATTATTTTAATCAACTTTTTAGAGAAGTGGAACCAACTGAACTGAAATAGACTTAGGGAATCATTCACACTTTCTTCTTTGCAAAAACAGACGAAAAGATTAGCAGGCTTATTCCTCTCTTTGACTGCATCTGTGGGGGCCACATATATGGAAGCAGTCACACAGGAATGGTTTGCTGAACAGCCTGGTTTCCTTCCCTTCCTTTGTCTCATAAGAGCTATTGCCCATCCAGAAAACCCAAGCCGAGTTTCACATTCCAATGAACACATGATTTAGGACTCCCCAGTGGTCAACGGGATGGCCAGCACGATGGTAAAATCCAATCCACCCCTGGATCCGATGTTAATTACAACTGAAAAGCAGATGGTGTCTAAATCTAGGACCATCTGTTCCCTGTCTGTGGGAAGTTTCCTGGTTGGAGAAGACAGAGCCCTCGCCAATTTCTTTTTGCCCCAAGAAAGACTTGACTTTGGCATTTAAGAAAACATCTTATTATTTATCATGTTAAGATTTTCTCTGATCTATATAACCACAGAAACATTAGGTCAGACATTCTACAAGGGAAGGTCAGTGGGCTGACCTCAAGAATGTAGACGGCTACTCAAGCTCAAGATGCTCCCACAAGTGAGACAGTCTGATGATAAGAAAATATTTGAATACCACTTGTCTAATGAGTTGTAAGACAACCCCTCCACCCACATATATAATTCCAATTAAATGGTCAGATAGAAAATTATTTCATTGGATTCTATTGCTGATACTTACACCGCCGGTCTTTTTAAGAACTGACAAAGAAATAATTTCTTTTTTCACTTTCTTTTTTTTTTTTTTTATTAAGTGAGAGGCAAGGAGGCAGGCAGACAGACTCCTACATGTGCCCTGACCCGGATCCACCCAGCAGGCCCCCTACAGGGCAATGCTCTGACCATCTGGGGCCACTGCTCCATTGCTAGGCAACTGAGCTATTTTACCACCTGAGGCAAGGCCATGGAGCCATCCTCAGCACCTGGGGTCAACTTGCTCAAACCTTTCGAGCCATGCCTGTGGGAGAAGAAGAGAGAGAGAGACAGAGAGAAGGAGGGTAGGGGAGGAGTGGAGAAGCAGATGGTCACTTCTCCTATGTGCCCTGACCAGGTATCAAACCTGGGAATTGCACATGCCGGGCCGATGCTCTGCTGCTGAGCCGACCAGCCAGGGCCCCTTTTAACTTTCTAAACAGTACATAGCAATGAACAGAAGAATAAATGCTGTGGCCCCTACCGGAATGCCAGGGTCACTGGATCTGGTCTGGTGGGGACTTTAAATCCACTGATAAAAGCCACTACAGAAAGCACTATCTAATAGACACTGAAGGTACCTGTTTTCAGTCACATTTTATCATCAAGTTTGCACCAGACAGGGAGTTGTGCCTTTGAAGGTGGACCTAATGGGAGGTGGGGGCGACTGGGAATCCAGTGTTTAGAAAAGGATGTGATACATGAGGCACACGTTGTAGGTGTACCTGGGCCCACTTCCAACAACGGACAACTTAAGACACACTGGCAGCTTCCTGCTCTGGACACTTTGCACCCCACCCGTAGCTCTGCTCTTCTGCCCGAGGAAGCCAGCAGTGCTGGAGAACTTCCTTCAGCCTTTGTGCAGAGTAGCCTGAAAGTGCTTAGGCTTGAACAACCCAGAAACAATCATCAATCAAAGGGACAGTAGGTGTCAGGGAGCCAGTGACCAGCCTGCTCAGCCCTGACTGGGGCAGTTCCAAGTCGGGTCTACATCATCCTCAGTGGGTTGAGTCTCAGTTGTTCACAGGGTTAACTAACTCTTAGTGACTCCTTCGTGGCTTCCCCCGTCCCCTCACATCTGCTTCCTGGGCATGCCCTCAAATGAACTCCCCGTACCTGGTGCTGTATTCGTCCAGGCTCATAGCAACTCACAAGGGCCCATGATTATATTTTCAGGAAATTTGCAAGTCCCCTGAGGTACTGATAGCTTCTGATTGGTCATGGTGTGGATTTCTGCATCATGGAAATCGGCAAATGCTTCAAATCAGGTGTCCCTGTCACCCCCAGAAACATGCTGTTACATATTTGCCAGCACACTATTGCCTTCAATCTAGTCCTTATCTCAGGGTTTGTTTCTGGGAAGACCCAAACTAAGAGTCTGGGCAGCAGGTCCCCCTGAAGCCAACACGTAAGCGTTTATGGTAGCTAAAGTATCAATTTACCATCATTATTACAGGTTTTCCTTCACTGGTCAAGGGCTTAGTGCACTTTGCTGGTGGGAAGAAATCTGTTTCTAAATGTACAGCTAAGAGAATAGGTAGAGAAATGGAAAGAAAAGTGCAAGGATCTCCCACCACTTGAAATGCATTCCAGGAGAAGGCATTTGCGAGCTCGGGCTACACAAAGGTCTATTAGATAGAACACAGAAAAGGAAAGCACAGGATATAAAATATTGGTAAAATGAAGCACATTAAAACAACAAAATTTGCTATTCAAAAGACACCACTAAGAAAATGAAAGGTCAGGCCATAGACTGGGAAAAAATAGCTGCAAAAATATATATCTTATAAAGTATGTGTAATCAACATATAAAGAACATAACTAAAAAAAAAAGATAAACAATGCAATTAAAATGGGCAAAATATTTGAGTAGATACTTCATCAAAGAAGAGAAAGAAGCTCATGAAAAGATGTTCAACATTGTTAGTCATTAAGGAAATGAAAATAAAAACCACAATGAGATATCTCTCTCTACTCACTATAATGACTGAAGTTTAAAAGGCTGATGACACCCAGTTTTGATGAGAACATGGAGCAACGGGAACTCTCATGCATTGCTGGTGGGAATGTAAAAGGTATAGCCATGCTGGAAGAAGGTTGGGTAGTTTCTAATATAATTCAACATATAATATGTGCCACTCTCAAGTATTTACTCAAGAGAAATGAAAACACTTGTAGACACTAACTCTTGTACATGAATGTTCATAGAAGCTTCATTCATAATAACCCCAAACTGGAAACAACCCAGACATCTATCAACTGGTGAATAAATAAGCAAAAAGTGATATACCTATATAATGAAATTATACTAGGCAATAAAAAGGAATAAACTCCTGTATATACAACATATACAACAACATGGATGGATCTCAAAAGCATTATGTTAAGTGACTGAGGTTAATATCACCAGTTACAAGACATATCAACATTGCATCCTCCTGAAATAACTTGCTGAAAAGAGAGCACAAGGTCGCTGTGGTCTTCTTGCTGAACATGTGCAACCTTAGTCAAATCATGAGAAAACAGAACGCAAACCCACCCACACTGGCCTGGATTCTTCATAATGATGAAGGTCATGAAAAACAAAGACCAAGGATCTGTCAGGGACCGGAACTGAAGAGAAATACAACTAAACTCAATGTGGGTACCTGGGTTGGATTATAAAAACAGATTAGTGGGAAAACTGGTGAAATTTGAATAAGTTCCACAGTTTGGTTAATAGTATTGTAGCAGTGTTAATTTCCTGGTTCTGATCATTGTATTGTCGTTATGTAAGATGTCAACATTACAGGAAGCTAGGTGACATGTATACGAGAATTGTTTGTACTATTTTTTCACCTTTCAGTATGTCTAAAATTATTTCAAAATAATTTAAAATAGCGACTTTTTGGTATGCAAATTATACCTCAATAAAAGTGATTAAAAAATAAGCAGGTCCGCCTGACCAGGTGGTGGCGCAGTAGATAGAGCGTTGGACTGGGATGCGGAAGACCCAGGTTCGAGACCCCGAGGTCACCAGCTTGAGCGCGGGCTCATCTGGTTTGAGCAAAAGCTCCCCAGCTTGAGTCCAAGGCCACTGGCTCAAGCAAGGGGTTACTCAGTCTGCTGAAGGCCTACGGTCAAGGCACATATGAGAAAGCAATCAATGAACAACTAAGGTGTCGCAACGAAAAACTAATGACTGATGCTTCTCATCTCTCCGTTCCTGTCTGTCTGTCCCTGTATATCCCTCTCTCTGACTCTCTCTGACTCTCTCTCTCTGTCTCTGTAAAGAAAAAAAAAAAAAGAAAGAAAAAAAAATAAGCAGGTCCACATTTCTCAAAAAGTGACCCAGAGAGTCTATGTTTCTTTAAGGGCCCAAGAATGAGGGGGTGGTAAGCACGGGAAGGCCCATCCTCCCTTTTGCCTCTATCCCCTACCTAGTCATGTTCACCAAAACAACTCTATTTTCCTAGTTATACAGTCATATGTATAAACACACAGACATGCACACACACATTTATTCTGCTTATGACTTCACTCAAAGGGGGGATACTATTGCTAAGAATTTAAAAAATATCAACAGCCTGGCCTGTGGTGGCACAGTGGATAAAGCATCGACCTGGAATCCTGAGGCCACCAGTTTGAAACCCTGGGCTTGCCTGATCAAAGCACATATGGGAATTGATGCTTCCTTCTCCTCCCCCCACTTCTCTCTCACGCCTCTCTAAAATGAATAAAGTCTTAAAAATAAGAATGCAACTTTCATTAAAAAAATTTCAACAATAAGATTATATTTTGAAACATTCAATTTAGATCTAACTTTTTTCTTAGAGGAAACCCATCTTTAAGAAAAATGGAAATTGGACGATCCAAGATGGTGGTGGAAGTTACTTTCACCTCCTCACAGGACCAAACTGGAGTTACATCTAATAAATAAAATGATCAACCTGACTAACGAACTGAGGACTAGCTGAACAGAAGTCTTATAACCAAGGATTTACAGAAGCCACAATGAGACTGGTAGGAAGGGAGGAGATGCAACAAGGGGCTGGCCCTGCTCCCAGGGGCAGTGGCTGAGGCTCTGGGGGGATATCTCAGCTGCAAAGGTTCTGGGCTGGTCTCCCAGCCCAGAGCACCAGAACTGGGACGAGGAGCCAACATAACAATGTAAAAACCCACTTGGGGATTCTGAGCCCGGAGAGGAAGGATGCTGTGCTCGAGGAGCATATACTGCCCGCAGCCTCCCAAAGTTCTGGGCTTCGGACAAGCCCAGATTGCCTGGGAATCTTGTTGGCAGTGGCCCAATGGATGGTCAGACTGTGGAGAAGGCCCTACCTCTTAGGTTACCAGGAATGAAGTAAAGACTATTTAAAAAAAAAAAAGGTTTTAAGAAGTGTAGGGAATATTCAGCTTCTGTAAGCCATCCTTCAACCAAATGATTTGCCTGATGCTGTTTTCTAATTAAACTTCCTTTTTCCTAAGTATTGGTGTTGAGATGTCAGTAAGGATGTAGCAAAGCCCCATCTATGCATTAGGAGAGAAAATGCTGCCCTGAGGACTTGCATGAACCTGATCTCTTGGAGAGACGTGTCCCAACCAGGTGTCACGAACTTGTTGCTGAAGTGAGTTACATCTGAGTTGAGCTTCCAGATTTTGTCTTTTCTTATTTTTAACACACTGACTGGATACTACAGTAACATTTTACACTCCAGCTAAAATCAATGCCTCCTTCTCAAGGAAACATAATTATTCAGGATTTGCCGGAAGAAAACCCACACTTATTAAGTGGCTTAACTCAACAGTGAAATTATTCAGCCGACTTGGAATTCTAGACCAATTTGGGTGATAGGGGTGAAGAAGAGGACAATCTAATCAGACAAACTGGTTATTAACACCGTGACCAATTTCCCCACTAGAATACTTTGCCAGTAAGTGAGGAGTTTTATTTTTGGATTTTCTTTATGCCGAAGGCACAGAGTGAAGGATATGAGCAACAGGCAACCTTTAATGTCCCTGGTGTGCCCTTGTGGCTGTTGGCATTTACTCCGCTTGGGCTGATGAAGCCTTGGTGTGGCCTATTTGCCATACAGAGGAGAAGGGTCCTTAACAGCTCGGAGCAATTCGCATCCCCCACCAGTTATGTACAGGCAAGTGGAGGGTCCTTCTTTTTCCAGGCATAAAATAAAAGAACTGGCATAATGATGTCCTTTCATGCGCTAATGACCTTCATTTTGTAAATGACACACTGAGGCCCACTGAAGGGGCACTGGAGGAGGGTACAGGGAGGATGGGGCAGGTCCCAGGTGCCACTGCAGTAGGGGCAGGTCTAGTGAAATCTTTCTATATAGTGATTTTTAGAATACCGCTTGGGTAATTAGGTGATTGTCTACTGTTATAAGTTTCTCATAGTTGAGACTAACTAATGGACGAAAATATATTGCCTTTTTTTTTTTTTTTTACAGAGACAAAGAGAGAGACAGAGGGACAGATAGGGACAGACAAACAGGAAGGTAGAGAGATGAGAAGCATCAGTTCTTTGTTGTGATACCTTAGTTGTTCAGAAATATGGCTATTCTTGAACTATGGATCCAATAGATTGGAACTTGATGACAATTCCTCATCCATCAGTGTTTCTTGGCCAGGGATCTCCAAAATAATTTGCTTTTGCTGCCAGCGAGCCTCCCCAGGATCACGGCACATTCACTGTTAGTTGGTATCTCTTTAGCAGATGGCTTATTTCTAAGTAGCAAGAGCATGGGTTCTCCTTGTGACTCTGCACTGAACAATGAGTATGGGGTTCACTGCCTTTTTTTAGGGGATGCTACAATCTACTTGGGAACGTATCAATGCTGTAGGTGCTGAGCTGTGGCTAACTCAAAGTTGGCTTCCCAAAACTGCCCAAAATTTAAAAATCAAACACCTCTACCTAATAGGAATGAAGGGATCTGCTTTATCCAAGCACACCTGAGAGCAGCATTCAGCCACACAGGACAGGGCCCTTCTATGCCCCTCCTGCTCACTCTCAGGACCCCTTCTTTGCCGCAATCCCATCCTCCCTTCAAACTGTGCGATGGCTTGGCCATCTCCGGTGGGGCGCAGTCCCTTCTCCCCTGCATTTGGAACCTCCATTGAACTTTCTATTCCTCTTTTCACTTGCTCAGTCCCCTGCAAGCAAGCCAGGGCATTCAGAAATTTGAGATACACATTCAGAATTCACTTAATTGTATTTCAGCTCTGCCCTGCTGCCTCTGTAGCCCTTGTTACTCTGGCTGAGGCAGAGTAAGAGAATAATAAACTTCTATTTGAGGACCTCCTGCTACATGCAAGATATCCCATTAGAGGCTCTAGTGGTCTCCTGCTTAGATTTAACAACAACCCCAGGAAACAGACACCATTAGCAAGCACCGTTTTGTAGACGAGGAACCCGGGACTCTCTGAGATTGTGCAACTTGGCCCAGGACCTACAGCCAGGAGCGGACTCTAAGCCCAGCTTGATTTCTACTCCCACCCGGCCTCTCTCCTCCAGCCTTTCTCTTCTCTCCCCAAAAGCTTTGCTAAAAGCACTGCTAGAACCGGCTGCCAAGGAGAAATATAATATGAACTACATATACAATTCACCATCTTCTACTATTTTTTTAAAATTTTATTTATTTATTTATTTTATTTATTCATTTTAGAGAGGAGGGAGGGGGAAAGAGAGAGAGAGAGAAAGGGGGGAGGAGCAGGAAGCATCAACTCTCATATGTGCCTTGACCAGACAAGTGCAGGGTTTTGAACCGGAGACCTCAGTGTTCCCAGGTCGACGCTTTATCCACTGTGCCACCACAGATCAGGCACCATTTTCTACTCTTGAAGTAAAATTTTTAGTTCAAAAAAGTAAAAAAAGACAGGTGAAATTATTTTTAATTTGTCTCGTTCAGCTGACTATATCCATATCCTACCACTTCACCACGTAACCAGTATCAAACCAAGAACGTGCCCTGTCACATGCTCCTGTTTCCTGCTCAGTGTCTGCGAGCTGGTGTGGGTTCTGCATTTATGGCACATCTCAGTTTGGACTCTCCACCTGTCATGTGTCCAGAAACGGCGGCTGGTGGCCGCCATGCTGGGCACTCATAGGGAACGCCCGACTCCCTCCCTGGGTTACTTCTCCTTAGAGCACACTGTCGTGGTTAGACTTATACCTCTTACTTTGCCTTTACCATATTAACTTCACTTTCTGATTTTTCCAAATCATCCTCTTCCTTTTCCCACACTCTGCCTACTGGCCAGCACTACCTGCCTTCAGCCGTTCTCAGATCATCCACAACATCACCGAAAGATGCACAGGCACGTCTGCTCGCTGAATGCGCGCCCTCCCTTTTGTATTCCAGGCTTGAGTATTTGCATGGCGTGCAGACCTGGCAACATTCTAAGGCAGCCTGTGCGTCTGATGCATACATTCGTGCCCTCAGCCTGGGGTGTCAGCTTCAGTTTCATGACACCATTTGAAAGGGTTGGGGTCACCATTCCAGCCAGCTGATGTGATGGGCACCACTGCAAGTTCATGATTTTATCAGCATTAGTTTTATGCACCCCAGCCATCATTCTGTTATTAAATATCTACTGAGAACCCACAATAGCAAAGACAGTCTGGGGGGGGGCGGAGGGAGAAGTAAAGATTATTGCCGCCCAGACTCCAGCCTCTTGAAGTTTGCACAGCTGCGTTACAAAGGTGGCTGCTGTTCTACCCACTGATGGGCAAGAGCTCATGTTTCCTGAGCTGAGTGTCCCTCTCACCAGGACTGTAATCTACATGGCATCTCCCATAGCTTTTAAGTGTTCTCTCAACACCAGCCACTCCCTCCATTCCTCACACACACAGGTGCACACAGGCTGCCCGTTTGCTGTAAATTGCTTCTGATTTGGCAGAACTCTCTAGACGTTAAAAGAAAGGAAGAAGAAGGGAGGGAGGAAGGGAGGGAGGAAGGGAAAGGCTAGTCTGAGGCCTTTATTAGCTTTGAGAATTGTACTCCTTGGCCTCTGCCCACTATGCTGCATGTGACGAATTTCTGCTAGCTGTAGATCTGTGGACCCTGGTAGGTACGTACTCCTTCCTTTCCTCTCATGAAGCCAACAGCACATGCGTAGGCTATCGCCTAATCCTGTCCATTCTTGCTCATAGGAACTGACACTCCAGGTGGCTGGGGACGGAGCCTCCATGTCAGTGAGAATGACAGGCTAGGGACTGTGGAAGCAGCAGAAGAAAACCCAAGTAGGGAACTGCAAGAGGAGGCAGAAAGAAGAAAACAAGATCTTTTGAAATGTCTAACCTGAAAGTCAAAAAGTGAATGGCATCGGCTGAAATCGGATACTGCTTCATAATAAAATTATGTTCTGCCTTTTTGCTGGGGCCCAGAGATCCAGCTAGTTAGTACACAGTGAAGAAACGATAACAGAACGAAATATCACAGCTGGGAGGGGCAGGAATCTCTCCTCTGTCGTCCTCGACGTCTAAGGAGATGGCCGCAGTGAGGAGTGGCTACACTCCACAGACCTGAACATGCGGTGTCCACATTGTTAATGAATCCAGATTAGTAGAACGCGTGTGATGGTCTCTTCTCAGGTGGAGAGGCAGGCGTGAGTGTCACATCACAGACACCGAGGAGAGCTGGCCGCCAGGCAGCGCTGTGGCCCTGAGAGCAGCGGCGTCTGTTTCCTCCTCCGCTGAGGGGGTCCCAGGCTGAGCGGGACTGGCTCACCTTTCTACTTGGCAGGAGCCCGAGAAGGGGAAGGAAGCCTCGACTGTTTTTGTTTTTTTAATGGGGAAAGTACTATTTCCAGGAACATACTACCAATGAGAATTCAAAGAGAAAAAAAGTTTCCCTGAAGGTATATCTTGAAGAAAGTCAAAAAGTTTTAGGTGAGAGGCTAACAACGGACACCAGTTTCCAGGCTATTGAGAGGGCCAGCAGCAGTGTTGTGTGGAAGGAGGAAAGGTTAGCACTCCCCTTGACAGGGATGGAAGAGGCTCTCGGGCCTAACAACACGCATGTGGCATTGCCACCTACTTCGTGGCATCTAACCACTGTTTTTTTTTTTTTTAGCCTGACCAGGCGGTGGTACGGTGGATAAAGTGTCAGACTGAGACGCAGAGGATCCAGGTTCGAAACCCCGAGGTCCTTGGCTTGAGCAAGGGGTCACCCGGTCTGCTGTAGCTCCTCAGTCAAGGCACATATGAGACAACTAAAGTGCTGCAATGAAGAATTGATGCTTCTCATCTCTCTCCCTTCCTGTCTGTCTAATCCTATTTGTCCCCCGCCCCCGTCACAAAAAAAAAAAAAAAGAGTCAGCAGCAAAGAAGTGAGTATCTTCTTGCACAGTCAGCAAAATCAACTTTTGGTTTTTTTGTTTTTATTTTTTTTTAATGTTTGGGCTTTTGAGAGATTTCATATATTTTGAGCCCCCAGCATGGATCAGGCGGCTGAGGGCAGGAGGAGAGGTTAATAAAGCAGCCTCTTAGACTCGCCCCCAGCACGCGGCAGGAGGAGAGTGGAGCGTCTGGCCCCACGCGGGTGATCGGCTGCAGAGCCGCCTTTGGGCAGAGCTCTGGTCCTGGAGTCAAAGGGGCAGACCAGGGGTCGGAACCTTTCTGGCTGAGACAGCCATGAATGCCACACATTTTAAAATGTAATTCTGTGAGAGCCATACAACGACCCGTGTACGTTAGGCATGATCCAATAAAAATTTGGTGTTGTCCCGGAGGACAGCTGTGATTGGCTTCAGCCACCCGCAACCATGAACATGAGCGGTAGGAAATGAATGGATTGTAATACATGAGAATGTTTTATGTTTTTTTTTTTTTTTATTTTATTTTTTTTTATTTTTTTGCATTTTTCTGAAGCTGGAAACAGGGAGAGACAGTCAGACAGACTCCTGCATGCGCCTGACCGGGATTCACCCGGCACGCCCACCAGGGGCGACGCTCTGCCCACCAGGGGGCGATGCTCTGCCCATCCTGGGCGTCACCATGTTGCGACCAGAGCCACTCTAGCGCCTGGGGCAGAGGCCACAGAGCCATCCCCAGCGCCCGGGCCATCTTTGCTCCAATGGAGCCTTGGCTGCGGGAGGGGAAGAGAGAGACAGAGAGGAAGGCGCGGCGGAGGGGTGGAGAAGCAAATGTGCGCTTCTCCTGTGTGCCCTGGCTGGGAATCGAACCCGGGTCCTCCGCACGCTAGGCCGACGCTCTACCGCTGAGCCAACCAGCCAGGGCCGAGAATGTTTTATGTTTTTAACATTATTATTTTTTTTTTATTAAAGATTTGTCTGTGAGCCAGATGCAGCCATCCAAAGAGCCACATCTGGCTGGCGAGCCATAGGTTCCCGAGCCCTGGAGCAGAGCATCCCCAGGCCACGGCTCACCGGCCCTCCAGTCCAGGGCGGTATGTGGTCTCCAGCGACGCTGGGATGACGTGGCATAGAAGAAAACCAGGAGACTAATGCGTGTTACAGCAGCTCCACCGAGGAATTTATTTTTCTACACCCGTCAAGAGGTCAATGGGAGGTCATACGGATGTGGCATGGGGAAGCAGGAGTGAGAATGGATTTTAAAATAACACCACTTCTTTCACATTTTTGGAGATTTCATTATACATATAGATCATCTTCTCAACACCCTGACTTAGCTTCTTGAGTGCTTTCCCTCTGAGGATGTTGTCTTCCATCCTACTTCAGACATTCACCTCAATAACCATGCAACAGAGCAATACCTACGGTCCCTTCTTCAATCTCAAATTCCTGTCTTCCACCCTGATCACTATCTCCAGTCTTCCCAGTTTACTCCACCTAACATCCGAGTCCAACAATCCTTTCCCTAAGTAGAGCCTCCATCTTGAAACCATGAAGACCAGAGAGCAGCTTTGCCAACCAGGGGCTTGGCACATTAATAAAACCGCGAGGGCACTGCACTGTCCCTCAGACTGACTCCTCTGGATTCTTCTTTCCCTCCAGAACAATAAGCACCTATGAGTTTAAGCCAGTATTGGCTGAGTGTCCTGTTTTCTGCAGTGAACACGACTCTGACGATGCAGAGCCTGTGGCATTCGTGCTGGGTTCCCCCCACCCCCATGCATTTTCGTACTTCACTTTCAACTGGGACCAAATCTGCTTAATACTCTCACCTCTATCCTCATTTGCTCTTTTTTTTTTTTAATTATTTATTTATTTATGTGTTTATTTTTACAGGGACAGAGAGAGAGTCAGATAGAGGGATAGATAGGGACAGACAGACAGGAAGGGAGAGAGATGAGAAGCATCAATCATCAGTTTTTCATTGCGACACCTTAGTTGTTCATTGATTGCTTTCTCATATGTGCCATGACCGCGGGCCTTCAGCAGACTGAGTAACTCCTTGCTTGAGCCAGTGACCTTGGGTCCAAGCTGGTGAGCTTTTTGCTCAAGCCAGATGAGCCTGTGCTCAAGCTTGCAACCTTGGGGTCTCGAACTTGGGTCCTTCCGCATCCGAGTCCGATGCTCTATCCACTGTGCCACCGCCTGGTCAGGCACTCTTTTCTTTTTTTAGGTGAGAGGAGGGGAGATAGACTCCAGCATGTGCCCAGACCGGGATCCACCTGGCAACCTCCGTCTGGGGCCAATGCTCAAATCAACTGAGCTAAACTCAGCACCCAGGGCTGATGCTTGGACCAGTTGAGCCACTGGCTCTGAGAGGGGAAGAGGGAGAGAAGGGGTAGGGGGAAGGGGAGGGAGAAAGAAGCAGATGGTCACTTCTCATGTGTGGCCTGACCAGAAATCAAACCCGGGACGTCTGTACACCAGGCGGCTGATTCTCTCTATCCACTGAGCCAGCCGCCTAGGGCCCTGATTTGCTCTTAATTACTGCCTTTAAAAATTTTTTTTAAAATACAGTTTCTTAATTGGTCACCACTTTGAAGGCACTTCCTCTATAAACCAGACTTAGCAATTACCTTTCTATGCAGGTACAATACAAGGGTCTAGCCAGCCCCAGATAGAAGGCCAGCATTAAATCTTTTTGTGGAAAGACAAAAGGAAAATACATTAGTAAAAAAGCCACTATTTTCGTTTGACGTCATGCTGTTAGTCTTTAAGTTCAAAATCAAAGGTAGAATGCATTTTCTATTTTCCTTGCACATGTACATATGTGCACATACACACACACGTGTGCACACACACACACACACACACCAAACCCCATTGTCCTGTAATTGTGATTTTGTTACTATCTGTAAGTCAAGAAGGTAGATTTCTTCTTTTCAATTTCTAGTTGTTCATTTGAACAAATTTTTTCCTCTAAGTTTTTTGTTAGCTGCTGTATTTTAAAGAACCAAAGGAAATACATGAAGTAGAAAAGTTAAGAGTGGGATAAAAAAGAAAATTGCTATAATTTTTGGGTTCCATCTAGACTAGCATGGTGAAATAACTTTCAAAAATTTGTCAAGGCCGAATTTAGTAAACACTGTGTTGGCAGTTAAGAACTGTTATTTATATTTTTCCCAAACCCACTCTTCTCTGAAAAGGACAATGATTAGGTGTGATTGTGAAGAATGTATCTAGAACTTTGATTTTCTAATGATTGTCACAATTCAAAGTAGTCATCTTAGGAGGTTATATAGTTTTTCTCATACAAATTTTTTTTTCAAAAACATATTTGGAAGTCATATCTGTGTGTCCTGCATCATATTTTTTGAAATAAATTTATTCATTCACTTTTCACTTTTTTTTATCAGTTGAGAGTAGACATTATTTTTCAAGAGTCAGAGCTTTTGAGGTTGAATCTAGTAAATACAGTGAGCAATGAAGTTATGAGAAATGTACATGTTGATATTTTGGAAAATGGTATCTTTCAGAATTGAGATATATACATACTGCTCACAAAAATTAGGGGATATTTCAAAATGCATATGAAGCGGTAAAATATCCCCTAATTTCTGTGAGTATATTTCTTCTGTATGTCAACTTTAAATCCCAGAGGATAATATTCATTTGGATGGATTCAATCTGATTCACTGAAACTGGTTCTTTTCTGGTGTAAAGATGTCACCTGGCAGTGGCTACCAGCTAAGGATACCATCTGCCAGCTTCCCTAGTCATCAGTGACTGAGCTCTAGCCAATCAAAAGTGGGCAGGCAGAGTGATGGGTACCACTCTCATGTCTGGCTTGAAAAGACCTCATATCATGCTCCTCCATGTTTTACCTTTTCTGCTGTTTGCTGACAATGCTCAGAAAGATCTTGGAAGCCACATGTTGAAAAGAGCAGAGACTCCATAAATCTACGCCTTTGACCGACTCTATGGAAAAGATATAGCCCACTGCCCTGACCCGAAACTATCTCAGAAGGTTGTGTGAGGAAGAAATAATCCTTCATTATGTTTGTGCCATGATGCATAATCCTTTATTATGTCTGTGGCAGACAGAAATCTAAGATGCTGTCTGATGTACATATAGACCTTCTTGCATTTATTTAAAAACTAATCCAGTTGCTACTGAGAATGAACTTTGCAAGTACAATCAATGTCTGCAAGCAGCTGACTTTAAGACAGGGAGATCATTTTTGGTGGATGTAACCTAGTCAGGTGAGCCCCTAAGAGGAGTTGTGCTCCTCTTGCTGAAAGAGCTGAAAGGCAGAGGCATGTGCCTTGGGGTTATTCCTGTCATAGCTAACAGCTAGATTTTGGCCTTGTGAGACATGAGAGAGAATCCAGCCTACTATGTCTGCCATCCGACCTAAAAGGAAATGCGTATTGTTTTAAGCTTTTAAGTTTGTGGTAATTTATTACACAGCAATAGAAAACGAACACGGGGTCCGTTTGTTACTGAGATTAGCCTCCTCTAGCCTGTACATTTGCCTATTTACTTTAAAGTCAGATCTCATGTAACATCTCCTTGCTAAAATTTTTAAAAACTAGTGCTAAAGAAAACTTCTAATTAATAGTGGATTTTTCTAAGGCCATCATTTATAGGGTGTTAGAGTGTGTGGAAACAAAGAACTTCCATTGGAGGCCAAGGTTTCTAATTTGTGATGAACATGCTCCTTGTAACAAAACACCGGTTCTAAATATGCAACGCCAGGTAAGGATGGGCACCAGCGAGTGAGGATAGATGCTGGGAGGGGCTGAGCGTCTGTCAGGTCTGTCGGCCCATCTCTCATGCTAGGTCCACATTCTTTCTTGTCCTGGGCTTGAACTAATCTGCACAGTAACTGAGAAAACTGTGTAAATTCAGAGAAAGCCGGGTAAGTTCAGAGGAGAAAAGAATGCAGTCAGAAGAATTTTTTTTGTATTTTTCTGAAGCTGGAAACAGGGAGGCAGTCAGACAGATTCCCACATGCACCTGACCGGGATCCACCAGGCATGCCCACCAGGGGGCGATGCTCTGCCCATCCGGGGCATCGCTTTGTTGAGACCAGAGCCACTCTAGCGCCTGAGGCAGAGGCCATGCAGCCATCCCCAGTGCCCGGGCCAACTTTGCTCCAATGGAGCCTTGGCTGCGGGAGGGGAAGAGAGAGACAGAGAAGAAGGAGAGGGGGAGGGGTGGAGAAGCAGATGGGCGCTTCTCCTGTGTGCCCTGTCCGGGAATCGAACCCGGGACTCCTGCACGCCAGGCTGACGCTCTATCACTGAGCCAACCGGCCAGGGCCTAGAAGAATTTTAATATAACTAATACTGCTGGACATTTTTGATGATATGGGGGGTGGGTGGGTAATCCTTGTCTATACCACAGTTCCCAATACCTGGTTTATTTTGCTAAACTCTGCAGTAGCAACTGCAAAAATGTCTTGATTTCTGAGCTGTGCCCAAAGGAAACCTGTCTCATTACAGCAGGAAGCTGCACCAGGGTGGAGGGTTATTAGACATCGTGAATCTTCTCCCGCCCTGTCTCTGGGACACCATCAAAGGAACTGCCGCTTCAGCAGCTGCATCTGAGCTCAGCTCAGGGCGAGGGGGAGGGGAGGGTTGTTTTTGGCCTGGTCATTCGCCCAGCTGCTGCTGAGCAGGCAATCTCTTCCTGGAAGGAGGAGACAGGGAGCTATGAGGGCAGCTCTGTTGATGGAGTCACCTGGGAGATCCTGGTTCATCTCCTCTCATCTCATTCAGTGTTTGAAGTTTTACTGAGGGGTCATTTACATACCATGAAATTCACCCACTGTAACTGTACAGTTTGAAGTTGGAAACCTTATACAAGAGTGCCGTCACCGCCTCAGTCCAGTTTTAGAACATGCCCGTCGCCCCACAAAGTCCCCCATGTCTAGTTGAGGCTCTTCCTTATTCCTGCCCCTGCTGCTTCCTGCCTCTTTCATTTGCTTTTTCTATAAATGTGATGTAACTGGAATCATACAGCATCCAGTCCTTTGTCCCAGGCATCTTTCACTCAGCTGAATGGCTGCTGCTTCGCCATCCCCTCCCATGCCGATGTGTTCACAAGCCACCTGCTCCCCACTGGAGGTATCAGGCAATTTCTCTGCAATGCCCCTGGGGCATCTGTGATGTGACAGGCACTGAGTTCGGCCCTGGGGGTGGACATTAAGGACTAGTAGAGAGAGTTGTTGATCAAACCCATGAAGAGAAGTACAATACACACTGTGATAACAGCCACCAGAGGAAGGTACAGGGTGCTATGTGCTCACATAGATGGGGATATGACCTAACCTGGATCAGAGGAGGCTACAGAGGGGCGATGTCCTCTCAGCTGAGAACACAGGGATGTGCCGTAGTTAACCTTCCAAAGACAGAGAACAGATGTCTGAAGAAATGGAAGAAGGTCAGAGGCGTGGAGCACACCATAGGGGCATAGTGGATGCACCATAGTGGTGGTTAGGACAGAATCTGGGGGACGCCAGCCTTAGCCTGGTCCCACGGAGGACTCTGACTCTGGAGTGTGGCTGGCACTCAGAAATCAAGACATTTCTGCAGTTGCCACAGCACTGTCCCAGCAGAGGTCTAAGCAAGAGCCCATGGTTAGTGGGAAGCAGAGATGCAAAGGTGATATTGCTGAGTGAGCTCACTTCTCACATGTAATGTAAATACGTGTTTCCAAGGGATCTTTCTGAAAATGCAGATTCTGATTCTCTAAATTTGGGGTTGGGCCAGAGATTCTGCATTGTATCCCGTGCCCAGGAGCTGCCCATACCGGGGATCCATGGACCACACTTTTGAGTAGCCTGGAGCCAGGAGACCTGGTGGTAGATTCAGCAAGGCAGATGGTACCAGGCTCTGCAACTGCAGGATGGTCAGCTCCAAGTGCAGAGAAAGGAGGGCCAGCAGAGTGACCGGGGTTGGAAGGCAAGGCCTGGATTCACTCCATGGGCAGATGGCTTGGGAGTGCTGTGTGACTATGCCACAGAGGATCAGAGAACATTCCAGTTAGAAAAGACCTTAAAAATCGCTAGTCTACCATCCCTGAAAATGAAGGCAGCGGTTGTCAAACTACGCTCTCCAGGTCTCCCTGTTCCTGGAGCTGCCTTGTCGGGTGGGCACGGGAGTCGGACAGGACACAGGAGCGAAGGGTGGGGAGAGCAGGGCTTCGGTCCTTCCAGGCAACCTCTGTGAAGCAGTTCTGCTCTTATACATTGATGAGATCTGGTTTATAATTTAGTGCTAAAGATCCCAGAGACTGGGCTGGGGTGGGGGTGGGGATGAAAGGGTTTGATATCGTGGTTATCAAGGGAATGTGACCTGGTTTCTGGCAGTCACACACACACAAAAGTCTTTCCTCAGCTCTGATCATCTGGGCTCTGGGTTCCGGCCCAAGCTCAGGGGTGCAAGGAGGGTATGGATAAGGATTCCTTACCAGCCACAAAATTCTTCTCCTGGCCACGTATTGGGTAGGGGGGAGGGGAAGGAAGTCTCAGGACAGTTACTTGTTTCATGAGTTTTAAGGACTGATGCTTACTTTCCAGGGAAATGCAAGCATCCTGCTAATGAATCACTGTATCAGTAAGAGTGAGAACACATCTTAAACAGTTCTTTGTCTCCTCCATGAACCTGGACAGGGACATGCCTCTCAACTGGTAACTGCATTTTGTCCCGTCATTGCAGAAAAACTGTGAGGTCTCCCCCAGTGGGGAGCAGATGGCCTCGTGAATTCCCTGGGGGAAGAGAGGGGGGATGGCCAAGCAGCAGGGCGCAGACCTCTGCACCTCCAGCCCCGTCTCAGAGGGACCTGCTAATAACATCACTCCCTTCTCAGGGCCGGGGAGTGTAGCTGACCTAAATGTCTGATTCCTTTCAACTCCACATGGAAGCAAGAATCAGAAAAAAGAAGCCCTTTTATCTGGTCTTAATTAAACACAATCTGCAGAGAGGGGAGCAGCTCTGTACAAGTGTGGAGCGGGGCCAGCTGACTCCAGCGGGAGTGTCTCTGATGGCGGGAACCGAGCGTTCAGATCTGCCTGTTGTTACCCATATGGAAACCGAGAAGGCTTTTTCTTCCAGAGCTGCATTGGTCCACCCTGTTTTCTCAACTGCTCACTAACTCACATCTGCTCTTACAGAGTTCACAAATTTTATGCAATTACATACTGTTTTCCCACCTACACTGGAAGCACCTTGAGTTACGAGCCACTTCTGATAGTTCTCATATATATTTCCTGCTTTCTTTCACCACTTTGAGCCCCAGGAAGTATCCAAACCATAACAAATGAGCTGCTTTGTTTTCACACCCCATGTGGTCTCTCTTCTACTAGGTCTTGTTTTGTTTTAATTAGAAATATAGCCACATAGCCTTATTTTCCCTTAATTCTTGGATCTGGTGCTAGGAGGAGCATCCATACATGCTTCCCCCACACTTCTCTTCCCTGCTCATTCCCCTTACCGTCTCCTGCAAGGAAGCTGATCCGAGCTCAGAGTGTAAGTTCCTAGTGGGCATTCATTGCACGTGGGCAGTTTGCTCCATTCAGAACAGCCTGCACGTGTGCCTGCTCCCTTTCTTTCTGTCCCCTGTGGGTAATCAGGTCCATCTGGCAACGCTGCTGCCCTAAATAACAGTAGGGAGCAGCACGGGAGTTTTGACCTCTTCTGTTTCTAACCTGGTCCAGATCACCCTTCCTTAGGCAACCTAGTGGTCCCCCTTCTCCTGGGAGGTCACCAAATTGATGCCAAACTTAGTGCGGACACCAGTCGGCATAGAGCACTATAGCCCAGAACTCCTGGGCTCAAGCAATCCTCCTGTCTCAGCGCCCTAAGCGGCTATGACTCCAGGAGCACGCCACACGCCGACACCACAGCCATCTTGAGACTCCCTCTGGGTGTTGCCTCTTACGCTGTCCCCCTGCATTTCTCCCCTCTGACTCCACCTTCTGGTCTGGCTGCAGGACTCCTCAGTTGGTTGATTTGATAATGTTTGCCAGGTAGGATCCCTTGGATTTTCATTTGGAATTGCCACTGGCTTGGATCCATGCCAGAGTGTAAATTCTTAGAAGGCAGGAGTGGACGCTTTTTCCTCTTCCTGTCCACTGTTCCCCTCTTCTCTCCAAGACAGGCCTGTTAGCATGCATGTACTAGGAGCATCACAATGCATGTTAATGAGTTCATTACAGCTGAAGACTTGCAAACAAGGAGAATATGGGACAGGAAGGACTAGGATAGACCAGCTGCACACAGTTCCCATCCACAGGCCTGCTTGCTAAAGTCCCAGTTGGTAAGCATGTCCTTCCCAAATGCCCCTTTATTTAAATGGTGCTAAAATTCTTAACTCTTTGGTGATATTTTTATATTTTAATGGGGATATTTTGGAAATAATAACCAAGTTCTCTAGAAATGACTTTGATAAGGAATGAAGAAATGAAATTATGCATCCTAATGCTAATACTGAGATGTGAGAAGTGTGTGATTCCAGGTGGATGGGGGGGGGGGGGTGTTCCACATCCTAGGATTAGACCTCCAAATCATCTTCCTTCAGGATTTATCCTAACCCAGGGATAACATAAAATAAACAATGATACTTGTGATTTAACTCGACTAGAGAAAGGGCAGAGAAAGAAAGAAGGCTGGGAGGGGGTTTTGCTCTGGGATGGAGGATAGAGGAGGATTAGGAAGCTCCAATATCTTCTGGAGATGTCTCCTCAGTGCACTGCCATCATCATGGTTATTACGATCATTAAGCCTTCAACGCAGCCATTCTTTTCTGTCTGAAAAGTTTCCTTCATGGCGTTTGCCTAAAAGGTACATTTTACTGGAAGGTTGAAAAAAATCTGTTCACTTTAAAGAGAGCATAGAGTAACACGCTGCTTTAATGGGGGTTTCTAAAGCAGTTGGCCTTCAAGACTTCACCATCTCATGTTCTTACCTCAGTTTGGCAGGGTTCTCACACAAGAATCAGGAGCAGGGGATAGGGAGAATATTAGTACTAAGTTACCTGTGTTTTAAAAATTACTTCAAAATGTATACATTTCAAATGTATTTAAAGTGCCATTGTTATTTGAGTAGGTTTTCTCTTATAACACTTGACATTGATCTTTGGTGACTGTAACGAAAAAGTTAGGACTACCTTACAAAGGGAAAGACAATTGGAAGTGTTTTATTTTTTCCTTTCAGCCTCCTTTAGCATTTCTGAAAATAATTTTGGAAATAAAGCGAATCAAATGAAAACTCAACCACCTTCACGGCACTAAGGTAAAAGCAGAATGTCAGGAAATCCGCTTCACTAGTCTTCATGCAATATTAACCACCCACATGTAACACATGTGGTGTTTGTTCCTCACTTTGGCACTGGCTTTGTCCAATGTACGATGTGGAGGAGTTGGTGTTACCAGCTTTTGAGAGCCTTCTGGTTTCATATTTGTGTAAAGGAATAGCTTTTGCATTTTCAAGGCAGATTAAAGAATTAGTTTGCATTTAAATTGAGTGCTCAGGCAGAGACAATTGCAGGCATCCCCAAACTACAGCCCGCGGGCCGCATGTGGCCACCTGAAACCATTTATACAGCTCCTGCCGCACTTCTGGAAAGGGGCACCTCTTTCACTGGTGGTCAGTGAGAGGAGCACTGTATGTGGCGGCCCCCCAATGGTCTGAGGGACAGTGAACTGGCCCCCTGTGTAAAAAGTTTGGGGACCCCTAGTAGAGGGCTAGAGGTTGCTTCTGGGCTGTTCAGGGTGTACCAGAATAGTACCTTCACCTGAAGCATCAACTGAGTCCTCTGACCTCTGCTTCCTGGTAGGAAGGCCCTGCCATTAGAAGGCGGGTTCTGGAATCTGAGAGACCCTGGTTCCAATTCTAGCTCAATGCTGAACATGTTCCCTGAGTGACCTCTCAGAGCCTTAGTTTCTTCCTCTGTAAAATGGAGCAGATGATTGCAAACATGTCTATGGTGCTTACTGCGTCTGCACCGTTCTGAGTGGAACGACAGGCAGGCTGGCATCAAGGTCTGGGCTGCACTGTTCTGAGTGGAACGACAGGCAGGCTGGCATCAAGGTCTGGGCTAACTGCGTGATCATGCCATGAGGCTAACAACATCCACACCCCTGGCAACTGGACCTCATAGAGGAAAAGAGCTAGCAGCAGACCCAGAAAGCTCTCAGACCTTTGGTGTCAAGAGCCCCTGCATCCGGCTGAAATGAAGTCTGGGTTTTCCCTCTGGGCTACTCCCCAGAGCTGGGCAGGACAGATACGGCTGGAGTTGTCCTTCATCAGAAACTCAGGGATTCTGATTTTAGTTTTCCTTTCTTGTTGGAATGGACATGTTATAATTGAACAGCTTGTTACCTCTTCATACACTATATATACCTATGGAATCAGTAACCAGATCAAGAAACAACAGAACATGACCAGCACCCAAGAAGCCCCCTTGCGCTGCCTCATAGTCATTAATGCTTAAGGCTAAGCATTATCCCGGCTCCTGTACGTTGTTATAAGTGGAATCATACAGTCCTCACTCTTCTGTATTTGGCTCTGTGCTATGCTTGTGAGATTCAATCACACTGTTATGTGTAGTTGTAGGTCACTATAGATCATTTCCATTGCTGTGTAATACTCTGTTGTGTGACACTAGTGTGATCTATTTACATCTTCCGTTACTGATGGGCATTTGAGTAGTTTTCAGTGTTCGGCTATTACAAACAGTGCTTCTGCAGACATTCTAATACATTTGGTACATACATAATTCACACATAATTTCTGATGTGTGCATTTCTGTTGCTACACAGGAATGGACTTGCTGGGTCACAGAGGCAATAGGTCGTCAAACTTTTTATAAAAACCGCCCACTTTTGCAGTGCTGGTCAACCTGGTCCCTGCCGTGCAACCAAACAGCGCCGCGATTGGCCCATCATGAAAGCTGGAACGCCCACTAGTGGGCGGTAGGGACCAGGTCTACCAGCACTGCAAAAGTGGGCGGTTTTTATAAAAAGTTTGATGACCCCTGCACGGCCCCCCCACCCCAGCAGCAGGTGAGCATTCCAGTTGCTCCACATCTTTTTTGCATTTCCCTGATGACTGAGTAAAGCAACTTTTCATATGTTTATTGACTATGTGAATTTCCTCATTTATGATGTCCTATTAAGTCTTTAACCCTTTTCTTCCTATGGCACTATTTCTTATAGATTTGTTATATAGAGATAATTTATAAATATACAAATTATTGTAATTTGAAAATTTCACTAGTCTTGGGAATGTTCCACTGAGTAAAGAAGTACAAAGGGGATAAGTTGGGGAAGGGACATTGATGGGAGAGACAAGTAAGGCTGGAATGGATTCTCTGGTAAGGACTGAACACTAAGCCAGGAGGACACAGGCATGCAGAGAAGTAAAAAGTCAAGGAACAATTTGGGAAGTCTTTGGAACAAACACAGTTGGGGAATTTGGGATTTTTTTGTGTGTGTGTGTTTGGCTAATACAATTCTTGACATTAAAGTAGAAAAATAAGAAAAAAAGATTTTCTTGAAAATACTACTCAAAAAGAGAAAGGCTATAAAAAGGTTGAGAAGCAGAATGAAGAGACACAGAGTCGGATGAGAAATCAGAAACCTAGACAGGTGCTTTTAACTTCACCAAGGAAGGGCAAACAGTTGTGCAGAGCACACGTCACCCTGTGGAGTGGCCCATCTCCCAGGTGCTGTCTGTAAGGATGCCATGGAAAGATGACTAAGGCTGAGGAACAAAGAAAAAGAAAGGCCCTCCTTGTATAGAAGGTCTGATTTTTATGAAAATACCACACCATTAAGACATTCCTGCAGGAAGCTAGCCTGTATTAACTAAAAAGAGACCCAGTTTCAAAATTTACAGTGCAAATGAACTCTCAATGTTGCATTAATGGAGAGGGGAATTAACACAGATAATCCCAAATGTACTAAATGTTTGGCTATTGAATATGTGTTGGTATCAAAATTCTTAAACTTCCGATTGGCTCCTACTCTCTGCTCCTTGCTGAGAAAGACCAGTGTCAGCTCTCTATGGACAGCCAGCACTCATCTAGACCCTGTGAACTCCAGCACCGTGCAGTGTTCTAGATCAGCGATTTTCAGCCTTTTTATCTTATGGCACACAAACCAATTACTAAAATCTGTGGCCCATTAAAAAATAAATTTTTTTGCAGATCTGATAAAAAAAATAGGTATAATTTTAATTCATTCTCACTGGATAGTTATTGTTGTGTTGGCTGTTGTCATTTTTTAAAATGTGACAATCTAAGGGAAAAGAGGTCAGTGCTCCTGACGAAAAGTCAAGTATTGCATGTTTTAAAAATTCTTGCAGCACACTGGTTGAAAATGGCTGTTTTAGACACATTTGTTTTTATTAACTTCTCCCACCAACCTCCTGATGTAGTAGGTACCATTATCTTATCAAAGAGGGAAAACTCAGCTCAGGAAGGCCGCATAACAGATACACAGTTGCAGTGCTGACCCTGGTAGAGGTGGGAGTCGAACACAGATCTCCTGATGCTGGAGCCCACACCCCTGAGGTTGTGAGTCCTGTGTCTCAAGATGATGGGCAGGGGTGGCCTAAAATTACCGACCCTGCTACAGTAAAATGATGGTCCACACATCTCTGCTGCAAACACAAGAGAGTTCTCATCATGCACGGCAGCTGTGTTCCACAACTGTGTTCCATAACGTATTCCATAGTGTGTTCCATAATGTGTTCATAATGTGTTCTATGACGTGTTCCATAACTGTCTTCCATAACTGTTCCATAACATGCTCAATAATTGTGTTCCACAATGTGTTTCATTAACTGTGTCCCATAACTGTGTCCCATAACCTGTTCTATTAATGGTGGTCCATAACTGTGTTCTCTAACGTGTTCCATAACTCTGTTCCACAACATGTTCCACAAACACTGAATTAGTGGGTGCTCTGTCATTTCTCCTAAAGGAAATATGGGATTTGGTTTCTAAGAGTCTTTAGTAACAACAAATCTTCTATACATAATCTTATTGTGTATATAGACACCTTTCTTAGCATACTGTTGATTCATTAACAATTGAACTCAGAGCCAACAGCACTGTAACTCCAGCCTGAAGGAGGCTTATTCAACGTGTATTTTCTCTGTAAGGCACATCACAGCCTTCATGTGCTCAGGAACACTAGACAGCATGTCAGCATTGTGCTTGGAGGCAATTTAAACAGCAAAACCACCAACACAGAGCAAAAAATGCACAAATGTTGCCACTAAGTAGACTGTGAAAAGGCTGCTTGCTGACAGTTTCAGAGCTGACACAAGGAGGCAGAGGACTGCCTCACTGGCCCTCTCAGCTGGGAACACGTGTGTGGAGCAGGAATATTGATTTTTGGGTTACAAACACATTTTAGCAAGTAGGCAAATTTTCAAATACAGAATCTGTGAACAAAGAGGATCAACTACCTAGTATTTGTCGACTGACTGATGTAGGCTAAGGAGTCATCTTTAGTAAGTCCTATAAACTAGGAACAATGATTTCAGGTACATTATTGAACTGAGCAGAGTAATGGCTGCACTCTTCACTCTGCTCCAGATAGTGAAAACTTTCTTCCAAAGACGCAGAGGCTGCTGGGAAGAGCTACAGGGCTGTGCACAAGCCTTTCAGTGGGTAAGTATGAGCTCCCAGCCTCCACAATGTGACAAAGCCCAATGCCCTGTTGGAGCTGCTCTGCCCAGGAAGGGGTGCTATTTTGTCTCTGGCTTTTTGTCATTCATCCGGAGGCACTATGCAGCTGGTGGTGGCCTCTCGAAGTGCTCCCTGGATGATTTTCCATAAATGTCCCCAGAAGCCTATGAGAGCAGCAGGGGCAGGCAGCTGTGTGCTGGTGTCAGTGTTGGCAGTGGGGGGGGTGTGTGTCCAGGAGTACTCTTCTGACTCATGTGCTACCTTCAGAGCTGACATAGCAAGGGCACCTCTGAGTAGTGCCCACCTAGGTAGTGTTTCCCTTAGTCCGTGGAAATACCAGGGGAGGGTCAAGGCTGCCATCTGCCAGCTCAACTATTTTAGGGTCCATTCTTGAGGTTGCCATGAGTCTAAAAAGCTTATGGGAGCCCAGGGCCAGCATGGCAGCTGACTAATGGCAGCTCATGGTCAAGTCTTTCACTGACTGACCCCCATGCTGGCCTGGGATAAATAAAAATCTGCCTGTGGTGACCAAATCCCAGTGTTCCCAACAGGACTCTGACATTTTCCACAAGCCAAGAGATCCTGAGCAATGTGTGTAACAGGTCATTGACCAAAGTGAAGCCCTACCCCAAACCAACCACCATCCTACCTATTGGAAGACGACTGTTGCCTCTTTACCAATGACAACCACAGCAATGCTGACGCTGTACAGGCAGTATGGAGACATCCACTCATCAAACTGTACCCACTGTCCCTCAGCATCCAGTCCATCCGTCCTCAGTCACACAGCCGAAGGCAAACCTTCCCCTTCCAGACACACCCCCAGCGCTGCACTAGGCATGCTCTCCCCAGCTGCAGCAGGCTAAACAACCTAACTGCACTGTGGGTGATGGCAGGTATGTTCCTGGTCATCTCTGCGGGCTTTGTCACCTGAGAGACTATTTTACTGGGAGAGAGAAGTTTAGACTCATCCCCAGGCAGGTATGGAGAAGTGGACTGCAAGTGCTTTAAGTCCTGTGCAATCTTCACCAGCAGCCCCTGCACTGTCCCTGCCCCGGGCACCCCAAATAAACATGCAGCCTACATCCCAAACTTTTACTTTGTTATGTAAATACAGCTTCAGTGGTTACCCAGCCTTGTTCTCCTAAGCAATTCGCTTCTCTGAAGACCCAAGAAATTTGGAAGTCTCCATTTCTTCTTGGCTTAGGATTCATGGGAGCTGCCCTTGTGAACTGCTTTGAACACAAGGTGGCAATTGTGATGCTGTGTCAGTGGTGAGCCTGGTGCAGCTTCCGACTGATCCCCAGGACCCTGTGCAGCTGCCATGAGAATAAACCTGGTTGGACTAATAGGAATGACAGAGCATGTGGCCCAATTGCTCTCATCGCCCCAGCTGGCAGTAAGTCAACTGCCTTGCTGCTAACAGCTAACGACAGACACATGGGGAAGCCCAGCTTAGACTAGAAGAACCACCCAGTTGAGTCCAACACATGTTGCCAAGCAACAGAACCATGAACCAAAACAAATGGTTGTTGGTTTAAGCTACTAAAATATAGCATCATTTGTCATACAGCAAAAGCTAACTGATACAATACGATTCCTTTGAGAGCTGAGCCGAAATCTATGAGCGCTGAGGCTGGATAGCCATTGGTATTCAAAGTAGGATGCTTTGCAAACGCCTGTAGAATACTCATGAAAAAGAGAGTTTTGTGGTCAGTTTTGAAAACCCTGCTATTATACTTCCCATATGGAAAGTCATGGTCCAAATTAGCATATTTAAAGTTTGTGAGGAACCCTGAATTTAGGCAATAATTTAGCATTTGTCAAAACACTCGATTAAAGAATCGATTTCCCACATAATACCTAGGACAATCTTTGTGTAGTGTCCCAAGGAAACATTTGGGAAATGCTGCTCTAGATCAACAGATGATCCATGGTTTCCCATCTGAGGACCACACACCCACTGAGAAGCCTGACTTATTATAAAGGGGGTCAGGGAACTTTGCACAGATGGTAGAGGGATGGTCAAAATGTCCCTTGAATGTAAAAAAGTAGTCCCCACACTCTGAAATGGATCAGGGATCTCTGCTCGTGGTTTCAGATTGTCTGGTTGCTTCACGGAGTTGTATCTGTTGAGGCCATGAGACTGGCACAGACAGAGGTGACAGGAAGCATCCCCTGGAAGGCGGAAACAAGACAAATGCTGGCTCCAGAAGGTGGGCGAGCTGCTTGGCAGTAATTGCCGACATTCTATATTTACAGAAACTGGCACTTTGTAAATACCAAGTTGTGCTATTTATGTAGCTGTTTCTCATCAATATGTGTGGGGATTCTGTAATTATCATGAGTGCTATTCAGAGGCTTCCGGAACCGCAGACGAATGAGGGCAGCAGAGAGAGCTGGCCGGGCCTGCGGATGCCCCGGGCTCCTGTGCTTTCATGCAGTTTAGCTGCTCAGACAAGAGCAAAGGGCCAGAGTGGGGCCCAGGCTCGAGCCATGGCCAGTGTCTGGCCTGGCAGCCCTTCTCCTTGGGGTGGGGATGAGGGCAGAGCCTAGTCACTCAGGGACTGGGATATGAAGCCTGTCCAAGAATGCCTGTCCATCCTGGCCTTGGACTTGAGGTTTGTTGATGGTGTCCTGAGAGCAAGCATGGCCTTGGTCCCCATGCCTACTTCCCCTGGGTCACTCTGGGTTCTCTGGAAGCTTATGGGAATCGGGAAGTTGTTTCTAGAGCCGTGTCTAGAATAAAGGCTGAAAAAACTGATCTCATATTGTGCCCCCCGGCCCTTCTAAAATCATTCATTCTAGTCACCTTAAAAGAAATAGGGCCCCTCCCTGCTGCTCACTCTGGAGGCCCATGGCCTAGGGTTAAACCCCAGCTCTGTCACTCATGAGCTGTGTGTCCAGGGCAAGTTGCTTCATTTCTCTATGTCTGTTTTCTTATCTGTGAAGTGGAGGAAGTAATGCCTTCATCAGGGGACAAGTCATTTAGCCTCTCAGAGCTTTAGTCATCATGTTCACTTAGAAATCTGCTGGTACCTTTCATTACTGGGCAATGTTTCCCAGTTTGAGTCTTACAAGATGTCAGACTTTAGTAGGTGAGATCCATGCTTATCTGTCCCTTTCTGTCTCTGTTCTGCACTTTTCATTTACAAAGGTGCCAACAAATATTTCTTGGTTTGGTGGAACCCGAGGTATTTAAGCATATATTAGTTGAAAGATGACATAAGCAATTTGTTCCCTCGGAGTAGGCACTTTCTAGGCCTTGGTTACTCATTTTTTAACAAGAGGAGGATTACAGAGGTGGGAGGATTAAAGGAGCGTTTGTGCGGAAGACAGCAGCATGGTACAGCGCACATGGTGGACCCTAGCCAATGTCATTCTCCCTCCTTTTTCTTTACGACTCGGGAGCAAAACAGCTGGACAGCTGTATTTGTATATTATAGAGCCACATAGGTCATGCTTCTCTTTCTCCTACTCTCCCTTATAAGCAAGCAACTTAGTAGGAGAGAAGACATTCCTAACTACTTGGCTGACTGCATTTTGAACTTCAGGGAAACCCTCTGATGCATTTGGACCACTTCTGGGTGCATTTGTGTCTGAACATGCACAGACACAAATGGGAGCATCTGTGGGCTGTTAAATCTGGTGGTGAGCTTACAGCAGACAAGCAATAAGCATCAGGAGTCTCTGTTCACTCCCATCCTGATGCCTGTGGGCTGGCGCACGGTGATGCACCTGCAGCACGGAGTAGCCGGGCCACTGGCAAAGTCAGGGGGCATCACCTAGTCTTGCCCTTTGCCACTAACTTTATTGTTTCAGGGCAGTGGCTTTTGTTTCTCCACAGGAGCACCACTCCTTATATGGAGCAGCTGCAGGCCTTTGTTCTGCCCACATGGTCATGTGACTTGCTTTGACCTCAGGGCAGTGGAGACTTGTCTTCGCACTTGTGACAAGAAGGCACAGAGCCGTCACAAGTGCCTGGCTATCCCCCAGTGTCCCAGCTCCGGGGTTCTGCCTGGCGAGTTTTAGATGCACAATATTAGAACTCCTATGGGCTTGAGGAACCCCAGGCTCCACAGCAGGGGCTGTATCCCTGGGACTGGACAATGTCACGGCTGTCCAGGGATGGATGCTTGAAGTCACCAAGATGCCCTTTCATGTTTTTTGTACAAATTGTGGATCTTAGAACCTTAAGAACATTTTTTTCATTTAAAGGTGAAGAAGCAAAGATCCCAAAGGGCAAGTGACATACTCAAGGTCATAGAGCTGGTCAGTGGTGGCTCTGGGACAGAAGGACCAACCACTTGAACCATCATGGAAATCACAGCTTAAGATATTGACACCCTCACTCAGAGACACTCTCTCTTCTCTGGTGAATGGGTCTGGTGATGTCACCTATTTACCTCAAAGACAGAGACCCTTGGCACTCAACTGATTTAAAGGCATGCATGGCTACCCTGTTGATGCCCAGTGAGTATGATTTGTTTGCGTTGTATTATTAGAACTATCATAAAGGGAAATAACTGAGGACTCTACCGTGCCCAACAGTGCTAGACTCCCCTTTCTATTCCCTTTTCATGCTGGGTCTCCATGCCAACACCATCACCAATCAAGTAGATATGAATACATTCACAGAAGAGCTTTTCCTTCCTTCCTAACAGTACTTTATTTTTTTTAAGGTGGGCCAGTTAATTTTATAAGGGATGACAGCAAGTCATCTCTTTAGTCATGCCAAGATCTTCCAAGTTTGAACAGATTCTTCTCTGAGCTACCTTGTCTATTTATTATAAGAAGGGGGACAAGAAAAATCACTTATTAGCATTTTTGGAATAGAAAAATCTGATTTCTTTGCCAGTAGAGCACAGAGTGAAGCAAAGCTCTCCAGGGGCCAGCTGTCCGTGAGCACTCACACGAGTGGGAGCTGACAAGCTCTCCAGGGGCGGGCTGTCCGTGAGCACTCACACGAGTGGGAGCTGACAAGCTCTCCAGGGGTGGGCTGTCCGTGAGCGTTCACACGAGTGGGAGCTGACAAGCTGTAACAAGCTGCATGACACGGTATATAGAGGAGGGTCAGTGTGTAATTAATGAAAGGGAGTATACCTAGTACCAAAGGTGGGACTTGAGATGTCTGAGGAATGGGACAGGAGGAGGGTCTGTGAGGCTGAAGTGTGGTAGCACGTGGTAGGCAGGGGAAGTAGGCAGTGAATTTGTAGAGGTAGGCAGGGCCAGAACACACCGTCCTGATCCCCATAGGTTTTAAAGGACTGCCTGGACCACGACATGGAATGTGGACATGAGGGGGAGACCCTGGTCTGGGCAAGGGGTGACAGTGGCCTGGATGATGGCCATGCCAGTGGAGATGCAGAAAGGGGCTGGGATGGAGACACAGGCTGGACGTGAAATGGCCAGGACTTGCTGATGGGTATGGTGGGAGGGGAAGAAATCAAGGGTGATCCCTAAAATTGCTACCTGAGCCACTCAATAAGTGGTGAAAATTGGTGAGAGGGCCAAACTAAGAGATAAATGGGTTTGCAGGGAAGAATGAAAGGTTGCTCTCCTTTAAAAACATGTCAAGTCACGCTCTCTCTTCAATGGACTGCTGAGTTGCCAAGGGTGATATTAAAAACAAACAGACACACACCTTTACTTACTCAGAATCACACTTTAAATGGTCGTGCCTAATATATTAAAACTCACTCCTATTGTCTTTTAAAACAGGAGCGTCGTATTCGTAGACATGCATGTGTATGTAAAGTGTGCACTCCTGTGTGCATGTGCACGTGAGCACGGGGATAAAATTACCCTCCAGGAGCTACTCTCCACAGAGGAGAGTAATAAATCTTGCCTGAGGCCAACTCTGTGAAATGAAAAAGTGATGAAGTCAAATGAATTTGGGTCCGTGTCCAGGAGAGTCAGCAAGGGTCCAGCACAAGCCAAAGCCGCTGGTCCTGTCACAGCTTCCGATGCTGAAAAGTAGTATGCTCACTGCCAAAAATACACGTCTGCCTTAATCCCTGCATCCATCGCACAGAGGAAAAGACCGTTTTAACAACTTCAAGAAGGGAAAAAACTGATTTTTCAGCTTCCACCGTTGTGCATAAAACAAGAACCATCAAAGCGCTAAAGAACTAGCTGACAAGACAGATTTCATGATTACCTATGGGCAAGTGGGGAGTTCTCAGTATTCTGAGGACACACCATGAGAATTAATGATAAGCATCCCAACCAAAGGCCCCAGCATGAGGGCCACAGTTGGATCTAATCTGCATAATTGCTTTGAGATTTCTAGGTGAAATGCATGTCACCAAAAAAATCTATTTGCTCCCAGAATTCTTGCGAGAAATATGAAGAGAGCCTTAGGAAATAAGAGTCTCAAAAAGAGCAGGACAGGTAGTCAAGGACACATGCCCAGAGAATTAAGAATTGGGTACATGGGCACCATCTTGAGCCCCGTCACAGCAAGTGGGAGGGTGGGTGCTTGGCAGTTCTATCCAAATGTCCTCTGAACCAGTTTCTTGGGAACTGGTTTCAAATTATCTAATGAAAGAGGTGCTGAAAGCTGAAAGGGCAGGTGATCTTTGAGGATCCTTGAGATTCCTTAAAGTAAGAGAACAAGGCTTGACCTGTGGTGGCACAGTGGATGGAGCGTTGACCTAGAATGCTGAGGTTGCCGGTTCAAAACCCTGGGCTTGCCTGGTCAAGGCACATATGGGAGTTGATACTTCCTGCTCCTCCCTCTGTTCTCTCTCTCTCTTCTCTCTCTCTCTCTCTCTCCAATGAAAATGGATAAATAAAATCTTTAAAAAAAAAAAAGTAAGAGAACAAGAGTACTGTAATGAGGATAGCTCCGGAGGACCTTCAGGAGCCTTTACGGCTGGAAGGTCCCTGGGATCCCAGGGAGGGGAAGAGGCTCTGGTGGAGTCCTGGAGTCTCGTACAGATTTGCTTTCTTTCTTGTAACTAGCCCCCAGGCCAACCCAATGGCTATAGCCCCCAAACCCACCAAGGCCCATCTTTTACTGATAACGTGTGTGGTGCCTTTCATCTGTGAATATGGCCTTTGGTTGTTGAAATAATACTTCAGTAGATACAGGTCAACCTTTTGGAGAAAGAATTTAACTTAATGAAGATAAGGAACATTGTTATTAATGAAGTTTTTTTTTTTTTTTTTTTTTTTAAATTAGATACTACATCTTTGCACAAATGTTCAGAAAGGAATCTGAGTCACTGAAACTGTGACTCTGCAGGGGTGGGTCTCTGCTGTCACTGGCTCTTCGCAATGGCCAAGCTACTGGTCAGTGCTGAATTGGGGAGAGAGCCGAGGTATGTAACTGAAGTCGGTGTGTCTGTGCTCTTTCTTTACCTTGCTCTGTGCTGCCTTCTGCACTGGGGTATCCCCAAAATTTACTGTATTTTTCACTCCACAAGACCCACTATCCCCCCCCCCCCCAAAGTGGAAGGGAAAATGCCCGTGCATCTTATGGATGGAAAAATATGGTATTGCCTGACCAGGCAGTGGCACAGTGGACAGAGTGTTGGACTGGGATGGGAGGACCCAGATTCGAGACCCCAAGGTCGCCAGCTTGAGTACGGGCTCATCTGGTTTGAGCAAAAAGCTCACCAGCTTGGACCCAAGGTCGCTGGCTCGAGCAAGGGGTTACTCAGTCTGCTGAAGGCCCACGGTCAAGGCACATATGAGAAAGCAATCAATGAACAACTAAGACAACGAAGAATTGATGCTTCTCATCTCTCTCTGTTCCTGTCTGTCTGTCCCTATCTATTCTTCTCTCTGACTCTCTCTCTGTCCCTGTAAAAAATAAAGAAAAAAATAAAGAAAAATACAGTATTTTATTAAATATATTAACACACCATTTGGTTCAGAATATTTTTTTCTTATTTTCCTCCTTAAAACCCTAGCTGTGTCTTATGGTCAGGTGCGTCTTATGGAGCAAAGAAATACGGTAATTCAGTACACTTCTCTCAGTGAAGGTCCATCCCCAAAAGGCCATCTTGTTATGCTCACGATTGACAGAAGCCCCAGAACCTTAGAAGAACATCGTATTGTTTTCATTGCTACCTCTTTTGTTGGTTTAACTCTCGCCAGCTTATACTCCTCCACCAAGATATTAAGTGCACTTATTCATTCATTTACTCACACACTGCACCTTCACGAAGCAATTTCCACGTGCAAGGTGCCATGACAGCCAGTACAGAAACATAAGGGTGGACTCAGCATGATCCCAGCTCACCAGTACTAATCTGGAAGAGGGCAGAGACGTAAGACATGTGCTGCCACAGAGGGCAGCTTGCAGGACGTTCCCAGAGACAAGAACAAAAGGGTGGGAATCTAGAGTAGGGGCAGATCTAAGCGAGTGTCGAGTCTTATTTTTCCTTATGGGAAGTAAGAGAAATCTTCAAGGGGAGAGGGCATCAAGCAGGAGCTTGCAGGAGGAGTCCAAAGAGAACACAGGTGATGGGGACCTGGCTGGGAACTGGGGTCAGGAAGGCTCTGAAATTTATTGGTGGGTGGTAGAAAATCTTTTTTTGCTAGTTTATAAGGAGAAAAGGAAAGAGAGACTGAAAAAATGGATGGTACATGGACGGCAGGGACACTGAAGTGGCAGTAACAACAGTGACTACAGTTACTGAGCAAGTGCTAGGTGCCAGGGTGTACTCCAAGCACTTGGTAGAGTTGATTTGTTTAACCCGCATACAGACAGTCTCTGGAGCAGATCCTACCATTATCCTCATGTTATAGGAAAACCAAGGCACAGAGAAGACAAGAGACTTGCCCAAGGCAATGTACCTAAAGAGAGTCTGACTACCTGGGTCCAGCTGCCAGCCTGACTCTGAACCCCATTCCTCGCCCTCCCAAGCCAGGCTGGCCCTCTGCTGGGAGCAGTGTTGCTAGGGGAGAGGTCTGAGCAAAGCACAGCCCGGATATCATACTCAGGACATTGATCTGGTGCTAGTACTGCTCAGTTTTTTTTTTTTTAATTTAATTTATTTTTTTCCCCTGTATTTTTCTGAAGCCGGAAACGGGGAGAGACAGTCAGACAGACTCCCGCATGCGCCCAACCGGGATCCACCCGGCACGCCCACCAGGGGGCGACGCTCTGCCCACCAGGGGGCGATGCTGTGCCCCTCCGGGACGTCGCTCTGTTGCGACCAGAGCCACTCTAGCGCCTGGGGCAGAGGCCAAGGAGCCATCCCCAGCGCCCGGGCCATCTTTGCTCCAATGGAGCCTCAGCTGCGGGAGGGGAAGAGAGAGACAGAGAGGAAGGAGAGGGGGAGGGGTGGAGAAGCAGATGGGCGCTTCTCTTGTGTGCCCTGGCCGGGAATCAAACCCGGGACTTCTGCACGCCAGGCCGACGCTCTACCACTGAGCCAACCGGCCAGGGCTGAGTACTGCTCAGTTTTGATTGGAAGGGAACACGGGGTAGGGGCATCGTTTTGATGATCAATGCCTGGACAAAAGTTGACCACAGATTGATGCAGGGTAGAAAAATGAAAATAATATGACTTAACATTGTCTTATGCCTACTGTTTGCTAGGCACTGGACTGAGCATGTTACGTACTTTATCTTATCTCACAATCGATTTCCTGCGAGGTAGGTGTGAGCCTTGTCCCCATACGCAGACGGTAACTGAGGCCCAGACCAGTAAAGGCCACACAGGCAGTAGGGAGCAGTCAAGGCCTGCACTCTTGACCTTCACACTAATCCTGAGAAATGGCAGAACTAAACAGAACTTGTCAAGTCTACCTTCAGATGCGTCATTGGAGGGGACACACTGAAGGAGACAAAGGCCGTGGGACAAGACAAGACCTTTGCTCTTCTCGGTTCATTGGGTCCCAAAGGAAACGTGAAGGGCTGAACAGGAAGAAAAATTGTCGGGGGAGGGGGCAGGGAATGACACAGCACACCTGAGGGGAGTGTTGACGGTCTTTCCGTGTGGGTGTGTGGGGTAGCTGGAGATGCCCCGTGTTCACCGGGTTGGAGGCATGACAGCTTTTTCTGCTCCCCGCCCCTAGCTCCTTCCGACAGACTGTGGAAAGTTATGGGCCAGTCTGCCTCAGGAGGCCCCGCCAGGTGAACTCACACGGGGACAGCTGCTGGCATCCGGGTCTCAGGCACTCATGGAGCCCGTGAGCGGAAGGTGGAACTGGAGAAGACGCAGAGGAAGTTGCCAGCCAGGAGCTTCCGATGAGCTCAAGGTGTGGGCACAGGTGCACTTTGGCTCCCATTTGGGGCAGCGCAGTGCGTACGTGTTGGGCAGAGCCTGTCAGTGCCCATGCTTGCCCCCAGCATGACAACTGGACAACTTCCGTCTGTGGGCTGGGGTGCTGGGAGGAGCCGGCCTCCCATGGACGTGTGGCCTCAGCCAGGGCCTGACGAGCGGCAGAGACAGATAGTGCAGGCCCTTGAACGTCTGCTGGGGTCATCAGAGGGGCTGTCCTTCAATGTCTGTCAGTCCCTGGGGTGAAGGATGCTCAGTAGTCCTGCCCACAGCGGTACTGGACTTACCACACAGCCCTCATGGGGCTGCCTTTCCCCTTGGCCACCCTCCACACGTGCTTCCTGGGGTGCCCCTAGATGAAGCACACGCCCTGGACTCCTGGTTTCAGGCCGGCTTCTGGGGGAGCCCTATCTGAGCCACCCGTCTCGGCCACAGGCGTTCTGCTGCAGATGTGCGGGGAGGAGACGTCTCCTCAGACTGTGCAACAGGCTGCAGATCTGGGTCCCCGGGGTGCAGAGCTTCTGGGCTTTAAGGTCAAGTTTTTGTTAACTATCTGGAGTATAGTACAAAATGCTATACCACGGTAAGAAGGATAATAGATGGAGGGGATAGAAACCAAAGGTGCCTCTGGTTGGCATTTATTCTGATGTCTTGAGGCACGACCAACAGCAGTCCAGGACTAAGGGTCTCTGAAAAACAGGCTCACCAGGAAACTAGTGAGCAAGACCACCAAGCACCAGCACTTCACATACAGGGAGTGTTTTCTGATAAATTAAAGCATTTTCTTATTACAATATTTATTTAGGATTTTAATTTGTGTTTATATAGATTCAAGTGTCCCACAGAATATATCCCCCCACCCCCTTATTCCCCTCGGCCCCTCTATGTATCCTCCCCCCAATGCCTTGCCCCCTCCCTCCAGGATTTGCTGTCCTGTTCTCTATAATGCTGTGCTATGTATATATAATTTCATTGATCTCTTTCCCTTCTCTGATCCTATCTTCTCTTCTACTTTCCCTCTGACCGCTTTCCCTCTGGTCCCTTTGATCCCACCTCTGCTTCTGTTCCGTTGCTCAGTTCACATTGGTCATTGGATTCCTCAAATGAGGGAGGTCATATGGTATTTTTCTTTCTCTGCCTGGCTTATTTCACTTAGCATAATAGTTTCCAGGTCCATCCATGTTGTTGCGAAAGGTAAGATTTCCTTCTTCCTCATGGCCGCGTAGTATTCCATTGTGTATATGTACCACTGCTTTTTAATGCCCTCGTCCACAGACGGGAACTTGGGCTGTTTCCAGATCTTAGCAATTGTAAATAATGCTGCACTGAACATGGGGTGCATTTCTTCTTTTGAGTCAGTGATTTGGTATTCATAGGATATATTCCTAAAAGTCGGATATCTGGGTCAAAGGGCTGTTCCATTTTTAATTTTTTGAGAAATCGCCATACTGTTTTCCACAGTGGCTGCACCAGTCTGCATTCCCACCAGCAGTGCAGGAGGGTTCCCTTTTCTCCACATCCTCACCAGCACTTATTATGTGTTGTTTTGTTAATAAGCGCCATTCTGACAGGTGTGTGTTGGTATCTCATTGTGGTTTTAATTTGCATTTCTCTAATATTAGTGATGTTGAACATTTTTTCATCTGCCTATTGGCCATCTGTATGTTCTCTTTGGAGAAGTGTCTATTCATTTCTTTTGCCCATTTTTGATTGGATTGTTTATCTTCCTGTGGTGAGTTTTACAAATTCTTTATAAATTTTGGTTATTAACCCCTTATCAGACGTATTGCCAAATATATTCTCCCATTGTGTGGGTTGTCTTTTTATTTTGTTAATGTGTCTTTTGCTGTGCAAAAGCTTTCTAGTTTCATATAGTCCCATTTGTTCATTCTGTCCTTAATTTCACTTGCCAGTGGAGATAAATCAGCAAAAACATTGCTACAAAAGATATCGGAGAGTTTACTGCCTATGGTTTCTTCCAAGATGTTTATGGGTTTCACGACTTACATTTAAGTCTTTTATCCATTTTGAGTTTATTTTTGTGAATGATGTAAGTTGGTGATCCAGTTTCATTTTTTTTGCAAGTACCTGTCAATTTTCCCAACACCATTTGTTGAAGAGACTGTCTTTACTGCTCTTATCTCCTTTGTCAAATATCAATTGTCCAATAAGGTATGGGTTTATTTCTGGGTTCTCTGTTCTGTTCTATTGATCTGTATGCCTGTTTTTATGCCAAAGCAGGCTGTTTTGAGTATGATGGCCTTGTAGTATAACTTGATATCAGGAAGTGTGATACTCCCACTTTATTCTTCTTTTTCAGGATTGCTGAGGCTATTCATGTTCTTTTTTGGTTCCATATAAATTTTGGGAATATGTGTTCTATATCTTTGAAGTATGTCATTGGTATTTTAATAGGAACTGCATTGAATTTATAGATTGCTTGGGTAATATAAACATTTTAATGATGTTTATTCTTCCTATCCATTAATATGGTATATGCTTCCATTTGTTTGTATCTTCTTTGATTTTCTTTAAAAATGTTTTATAATTTTCTGAGTACAATTCTTTAACCTCTTTGGTTAAATTTACTCCTAGGTACTTTATTTTTTTTTGTTGTTTCAATAGTGAAGAGGATTCTTTTCTTAATTTCTCATTCAGACAGTTCATTGTTGGTGTATAAAAATGCCACTGATTTCTGAATATTGATTTTATATCCTGCCACCTTGCTGATTTCATTTATCATGTCCAGGAGTTTTTGACTGAGACTTTAGGGTTTTCTATGAACAGTATCATATCATCAGCAAATAATGATAGTTTTACTTCTTCTTTTCCAATTTGGATGCCTTTAACCCTTCTTCTTGTCTGATTGCTGTGGCTAGGACTTCCAGAACTATGTTGAATAAGAGTGGTGAAAGGGGGTACCCCTGTCTTGTTCCTGATCTTAAGGGGATTTCTTTTAATTTTTGCCCATTGATTATGATGTTGGCTTTGGGTTTGTCATAGATGGCCTTTATCATGTTGTGAGGTATGATCCCTGTATTCCCACTTTGCTGAGAGTTTTGATCATAAATGGGTGCTGGATTTTATCAAATGCTTTTTCTGCATCTATTGATATTATCATGTTATTTTTATCCTTTCTTTTTTTTATGTGTTGAATCACATTGATTGATTTGCAGATATTGTACCAGCCTTGTCTCCCTAGAATAAATCCCACCTGATCATAGTGTATAATTTTTTTTTCATGTATTGCTGGATCCAGTTTGCTAATATTTTGTTGAGAATTTTAGCATCTAATTTCATCAGGGATTTTGGTCTATAGTTTTCTTTCTTTATAGTGTCTTTGCCTGGTTTTGGATTCAGTATTATGCTTGCCTCATAAAAAAAGTTTGGAGTCTTCCCCCCTTTTGAATTTTTTGAAATAGCTTGAGAAGGATAGGAGTTAGTTCTTTGAATATTTGGTAAAATTTGCTGGTGAAGCCATCTAGCCCAGGACTTTTGTTTGTTGGGAGTTTTTTGATAACTGTTTCGATCTCATTTGATGAAATCAGTGGTTTAGGTTTTCTGATTTTTCTATACTGATTTTTGAAAGATTATATGTTTTGAGGAATTTGTCCATTTCGCCTACACTGGCCCTAAGTTGTCTAATTTTATGGCATACAGTTCTTCATAGGATTTTCTTACAATCCTTTGTATTTCTGCTGTGTCCATTGTTACTTCTCCTCTCTCATTTCTAATTTTATTTATTTGAGTCCTCTCCTCTCTCTGTTTTTCTTGGTGAGTCTGGTTAAAGGTTCATCGATCTTGTTTACCTTTTCAAAGAACCAGCTCTTGGTTTCATTGATCCTCTGTATTGTTTCTTTAGCCTCTATGTCATTTATTTCCACTCTGATCTTTATTATTTCCTTCCTTCTACTACCTCTGGGTTTTACTTGCTGTTCTTTTTCTAGTTCCTTTAGATGCAGGGTTAAATTGCTTACTTGAGCTTTTTCTAGCTTCTTAAAGTATGCCTGTGGTGCTATGAACTTCCCTCTCAGTCCTGCTTTTGCTGTGTCCCATAAATTTTGAGTTGTTATATGTTTGTTTTCATTTGTTTCAAGGAAATTTTTGATTTATTCCTTGATCTCATTGTTAACTCATTCATTAATAACATGCTATTTAGTTTCCAAGTGTTTGAGTGTTTTTCAGTTTTTCTATTGTAGCTGATTTCTAGTTTCATGCCATTGTGATCCAAGAAGATGCTTGATATGATTTCAATCTTAAATTTGTTGAGACTTGTTTTGTGTCCTAGCATGTGGTCTATCCTAGAGAATGTACCATGAGCACTTAAAAAGAATATATATTCTGGCCCTGGCCAGTTGGCTCAGTGGTAGATTGTTGGCCTGGCGTGCGTGAGTCCTGGGTTCGATTCCCGGCCAGGGCACACAGGAGAAGCGCCCATTTGCTTCTCCACCCCTCCCCCTCTCCTTCCTCTCTGTCTCTCTCTTCCCCTCCCGCAGCCAAGGCTCCACTGGAGCAAAGTTTGCCCGGGTGCTGAGGATGGCTCTGTGGCCTCTGCCTCAGGTGCTAGAATGGCTGTGGTTGCAGCAGAGTGACGCCCCGGATGGGTAGAGCATTGCCCCCTGGTGCGCATGCCGGGTGGATCCTGGTTGGGTGCATGCGGGAGTCTGTCTGACTGCCTCACCATTTCCAGCTTCAGAAAAATACAAAAAGGAAAAAGAAAAAGAATATATATTCTGCTGCCTTAAGGTGAAAGGTTTGAAGATATCTATTAAATCCAGTTGATCTAGTGTGTCCTGTAAGTCTGCTGTTTCTTTGTTAATTTTCTTTCTGGAGGATCTATCCAGTGATGTTAGGGGGGTATCAAAATCCTCTACTATTATAATATTGCCATAAAAGTCTACTTTATGTATTTAGGTGCTCCTATATTAGGTGCATAGATATTTATAATGGTTATATCTTCCTGTTGGATTGTTCCCTTTATCATTATGTAGTGACCTTCTTTAGCCCTTACTATATATAGCCTTTGTTTTAAAGTCTATTTTGTCAAATATAAGTATTGCTACCCCAGCTTTTTTTTCATTCCCATTTGCATAAAATATTTTTTCCATCTCTTTACTTTCAGTCTCTGTGTATTTTTTGTTTTGAGGTGGGTCTCTTGTAGACAGCATATGTATGGGTTCTATTTTCTTATCCACACAGCTACCCTATGTCTTTTGATTGGAGCATTTAATCCATTTACATTTAAGGTTATTATTGATATGTAGTTGTTTATTGCTATTTTATTCTTTAAATTTACATACCTCTCTTACTAGATTTTTTCTCCCTTTGTTCTGTTTACAGCAGGCCCCTTAACATTTCTTGTAGCATTGGTTTGGTTGTAATAAATTCCTTGAGGTTTTTTTTTTGTTTTTTGTTTTTTTTGTCTGGGAAGCTCTTTATTTCTCCTTCAATTTTAAATGATAGCCTTGCTGGATAGAGAAGTTTTGGTTGTAGGCTCTTATTTTGCATTACTTTGAATATTTCTTGCCATTCCCTTCTGGCCTCTAATGTTTCTGTTGAGAAGTCAGATGTCATCCTTATGGGGGCTCCTCTGTAGGTAATAGACTGCTTTTCTCTTGCAGCTTCTAGTATTCTTTCTTTACCTCTTAATTTTTGTATTTTAATTATGATGTTTCTTGGTGTTGGCATTTTTGGGTTCATCCTTAATGGAACTCTCTGTGCTTCTTGAACTTGTGTGATGTTTTCCTTCATCAATTTAGGAAGTTTTCAGCTATGATTTCTTCAGTCAGATTCTCTATCCCTTGTTCTTTCTCTTAACCTTCAGGAACCCCTATGATGCGGATGTTATTTCTCTTCATGTTGTCACAGAGCTCTCTTAGAGTTTCCTCAGACTTTTGATCCTCTTTTCTTTTTCTGCTCTGCTTCCATGCTTTCATTTATCTTGTCCTCTAACTAGCTGATTAAATCCTCAGCTTCATCCATCCTGCTTTTAATTCCTTCCAGTGTGATCTTCATTTCTGATACAGTATTTGTCCTTTCTGTCTGATTCTTTCTTATTATTTCAATGTCCTTTTTTATACTTGCTATCTCTTTATTTAGGTTGGAACACATCTTTCACTTAGCCCAACTGAGCCATCTGTCCACTAACCCTTCTTTGAGGGCTGCTTCTGGGCTGTCCTGCATTCTGGTAGAATGAGCTCTCAGGACCAGAAAAAGTCCAGAGTCACAGGGCTGGACATTGGAGTCAAGCAGGCACACACAAGTTGGAAGACCTGAGGGGTACAGCTGGGGTATTATCTATGCAGTCCAGACACCTGGCCAAGAGCTTGGCACACCCTCCTTTCTGTATTCCTCAAGGCAACCTGAAGAAGTGATGCTGCATTTATTCAGGGACACATGACAAGACAAAACCATGTGGCTGTGTAGCTAATAGACAGGACTGAAACTTAGTTGGGTCTTGTTCAAGTGCAGGCTTTAATGGTTCGTGCTTTTATCTCTAGCTCACAGGGCCTGGGGTCAACCCTCAGCAAGCCCATTGGCAGCCCTTGAGCTCACGGTCAGACCCAGACCTTCAGACAGAAATCTCAGGAGCAAGGAGAGAGAGAGGAGGGAGTAACCTGAGATCTATGGAAATGTAATAATTTACTGCCTCCGCATTAATCCACTCTGGACACCAGCGTTAGCTTGGTGTTGACACTGACAGATTAAGGACATACTCAGCACTTTCCAAGAGTAAACAGCAAATTCCACACGCTCTTCTAATCATTTTTCCTTTCCAGGGTGAAATCCCTTAACTAAACACGTCTGCCCAGCAAGTGAGTTGTTGCTGAAACCTTGCTGACCAGATCATGTCAGTCTCCTGAAATCCCATAGCACTGCCACAGTCCCTCTCCTAGAGCCCTGGGCTCGGCAGAAGCACCAGCCGCAGCGAGCCCTCTGTGATACCCCGTCCTGCTGTTCACATGGACTGGCTGTCTCCAAATGGATCTGACTCTGATCCCATGACAGGAGGAGTTTTGTGATGGGTTAAGCACAGGTGAGCTGCCCTCACAGGTGTGGGGTGGGGAGAAGATGAAGACTAAAATATACAACATTTACTGAGCACGTACTATGTGCTCCCACTTTATAGACATGGAAATTGAGGTCAGGAGAAGTCTTTTGTGACTTGTTCCAAAGCACCAAGCTTTTTAGTGATACACACGTTTCCTCACTGCTAGGTGTCCTCTCTCCTCATAGAACATTCGCCTCACAGTGGTGGCCCAGCAGGGCCTTCCCTGCGTCCTGTTTGCTTCAACTTCTAAACCCAGGTCATCCCTGAAGGGGACAAAGGGCAGCACCTCTTTGCTGGTGACCTTTCTTCCCAGCCATCTCTGCTTCTTGATTTTTCTTGATTTTGAGTTGACAACATAAGCAGAGGGAGGGAAGATGCAGATAGGACTCATCTGCATGCCTTCTAGGGCAGCCCCTTGCCAACTGTGGCTATTTAAATTTATATTACCATGAAATAAAACTAATGATCAGTTCCTCAGTCACACTAACCACATTTCAAGTGGTGCGTGGTCATACATGGCCAGCAGCTACCGTACTGGCCAGTGCAGACAGAGAACGTTTCCTTCAGCATGGGAAGGTCTATTAGATGGCATTAGTCTGTAAACATAGAGTCTCAGAACCAAAAGAGCCAAAGGATAGCTCTTGGGGAGACAAACGTGCCCCTGGGACTGGGGTGGACAGTGAGCTTTGATATGCAAAGCTGCCTCCCCTACCTCCTGCTTGTACCCTGGCCCTTCTCTGCTCCTAAGAACCCGCTATTGCATTAAGTAGTATATTCTTTGGCTCTTAACAAAAGCAATCTGAACCCCAGGGAAGGAGGCAGGTCCAGAGCAACTGTTCTTCCAAATATTAAAGTTAAACATCAGAGAAAACTGTGAGAAGCTCAGGCCCTAAGGAAATGACCTCCATCTATCTGGTGAGGCCGTTTTAGATAGCCCTCTGCCTTGGAATGCAAAGGGACCGGTAAGCTCAGAGGAGTAAGGCAGTCTTTCCTACTTGGGACTGGGCTCTCCCTAGACCAACCCTCATTCTCAGGAACACATCTAATTAGCATTCACTTTTACTGGGGGTGAAGGGCTTAGTTTTGGGTTGTAGTTGCAGAGCCCAGACTCTCCATCAGGAGTTAGCCAGTCCCCATGCCTTCTAGAGGAAGCCCTGTTCTTCCATCACAATGACTGATTAAGACCTGACCCAAGGGAGGTCAATCTATAGGCTGGCAGGTGACTCAGGTCAGACAGGAAAAATATGAGCCAGACTGATTAGAGACTTCCGGGGCTAAGAACTAAGAACAGTGAACAGTACAGGGAGAGAGGGAGCAAGTAGAGCAGGTGCACACAGAACACCAGGCAGAGTCGGGGCCAGCACGTGGTCACAGACTGTGGAAGGGAGGGTGGGACAGAGGGACCCAGGTCCTCTAGGCACTGTGCTTGGCTGGGACACTGTAACAGAGGAAATAAGAAACAGAATGGACCTACAGGGAGTGGGCCTAGGGATTCCAGAGGGAGGCTGATACTTGAATACCCCTCCATCCCAATCACATTTCGCTACCTCCATCCCAAGGGCCTTCCTTCGGTGCCAACTAGTTTCCGCTGCAGCTCTGGGGAGCAAGGGGGTCTTAGTGGAATCACGAACTGCAAGTTAGCAAATTCTTGACTTTAAAATGCTGATCTGAGAATCGGAGAGAATTGGATGCGGGCTCACAGAGAGACGTTCCCCAACTTCCAGACCAGATTAAAACTCCCTGGGCTGGTGGAGGAGAGAAATGTGGACAGGAGCTAGAGGTTTGGCAGAGACTACAAATCTTGGGGTCCAGCCCTGGATATCACTGTACAGGGATGTCACAGGGATCAATAGCAATGGTCCTTGCCACCCTGGAGAAGTGCCACATGCGGGGTTCTGGCATGACGGCACAGCACAAAAATCTTGCCTTAAGTTCCCAAATGCCCCACCCACTCTGTGTATGGAGCCCAACTCCTTTTAGTATATGTGAGCCCCTCAAATGGGCACTGAACACTGAACACTGGTTGCAGCGAAGATGGAGATGTGGACAAGGGAGTCCCTACCACTGGACAGAGCTGGCCTAAGGCAGATGGCCAGGGACCCCCTGGTGGCCCACATCTCCCTTTAGCCACCTTAGGCAGCCTCTCATGGCCCAGATGGTGGCTGCCCTGATTGCCTTGGAGGGAAAAGAAATTTCCGTGTGCACAGAGCCCATGCCTGGGTTTCCTGTGCTCCTCAGAGAGTGTCTAGTTTTTGGAATATGACGATGGACTTCAGAGCCTGACCTGCGGTGGCGTAGTGGATATGGTGTCAACATGGAATGCTGAGGTCGCCAGTTCAAAACCCTGAGCTTGCCGGGTCAAGGCACATGTGAGAAGCAACTATGAGTTGATGCTTCCCACTCCTCCCCCTGACTTTTTTTCTCTCTCTCCCCTCTCTGTAAAATCAATAAATAAAATCTTAAAAACATATATATGAACATCAGAAACATTCTTATTGATATTTCTCTCCTGGGCTGGTCCATGGATGGTCTGAGTTGCTGGATCAGAGCTGGACCCTTCCTCTAAACCAGTGGTAGTCAACCTGGTCCCTACTGCCCACTAGTGGGCATTCCAGCTTTCATGGTGGGCGGTAGCAGAGCAACCAAAGTATAAATAAAAAGATAGATTTAACTATAGTAAGTTGTTTTATAAAGATTTATTCTGCCAAACTTAGCAAAAATCTGACATAAAGTACTTGGTAAGTATAAATAATTATTATTATATGCTTTAACTTGCTGTAACTCTGCTTTATAAATTTTATAAAGTAAAGTTACTTCCCTACTTTATAAATCACCATTACTGTGGAACCAGTGGGCAGTTAGAAAATTTTACTACTAACAGAGATACAAAAGTGGGCAGTAGGTATAAAAAGGTTGACTATCCCTGCTCTAGACAGACTCACTTAGCAGGAATTTGCCTTCATAAGGGCTATCCATTCATTTTCATATTAGCATATAGAAATATTTCTCTCTCGAATAAGAGGAATTACATTGAAAATGTGAAAAGAAGGCTTGGGGCTTAGGAAGAAGACTTTCCCAAAGCTGACAAGGTGCACGGAGGGCATTTATTTCTGCGGTGAAAGTTGATTTATTAAAAACAGACCCATTTTGAAAAAGAATTTCAAATATTGACTACTGAAAGCTTCTTTCACTGGAAGAGAAAATGTGCAGATTGCTTTATAATCTCAAAGAGTCAGCTATCAACATGCGAGACAATTAGTGAAATCACACAAGATACGTATAAATTGCAACCAAGCCACGGTTCTAGAAAATTATTCCCAGGCTGCTTCCTCTATTCAGGGCAGGCTCCCTGAGCTCATCGGGCACAGATGTCCTCACAGACAGGAAACAGGGCTTTTAGTGTCTCCGTGTTGTAACAGATTGTTATAAAGCAAGTCTTAAGACAAGTGTGTCTTCTTGGGGATATTCATTGTTGATAAAGTTACACAGATGACAAATTCCCACACTAGGCAGGAGCCCATTCATGAAGAATGGTAGGGCAGGGTTAGAAATCTTTTTATTTTTTTAGTGCAAGGCCAGGATTTAGGATTTCTTAAATTGACAAAACCAGAAAGATCCAAGGAAAAATTACATCTACAGTATCTGGCAAGTTTAACCAGAAATGGCTATTTCATTTCCACAAAACTCACACACAAAAAGGAAGTATATGTATGAAGAAAAAAAAAAAAAGAAAGAACAAAAAGAAAGAAAAAGAGAAGCAGGCTTTGATATCTAAGAGTGTCCTGGGGTGGGGGCGGGGTGTCCAAATGCCAGTGCCACCTGAGGCTGAAGGCCATAGTGCCTGGGGCCTCGCAGGAAAGCAAGCTCACGGCCCCAGTGGAATGGGGAAGCTGGAGTGTGGGCATGACCTAAAAGGCCTGGGCCCTCTGGCTGAGATCTGAAATGACAACCAGTTAACCCCATGAAAGAACAGCCCCATGGCCCTCTCTCGGGGGCAGCCTAGGGTGACAGAATGTAACTCTGGGACCCTCCCTTCACTGGGAGGCAGACAGGTCTTCAGGGGCCTAGAGATGGCTCAGTGAAGTTCAGTCTCCTACACCCACTTCTCAGTGTCCCTCCTCAAGTCTGGGGCATTCCTCAGGGTACCGAGTCTTCTGTGCTCTACCCGGGTCTTTCTCACCTTACTGGAGGGCTGGCCACTCTGAGACTCCTCTGGCGGTTGCTGATCCTATTTCATAGGCATGGAGGGGTGAGGTCTGGAATCTGCTTCCTACCACTTCTAACTCAGCAACTAAGCCCCCTCGTGGTGCCTCCCAAGTGAGGACGACCCTCCCCCAACCTCTTCACCCCCAATATCCATAGTTTCCGCTCACTCCAGACACCATGGACTCTTCAGTCTTGAGATCTTTCATTACTGGTTTCCTGTTTCTGCCTAGGAATCCCTCTTCCCCCTTCTTTGGAAAATGCCTACCTACTCTTCAAGTCCAATGCACAGTGCCTCCCAACACCAGTTGGTAAATTCTCTGCACTCCCACACCACACGGCATAGGTGACAGCCAGCACACTGTGCACAGAGCTGGTGCTGTCCACAAGTGGGCCTCCTCACGGGACAGGTTCCTGCAGGTGCGGCTGTATCTCGGGCTTCTGGAAGGGTCCAGCCCAGCACCCCTGTGTTGCAGGGGCTGAATGCAACAAATCTGTACTTAGCTCCTGGAAGCTCTGACTCACACATCTATCTCTTCCCTTCACTTGATCTTGGCCAAGAGACTGAGAAGTGATCGTCATCTGTCATCTCTTTCCTGCTGGCCACGAAAACACCACACGTTAGCCCTAAGCAGCATTTCTTCTTACATTCTGTTATGTTCACCTAACAGTTCCTGAGCATGCTACCTGTGCTGGCCACCATGGTAGGTGAAAGGGAGAAAAAAAATCACTCATTCCTGCACTAAACTGGGCAGTGCTGCTTGTTGGATGCACCAGACACTGTACAAAAAGGCTTTGCTGTGAGTCTCATGTCCTACTGGGGGGATGTATTTTCTTGTGGAAAGGGTAATGTGAGATTTGGCCCTTGACCTTGGAAGGGCACCAGCAGGTCCACTCTAACCTGTGACTCTGCCACATAAAAGAGGTACCCTCATCCCCGTCTGAGCCTGACTCTCCCTGTACCACATGCATGTACGTGGATGCCCCAGGCAGCGAGTTCAAGCGGCTCCCCGTGTTGTCTTCCCTGTAAGAGGTGGATCTGGGAGCAGGCCTACGCAGGTGTTGGCAGCAGGCACAGGCCGTGTGGGTGGAGAGTTCTGGAGCCCATGTGCCTGCAGCATGGCCTTGAAGGGGTGGATGTGGACCTTGGCCCCTGGACTCCTTGCCCTGTGGTTTCTGCAGTGCAGGGCTGGCAGTGGTATTAGAACCAGTGAAGTCGGAGTGCTGAGCCTGCAAGCTTCTGCCCCCACTGGGGAGAAGAATCTCAGGGTACCTGTTTTTGTTCACACCACCATCCTGCCTCCGTAGGAATGCACTAGGCACCAGTGGCATTACAAGTGTCCCTAACTCATGAAGAGCAAGGCAGACACTGCTCTGTCTCCGCTGGCGTCAGGTGGGCAGGGCAGAGGAGAAGGGCTATGGGCCCTCTGGCCGCCACAGCAGGACGGAAGCTCGCACTGTTTGTGCCGAGGAGAGGAACCCCATCTCTCAGATGTCGGGCATAAGGGTGCCAATGACACGAGGGAATTCTGGATGGACCCAGCTCAGTGCCTGGGTCTCCTCAGCCTTTCAACAGGGGAGCCGCGTTGGTGCCGCAGGTGGCAGCCATATTAATTGCTCTGCCAGCGCCCTCCTGCAGGGTAGGGAGGGATGCAGAGTCTACTTTATCATCTGGTATTTTTAGAGAATGTCTTTGCTTAAAAGGGACTTCTCGTGCGTTTTGTTTTTTTAGCGGTGTGGTTCTGGGAGGCTGGGGGAAATGAGGCAAGACCTGAAGAGCTGATTGCTTTTACGGTGAGAGGAGTCAGGCATAGGGCCACTCATGGGCCAGAGAGGTTAAGTATACTGCTGGAAGCCACACACATAATGAGGGCAGACCTGGGCTCCAAGCCATGACGGTCAGACTGCAGAGGCCAGGGTGTGCCTGCTGACTTATCCAGGTGGATTGAAAAGTAAGGTCTCTGTCCCCTCCTCTTATGTCACAGTGGCCTTGTGGCTGCAGTAGAGTCTGGTAGAAAAGATGCTTGTGACTTCAGAGGCCTGGACATTAAAGGGCAGGACTTCCTCCTTGTTCACTGTCACCCTCCCTTTCTCTCTGAGCCCTGGGCTTCCACATGGATCCACGCTGGACTGTCCACATGGAAGTGCTCTGGTCAACAGTCCCAGCCTAGCCAGTCCTTTGGCTACCTCTGCCCAGACATGAGGATGGAGAGCCCTTTTGGAGTGGGTCCTCCAGCACCAGTGGCTGCAGCCCCAGCCATCTGTGTCACCACCAGCCATCCAAATCAATCCCCTCAGGCCCGGGTCCTGGTGCAGCATCTCCTCTGTGCACGTTCTGAACGATCAGCCCGCAGAACCCATAAGCAACATAAAGTAGTTATTGGGTGTGTCACTAAATTTGGAGAACTTTCCCCCTAGCAATAAATAAGCAGAAAGGAATGGAAAGAACTCCAGAAGAGGTGGCTGCCATAGAGATTATCTCCACACACACAAACCCTCCCACATGGGGGGAGGAAATCAAAGGCCTTCACTCCCCTGGGTTTTCAGAGGCAGTTCCAGAACAGTGGTGGAGAGTCAGAGCCAGAACCAAGTCTTATGGATCATCCACTATGTGCCAGACTCCATACCACTAGCCAGTATACTCGATCCACTAACTTAACACTCCGTCCCTGCCACATGCCAGGAACGAGTCAGGGAACTAAGCCACGTACAACACAGAGTCCCTGCTCTCCTGAGGCTTACAGGTGAGCGAGCTTGACAGTAAGCAAATAATCACATAACAATCTGTTGGGTAGTGATCAGTGGCATGGAGAAAATGAATTGGGTAAGGGAAAGATAGTGGCACTTTATTTTATTTTTATTTTATTTTATTTTATTTATTTTTAATGGGGTGACATCAGTAAATCAAGATACATATATTCAAGGATAACATGTCCAGGTTATCTTGTCGTTCAATTATGTTGCATACCCATCACCCAAAGTCAGATTGTCCTGTCACCCTCTATCTAGTTCTCTTTGTGCCCCTCCCCCTCCCCCTTCCCTCTCCCTCTCCCCCCTCCCCCCGTAACCACCACACTCTTATCAATGTCTCTTGGTCTCACTTTTATGTCCCATCTACGTATGGAATAATGCAGTTCCTGTTTTTTTCTGATTTACTTATTTCACTCCGTATAATGTTGTCAAGATCCCACCATTTTGCTATAAATGATCCGATGTCATCATTTCTTATGGCTGAGTAGTATTCCATAGTGTATATGTGGATAGTGGCACTTTAGAAAGGATGGTTAGGAAAGGTTCCCCAAGAGCCATGATGGCGAACCTTTTTATAAAAACCGCCCACTTTTGCAGTGCTGGTCAACCTGGTCCCTCCCGCCCACTAGTGGGTGTTCCAGCTTTCATGGTGGGCCAATCGTGGTGCCATTTGGTTGCTCCGCTACTGCCCACCATGAAAGCTGGAACGCCCACTAGTGGGCAGGAGGGACCAGGTTGACCAGCACTGCAAAAGTGGGTGGTTTTTGTAAAAAGGTTTGCCATCACAGCCCAAGAGGGTGACATTCAAGCAGAGAGGAAAGTTAAATAGTGGAGAGCAAGTCTGTTTGACCTGGGAGCCCACACTTTGGGCACTGATATCACAGAAAAAACACATACAGCTACCTGTCAATTTATGAACCCATGGCTGCTTAAAGAGGGTACATTGAGAGATCACCCCACAGGGCCCAGGGACCCCCACCAGGTGTGTGAACAGGAAGAAGGGAGAGGCCTCTGTGGCACCACACTGCCCACCCACCAGCCAGGCCAGGCCTCCCTTGCCGACCCTGCAGCAGAGCCGCGAGGGGTACTTACACAGAGTACGTGGAGCACCACTGCCCCCTGTCTCCGGTCCTCGTTGCTGAAGATGTCGTTGGGGAACTCGTGCAGAGCTAAGGAACAGAGAGAGAGAAAACCAGCTCACTATAGGTGACAGCATATTCGTGTTTGGGGGTTTGGGACAGTGTTGCCTGTCCTCATTTTTAATATAGGGTCTGTAAACTTGGATGAGAAAAAAATTACATCTTTATAAATCAACTGGATTGTTTCCTTCAGATGAGAAGGTAGGCAACCAACTGTAGTGGTGGTAAGAGCATCTGGGACTCTGGCCCCAACGGATAGTTCATGCTCCATTACGCGTGCTACTATACTCACGCATCACTCCAAGATTAGGTGGCTTTTAGATTACCGCTTGTGATTAAAATGTTAATGAGGAAGTCAACTGAGTTCCTGGGGCCAGAGGGAACTGGGCAGACCCAGAGGTGCCTCAGGAAACCACCTGCATGTCTGGCTGGTGATGCCATGTCGGCTGCTGCCCAGGTCCCCCAGCCCTGCGATCTTCCAGCCTCCCTTGATTAGGAGCTGGGAGGGAGGAGGTGCAGGGTGTCTCTGTGAGTGGGAACGAGAGACCATAACTTGTTCATGCCTAACTGGCACCACAGCAGTGGGCGCGGGGTGAGGTGCCCAGGCTTAAAGTTCCGGACAGACTGCTGTTGGAGCTTGAATTCTGAACCTAGCACGGCAGGACTCCAATGTTAAGATTTACACTATGGTTAGCTGCATTGTCACAGGTTGTTATATTAAACATCAATTTTACCATGGTAGAAGCTTCTGTGACTCGTTTGCAAAGGACATTACCATATGCTTCTGGCTGCAGAGAATGTGATTCAGGGACAGCCTCGCTGGAGACCCACTGGGCAGCAGCTTCATGAGGAGGAGGCCCCTGATGCCTACTACTGATCTCATCAGCCCTACATCTGCACCACAGACACCGCCTGTCAATGCGTCCACTGTTATTTCACGGGGTGTTGCTTTGCTGATGTTCTTTAGCACTTGATGTGACTGCATTAATTTTCTGAAGGAAGAGGTCTACCCGGGGTCATGGGAAGGCTCCTCAATTGAACATCTGGAAACATGTGGCTAGATGCCAGCACTCACTTCATATGGCCCTTGGTGGTATGTATTTTCATCTCTTAGGGCCTCAGTTTACCTACTGGCCATCTGAACAATGGTCTGAGGTTCCTCTTCACTGCTCCCAGGAACACAGAGAACAGTTAGTACACATAGCAGACACTTTTAAGTGTCAAGAGGATGGAAAATTCTAAAGGGAGTGGACCCTGGACCCTGGCCAGCGATGGAGTAGGCCACTCTTGCCCAGGTGGCCCAATGGGTCAGGAAAAGAGCTACCAGCTGTCACTCAGCTAAACTGGCTTCCCCAAAGCCAAGCAAGCTCCCCACATGACTGGCTTGGACTCTGCTGCTAACACATCTGGGAAATCATGCTTCTGAACAGCTGTGCAGGACAAGCGTGTGTGTAGGAGCCAGGAGAGTGCAGACTGTCTGCGAAACACCTACCGCCGAGCTTCCTGGGTCACATATCATATATTATAACAGCGATGAGATGCTGGTCCGGCCTGGGGCCAAAGACATATTCCTGTCTGGTCTTGGGGTTGAAATCACCTGTCACCAATTCTTGACTGCCCTGCAGGTATCTGTTTCTCCAGGATGGTGTTTAGTCTAAGGAAGCTGCACAATGCACGTGCCTCTAGGGAAGTGCTTCCTGCGATCAGGCTGTTGATGGTTCATGTGGCATGCTGGGAACAGCTACACATCTGGCTGAGGGTTTCCCTGAATACTTTCAAAATCCTCCAAGTCTCTTTCTGTTTCTCTCTTTCTCCCTCTCAGTTTTCCTTTTAGTACATCTCACCAGCCCCAGGGGGCCAGCAAAGGCAAGCAGAGCTGTTCCCATAGAAACTGCTGAGCCTGAACTCGGTGGATTCCCCTTTCCAAGGCAACAGCGATCAGCGGCCCTGCTCCTCTCCCCTAGCAGCTTTCCTGTGGCCTGAGGTTGATGCGTCTAAATGAAGAGGTGCTGGGGGTGAACAGTGTTTTCTGCTTTGTTTGGAAAAAAGAAATGGCAGCAGGGATATCGTGGCATCGTTAGACACACTAACTGCATGTTGATCAAGTGGAGCAGCCCAAGATGAAGATCAACACATCCTCAAGCCCAGCTCCCGCAGCACGTCTGAGCAGAAGGGATCGGAGCCACGGCGATGGGCAGAGTGCTGATGTCTCATCCCGGGGATTTCATACCCAAATGCCGAGTGAACTTGACTGACTGGCCTCTTGGGAATTGCCCCAAGAACCTGGAGTCCTGACACAGCCCAGCTCCTCCCTGCAGTGATGGCTGACTGGAGAGTTCTGCTTTAGACACTTTCACCCAGTGCCCACCGCCCAAACCTGCTGCTCCTTCTCCCCCCGGCATGAACGTGGGGAGACTTTGTCAGCCAGCACCTTCCTGACTCCTTTGTGACCCTCTGCTGTTGTGTGAGTACTCAACAAATGATACTCCAACCGAACTGTGCTCATTTGTGGCCTGTGTGGACCTCTGACTCAACTGCACTGAAAGTTCCCTGTGGACAGAAGCTCTGCCATGGTCGGTGCCCACCAGGCTGGGATCCATGAAAGAGAAGGATAGAAAGCAAGTCAATACAAGTGTGAATGAACTCAGAGGGCTTTTCACCCAGGAGACGGATTCGGTATAAACACAGAATTATTGGCTGAGAAATGACATTGGGAGGGACACTCCAGTAAACTCCCCAACATCTGGATTCCAACTTGGGGGACATTCAGGCAGTTCACAAGTACCCTTTTCTCCTTGTTCCAGAGACGTGGAAGGAGGATGCTTGTGGGTCCCCTTCAAGACCAGGTCGAGCCAGGCAACTCGCTTTGAATAACAGAATGTGAGGAAAACAACATGTGTCATGTTTCTTGGCAGGCTCTGACAGCCACTGCCAGATTCACCATCTTATCTTATCTAAGCATTCACGAAAACATACGCTGGGATGAATCTTCCACCAGCCTGGATCCCTGAGGAACTGATGTCAGAATCCCACCCCTCGGTACATGCATTTTGTGCATGTAGAATAAGTAAAAATGCCATTTTTATTCTTCTTAACGCTGAGATGAGGGCTGCTTGTTACCCAGCATAATCAAGCCCACCCTGAGGCATGCAATGACTAACATGGTTCTTGGCTTTGCAGCAGCATTTTGCACATGAGACCTTGCTTTGCAGCAATTTCTATTTCTTCTGCCTCCTTCACTAGACCGGAGGTTAGGATGGGAGGAAATTTATTCTTCTCTGTATCCTCTGTGCTTAGTAAAGTGCCCAGCATGGAAGAGTCACTTCATGAGTGTTTATTGATCAGATGTACACATCTGTCATAATTGAAGGCCCCTGAACAACACGATCCACAAAAGAATCTGTGTGAAAATGGATGTAGTCACAATTTAATTTTCTAAATATTTAGTCACTGGAAAAGTTTCAGAGACATTTAGCAAGGTTCAGCAAGCCATAGGAATGCAGCAGGGAGAGTCCCCAGCAATGGGCATGCGGGATGCCCCAGGAACGCAGCCTGCTGGGAGGCTGCCTCGCAGAAGGACCAGGTCTTACCACTGGAAAACTTATTAATAAACCACTCATGTGGGACATAAAAGTGAAACTAAGAGACATTGATAAGAGTGTGGTGGTTACGGGGGGAGGGGGGAAAGGGAGAGGGAAAGGGGGAGGGGGAGGGGCACAAAGAAAACTAGATAGAAGGTGACAGAGGACAATCTGACTTTGGGTGATGGGTATGCAACATAATTGAAAGACAAGATAACCTGGACTTGTTGATCTTTGAATATATGTATCCTGATTTATTGATGTCGCCCCATTAAAAAAAATTATAAAAATAAATAAATAAATAAACCACTCATGTGCAAAACAACAACAACAAAGAAAACCACACACTTACTCAGCCTTTACCATGTGCCGGGCAGCACACCAAGCTCTTGTTCCGGAGCAGACAGGCCACGCAGTCCTCATCATGGGGCAGTTTCGAGCTGAGCAGGTGAAAGGCTCGGCTGGGGGCAGGGAACCCTCCCCCTTCTTTGAGATCATCCCAATAATTTAAGCATCCTGAATTTAAGGCTAAAATTCATCTTTATCAAGTACTGTAAATATATATTTATTTCTTTTTCATTGTTTCTACGTGATAAGAAACATTATCCCCAATTTACAGATAAGTAAATCGAGACCAAAAGAAGCCAAATAACCAGTCCAAATTCATATAAATGTTAGTGGGGGAGCTGAGATCATAACTGGGGTTAACTGTCTAGCACAGTGGTCGGCAAACTCATTAGTCAACAGAGCTAAATATCAACAGTACAACAATTGAAATTTCTTTTGAGAGCCAAATTTTTTAAACTTAAACCATATAGGTAGGTACCTTCCTTATCGATGTAGCGCCTGCATGTGGTATTTTGTGGAAGAGCCACACTCAAGGGGCCAAAGAGCCACATGTGGCTCGTGAGCCACGGTTTGCCTACCACTGGTCTAGCATGTTGATTCCTGTATCAGAAAGGAACTATAGGTCATAAAACCAAGAGCCTCAAGGCAGGGCTCATCAAACTATCGAAAAAATATTAGCAATCAAATTTGCTGAGAAGGGTTGCTTCAGCCAAATACTTATGTGGTGGCATTTGTTTACTACAGGCAGCCAAGGAGTTTTAGGAGTCTGAAGACTTAAATTAGATGCCCTTCTTCACCAATCATGAGTTCTGTGGCCTTCAGGAAATTCCTTGACCTCTTTCAGTCTTAATGCACAGAATGGGAGAATGAAAACAATGCTAGTATATGTGGACAGAGGATTAACTGCAATACTTGTGAAATACGTGGTACCCAGAATGAAGTCACCAGTTATCAAATACTGGCTCATTTTACTTTATTTAAAAATGGAAAGGGAGAAATATGGACAAGGGGTGTTCCCCACGATATCAATGCTCCACTCACATTCCTGGGGTCCCACCACGTTCATGCCAACTTGTATGTCGTTGCTGGAGGGCTTGCTCCAAAGCCGAGAAAGGGTGCTCTCCCCAGATACCGAGGGCTGGATATGCTGAGGAATTAATGCTCTCTTTCTCTCAGAAGAAGCACTCATCCAAAGACTAAGGAAGCCTTCAACCTCAGCCCCCTCCCCACTTGAGTAAGATAACTCAGAGGTGTGTTCTACACTGTTTCAGTTCTCAACAGAATTAAGCACTGGGGCCAACTAGTCCACAGTAACAATTGGCTTTATAACACTCCTTTGACTGTCTGCCTTCCCTTCCTTGTCTCAGTTCTGGGCTCTCCTATCTGGACCATCTCCCAGATAAACCTCTACTTGAGTCTGCCTCAGACTCTACTTCTGGCAAACCCATATTTAGACGAAGCGAGCTAGGAATTTCGCACTTCTGCATCCATCCATGTCAACAAAGGTTAAATTTTCTAGCAAAGGACTCATTTATTTGCAAGTAAAATTTCCCCCCAATAATAGCAACAGTCCTCAGTGGCTCATTCATAGTGAAATGATGTAAAACTACATTGTCAAGAGAACTCAGAACCACCTCCCTCCTGAGTGCAAGCTGGGAGACGGTATGTGCCCCTTTTCCATGGTGCTGAACTTGATCCAACACCCAAGAGAAGTTCCTTGATTTTCACTTCAGAGCTCTTTTTCTCATTTCCATATTGGCAGAAGACTTTAAACAACCATCCCACAAGCTTTTCTCCTGGAAGAAACAGACATTCTTTGCAACTAAAGAACCCTAATCATTAGTTACGTAGACTTTTGGCCTGGCAGGGCACTGAAATGTAATTTGATGAACCAGAAACATATTTCTTTATCAATAATGAAAAGCCATGGCATCAATGCTGTTCATGGTTCTGAGCCAGGAGCTACTGTAGCAAATACAGTGAATAATGTAGTGGTCTCAGGCCACAAACATGGCAATAGATAGAAGGAGGCCTGTTTGCAGGGGCAAGGGCCTACAGCTTGCATTTGTTGTTGCTCATGTGGGAATACCATGGCTGTGTCCATAATAAATATTCATTAAAGGAAATAAAATATTTATGGTAAATAGCCCTGTGGTGTTCAGAAATTGATGCCATTCTTGGACTGCTCTGGTCCTCAAAGTGTCCCTTGGTGCCAATGTCAAAGAGAATGTTTAGATGGGTGAACTGGGGTCCGACTCAGGGGCTACATCTCTTATGGTCTCTAGTCTGCTCATTGATCCCAAGAAATTCAAACCAACAAGCTGACCTATGCAGAAACGCAGTAAATAGCTTCTTAAGAGGGTACTCAGTGTAAGACAGAATTCCCATACTGCCTCAGCACCCTTGGAGAGGACAAGGCTGCATGAAAAATGTCCTTAGAAAAAATGTAATTAAAATAGTTCATTTTGAAAGTAGTTATTCCCTACAGGAATCTATATTGAAAATGCTTCCTCTTTGTGCATTTATTTTATAGAAGATGAAGTGTGTATGATGAAAAACTAGAGGTTTCAAAATCAGTGATTTAAAAAACAAAAAATGTCAATTCATCAAATTTCAGAGTTGGAAGTAACCCCCAGTATTGGTCTACAAGTGGAAAGGTACCTTTTGGTGAGAAGCACTGTTAAAGTTTTCCTTCTGCTTCCTCTTTGAAAATCTGTTCTTTTTCTTTCTCCGTAATGTTACTGCATGGTTATCAATTTCAGGGATAGAAGACAAATTTTATCTCATGTTCATCAGTTGACTAGTAATGCAGACTGGTGGGCTGGTCTGGGACGGGGCTCAGTGTGGGTGGGTGAGCACCATGAGCCATTAGCAATGTCTGTCATAGTCATGGAAATTCGGAATGGGGGTTTATTTCTTACACTAAAGTCTTCCTGACAAAGTCCTAAAATAAAAGAATAGCTGGCATTCCTTGTGCCTGGAAATAGTAATTCCCGCCATCATCTTTGATCTGTAACTCTTTTAGAGTATAGTTCATTTAAAAAAAGGAGGGGGGAGATTAAAAGTATTTCTATACGATTCCCTAAAGATACCAGATATATTCCAGCAGATGTACTAGGTGGTTACCCATTTATAAAACATTAGCTTGCAATTTGGTCTATAATAATTAAATATCTAAGAAAGCTCACAGTTAGTTGTAGGAAGAGCTATAAATAAATAGAAAAATTATTAGATAATTCAGTTTACAAAACTCAAGCTGTTTTCACTTCTCAATTTAGTACTTGGCAACCTCTCGCGTTGTCTTAGGATAAAATGAAAATGTTACCTGTAATAAGTCATTTTCCCCTTTTACCATCCACCTATGGTTTTAGGTCAAAGCATTCAAAAACTCTTCCAATTACATTTACAACTCTTAGAGTAACTTCCAGCTCAAGGATTTTTGGTTGAATCTCTAAGTTAGTGCATCAAAAGTTTAGATTCCAAATATCATGGATACATCTCTTGGAAAACATCTATTACTGAATATGAACCAAATTTAAAAGAAGAGTATAATTAATCTAAAATAAAAAAATAATTCTTATATCTATTTTTCTCCATTTTCTTGGGCCGCACATCATAGCTTTGAGTGAGACAGACTAAACACACTTTGCTTCTACAACATGCTTTGGTCTCCAATTAGATGATAGACCAAGATCAGGAACTGATGATGAGGAAGATATCCTAAGAAAGCCATTGTGCACTCTTATAATTAGCAAAGCAAGACTCGCCCTAGTTTGGAGCAGGCTAGATCAAAGAACGGGGATTTAGAATCTACTTGATGTGTACCACTAATTTTTGATGGTATATTTGCTGTTATGAATGATGCCCTGAAGAGACTCTGGATTCTGCTGTCTTCCTTTGAAGAGTGTTGAGTTTTTGTTTGGGCAGAAAGCTAAATTACTAGAGGGTCATCTCTAGTGGTGGTTTCAGGCTTTTTCTAACTAAGTCTGTTTTGATGATGCTTAGGTCTTGAGATTCTTGTAGGATTTCAATGGAAAGATTTAGCTGTTTATCAAGCCCCTTTAACTTGGGGGACTTGAACTCCAAACTGTGTCTCCCCAGGGCTGGTAGCTACTAAAATCACTACTCAGCAATTTTAGCCTCTTGACTGTTGTTTCCCTTGTGGTGCTTGGAGTTGCCCCTGAAGCATGGATGGCTTAGGTGTCAGTCAGGGATTTAAGATTCTCTTCCTTTCTGCGATGTCCCCCAATTTCCACCTGCTTTGGGAGCTCCAAACTCTAATCTCTGGTGCCTCTGCTTTCTGGCTGAGCTCTATCCCTCAGGCACTACACACACAGGGGAGTTTCATGGGGGAAAAAGGCTGACTGATAACGGCTTTCCCACAGTGTGGTTTCCTTCTTTCAAGACTCATTGACCCTACAGTCTTTGCTGACTTTGCTTACTGCATTCACTTTCCAGAGATTTTAAATAATTGTTTTCCTCTGGTTTGACCAGTCCATAATGGTTCCTACCTTAATCCAATATAGGCTACTCTACCATGACTGAAAGTCAAAGTCCAGAATATATTTAGATCCTCCCATGCTGCAGAAATTTGCAGTAAACTAAATTAACACTAAATGTTTCCAAAGCTTTCTGTTAGCCACACTAAATCCTCCATGAAACTAAGGCAGCCTGAAATAACTGTGCGGCCAAATGGGAAATAATAAGCTGGGGAAAGCTAAGGGGACTGGGATGGGCTGGCAAGATGTGATGGAAGGGCTGGGAGGTAATCTAATTTCATACTGACTTATATGGATTGGCTAGAGAGAGCACTCAAGGCAGGTGATTACAAGAAGAGATGCTGCAGTATTCCACAGCCCGCAACTATATCTATTTCAAGGTCAAGACAATCCAAAGAAGCATCTGTGGCAGCTCTGATGTGTCCGACAGGTGATGCCCACCGGTTTAGAGGCAAGAAGATGCGTTAGGAGGCAAGATGATATTGGAAACCAGTTACAGCTGAAGAGGGAAATTGTGTTCTGCTTTCTTTTGGAATCTGGAAATTCTCTTACACGTTCCCATAAGCGCCAGATTTTTGACGTTCCACATGAAGTAGGCAAATTGAAATTCACAGCAATAAAGGTAGGTGTTTAATAAATGCTTTTCAAGTCCAGACAAATTTGTGAAGCTTTAGAAACAGGAAAAAAAGGTAGGCAGCAAACAAAGTTTCTGACTAAATCTGGCCCTTACCTCAAGCACATGAAAGTATTAATGTTTTAATTTTTTTTTTAAAAAAAAGAAAATGAAGTAAAATTCTGCTTAGCTCCTGAATTAGCTGAGGTCAAAACAAAAACCATGACAGTTTGTGTTCCGAGTGAAGAGGAGAGCCGACAGGGAGAAGGAGGGGAGGCTGCACTGTTCCAGGGCAGACCTCCATCACAGACCCCTTCACAAGGTACTGACTCTGGCCCACCTCAGAACCTAGGGTTTCATGTCATTGCTAGAGAGCTTGTGTCTTTCTCTGCACTTACATTTCTTTCTTTCTCTCTCTCTCTCCCTCCTTCCCTCCATCTCCTTCCTCACTTCTTCCCTTCCTTCCTTCCTTCTCTCTCTCTCTCTCTCTCTTTTTTTTTTTTTTTTTTTGCTTCTTTTTCAAGTGAGAGGAAGGGAGATAGAGACAGACTCCCACATGTGCTCTGACTGGGATCCACCTGGCAACACTCGTCTGGGGCCATGCTCACAACCAAGATATTATTAGCACCTGAGGTGGAGGCTCCATGGAGCCATCCTCAGTGCCCGGGGCCAATGCGCTTGAACCAATCGAGCCATGGCTGCAGGAGAGGAAGAAGAAGAGAGAAAGAGAGAGAGAGAGAAGGGAGAGGAGGGAGGGTGGAAAAGAAGACAGATGCTTCTCCTGTGTGCTCTGACTGGGAATAGAATCCAGGACTTCCACACACCAGGCTGATGCTCTACCACTGGGCCAACCGGCCAGGGCCCTTTGCACTTATATTTCATTGCATGGTTGGTTCTTGAGTTAAAAACATATTCAAAGAAATCCTTAAAGAAATCAACATAACTATTTTGAGACAACCCCCCCCCCCCCCAAATGCAGAGGCAATGGTAGTAACATAAACTTTGTGATGCAGTCACTTAGGTCATCTTGTCACAGTGACCAGATGAAAATGTACATATTCATCGTTATAAACTAGGGCAGATTTTGTGCCCACAGGAGTAAAAGGCTGGTCAAATGAAATAAAGACCCCCGTGTCACCCCCACCATCCAGGGACAGGTTTAACATGCCCTGAGGACGCTGGCATGCAGCTCACCCAGCATGCTGACCAGCGAGCTTCTATAGTGCGTGAGGTGGAATGACTCAGACCTTCAAAGAGTGGAAGAGAAGCTCAGAGCGTTACTTCCCTTGATACTTTCTCAAATAAACATCAGATTTCAGGGCACTTCAATAGGTCTATGAAGAAAATCTATTAAAATAATTCTTTGACCCTCTCAATGCTTGAGATATGTGGTATTTTGGGGGGTAGGGATACAAATAACTATTGTTCTTTGAGATTCTAAAATATTTTGAGTTTTTATGTATAGCTCAAAAAAGTAGGATCGGACTGTTCAACTTATGGGCATAAAAATCTCCAATCTCCTAGGCAACAAACACTAGGTGGGGTGATAGGCAAAGGGGCTGTTTTTAAACCTCAAGATGAAAGCAGCAATCCCTGTGGGGGCCCTGGGCCTGGACAACAAGGTCCAGCCAAATCGCTCCTGAGAGGCAGGTTGTCAAGTGCCCACAGGTGGGAGGGCTGGCGAGAGCAGCACGACCGCTCCCTGAATCTAAGACATGGAAGCAAATCCGGTGGTTTATTCTCAGCGATTCAGACAAACAGTTCTGTCCAAGGATACAGGATTCCTCTGAGAAAGATTCAAGGACTGAAGTGACTCTGATCTCGTTATGATTACAGCTGCATCCTGTCATGAAAGCAAGCTTTCTGGGGACCCAGACGCGCACACAGATGCCTCCCCATTAACTTAACTCAAAGATGAACGGCCTAGTTACTGCATGTGTCCTGTTGCTCTAACTCTGGCAGAGATAACTAGAAAATACACAACACAATCTTGCCTCTTGAAGTTCACAGCCCAGCTGGGGAAGCCGTGTTTGAGTGGCCAAGCAACACAGAGCACCGGATGTTGGGAGGCAGGCTATTTCCCCAGATATGCACACACATGTGTGTATGTGTATGTGTGTATATGTATACTCACATTATATGTATTAATCCCTGCTAATAACTATCCCAAAACATAGTGGCTTAAGACAGCCATAATGGTGTTTTATGATGCTGGGGACTGACTGGGCAATTGCAATGACACAATGGTTAGAACGAAAATACGAAGGCTGGCTACTCCATGCCTTTCCAGCACCTGTGCTGGGACTGCTTGGGCTCCTGGTGCTCCTCTCTGTCTCCATGTGGTCTTTCCCTGGGGTCTCCTGCATGAGGACTTCTCACACAGTGGCCCAGACATACAAGGCACATTTTTCAAGACAGAGAGCCAGGGAGAAGTTATATGGCCTTTTATGACCTAGCCTGGAAGTCACATAATTTCTATCACCTTCTGTTCCTTCAGGTAGTGCCAAAAGTCTGGCCAGCCCCAAGTGAAAGGGGAAATGGACTCTACCTCTTGATTTTTGGTGGGGAAAGGACAGGATTCTGGAAGAGCACACAGTCCTGGAGTTACTGCTGTGGCCATTTTGGAAGATGCAATCTGCCACTGTTTACCTCTACCTGAAATGATAACTATACTTGGAACTACATTCATAACTAATGGACCAGACAGGGAGTGGTATTTATTTATTTATTTATTTATTTATTTATTTATTTATTTATTTGTATTTTTCTGAAGCTGGAAACGGGGAGGCAGTCAGACAGACTCCCGCATGCGCCCGACCGGGATCCACCCGGCACGCCCACTAGGGGGCGTCACTCTGTCGTGACCAGAGCCACTCTAGCGCCTGGGGAAGAGGCCAAGGAGCCATCCCCAGTGCCTGGGCAATCTTTTGCTCCAATGGAGCCTCGGCTGCGGGAGGGGAAGAGAGAGACAGAGAGGAAGGAGAGGGGGAAGGGTGGAGAAGCAGATGGGTGCCTCTCCTGTGTGTCCTGGCCGGGAATCGAACCCGGGACTTCCACACGCCAGGCCGATGCTCTACCACTGAGCCAACCGGCCAGGGCGGGAGTGGTATTTAGAGTCAGGGAGAAAAGTATTAGCCTGAGCCAAAGCTGTGAATAAAGATAGCATAGGGGGAGTCTGGCCTGAGAGGAGTCTGGAAGCAGGACTTATGTAGCCTCCTGGTGGGGTGGAAGCAGAGACAGGTGTGCAGGTGGAAGGGAGTGGAGGGTTCTGAGTTCTAATGAGGCGAGTGCTCTTTTATGTGCTTCTCCTTCAACAAACAGCCCAGCTCACCAGCGGAAACAGTCATAGCTAAATGCGTTTCCCTTATGTGATCTTTCTGATCCTCACGGCAGCTCTGTGCTTTACAGGGGAAACCTGAGGCCCCGTTCATAAAGCAAGCAGGATTTGAGGCCAGGTGTTCTAAGTCAAGTGTCCTTTCTTCTAAGCCACAGTAGCCTCTTGGGAATCAACATTAGTAAGGGTTTAGTTCACATTCCCCCCCTAGGTTCAGAGATATTAAGTACTTACTATGCAAACATTAGCTTGGTTTCTTTCCAAAAGAAAATATTTCACCCCAAATTTTAAAGAACGCGTGGAACTGCATGGAACTTCATGGCACATTAGAACCCAGCAGGGGACCCAAGGCTAAAATCAGCCAATGTTCCTGATTAGCTGTTACTAAGCCTCTGGCAAGAGTAACGGCACCCAGGAGCTCACGCAGGCTGGGATTCTGCTCCTCTGAAGGAACAGTTCCCAGGCCCCTTCTACCCAAAAAAGGAGCCCTGCCTTAGTGCTGGGCATATCTCCTTGCATCTTGACATCTGTCACAGACTAACAGTGAGCTGGCAGTCGACTCAGCTTCTCCTGTCTCCTGAGATACACCTGATGCAAAGCATGTTGACACCTTTGCAGGAACCCTGCCCGTGTGCCGGACCCCATTTTGTCATTTACACATTTTATGGCCGTGGGATGTATCCCACGTGCGCTTGGTATGTGGGGACCCACAGGGTAAGGCGGAAAGAGTCGGCATCAGAGCTCCTGAAAGATCCCAACTTACAACAGAGCGAGGTTAGACGCTATGGAAGCAGTGGCCTGGTGCAGCTATTGCTGGAGGGGAACAGAAGCAGTGCTGTCCTCTCTCCCTACACCCTCCGTCCCCCCACCTGGGCTGCCCGGGGAGCCCTTCACCACGTTCCTCATGCCAGCACCCAGGGCTCCCGGGAGCGGAAGTGCCAGGGGCGGCAGGCCGAGCCTCTGCGGGTCCCGTGCCCTGCCCCTCCCACCTCTGCCTCCACCTCCATTCTGGTCCCAGGCTCTCCTCTCAGGCTTTCCAGGGAGTACTTTCAAAATCACTTTCACATCAACGCTCATGCCAGGCTCAGCTTCTGGGAACCCAGGCTAACCAGGGAACCACACAAACACTGCTTCTTTCACAAATATTCCCTGATCATCCCAAAGGAATCCTGCCCTACATCACCGCAGAGATCGGGATCCAGACCACACGGGTGCAGGCTGGAGGGTGGCGGTGGGCAGCAGCTTGTTCCCCACACCCGTGGGTATGCACATGGCATTCTGCACTTTCCCTTCAGCTGACAGTGTCCCAAGTGAGCCACACACATCACTCAGCAACCCATCAGTTCCTCAGGGGTCTGTCTGTGCGTGGGCAAGCACTTCTTGTACTGAGACTCCGGCGTGCCTATGGGCTCTTGCTGCATGTCGATGGGCTGGCTGGTGTTTAGGGCGGAATGAGGCGAGATTGGGCTTGCTCTGAGACGCTGTCAGCGAGCAGGGGAGCGAATGGGGGTGAAGCAGGGGGTGGAGAAGCCACAGAACAACTGCCTGTGGCTAGAGTTTCCATTCCCGGTGCCAGCTGATGGAGCCCGGGGTGTCCCAGGGGCACAGCTGACTTGCCTGGATTGAGAGGCGAAGGGGGAGCGTCCCTCGCAGTGTATTCACTGGTCCTGAACTCCTCAGACATTGCTATGTTCTCCTGTCACGTCATTTCAAAAATCTTGTTTTTACTGGGAAGCTCAGGTCCAAATAGCGACACAGAATAGAATCTGTGGTTATGTCTTGGTTTGTTGGAACAGGAACAGACTTGGGTGACAACAAAAGGCCCAGCCTCATATCTGGGGAGTGTGGAGAAGCTGGGTATCAGCATCTTACCATGTGAAAGAAAATGGCAACTAGGGTTTGAGTGAGGACACGGAGGTAATTTTGGGTGATCATTTCCAAATAACAGAAAGACAAGTGCTTGAGAAAAGGCAAGAAGCGCCGGCAACGGCCAGGGGCAAGACTAGGCGCATACGAGGGAGTCAAGTCTGGAAAACACCTGCCGTGCAGGCCGTGTGCACCACACGCAGTTTGGACAGCCTCGCCTCTCCTGGAGGAAATGACATCGCCCTAAAATGACTGAAGTCAGCTCTTTCTATGCCCTCATTTGTAACAAGCCTGGCTGAATAGTTGAGCGGCCACGTCCGTGGCTGGCGATGCCGCACACAGGGGAGGGTGACGGTAGCTGACCAGCTACACTAGCTTACGCACCCACCCCTCCCAGCCCTCTCTTAAACATGCCTAAAACCTGCTAAGGTGTAACAGCTTGGAAAGCAAAGCAAACCTCTCACAGACAGATGAATAGGCTTCCTCTTCAAGGTGACATGAACTTGTAGTTTTATCACACCCAGTGAAGTCGAGAGGACAGCAGGGTGACTGTACCCCAGTCATGGATGAGGTTGGTGCCAACTCAGGTCCCCTCCACCGGGCTGGTGTAGCCACCACCCAATGCCGTGAATGCTCTCTGCTCATGGCTCAGCCTGCGCTTGCCTGAGAACGGCCCTCAGCCGATGTGCACTGTCTCACCCCGAATGCCTGGAAGACTGTCTTCACTCCAACAGCGCTGGGCCGTTAGGCCCCGGTTCAGGGAGAACAACTTCATGGTGCCATTCACTGTCTGTGGGCCCTGTGAGATCAGGCTGAGGTCAGCCTGCAGCTGAGAACACATCTTTGCCGACTGCTCCTCCTGCCTGATGTTGCCGCTCTCACTCCCCTTCTGAGGACTCTTTAACAATAAGACACTGGTGCAGCCTTTCTGTCTGGGGGGCCCAACCCCTAGCGAACCCACTGGGTCGGCCTTGGCTCTCCAATCTCCAATGACATGGGGCATCTCACTGAAACGTAAATAGCATGCTGGCTGGGAAACGCTAGTCCCTGTCACTCAGGGATGACCAGAGCAAGCTTTGCTGCTTTTAATTCCTCTGAAGTCACTGCAACCCAGAGCTGGACCAGTGCTTCTAGCTCTTTCTGTTCCAAGCTAAGCCCTGGGCCCAAGAGAAGCTGCTGTCCAGGCTCTGTGCCCTAGAAACTGACGGCACGGAGCCAGATTCCCACTTGGCACCAAGAGCTAGTTTCCTCGCCACTCAACCAAACATCCGTGAAATAGTTAAAACTGGATAGGATTTCCTTCTTCCAAATCCCCTTTTGAAGTTTGAAGAGGGATTCTGGGAAGATTTTACATTTTAATAGGAAATTTATTTCCCAGATACTGGTAAGGTAACGAGTTTGGATGAAACCAGGCAACTGTGTTCAGACGTCCCAAAGATTCAAGTTCACAAAGCTTTCCCTGCTGATTCTGAACCCCTTGTAGACAGAGCCTGGTTCTGCAGGCGCGCTGTTCCACGGAAGGGCTCGCAACATGATGCCTGGAGGGAGCGACCATGCTCCTTCATGGCAAGGGTTAATGTGTGTAACAAATGTTCCACACACATGGCTGATGTGGCTGGGAGGCACTGCCGCGGGGGAACCCCGGGTCTGAACATTCAGATTCCATCGGTGGCGTCTCCACTTGTCACTGACGGTCTGGTGGTCAAGGCTAAAAGGTGCAGACTGATGCTCATCCAAAGGGAGGTCAGCAAGCACCAGCCCTGTCTCCCTCCACGCAGGTCTCCACCTCAAGCCCGGGAAGCTGCTCAGTCCCGTCCGGAAAAAGAGGGAGCTATTTTAACCTGGAATGCGGCAAGCCAGGCCAAGGGAGCCGCAGCCAAGAGATACAGTGCACAGCACGCACACCCACAGGAGCGTCCCCCACAGGCCAGGTCTCTTCTGCGGACCCTGAACGAGCAGCACAGTGGTTCCTACAGCGAGCCCCTAGCGCAGGGGTAGTCAACCTTTTTATACCTACCGCCCACTTTTGTATCTCTGTTAGTAGTAAAATTTTCTAACCGCCCACCAGTTTCACAGTAATGGTGATTTATAAAGTAGGGAAGTAACTTTACTTTATAAAATTTATAAAGCAGAGTTACAGCAAGTTAAAGAATATAAAAATAATTACTTACCAGATACTTTATGTCGGATTTTCGCTAAGTTTGACAGAATAAATCTTTATAAAACAACTTACTATAGTTAAATCTATCTTTTTATTTATACTTTGGTTGCTCCGCTACCGCCCACCATGAACGCTGGAACGCCCACTAGTGGGCGGTAGGGACCAGGTTGACTACCACTGCCCCCTAGAGTGTCAGTGTTCCAGGATGGGGAGGGCTGAACCATTCTTTCAGGGGCAGTGCCTGAGTAGGCAGCCGACATGACAGGTGTGTCTCCTGCACAGGATCCCTATCTCAGACTCATAAGCCCATCTAAGACAATCTTCCTCTTCCCTACCCTTGCACCCACCCCCTCACATTCCACTCTTCTATCTTCGTCCTGGTTCAAAGAGTGCAGAGAACGGTCAGTAAATGCCAGTTGAAGGAGTAAATGCATGACTATTGCATAGCATGGTTTTGGGACTTGGTTTAGTCACTCAATAAAAATTTTGGAGGAGCTATTCTGCACCAGATGCTGCAGTCATCTGTAAGTAACCAATGTTAACTTTGTTTGCTTATCTTCCTCTCTCTTTTTTTAATACATCACCACATCATGTCCCTCTTCAAACTATACACTGTAAGCTGCGTTCTATTTTTTCAGGTCCTTCCAACTGAGATGGCAGAGCTGTGACAGGGGATGACAACTGGCCCTCTGATCTGCTCTAGGGGACAGGAATGAAAGCCATTGAGATGGCCGTCAGAGAAATGGCTCATACCTGTAACCTTTCCCGTTTGGGGTCACCTGGTCAGCTGATGCTGGTTCCTGTCCTCATGGCAAAGAGCTCAGAACCAACCGTTTAATTCTATAGGAGCTACCTACCAGCCCCACCAGCAACTTCAGGGTCCAAAAATAATTCTATGGCCAGAGTCAGACTTTGGCAATCAAAAATATAAGATAATATTGGAAAGATCAGAAATGTCATACTCTTTAAAAAAAACAAACACAAAACAACAAATCCCCCAATATTGCTATGAGCATCCCTAAACAGATGCACACATCCTGGTGCCAACGTCCTCAAGTTCCTCCAGGGGAACAGTGCAATCAATAGGCTGTACATGTTCAAGTTCACAAGATCATTTCCAACAGTGTTCCAAGTGATTGTGTTATACTAATTTACAATCCCACCAGCAGTATACGAGTTCACATTGACCCACGTGCGAACATGCAACTTGGTGATAACAGACTTAAATTTTTGCCAAACTAGTTATAATGCCAAATGGTAACTGAGTTCACTTTTCTGATTATTAATGAGAGGGAGACTATTTCCCAAAGTTAATCCACAAGTTGGGTTTTCTTTTCTCTGAAACACCTATTTTTAAATTGGTTATTTGTCTTATTCTTAATGATTTGTAGGAAGTCTTTATATTTTTTAGATATCAGTTCTGTCCTGGTTATAGGCTTCGGAATATGTTCCCAGTATGTATCTTGTTTTTTGATAAACAAAAGTTTTAAATTTGAATGAAGCTAAATGCATCAATCATGTTTGGAATGCCTTACTCTTAAATGCTCCCAAGCTCCAGGGTTGCTGTTGGGGGAGTGTGAGATGAGCTGGTGCACATGAGAACAAACTTGTAAGAAAAGTTAATGGTTATATGATGCTTATTTTCATGCTACTATAAAAATGTCACTATGATTATTTAGGAAAGATATATAAAATTACTTTGAAAATAAATACATATTTGAAAGTGAATCTAGGAAAAGCATGAAGGAAATAATTGTCCAGGCAAACATGTAACCATGGGACGCAGGCAACTGAAGGAGGGCACCTCGGCCTCAAGATTAAAGGGTCTGAAGGCCACAGTGCGTAGGGTCTTAGCTAGTATTAACCTCTTAGATGCCTCTGTTTCAAAACCATAAGATTCCCCCATGCATTCATTGGGTGTCATGGGCTGGACCCCGATGCCAGGCCACGTGTACCCTCACCAGATGAATGGAATGGGTGCGATTGTACAGATGCAGAGACTGAACTCAGAAAGGCAAATAACTTGCCCACAGCCACACGGCTCCTACATAGCAGAGTCAGATCTAACACCCAGATTTCTTAGATTCCAGAGCCCAAACTTTTAACTACAATGTTGCCCCGATTACCAGAAAGCAAGCATCTGGCCAGAGGGTAGGAAGAACAACTATGACTACTTCAAGGTCAAAGGGCTCAATTTGAAATACTCTCCAAGTCATATACCTGCTTAGCTGATACTTGAAGATCTGGTGCACAGTGGACAACAGTGGGGACCTGCCCAGCCCTCTTGTTTCCATGTGCACCCCTCCACTGGGACCCAGTTTCCCACAGCCAGAACCTGGACAGCTCTATGCACCTGAAGAAGAGTCCAGCTGTAATATAAACATCACCCCTCCCCTGCCTGGGGCCCCATAACCGGTTCCTGATGGAGGCAGAGCCCTTCCCTGGGGTTGGGATGTCTAGGGGCCATAATTTAAACTTGAGAGCCACCTGTGGGATCAGGAAATGTCACACCCCACTTTGATTCCTCCTTTCCTCCCCCCGCTCCACCCCCTTCTAAGGACACCAATCCTTAAGACCACTTCTGAGAGCCCATCCTCTTGGGCAGTGGAAGCAGAGGGGGGCAGAGGTGTGGAAACATGAATTGAGAGGGTGACCGGAAGCTGATGGGCGGGCCACCCTGAGCACCCCCCACCCGGGCCTGGAGAGGCCAGAGCCAGGATGCTCGGAAGCTCTGTCCTCAGCAGGCTGTCTTTGAGCACAAGGTTTGTCATTTCTGCCCGGAAGTCACTGCTGCGTTAAGGGGCATGGACGGCACATGGCACTTCCCTGGCTCAGCCAACCTGGAAACATGGCCAATGAGGCAGGTGGGGCTGGGGAAGGGAGAATGTTGGGGAAACACCTTTGAAGACAGACTAGATGACTAAGAAGGAAGGGAGAATCAATGCACAGGGGAAAACTATACTGGCAGAAAGCAGAACGAAAAGATGCACGCACAAAAGGGCAGGGAAGAGTCAACATCTTCTCCTGCTCAGGGGAAGGCCTTGGGGAAAGGCAACTGGTGTGACATCCATGGTCCATATGCAAGACTGGCAGTGAGGACCCTCCAACACCAAAAACCAGCGGGGCCAAATTCACGAGCTTAAATAATTATTATCATAACTGAGTTATTAATGTATGGGGAAAAGAAAAAAGAAAAAACTAAACTTTATTAAAGCTCTGCAGTTTGTTTGTTTTTTTGTATTTTTCTGAAGTTGGAAACGGGGAGGCAGTCAGACAGACTCCCTCATGCACCCGACCGGGATCCACCTGGCACGCCCACCAGGGGGTGATGCTCTGCCCATCTGGGGCACTGCTCTGTTGCAACCAGGAAGCTCTACAGTTTTAAGTATGAATAAAATACTGACTTTAAAAAGTGGGAACTGTGACCCTGGCTGGTTGGCTCAGTGATAGAGTGTCGGCCCACCATGTGGAAGTTCTGGGTTTGATTCCTGGCTAGGGCACATAGATGAAGTGCCCATCTGCTTCTCCACCCTTCCCACTCTCCTTCCTCTCTATCTCTCTCTTCCCCTCCTGCAGTCAAGGCTCCATGGGAGCAAAGCTGGCCCAGGCACCGAGGATGGCTCCATGGCCTGTCTCAGGCGCTAGAATGGCTTCGGTTGCAACGGAGCAACGGCCCAGATGGGCAGAGTATCACCCCCTAGTGAGCATGCTAGGTTGATCCAGGTCGGGTACATATGGGAGTCTGTCTGTCTGCCACCCCCCTACCCCTGCTTCTCACTTCGGAAAAAAAATAATAAGTGGCAACTGTGGAGATTGTCACTAGATAGAAGAGGGAAGAGATTTTTTGCCTAAAACCAGTCATTCATACCTAAGTAAGATCTGTAGATGCATTTAACACCCAGGATGGGGGCCCCAACGGCCCCCTAGGCAGGTCCTCTGTTGTTTTGTGCAACCAGCACACGAACTTTCATGTCCCTCAGGAAAGGGGGCCTGGAAAGTGGAGTGCAGAACAACCACACTGGGGAGCAATGTTCGTTTTTAATGCTAGTGTCTTTGGTAAAATCTTCACCCTACCCTCCTAAGTCTTCGTGTGTGTGTGTGTTATGAAGTTATTTATAGATAACTCATATATGTCACATACAGAATATGCGTTTTATGATAATATATATTTCAAAACCAGAATTGTATTGGTTAAAAATACATGCATATGTGGTAAAACTATCAAGGAAATTATTAGTGCAGAATTTAGGTTACTTCTGGCAGAGAAAGAGGGGGCAAGATCAGTGCAGAACCCTCAGGCAGAACCCATAGGTACTGAGGATATTAAATATATTTATATTTATCAGAGTGGTGGGTTCATGCGTTATTCATTTTATTATCTTTCATGTCTTGTTTGTATGTTATATGTACTCCTGTCAATACATTTCCTTTAAACACTTAAAGCTATTCCTCCCTGGTCTCCCACCAGCTGGTATGCCTGAAAAGACGTCAATCTAAATCTCATTCCTTTGGAAGAGATATGGTTTCTTAGTACTTTTTTTGTTTATGCCTGCTTTTCTGAAATTTCCGGACGAGGTGTCTGGTTGTAGGTTTCCTACCTTTCACTGTGCTGGGTCTTTCCTGGGCTCTTTCATTCGAAAGATGCATGTTCTTCAGCACCTGGGAAATCTCTTACATTGTTTCTTTCATTTCTGCTTCTGCCAGCGCAATGTGTTTCCAACGCTGTTGAGCAAAGAGCCTTTGGTGTTTCCCCAGGAAGGGTATCTCCCCACTCCCGGATGGCCTCCTTTGCAAGCACTCTGGAACACAGCCTCCTCTATTTTCCTTCAATTACTATTCCTCCACCTACTTTTCATCTCCTAGAGATTGGGTGATCTTTCTTCTTCCTTCTGATGACCCTTCTCCCAGTCTCTTGGTTTGAACTAGAAGTCTCCAGGGATATTTTTTAAAATGCTAAATAAACCTCAGCTCTCCATCCTCTGGCTCTTGAGTTCCCAGCTTCTCCCTCAGTTCTGCTGAGAGGCAGGGAGAAGCCCAACAGGGGAAGACTGAGGAGAGTGGGAGCCAGAGCCCAGAGGGAAACATATCTGTGTACCTGAGTGAGCACCAAACCTTCTTCTTACTCACTAACTGCATAATTTTGGGCTAAGTTGGTTCTCTTATCTGTGCTTCAGTTTGGGGTAAAATGGAGGTAGTAATATTAGATACACCAGTAAACAAGATGAAGAAGCCCCTGGCTTCATGCTATTTGCGTAAAAGTCAGGGAGAGCTTCCTCAGGTGGGATGATAACGGAGCTAAAATCTACAGGATGTTTAGGAATTAACTAGACAAGAGACCTAGAAGGCATACAGGAAGAGAGGAGAGAGCATGTGCAAAGGCACTGTGGAGAGAGAGCGTATACTCAGTTCACCCCAGTGCACTCAAACATGGCTACCTACTGCCACCAGTTTATCCAGATTTAGCCATCAGAATGTTCAGTTTTCTCTTTGTGATTATTTTGTAACTGCCAGTTTGCACTTCCTAATCCCGTCACCTCTTTCACTCAGTCCCTCTGGCAACCACCATTCCACTCTGTGTCTAATAGTCCATTTCCGTTTTGTTTTCATGTATTTTGTTCTTTAGATTCCACATATAAGTGAAATCATACAGTATTTTTCTTTCTCTGGCTAACTTATTTCACTGAGCATAACAACATTTTCAGTCCACCCATGCTGTCTGTCATAAATGATAAGGTTTCATTCTTTTTTATGGCTGAGTAATATTCCATTGTGTATATGTACCACAGCTTTTTAATCCACTCATCTATTAATGGGTACTTGGGTTACTTCCAAATCTTGGCTATTGTAAATAATGCTGTAGTTAACACAGGGGTGCATATATTCTTTTGAATTAGTGTTTTGGGTTTCTTCAGATAAATTCCAGAAGTGGATTCACCCAGTCATAAGGCAGCTCCATTTTTAATTTTTGAGGACTCTCCATAATGTTTTCCATAGTGGCTGCACCAATCTGCATACTGACTAACAGTGTATAAACGTTCCCTTTCTTCCATATCACCACCAACACTGTTGCTTATTGATTTATTGATGAGAGCCATTGTGAGGTTATATATTATTGTTGTTTCAATTTGCATTTCTCTGACAATGACTGACTTTGAGCATCTTTTCATATGTCTATTGCCATCTCTGCGTCCTCTTTGGAGAAGTATCTATTAAATCTATTCAGGTCATCTGCCCATTTTTTAATTGAATTGTTTGTTTGTTTTTTGGTGTTGAGTTTCATGAATTATAAATTTTGGGTATTAACCTTTATCAGAAGTATCATTGGCAAATTTGTTCTCCCATTCAGTAGGCTTTTTGTTTTGTTGGTGGTTTTTTTGGCCATTCAAAAGCTTTTTAGTTTGATGTAGTTCCATTTGTTTATTTTTTCTTTTCTTTCCCTTGCCAGAGGAGATAGATCGGAAAAAATGTTGCCTTGGGATATGTCTGAGATTTTACTGCCTATGTTTTCTTCGAGGAGTTGATGGTCTTTACCCCATTGTATATTCTTGCCTCCTTTGTTATATATTAATTGACCATAAAGTGTGAGTTTTTTTTTGATCTCTCTATTCTGGTCCATTGATGTCAGTACCATTCTGATCTGATTACTATGGCTTTGTAACATATTTTATACCAGGTAGCATGATGCTTCCAACTTTTTTATTTCTTAAGATTGCTGTGGCTATTTGGGATCTTTTGTGGTTCCATAAATATTTTTGAATTATTCTAGTTTTGATATTGATAGGTATATTGATAGTAATTGCACTTAATCTATAGGTTGCTTTGGGTAGTATGGATATTTTAATGATGTTAATTTTTCCTATCCATGAACATGGTATATGATTCCACTTATTTGTTTTTTGATATCTTTCTTCAGGATCTTATAACATTTTGTATACAGGTGTTTTACCTCCTTGGTTAAATTTATTACTAGGTATATTTTTGATGCCATTGTAAATGAGATTGTTTCCTAAATTTCCCTTTATAATAATTCATTATTGGTATAAAAATGCAACTGATTTTTATTTTATTTATTTTTTTATTTTTTTTGTATTTTTCTGAAGCTGGAAACAGGGAGAGACAGTCAGACAGACTCCCGCATGCGCCCGACCGGGATCCACCCGGCACGCCCACCAGGGGCGACGCTCTGCCCACCAGGGGGCGATGCTCTGCCCCTCTGGGGTGTCGCTGTGCCGTGACCAGAGCCACTCCAGCGCCTGGGGCAGAGGCCAAGGAGCCATCCCCAGCGCCCGGGCCATCTTTGCTCCAATGGAGCCTCGGCTGCGGGAGGGGAAGAGACAGAGAGGAAGGAGGGGAGGGTGGAGAAGCAAATGGGCGCTTCTCCTATGTGCCCTGGCCGGGAATCAAACCCGGGTCCCCCGCACGCCAGGCTGATGCTCTACCACTGAGCCAACTGGCCAGGGCGCAACTGATTTTTAAATATTAATTTTGTATTTTTCTACTTACTAAATTGATTTATCAAGTCTAGTAGTTTTCTGGTGAAGTCTTTAGGGTTCTTTAATACAGTATCATGTCATCTGCAAATAATGACAGTTTTACTTTTTCCTTTCCAATTTAGATGTTTTTTATTTCTTCTTTTCTGATTGCTGTGGCTAGGACTTCCAGTACTATGTTGGATAAGAGTGGTGAAAGTAGACATCCTTGTTCCTGATCTTAAGGAGATGCTTTTAGTCTTTCTCTGTTAAGTATGATGTTGGCTGTGGGTTTGTTATATATGGCCTTTATTGTATTGAGGTATAGTCTCTCTATTCCCACTTTGCTGAGAGTTTTTTTTATCATAAATGAGTACTGGATTTTGTCAATTGCTTTTTCTATATCTATTTATATGATCATCTGATTTTTATTCTTTATTTTGTTTATGTGGTGTATCACATTAATTGATTTATGGATATTGTACAAAACTTGCATTGCAGGAATAAATTCCAGTTAATCATGATGTATGCTATTTTTATTGTACTGCTGGATCCAGTCTGCTAATATGTTGTTGACAATTTTTGCATCTGTGTCCATCAACCCTCCTTAGTCTCAACCAAAACTCTAACGGTATCAGTCCCAGAGTCCTTGCTTTTAGTGGAAGTCCAGGGCAGGTTTTTCAGTGGTTCAAGTATGATGTCTTTGAAACTTGTGTTTTTTGTTTTTTTTAAAGGTAATTATACAATTGACCACATGGGGACACCTGGACATTTATTTCCCCAGAAAGCCGTTGGTTCAGTAACAAAGAAGGCAAACAGAACCCTTGGGCTGTGCCATGCCTCTCTCCTGGGCTTTGTATATGGACTAGGATGGAGTGATTGTCAGGGGATATTTTTCAACTGCTGTCTTTCTCATGAATCTGAGAAGAGTTTCTGTCGTGGGGAATTAGATCAGGGCCACTTTCTCAGTTCCTGAAGGACCACGGGCTGTGCACGGGGGAAGTGCTACACCAAGGCTGAGCTGCATCTCATTACTGACCACGGGGATGGACGGGAAAACAGCTGGCCTTTAGGTCAAGAGAACAGTCTCTATGAACTGAGAGCAGTTTGTGCGGCCAATCTTGGGTCAGGAAGCACGGCTGCTATGAGCCATGGCAGTCCTTAGACGTTTATGAACTCAGAGATAGGTAATTCAAACCCCACACACAGAGATGAGAGAAACTTTCTCCGTTCCTAAAGACATTTTCTACTTCCTTCTAACCGTAGTCTCCAAGATCTAGTGTTGGATTCAGAAAGAAAATGGGACATTTAGCTACGTTATTCAGTGTGATAAAGGGCACAGTGCACTCTAGAGAGGGAGGTGCCTGCATGTGACGATCAATTAAAAAGACCACATGCTAAAAAGTACACTCAGCACGAACATTTTCCTGAACATAATCTGATTTTTCTTCCATGTTCAACCCATAGATACTTAGGGCCACTGTGAATTCAATCACTGTTAAAACCCCACTGATAAGCACCTTACTCTACTTTTACTTTGCTTCTAAGGACCCAAGAGCTCATTTGAAAAAATAAATAGGGGAAAACATTCAAAATGAGAGAACCACATAAATGTTTAGAATAATATGTACCAAATTTCGATGAATATAAATTATAAAATCCTCACGGGGCCAGAGGGTCAAGCATATTGAGGAGGAGACCTGGGCCTTTATTAGCCCTTGTGAAAGGGACTGAGTCCAGCTATGCTCCATCTCCTCGTGACATGATGCCCTTTGTCTCAACAAATTATAGGAAGCAGGAGTTTTGAATGTGTGGACAGTGAAAGCCATGCACCCTACACAGGAATTTCAGGAGCAGCTTGTATATCCCATTTTTCTGAGTTCAGAAAAAGTAAGAAAAAACAACTCGAAAGTATTCAGGTTTCTGCTCTGTGGCTGATCTGGTGGGCGCAGGTCAGTTACACTGCTCCTGCCCACTGGTACCTGGGCTGGCATGCGGTTTAGCCAGTACTCTTGTCCTCCGGCTCACCGCAGGGACTTCTGAAATGGGAATTCTAGGGAAAAAGCATCTAGTGGCATCTGGAATGGAGACTCAAGCACCCTCGGTGTATTCTCCTGGAGGTGGTTAAGTGGGCAAGCGGGGCCGCTGCTCCTCTTCTTCCCTGGAGGAGGCGCTCTCTTCTGCCTTTCTCTCAGTCTGAAGAACAGAGCCCCACCCACGCAGTGCTCTAATGAAGCACTGTTCTGTTGTTTTACTTGCAGTGGAAAGGGTCTCCTTCCTAAGTTCTCAGCCCAGGCCTTGAACGCTCAGGTCAGGAATGAGGAGGGCCTATCGATCCTGGAGGTGAGAGGGAGCAGAGCTGGGACTGGGGGTCTAGCCCCATGCTCCAGAGCAGCTGCCCTTTTGCCTCTGCCTGGCCTAGTGAGGGGACAGAGCACTGGGATCCCATGATTGCAGCTCAGGGTGTGGGCAAAAGCCAGAGCAAATAACAGTCATGTTACCTGAGACATGCTAATTCTCTCCTGCTTACTATAAGAAAGGTTCCCTTGGTGATGACTTCCTGTCCCCATCAGTCTGGAGAAGAGGGCACTCATCTATTTGGGATGTATGACATCAGCACACAGGAAGGGTTATCGTTGTGTTTCCCAATTTAGCCCAAATATGAAGAAAAACACATCCCACACACATAGCCTCCTCAGGAAAAAAATAAACAAATGAAACAAAACTATGTAGGAAATTTGACAATAAAACTGAAGCAGCCTGACCAGGTGGTGGCACAGTGGATAGACCATTGGACTGGGACACGGAGGACCCAGGTTCAAAACCCCGAGGTCATTGGCTTGGGCATGGGCTCATCTGGTTTGAGCAAGGCTCACTAGTTTGAGCCCAAGGTTGTTGGCTTGAGCAAGGGGTCACTCAGTTGGCTGTAGCCCCGCCCCCCGTCAAGGCACATATGAAAAAGCAATCAATGAACAGCTAATGTGCTGCAAAGAAGAATCGATGCTTCTCATCTCTCTCCCTTCCTGTCTGTCTGTCCCTATCTGTCCCTCTCTGTCTCTATCTCTGTCACAAAAACCAACCATCCAACCAACCAAACAAACAAACAAACAAAAAAACAAAACCCAAAGCAGAAGCTAAGCACAAGCAGCCATCATTCTAAGAAGGTCTGAAACGGAGCTTCATGACCTTGAATGGAATCAGGATCTTGGGGCTCAGCCAATATCGCTAGCACTCAGCGGTCACTGCTCGTCCTGTAATTCACTGGGCAGTCCGTCTGTTGTACAGACCTTTATCTCCATCCTCACCGCAGTGACCGACTGGGGTTAGGGGCTGGGGTTGATTAAAGATGGAATTTTTGGTGTCTAATAACATGTTAAACTGTGTGGCAAGCTGGAGTCTGTTTCCCCAGAAAGCTCTGCGTCCACCACAGGTGGGTCCTCACTGTCTCCTCTGAGCCTCGGTTCCCTCAGCTACCAAACTGGGCAAAAGACATTTTGTGCTTTGGGAATGGTACAGTGCTATTGTTGCTGTTATCATTATTATTTTATTATTGCTATTTCTATTATGTTATTATTCAGAGCATTGATTCTGGTGCAAGAACCACCAATCTGATTTAGTGAAGTGTAGTGAGAAACAGGAATGATGTAAATGAAAACAATACACGATGAAAGGGAAAGGGAAAGAGCAAAGGTGGAAATAGCACCTTCTTGGGCTCCCGGGAGGACACGAGGGAAATTCCCAATGGAACAGCACAGAGGCCTCCAGCCTCTGAGACTTCTTGTCCCATTACAGGGCATTTAATTCATTCCAAGAGAATCTATTTAACATTTCCTGTGATCTGGGCACTTGATTCTATGGAAGAAGCCAAAGAAAGGTTATAGGAAAGAGCTAATCCTCCACATTTACCCACCATATCTTCCAAACTCTTCTGTGAAAGTATTATTACTATTGTTCCCATTTTATAGATAAAGAAAACTGAGGTTTAGGCATTTAAATACTTGTGCTTAAGGATTTGGAGGCAGGGCTCAATCTCAGATTTGACTTATCCCAGTGTCTGTACCTCCAACCAACATCCAAAAAGGCAGAAGTACACAGCAAAGACAGAAGAGAACTTGACGGTGGCTGAATCTAAGCCCATGGAACCAGGGGTCTGATGTATTTCACTTCCCAGGCTCCCAATGTAGTATCATCTTCTCAGTGACTCTGCACGGCCTGTGGGGCCTGGCAGGAGATGGTGGAACTCAGGTTTGCTCTCCCAGTTCAACCGCACCTGAGCCGCACGTCACTTCCACAGCGAAGCCATGTGGTGGACAAACCAGCCAAGAATCAGAAAGCAGCAGCGAAGAGCCACTCCCGTGAAAGGTGGTCAGTGCTGCCGATGGAGTCGGGCATGGAGGCAGGGAGGTAAATGGGGACTCAACCATGAGTTCCTGAGGCTGAGCCAGTGGACTGACCTTGTGGCCGTGGTCCCCAACCGGGGACTGAGATCCCAAGCTGGCACCACTCATATGACAATAGTGTTCTTACATTTATTCCACCACCAGCAGCAAATACTTTCTTTCGGGAATTTTAATTCACTTTAAAAAATTTACATTCAATAAAATTCACCACCTTTGGTGTACAGTTCTATGAGATGTGGAAAAGGGTTCATTCACACAAGCACCCTGTCAATCAGGATATGGAGCAGTTCTATCACCCCTCCCATCACCCACCCTCAAATCCCCACGTACTCAACTCTTAGTCCCTGGCAACCAGTGAGCTGTACTTTAAAAACGATTTTATAATTTAGGAATATGATTACTATTGTTTTTAGCCTTTGTAAATACTGTTTCGCAGTGAGTGCCATGGCCTGAGAGGAACCAGGACGTGCCAAGTGTAGGGTTCATCAGGGACAGCGGGGACTCTCAGGCCTCACAGTGAGTCCCAGCAACAGCTCCTCCACTGCCACTGCCCTGTCAGACTCCCACCCACCCACCCCACCCCTGCCCGGTGCCCCATCCCGGCACCTGCCTACACCAGACCCTTCACGGGCAATGAGGCCCACAGAGCCCACTCTCCAAGCCCTGTTGGCTCAGCCACATGGACTCACTCCAAATGTGGAAGCCAGCCGGTCTGGGGACAAAAGAGTGAAAGGTAAAGGGTATTTGCTGCAGCTTCCTGGAGGGGATTTGCTCCCTGCTGGAGGGGGCCCTGTCTCTCTCTCCTGGAGGGGGCCCTGTCTCTCTCTCCTGGAGGGGGCCCAGTCTCTCCCACCTGGAGGGGGCCCTGTCTCTCCCACCTGGAGGGGGCCCTGTCTCTCCCACCTGGAGGGGGCCCTGTCTCTCCCACCTGGAGGGGATTCGCTCCCTCCTGGAGGGGGCCCTGTCTCTCTCTCCTGGAGGGGGCCCTGTCTCTCTCTCCTGGAGGGGGCCCTGTCTCTCCCACCTGGAGGGGGCCCTGTCTCTCTCTCCTGGAGGGGGCTCTGTCTCTCTCTCCTGGAGGGGGCTCTGTCTCTCTCTCCTGGAGGGGGCCCTGTCTCTCCCACCTGGAGGGGATTCGCTCCCTCCTGGAGGGGGCCCTGTCTCTCTCTCCTGGAGGGGGCCCTGTCTCTCTCTCCTGGAGGGGGCTCTGTCTCTCTCACCTGGAGGGGGCCCTGTCTCTCCCACCTGGAGGGGGCCCTGTCTCTCCCACCTGGAGGGGATTCGCTCCCTCCTGGAGGGGGCCCTGTCTCTCTCTCCTGGAGGGGGCCCTGTCTCTCTCTCCTGGAGGGGGCCCTGTCTCTCCCACCTGGAGGGGGCCCTGTCTCTCTCTCCTGGAGGGGGCTCTGTCTCTCTCTCCTGGAGGGGGCTCTGTCTCTCTCACCTGGAGGGGGCCCTGTCTCTCTCACCTGGAGGGGGCTCTGTCTCTCTCTCCTGGAGGGGGCTCTGTCTCTCTCTCCTGGAGGGGGCCCTGTCTCTCTCTCCTGGAGGGGGCCCTGTCTCTCCTTCCTGGGGGGGTATCTCTCTCTCCTGGAGGGGGCCCTGTCTCTCCCACATCTGGAGGGCACTCTTTCTCTCCCACCTGGAGAAGGCCCTGTCTCTCTTTCTTGGGGGGGCTCCGGGTCTTTCTCTTGGGGGACCTATCTCTCTTTGGGGGGCTCCAGCTCTCCCTCCTGGAGGGGTCCCTGTCTCTCTCTCCTGGAGGGGGCTCCATCTCTCTACCCTGGAGGGGCCGGGGGAGACTCTGTCTCTCCCTCCTGGAGGCATCCGGCTTTCTCTCCTGGAGGGGCTCTTGCAGAGGCTCCATTTCTAATGGAATGGTATCTGGAAAGGCCGGTTTTGGGAAAAAGATCAAATCTGTGGCAAAGGTCCTCCCCCCAGCCTGGCATGTCTACCACTTTTTGGGGCCCCCCTGGTGGGCACCCAACTGTGCCCCTTTGAAGACCCCAAGTTTCCTCAGCATGAACCCTGCTCTACACCCTCAAGGGCTCACACTCCCAAATTACTTCTTTCTTATCTTTTCTTTCACAATGGAAACTCACCTTCCTTTAGTATGAGAATTGCCAGGGAAGTTTTAAGAGGAAAATAAATGGACTTAATAAATGCAGATGAAGTCAGAAAGGACAGACAGGGATAGTTTTAGAAATGAGAAGTCCTGCCCTTCCATCACCACATGTACTTATTATCATTAAGACTTCAGACTGAGTGATTCTGAAACGTGGGAGGAGGGGCATTTTCCGGAAGAGAGTGAGCCTTGGTCATCTGGCCCTTGGAGCCGTGGACTAGGGGCACCCTGAGAAGGCTCAAACAAAGGCTCAAACCATTGTTCCCACAGCCAACTCTGAACAAGTCACGTATGTTTGGATGGCTATGTTATGCATGCACCTAGTTGTTTGGAAGGGGTAACACAAATTGTGAAAAGTAACCCTCAAATACATTAGAAGGATGAAGTCCCCCAATCGCCCAACCCCAGGCCCAGTGACAACCAAGTGCTGTCCCCCCTGGGCCCTGGCACAAATATTCTTATGCACAGATGAGCACGTAGGCATGAATATGGTCTCAGTTCTCTCTACGCAGGTAGTAGCTAACTGAACACAGTGGTTTGATGCTGCTGTTTTCATTTAACACGCCTCAGAAATCTCTTGGCACGGGCACATTGGTCCAGCCTCACTCACTGCCTGGTATGAAGGAATGACCCATCCACCTGGTGCCTAGGTGAAGGGCATCTAGAATGTGTCTACCCGTTTGCTGTACAGCGTTTTTTTGCATACCTCTTTGTATACCTGCACAATTATACTTATAGCATAAACTTTTTGAAGAGGAATTGATGGCTAAAAGCAATGCACGCTTTTAAACTTTGGTAGAAATAAAATACCATCCAAAGGGTTTGCACTAGCATTTACACTCACCAGCGTGGACGAAAGAGTCTGATCCGCATGCCTTGCAAACACATCAAATGACCTAACTCTTGGACTTCTGCCACTGTGAAACAGGACACGTGGTGTCCAATGTAGCTTTAATTTGCACATTTGCTTGTAACTAATGAGACTATTTTCTTCAAGTTTTTAAAAAATATGCATTTTAATTTTTTTTAAAGTGTGGTGAAAAACACAAAGAATTTACCCTCTTTACCACTTTGAAGTGTATAATAGTTCAGTAGCGTTAAGTTCACATTGTCATACAACCAATCTTTTTCATCTTGCAAATCTGAAACTCTATACCCATTGAACACAACTCCCCATGTTCCATCCATCCTCCCGGCTCCCGGCAACCACCACGCTACCTACCTTCTGTCTCTAAACTGGACACTTGGTTACCTCATATGAGTGCAATCACACAGTATTTGTCACGTTTTATTTTTTTTGTTTTTTATTTTTTATTTTTGACTGGCTTATTTCATTCAGACTAATACTCTGAGGTTCATCTATGGTGTAGCATATCTCACAATTTCCTTCTTCTTAATGGCTGGATAATATTCTATTGCATGTATATACCACATTTTGTTTAACCATTCCCCCACTGGTGGACACTTACGCTGCTCCCACCTTTTGGCGATTGTGAATAATACAAATATGGGTGTGCGGATATCTCTTTGAGACTCTGCTTTCCATTCTTTTGGATAAATACTCAGAAGTGGAATAGCTAGATCATCTGGTAATTCTACTTCTAATTCTTTCAGTACGTCTGGATGCATTTTACTTCCAGCTGACCCTTAAACACCACCCAGGACCTCTATACCCAGGACGTCTCTCTCCTCCGTCTTCAAGCTTGTCACTGAATGTATCCTCCGCTTCCTCTGACATCTGGGGCTTGGCTTCCCTGTGTGACTCCGGAACAGAGCCAGAGCCAGCCCTGGCAGTGGGAGCCCAACCCGGCGGCAGAGGTGAGAAGCTGTGCCGTGAGCAGAGGCAGCTCGTCTCAGGGCTCCCAGTACAGCAGCCCGTCTCCCTGGGCCACAGGGCGCCAGCCCATGGACTGCGACTTCTCTTCCACTCACCGCACAGCTGCTCCAGGGCCCACACCAGGGAGGCAGCCCCTTTGGGCATCAGGGGCATCATTTAACCTCAGAGGCAAGAACACCAGCTGGTATAGCTGGTAAGAATGCCGTCTACCCTTATAATTGTGCCAAATATTCCAAACCCTAGCTTTAGGTTGGTTAAAACATAGACACACAACTACTCGACAAGCCCACAAGCCACTGAAATGTGATAGCTAAATTCTGTGTCCAGCGTGTTAGGCTGGCAGCCTCTAGAACGTCTTTTTCATTGGTTTTAATGACAAAGAACTCTTTTAATTTGTCCCCTTTCCTACTACTTTGGAAAGCCAAGCACAGTAAAAAATCTGCCAAGGAGTTATTATTGCTTGTTAAATGCCAACCTCCACTGCGTGGGGAGGTGGAGAATTATTGGTGACTGAATGCAGGTGCCTCCTGGAGTCCCTGGTCAGTCGAACAATTTGATCAATGAATCAGGACTGAACACTGGCCCCGATTTGCCTGGCCTCAGCAGTCATTAATCACAAGCAAACGAGGTCATCAGTAATAGGTAATTCATTGCTGCACAGCCTCAATCCCTGCCGCGGAGACTGGTGTGCTGCCGCGTGCGCCCAGCTGTGCTGGCTACCCACGCTTCGGAGAGGGAAAGACCACAGTGCACCGCGGCGCGCTTCTGTCATCAGCACCCTTGCCCATCTGCTAAGCTGGTCTTCGCACCGAATCACACATCCTGCAATTCAATTCAGGGCACACAGTTGCACAGCCTTGAACTGACTATGCCACATGCTTGGGGTGTCCTCAAACTGCGCAGGGGTCCTTCCTGAGATCTGTCAGATCCCACCAAGTCAGGGACTGGAGGAAAATTCTCAGCCAATGATCTCACTGTTCCAGAACATTTCGGCAAGGTATGTATGGCTCCTGACCTCACAGAAGCAAGAACAATCTTCAATGGGAAAGCAAGTGAGACTGTCCCAGGCTTGCTTCATTCATCCATTCATTCACTCATTCATTCAGATGACATTTGTTGAGCACCTGTTATGTGCCAGCTGTTTGTTAGGCTTAGGCGCTGGGGCCAGAGATATTACTGTCTAGTAATTGATGATTTTCCTAATGAATATAAAGTTTCCACTGTGATGAGCACCAGGAAGGTGCTTGCTGGGCTCTGGGCCTGTGGAAGGAGGGCTGTGAGTCTGCCGCCTGCGCAGAGAGGTAAGAAGAATAGGAGTGATATGGATGAGCAGAGAAAAAACTGTCCGCGGAAACAGAAAGCTTTGAGAAGCCGGGGTGGGGGGCACCTTGGTGTTTAAACGATTGAGGAAGGAGAGTGAGTCTGAACAGGAGAAAAGCAGGGGAGTGTGAGAGGCAGTGAGGTGGAGAGGGAGGCAGACCACTGAGGCCAGGTGGGCCAGGTAGGCCAGGTTAGAAGCGTTGGCCTTTACCCCTAGAGCAATGGGAAGTTACTTAGGCATTTAAAGAAAGGGGGTGCATCATTAGGTTAAATTTGTAGGCAGATCACTCTGGCCATCACATAGAGACAGTGTTAGTGGGGACAAGCAAGGCGGGCTACAACACAGCCCGGGAGAGAGGGAGAGGCAGGTTTAACGGTGGGCGCACCAGGCGCATGCCCTGGGCCCCGACTTCTGAAGGACCCCGCAAAACCCCAACTTTACACTTTTTATCTAATGTAAGGGGCCAATATTTTCTTCTGCACCCGGGGCCTCAACCGACCTTAATCTGCCCCTGCTGAATCGGCATGAGGAGAAAGGGAGGGGCTGGGGCTGGGAGGGTGGCCAGGTTCTGCCTTCAGCAGTGGGTGGGGTTGGCTGGACAGGAAATGGGAACCCAGGAGGAGGGCCAGGTCTCTGGGACGGAGGAGGGGTCAGTTTGGACCTGTGCAGGGTGGAGATTATTTGGTTCTCCAGGAGGAGGTCTCAGTGAGGTCTAGAGCTCACAGGAGAAGCCTGGTGGCTGGAGTCAAATAGGGGAGGCTCTGGCACCCACTCTGGAGATGAGGGCCATGAGGGAGGTCACCTAGTGCACGCCCACTGAGCTGTGTTTGGGTGCAGTGAAATGTGGGCTTGACTGCTGACATCTCCGGGGACCTCCCCTGGACGTTCTCCCGAGCTACCCACCAGCATCTAACTCCCCCTGTGTGAACTCGGACTCACTGTCCTCACCATCGAGAGCTACCCTCTGAGCCCTCATCCTGCATCCACCTTATGGATTGATAGGACCACTGCTAGGACCGCTGTTTCCCCAGGCACCCAATGAAAAAATGGAAATCAGCCTGAATTTTCTGACCCTGATGCTCCCTGGCTCAGACCCAGCCCTCTGAGGCCCTCCTTCACACTATCAGATCCTTCTTACATTGGCAGATGCATTCTCAGTAGGGTCTGAAGCTGGCCTCCAGGATTCCCATTCTGACTCTAGCATTCACCAGCAGGACAACCTTGGGCTTCAATATCCTCATCTAAATTGTGGCTACTAATGTCTGACCAGGTAGGGGTGCAGTGGACAGAGTGTTGGACTGGGAAGCAGAGGACCCAGGTTCAAAACCCCAAGGTCGCAGGCTGAGTGCAGGCTCACCAGCTTGAGCATGGGGTCACTGGCTTGAGCGTGAGATCATAGACAGGACTCCATGGTCTCTGGCTTCAGCCCAAAGGTTGCTGGCTTGAGCAAGGGCTCACTCACTCTGCTGTGGCCCCCTGGTCAAGGCACACATGAGAAAGTAATCAATGAACAACTAAGGTGCCACAATGAAGAATTGATGCTTCTCATTGCTCTCATCTTCCTGTCTGTCTGTCCCTATCTGTCCCTCTCTCTGTCTCTCTCTGTCTCTGTTGCAAAAGTAAGTAAATAAATTGTGGCTACTGCTTGCTATACTTCATAGAGTTGTGTAAGGCTTAGCATTAATGCATGTGAAGCGCTGAAATTAGTGTCTGGCACATAGGACTTGCTCAATAAATATTAGGTGTCATTACGCTACTATTTCTTTCAACTCAACATACTTTGTGCATGCTAACAGCCAAGATGTAGCAATGCAGCATCTTTTCCAGAGAGCAGAACCTAAACTATCTGTTTCTTTCCCAGACTTGATGGTTCCTCTGAGACAGAGGCTGTTTCTCATTCATATCTGACTCCCAAGTTCCCCTTCCATGCCCTGAACATGCTCCATTGTGATGGCTCCTTCCATGACTGTGCAGCCAAGTCCAAGTGTCCAGCAGGCAGTACTTGGAAAGACGGGCATTTATAATGTTCCTGGCAAGAACCCAAAGTATTTTCAGAGGCTTTTTATTAAAAAAGGATAGTCAATATACACTGGTTGCATTCTAACAGCTCTTTCTTACGTTACCAAACTCAGCTGTGTTGGGAGAACAGCAAAGCCCCAAATGCCAGGGAAGAGAGGTCCCCAAGACCCACATATTCCTGAACAATAAATGCAGCTCTCAGATTAGGTCCACTGACCCAGGGAACTCAGGTACATCAGCTGTCCTTGGGAATTTTCCCTTCCCTAGAACCAGCAGCTCACAGAATCTTCTCCCTAGCTGAGAGGGACGATAAGTAATTCGGAGTCTATAGAATGTTCTGGAATCCTCTGTGAGCTGTCAGCTAAATGGGATAGTTGTCTTACAAAGGCACAGAACCACACCTAGAGCTGAGGACGCCCCCAGCTCTCAGCCAGATAGCCTGCCAGGCAAGCCCTAATTGGACAGTGTATCTCAAACTGAGAACCACTGTTTTTCTTTAAAAAAAAAAAAAGCAAAACTTAGGCAGCTGTTTCCAGTAATGTAGATGTGGTTCCAAAGGCAAGGTCACTCAGGTGTGTGAAAATGGGTTTGGAAAGCAAAGAGAACTACGGGGCATAAAGTACTGCTTTCTAACTAACTGCTTCACAGAACCACCGCTGGTTAGAGCCCTTCCTCCACGGATTCCCAGACGAGAAAGCAGGCTTGGGGAGCCGAAGTGACTTTTCTGAGTTCACTGACCTTAAAGTCAGACACCCGTACCCGTTCTTCTAGTAATTGCAAATTTTGCAAATCACACTGAATGGAACACATTTCAGTTTAAAACAGGTGGCAAAAGACAAGTATGATAACCCCGTTAATGACTAAAATAGTTTGTCCTTTCTCAGCCAGGCCCCGGGCTAAACTCTTTAAGGGCGTTTCCTGGGTTTTGCAAACAGTGTATGAGTGTGCACGGCAGCTGGCCCTGTTCTCCAGCGGGAAGAGCCAAGCCTGCCCAGTCCACGGAGCAGCGGGCATCAGAGCCAGAGCCCCTCAGGATTTTCTTTCAAGGTCCTCAAAACCTGAGTGTAGCATCACAGTCGTGTTCATGCGAGCAATTGAGACTCTACAGGCATCCCCAAACTACGGCCCGCGGGCCGCATGTGGCCACCTGAAACCATTTATACAGCTCCCGCCGCACTTCTGGAAAGGGGCACCTCTTTCACTGGTGGTGAGAGGAGCACTGTATGTGGCGGCCCCCCAACGGTCTGAAGGACAGTGAACTGGCCCCCTGTGTAAAAAGTTTGGGGACCCCTGCAAGGGCTCTCTCTCCCCCTCAGTAGGACAGCGGGGCTGACCGGAAGAGCTGGGAGTTAATGCCCCTTGGAGCAGCCCCTGCCGACGACAGAGGGGGCTGGAGGTTGAAAACCTCAGCCTCCTCCTACTACATCACGTCCAGAGCTCCCTGGCAGGACTGAGCCCTACTTGCCCACAAAGCCAGGTGCTTGTCACCACGCCTTGCACTGACCTCCTTCCCTCCCCAGTCACTTCCCTAGTGGCCCCCAATGCTTTTGGGGATCACCAGGAACACCTGCTGCATCTTTGCTCTGCTTCCTGGGGAACCCCGGCTAAGGCAGCCAGAGGGAACTGCATGTTCTCTGCCTGGTCCGTGGGGACGAAGAGCCCAGAGGTGTCTGAAACAGGAGAGGGATGTTGGGAGAGCCAGCAGGGGGCGGGGCCTTGTCCCAGACACGTGGATGTGGGACAGTCAGCGTTTCCTGACGAAGGTGCTGGAACATCGGACTCGGGTGGGAAAAAATGTTAACACTGGGAGATAGAGGCTGGTGCTACGACCCCCTGGACCCTTTTACCTTACCTCTCAGGGTTGCCATTCTGCAAACCCGGCTTGTGCCTGCTAGAAGTCAGGGGAAATTCGGCACCGTCCTCAGAGACTGACCATGCAACCAAGCAGAGCAGTTTTCTGGAGAAGGAAATGAAAGTTCTGCAGCCAGTGCATCAGCAACGCTTTCCTTCCAAGGTGACCAGTGCTGCCACCACAGCCACCTATTCCGTCACCCAGTCAACAGGAGTGGGTTGTGTCAGGCACCAGGCTGTGTTTGGAGACGCATATGAATCTGAGATAGCTCTTGCCATCAAACAGCTCATGATTAGAGGTCCCTTGTCACACACTGTGAATAGCCTGGTGAGTCTGGACTCATCCACCGGACACACAGGGGCACGGGCAGAGTGTAAAGACTCTGGGGTGCCCATTGCCAGAGTGTGGCCCTGGGCCCAGACCGCTGCTGGTGGAAACGTTCACCCTCATCCCAGGAGGGCTCAGAAGCATTGCTGGTCACCAGGAGCCTGGTCACATCCAGACACACTGTAGCTTTCTGAGCTGCAACTTGTCAAGCTAAAACAGATCAAGGACTGTGGTCCTATCATTCCTATTTAAAAAATCTTTGAATTTAAAGTTCAGAAAAGGCTGGTTGGCTCAGTGGTAAAGTGTTAGCCTGGCAAGTGGAAGTTCTGGGTTTGATTCCCAGTCAGGGCACATAGGAGAGGTGACAATCTGCTTTTCCACCCCTTCCCTACCTCGTCCCCTCCTGCAGCCTTGGCTTGAATGAGCAAGTTGGCCCTGGGTGCTGAGGATGGCTCCATGGCCTCACCTTAGGCACTAAAATAGCTTTGTTGCTGAGCAATGGAGCAGCAGCCCCAGATGAGCAGAAAATCAGCCCCAGGTGGGGGCTGCTAGGTGGATCCCAGTCAGGGTGCATGTGCGAGTCTGTCCCTCTGCCTCCCTGACCTCACTTGATAAAAAATAGTTCAGAAAAGCCCCCCCAATGAAGAAAAGGGTGTACCTGAACCCCTCAAGGATTGTCTGCATGTCAAAGATAAGAAAAACTGTAGCATAAAGGATCATGCTGACAGTAACAGCAGCAAAACATTTTGTCAGCTGATTTACAGACCTGAATTGGGTCAGAAGGCCACTGCTGAAATAAAAATAGAGCCCTAGAGATGTGTCCATTGTTATGGAAAACTGAAAAGGCCCTGAGCCTGCACTTCACTTCTCCCAGGGGGTGGAGGCCAGGCCTGCCACTCATCAGTTGCAGGAAGGCTGGGACTGGACCAGAAGCAGCCATACAAGGTCATCCTCGACTCCCGTCACCGACAGATGATCCCTGGGTTCAGATCACTAAGTGAAATCCCTACAGATAATCAAAATGACAGATGGCAAAATAAATGAGGAAGACCGAGGACTTCTTGCTGATACTACGGATGAGATTCCTTAAGGCCGTCCAAGGGAGGGAGTGACGTCCGGGGATCTGGGCATTCTATTTCTCTGCAGGGTTTTTAATCACCCTGCTTAGGCTGTCTCTTGTGAAAGGGACAATCACATTCCTTCACTTATTTCCAATACCCTCAAAGCCAGTACTAGTAATCTAATTCTTCTTGGCAGCAAATCTAAATGATTTGATACAATACACAGTATATGTGGAGTTTATACTATGGTTGTGTACAAGGCCAGCAAATGGGAAAAAGTAGCTGAGAAGCAAGACCATAATCAAGCTATTTGCCTTAATTGTGATGTCACTGACACCTGCTCTTTAGTCACATGGCACCTCACACTCTCCTGACAGGTAAGGCCAACATGGTCAGGAGGAGCCGGGCTGATTCCCCCACCCCTGGCTGAAACCTCTTCCCATCTCAGGGCTGGTACCCAAGATTCTAAACTTTGGGCTAAGCACCTCTTTCTTTCAGATCTCTTTTAACATACACAGACACCACAGAAAAGAAACTCTGTAACTCAAAAATACTTCCAGATAATTAATTTATCTGCTATTAAAAATCTCTCCGTTTTTGCCTGACCAGGTGGTAGCGCAGTGGATAGAGCGTCGGACTGGGATGTGGAGGACCCATGTTTGAGACCCCGAGGTCGCCAGCTTGAGCACGAGCTCATCTGGTTTGAGCAAGGCTCACCAGCTTGAGCCCAAGGTCACTGACTCGAGCAAGGGGTCACTCGGTTTGCGGTAGCCCCCCGGTCAAGACACATATGAGAAAATAATCAATGAACAACTAAGGAGCCACAACAAAGAATTGATGTTTCTCATCTCTCTCCCTTCCTGTCTGTCTGTCCCTCTCTCTGACTCTGTATCTGCCACACACACACACACACACACACACACACACACACACACACACAATCTCTCCTTTTTGTGGACTAAGCTTTCTTTCCACTATCTTGGAAACCCACTGCCCGAGGTCCCTCCAGCTGCAAACCCCTGCCTGCTTCTCCTGCAGCTGTTATTTCTATAATGGCAGCAGCACTGACACAGGCTCAGAACAGGAGATCTGGAATCATTCGGCCTCCCCACACGTGACTCAGACCACATCTAGCCCGTTTCCAAATCGGGAGGCCTGTCTCCTGCCACGTTTCTTCTATCCATTAGCTCTTCACCTCATTGCTATCAGGGGCAGGTCCTCACCACTTGTGCCACCACAAGCACATTTCTCTGCTGTAACCTTTCCTTTTCCAACCTCTTCTGCTTTTCTCTCCCCACTCAGTGCCTGGAAGAGTCAGGACCGCAGTGTAGATAGAGAAAGGGAGGATGAACAAGCATGCGCTGCCGGCATCCCACCTCCAGGGGCCGCCCTTGGAATTCTGTGCACTTTGGAGAGGACCCTTGTTTGGATGGTTACCCTTGTAACCACCGATGAAGATACCCACGGCTCTGTCCTCCTTGCTATGGAGACGATACTCAACTGCATCTCCCTTCCTCTCAGATACAACTGTCTCCAACCGTAAACCTACCTCTCTCCAAGATCTTGTTTAATTTTACATATTTTGGATACTGTCCTTTATTAAAGTTGTGTTTTGCAAAGGTTTTTTTTTCCCAGGCTTGTCTTTTTTATCTTAACAATGTCTTTTGAAGAACTGAAATGTTTTTTATTTTAATGAAGTCCAACTTTTTTCTTTCTTTCCCAGATCATGTTTTTGGTGTTGTATCCAAAAGTTTATTGCCAAACCCAGTGTCACCTAGCTTTTCTTCTGAGTAATCGTCTATGAGTTTTATAATTCTGCATTTTATATTCAGGCTTCTATTTGACATTGTACAGCAGAACAACAAAGTCATTTGCTAAGCAGTAAAAACATCAGGGCTTCTTTTATCTGTTTGTAATCAAGTCCAGGATTTGCACTGGAGGCAAGCTCAGACTTATTCTTTCATCACCAACATCTTAGATTTATAGCAACTGCTCATCAAAATAAACCTCTGGGTGTATTCACATAACCAGCTCCAAGGCCGGCAAGAAAGAGGCTGAGGTGCAGATGGCTACAGCCCCCTCCTATGAGTGCATTGCTGGGTATGACAGAGGAGTTGGCGAGCAAGAGGGACTGCACAGTAGCCCTCCCTGATCAGTAGGGGACACCTTCCAAGGCCCCCAGCGGATGCCTGGAACTGGGATAGTACTAATCCTGCCTGTACTATGTTTTCTCCTACACATACGTATCTGTCTCTTCACACAAAAGCAGCACTTTGCGGCTTCTCTTTGGTGTATCCGAATTGCCTGCATCACTACGCTACTCGTGCACTTTGGGGACATTATCAAGTAAAATAAGGGTTATGTGAACACTAGACTAGTCTACTGCAACTGTCCATCTGGTACCCGAGACAGTTACTAAGTAACTAGCAAGTGGGGGGCATGTACAGTGTATACACCGCACAGGGCTGAGCTGAGCAGGACAGTCCAAGATTCCATCATGCAACGCAGAACAGTGCACGATTTAAACTTGATGAATTATTTCTAGAATTTTCCATTTAATATTTTCAGACTGCAGTGGACTGTGGTAGCTGAAACTGCAGAAAGTGCAGCCATGGATAAGGCAGGATGACTGTATGCACCAGGTGGGGCGGAAATCTTACTTGAGTTTTCCCAGGTAATTCGCCAACTTTCCCCCACACTGTGCTAAAACTCCTTCCCTTCTGCCTCGGGCTGTTTTTTTGGTAAAAATTAGGCTAATGCCCTCATCATTTTGGGGCTATCTACTATGTCCCACTCATCTGTCTGACTTAATTCTGTTGCTTTAATAAGATGTAAGATACAATTCAGGATAGAGCAGGGAAAATGTTCCTTCATCTCTCTTCTTTAAAATATTTTTTTGGTCTTCAGGTAAATCCAAAAATAATCTTATAGGCTTTTATAATTACATTTAAAAGATTTTTTAAAAATTTCTATCCATGAAAATTTGTTGTAAAATATTTTAATATCGCCTGACCTGTGGTGGCGCAGTAGATAAAGCATCGACCTGGAACACTGAGGTCGCCGGTTCGAAACCCTGCACTTGTCTGGTTCAGGCACATATGGGAGTTAATGCTTCCTGCTCCTCTCCCCTTTCTCTCTCTTTTTCTTTCTCTCCCCTCCTCTCCTCTCTAAAATGAATTTTTTAAAAAAGGTAGAATTAAAGAAATATTTTAATATTTATTTAGACACATGTTGAAGTTTCCTTTATCAGGCTGCGCCCTGTTCAGCTCAACCCTAGTTCCTTCATCACTACTCTCTTCATTGTGATTCTCCAAATAACAGGGTCCGTGTCACTTCTAACTGGTCGCTGTCAGTATCTAAGAAAGCCGTTCATTTCTGCATATTTATCTTGTACCTGATCATTTAAAACATTCTTAGTAATTTTGATAGATTGTTAATAAATTCATGGTTTTGTAGGTATATAATTATATTATATGCAAATAATACTCATCTTTCTATTTATAATAGTTATTCACCAGGACCTCTGAAGCAAGCATGTTAAATAAAAATGGTAACGGTGGCCACTCTTTGTCATAGTGTGATTTTTTTTTCATAGTGTGGTTTTTATGGGTGTGTGAGTGTCCTGTTCATCTCCACTGCTGACTGTTAACGCCCCAGAGAAAAAAGTGTTTTTGACATTGGGGGAACCTTTCTATCAACATAAAAAAAAATTAGATAGTGTTTTTCTCCACAGAGATCCATTTCTGGGAAGTATGACACTGGTAGACATTCTACTAAAAATCAGTGTTTGTATCCCAGGGATAAACTCTTATCTGCTCATAAAGGATGCTTCTTTTAATGTACTGCCCAATTTATAATAGTTAACATTTTCTTTAGCAGTTCTGAATTTGTAATAATGTTCTTTTGAGGTTTTCAAATGTGGGTTATGCTTGTGTTCTAAGCAACTGGGAAATCAATGCTGGCCTCCACCACCGCCCGGTGACTGGCCCAGGGGCAGTGGAGAGCCCTGTGAATTGGGGGCCTTCTTGATAATCCGAGACTACAGAGTTTACTTCAGGCTGGTCCCCCTGGAGACCCTACGGGGAATTTCAGAGGCAGCTGACACCAAATCCACACGGACTTCAAAAGAAAAGCTACACTCCAGTGGCCACCAGGGCCGACAGGTTGTGTGACGCGAGCCCCAGGTCCAGACTTGAGTAAGACAAGTAGAAAATCTCCTCTGACAGTTCAATTAAGTTGAGTGAGTTTCACCGTTTGGGAAAATAAACCAAACCATTTTCTCTATTAGCAAAAATGACAATTCAGCATCAAGGCAGATTGCTGAATTAATAAAATTTCATTAAAAACCCCATCTTTTAATTAGAAGTCTCTGCGGACCCAACCGCCAAATTAAAGGCTGATGTGATTGGGAAGGACAGGGAGGGGTGCTTGGTGCCCAGGTGGCGCCAGCCTGGTCCTTCCCGTGTCACTTCGGAGGCACTTTCTAGAGCTCCTCACCCACCTGCAGAGGAGCTGACAGCTCCCAGACGACAGCCCTCCTGGGAGGGTTGTCCGGACTACATGAAACCCACTGGAAGGTACGGGCGGGGACAGCTGGCTCTGACACTGGCTCCCCAGCTGCATGGCTATGGCTGAGTGACTCACTGTGAGACCTTGGCAATGGAAAAATAGCAGTATTTCACATATGTCATAGGGTGTTGTGGGATGGAAGGAGAAGAGCCGTACAAAGGGCTGAGCACAGTTCCGGCAGGTGCTCCGGGAGAGTGGGCTGTCATGACTCCGGCTGCTACACTAGTCGCTGCTTCTCCTTGGAAAGTAGACGGGCGAACCGTGAGTTCAGAATGCAGAGCTCTGATCTAAGCCAATTCCACAAACTCTGAGCCTCAGTTCTCTTACCTCTATAATATAAATAGATAATATCTGTTGATCCTGTTCTACAGAATTCTAAGGAACACGTGTTTTAAAATCCTGAAGTGTCACATGCACACGAGGCTTCTTTACGCGCTGCCTGACGTGTAACTACGGCAAATGTGAGAGTAAAACGCTGACCCATTAAGTCTCAGGGGTGGTATCTTTGGGTTTGAAAGTAGTGAAGCGACTTCCTGGAGGTTAGAGAGAGGAGGAGAGGTCAGGAGTACTAATATGCCAGATAGCGGGGGCCCCATGCTTGGCTGTTTTAATCCACGACCTCCAACACCTCTGTAGTCACAACAGTGGTTCAATGGTCCATGCAATGAATGGCCTGAAGATTCCTTCTTCCCTCCACAGCCTCCCTGGGGTCCCTAGGAGCAGCCCCCAGCACTGCCGACAGCGGGGCCGATACCCATGTGAGAGTGAAGCTAAGGGAGGCCGCAAGGGTCTGGGAAGTCAGAGTGCTTGTGTGTGACACCCAAGGGGCTGGTGCATCCATTCTACTGGCTCCCTAATTTCAGGCAATGAAAAAGGGGTGCACACACACAAGCCCTACAGCAAAAAACCCTACAGTCCTTGGGAAGGCCAGTTGTGGAGGCCCTGATTCCCCAATTAACCAGGAAATTAAGATCAACTCTTTGAGAGAGACACGCCCCCACCCTCTCACGGCAATTAATAATGTCACAGAGGACCATCCTTCATAGCCCTGGTGAAGTGCACGTGCCCAACACTGAGAAGCTCGGACAGGCGTAGCGACCTCGGGATGGGGAAGGGAGGGGGTGCCCCTGGGCTCTGGCCAGGTTTCTGTTCCTCTCGGTGCATTCCCTGCATGTGTGGAGCTGAGTGTTGGCACCCCTGTCACTGGTGTCATCAAACGTGCTGCAGACCCTTCTCAGCACAGTCCCCGTCCCCCTGCTTTCCCAAGGCAAGCCCAACTTCTCTGGCAGGTCAAGGTGACCATCACATGGAGTAAGTCTGCACCCACTCTAAGTGTGCCTTCCACTGAAACACCCCCCTGGACCCATGGCACAGACCACCCATGCATTTATGACACACGAGATAGGGCCCCGGGGCAGGTGACACAGGCCAATACTTTGCAAGTAATGGACATAGTTAAGCATCTGTTAAAAGCTACCCACCATCACCACAGAAAAAGCACATGAGCACTAATTCAAAGCATTCTCCAAGTCCCTGAACTCTCACCCCAGTTGGTCCTTCCAGGGACTTCTGGACCCCAAGTTAAGACCCACTGCTCTACAAGAGAAATGTTTTTAGGAAACAGTAAGTTAAAGATTTGCAAAGTTCAATCATCTAAAACCCCAAGATGACTTGGTATTTAAAGTACATGCCAAATTCCTTTGTAAAGAATAATCTCTCTGTCGTGCAGAGATTTGCAGACTATTATTTTTAAAGTTTAAATGTCCAAATCTTGTTCTATTTTAAAGGACCATTGCAATCTCAGTGCAGGGAAAAAAGCTGGCTGAATTCATTCTGTTTCTTTTTTTTTTTTAATTAAAAATAAATAGCAACTGTGCATGGAGAGTTCTGTGAGCAACCCCAGGATAGCAAGGGAAGGAGCCATCCTACCCTTCTGTGTGCTCTTAATTCTTGGTCCCTGCCCCTCCTTCTGCCTGCTGGTGGGCGTGGCCAACACGGGCCAGCTCCCACGGCCATGTGTTAAACATTCAGGGATTTTACAAGCCAGTGGTTAAATCATTATTGCCTTGACATTGGCCACTGGGTGAATTTACACCGCAGAAATCAGCAAGGGCTATATATTAAGAGAGGAGCTGGGTCGCTCTCCCCAGAGAGTCAGTTTACACCCCTCCCCACCCCACTCACTAGTTACATATGTGAAATCAACACCCAGAAATGTTCTCAGAGATAGCATCTGAATTTCTGGCCACCAGAGAAATAAATGGAAGTGTATTAGCAATGAACCCTCAGAAAGAAATTGGTGCCAAACTTGATCTTAATGGCATGTTAATTAAGGTTGAAATCTGAAGCAACTTCTGTGAACATTTTAGGCCTGCATTCAGAGAGCAATGGAAACAGTAACTCAGGAGTAAAGACTAGGCAATCTAGAATCTCCAATCAGTGAGCCACTTCCAGCCATGCTACTCACTGCAGACACTTTCAGCCAGTGACACCTGTAGGGTCAGTACGGAGACACCCCCCCCCCCTCCTTCCTGTTTCTCCTTCAAGTTCCTCAGAGACATACTGACCCAGAAATAGCACACTAGGCACGGAACTCCTGATGTGCCCTCCAAGCCCCTGATATCGCCCTGCTGGGACCTGGCCCCCACCAAGCCTCTGCCTGCTGAAATGACAGGCATCCTCCTGCCACCTCCCTCTGGAGCCTTCTCTGAATCCCTCCCTCTTCTCAGAGAAATTCCTCCTATTTTAAACCCCTGTGGTGTTTTGCAGACAGCTATCCTCTGTCACTCACTACACTTCCCTTACAGCCATTCTAGGTCTGTGTGTGTGTCCATCTCTACCAGGTTGCGCTTTCCCAAATGTCCGGGACTCTGTGGATTCACATCACACGTGAATCAGCCGTAAACAAATGGACGGACTAACGTGTGCCTATGTGATCGACCTAATGCCAAGTCTTGTGCTAGGCACAGGCAAGGCAGAGGTGAGCGGGTCAGTCTGGTTTGTTCTGATTTCTGGGATTTGGTGGTGTTAATGACAGCGTTAGTCAAGAGTAGTTGTGTCTACATGTGAGTCCACACACATGTGTGTTTATGTACCATGGAGGGGGAAGAGTTCAGTGCACAAACTTTCCCTGTACATCTGAGCATTCATGGGCCGGACAGTAATGGGATCCACAGTTTAGCGTCTGAGCAAGTGCTACTCGGGAGAGAGAAGAGTCCTTCATTGACACTTGGGCAGCTCAGCCTGGCCTCTTAGTTTCAATCTTCTCCCTTCTCAGAGAAGGAAGTCCACCCTAACATCACTGAGATATGAGCCCTGTTCAGGGACCCACCTGGCCTCCTGTGTCGAATCTGGTCGTTGTGGCCTCTGAGCCACATTCCGAGCCACTCTGCTTCAGGGAGCCGGGTACCTCTGGCAGCTCCACAGCAGAGAGAAGTGCAGATCGGATGAAGCACTGTGGGCGGGACTCTGGCTCCTTGTTGGAATCCCTAACTAGCAGACAAGACAGGAGGAGGTCTGGACTGTGCAGGTACTGAGCGAGCGCAAGGGTGGCAGGCTCACCACACACGCGCGCAGCCCTAAGCTAGCTGGAGCGACCTGGTTGTGGGTGCTCCTAAAGCCATCGTCCCTGCTGGGCTGGAGAGCACCTCCAAGGTTGCAGGGAGGGTGCCGACAGGTACAGATGCCCCCTAAGCACCGAGATGAGTGTCCCTTTTTCATGAAAATACTTCTAGGTTCAAAGAATTGAAGTTGTCAGGGTGACATATTTGGATGAGCTTATGATAATAGCATTTACATAGTCATAAATCAATGATGTCCTTCATTGGTGTAAACAAATTGAAGCTTGCTAGTTCTTTTTTTTTTTTTTTTTTTTTTTTATTTCTTTTTTTTTCATTTTTCTGAAGCTGGAAACAGGGAGAGACAGTCAGACAGACTCCCGCATGCGCCCGACCGGGATCCACCCGGCACGCCCACCAGGGGGCGACGCTCTGCCCACCAGGGGGCGATGCTCTGCCCATCCTGGGCGTCGCCATATTGCGACCAGAGCCACTCTAGTGCCTGGGGCAGAGGCCACAGAGCCATCCCCAGCGCCTGGGCCATCTTTGCTCCAATGGAGCCTCGGCTGCGGGAGGGGAAGAGAGAGACAGAGAGGAAAGCGCGGCGGAGGGGTGGAGAAGCAAATGGGCGCTTCTCCTGTGTGCCCTGGCCGGGAATCGAACCCGGGTCCTCCGCACGCTAGGCCGACGCTCTACCGCTGAGCCAACCGGCCAGGGCGCTAGTTCTTATCTAGACTTAATGGAGAGAGACCTCAGGCCAGATACAGACATAAGAGATCATAGAAGGCTAGAGAAAAATGGCTCTCAATCTAGAAGTACACTGACTCTTTCGTGTTACACATAAGTAAACTGAGGTGGTATCATGTGTCCAAAGTTACACAGGGACATACTGGCAGAGCTGGGCTGGTCCTCAGGTCCCCTTATGTCCCCAGGTGAATGCACTATTGCAACATGGACTTGGCCACTGAGCAGTGGATACAGCCACATGACATGACCCCTGTTCAGCACTGTGAGATGTGGTACCGTATTTCCCCATGTATAAGACGCACCTTAATTTTAGGGGCCAAAATTTGAAAAACAAATGTATTACATAAAGTTATTGAACTCGTTTTATTCATCATAATATTCATACAACTCCTCATCCACGTGAAAAAGTGGAAAATGCAAGCAAAAAAATCTACAACCACTGCATAAGACGCATCCAGTTTTTAGACCCCAAATTTTTTGGAAAAAGGTGCATCTTATACATGGGGAAATATGGTAATATCTCCAGTACTACAGGTGGTCAGAGGCAGCTAGGAGTCCTCAAGCTTGGGGACATGCTGTTCTCCAAGAAGTTTCTATGGCACTAACTGACCACTGGCTCCAGGCCCAAACAGTGAGAAAACTCAAGCATTCCAGATAGTTTGAATTTCCATTAAAGCGCCCCACTGCTGCCGCCAAACGGGTTTTCCTCTTCCTTTTCCAATTCCAGCTTGGTCCCTGCTTCTCCGTGCCTGTTTCTGTCATAACCATGGTGACATCAACATCCCTGGAGAAGACCATCAAGGACTCTGACTTCTCACCTTACTGATCTTCATACTTCCTCTTAATAATTTTTTAGTTGGTTGATTTTAGAGAGCGAGGAAGGAGGAGTGAGGAACATTGATTTGTTGTTCCACTTATTTATGCATTCATTGGTTGATTCTTGTGTGTGCATCAACTGAGGGTCAAAGCTGCAACCTTGGCATACTGGGACAATGCTCTAATCAACTGAGCCACCCAGCCAGGGCTGATCTTATAACTTCCAGTGTTCGTGTTGTCTGTCCTTCCTAAGCCTTGACTCCTGTATCCCTACATCTTGGTTTAAAGCATCCTTTCTCAGTACTACCTGCCTCCCCAGTCCAGGCCACTTACTCTAGAACCCCCACTCTGCCAAACCTCTCTTCACTCTCCATCATCTTCCTTTCTTACTGCTGTTCTTGCCCATTGGTTTTATCGTCTGTTCTTCTAACTATACCTTTTCAAATACCCTCACCTCCTTGCCTGTCTTATCCCTGTGCGATACTCAGGTGACAGAACTTCAGACCGTGGTTAAAGCCAACCATCCATCATCTCTGAGCCACACCTGAACAACACACACGGCCATAAAAGATGACACATCTGGGCTAGCAGGCTCACCTCAAATGGGTCACCAAAATGCAAAGGGACACCCAGGGAGCTGGATGGCCTGGTGACATTTTCTGTGTCAATTTGTTCTGTGCTCTGGGCTCACACTTCCTTCTCTGTCCTCAAGTGCATCCTCACATTAGCTCATCACTTTACTTGATATTCAGAAAAAAGAGCAACCAGACTCTCATTTCCCTCCACCAACCCTCAGGCTCCCTGTATCTATACCATATTCCCGCTCGCCTGCTGTTAAAGTAGAGACGCCCCTGCTGCTTTAGAAGGAGGGTCAGGAACAGGCGTCTGAGTCTCAGCCACACCTGGGTTGTGGTCAGCTTTGCCCCTGCATTTCCCGTCTGCTTCTGCAGCGTCCAGTCTCCCCTCTAGCTCACCATTTCCATCAGCAAACAAATTTTCTATAGAATTTCCATCCAAACATATATTTATAACAACTCCCTTCCTTGTTCAGCACCCAGCATCTAGCTGGCATGCCATTTCTGTGCTCAGTTTTCAAAGAAAAACTTGCTAAAATGTAAATTCCATTTTCTTGCCTCTCTGCCTCTGATTCAGTTAACTCTGACTTTTTGAATCCATTTCCCACCCTCTAATCTCCTAAAACTGCTCCATGGTCAATACAAGCTGCACGGTGCCAGACATCCTCATAACTGCTTCTCTGACCATGTGTTCACTCCCCCCTTATCGGTTTCCGGACTGTCGTTCTGTTCTCTCCTTCATTCCCACTGGCCACTCGTCTTCCTTTGCTGGTGCCTTTTCTACTGGATTCTAAACAGTGCAAGGTCAGAGGGCTCACTCCCTAACTGAGCTGTCTTTCCAAGTCAACCCATTGCTTTAACCATCTATGAGCGTATGTCTTCAAATGGATATCTCCAGGTTGGACCTCTTGCCTGAACTCCAGACACATCCACACATAGATGATATCCATACCTATATCATTTAGGTGACAGTAACCTCAATATTTCCCCCAGACCTGTCCCTTCTATCCACAGCTTCCCTGTCCTGGGAAATGTCACAACAATCTACAGCAGGCTGAGCCACACGTATAGGAGTTTTTCCTGCTTCTTTTCCTTCTTCTAGCTAGCCATCCAAACCACGGCCACGTTACACTGTGCTCTTAAATCTATTACAAACCTGCCCTCTTTTCTCCTCCTCTGTTGTTACCAGCGTTTCTTCCCCAGAATGCTGAATCAGCACCGTAACTGGTGTCCTGACCTCCACTTTTGTCTTCCTACAGCCTCCCCCCCCCCATCCCACCCTGCTACCAGTGTGATCTTTCAAAATGCAAATCAGGTCATGTCACTTCTGTACTTAAAACAAGTCACACTACCCTGCTCATGTCCTTCACAGCAATGATCTCAGCCTGTAATTTCCCCGGGTGTTTGTTTTCCGTTCTGTGTCTATCTCTCCCAACTAGAACAGCAGCTCAGGGTCAAGAACCTGTCTCCCTCACCACTGTGCCTAGCACATCATGGACAGTCATCACCACATTTTTGTGATAAACTAATAACCACGTTCTCGGGGTGGGGAGGAGGTCTTGCCATCTAATTGCGGGTCCAGGATGGTTTCTCACGGTCAGCAGAATCTCCGTGTGTTAGAAAGAAGACGTGCTTTAAATAGGCACCGTCCCAGGGAAGGCAGGGCGCCGCGAGAACGCCGTCTCCATCTCCGCAGAACCCTTGACTGCCCTCAGAAACAGCAAGCCCTAAATATAGGCCAGGCATTAAAGATTCATGAGCTCCGCCGCACGCATCGGAGCCGGGAGATCGGAGGCTTCCATCATGGTGGACACTTTGACATTTGTTTCTAATCAGGGAATGCACATATTTTATTACCTTCTGGGGGGGGGGGGAGGAACAACCAGGGCACCGGTCCAGAAGCACCGAAGGCCTCCCCTCAGAGCAGGGCTGTGCCGTGCTCTCCCGCAAGCCCAGAACCACGGGCCCCTTCGGCCGCACGGCGGCTGAGGACAGAGGTGGCTCTGACTCGAGTCCCTTCCCCACAGTGCTGCAGGCCTCCTCGCTGCTCGCTGTCCTCTGGTCTTTCATGTGTGCCACTTACTCCTTGTTAGGAATGTCTGCCGCGGCGGTCCTGCGGCAATGAGACTCTCTGGTCAAAGGGACTATTACAGAGGGAGCAGGAACAGGGAACAACTGAAATAATGCCAGCATCTGACATTGTACAGGAATTCTGCCCAGATTTATCATTTGAGATTCTATGTTCGAGAAAAGCCTCACACTATGTGTGGCGACTATATGGTTGTACTTTCTCTAATGAACAGGATGTAGAATTTTAGTTAAGGTTTGCCGGTCTACTTCTAAACGGGCCTTGGGTGGCCTACAAGGAAACCAAATATGAAATATGATGGCTGGGAAACACGGGCACAGACCACTGAAAGCAGGATGCCCCAGCCCGGGGGTGCGTGTACACATTCCTGGGTAGCTTTCAAAGATGCCAGTTCTTAGGCAGCACCAAGAGGTTCTGGTCTAATTGGTCTGGAGTGGAGTCGGGCCTCTGCGCTATTTTGGAAGGTCTCCTGTGACTCCACTGAGCTCCTAGTGGTACAGCGTGGGACCTGAGGAAGCAAGGTTAGATTCTTTGACACCCTGGGGATGACTGCTGAGCACAACTGGGCAGTGGCTTTGCCTGCCCGTTTGCTGACATCTGTGACAGAAGGGAAATACGCCAGGCCACACCAGTTCCATTTTCTGCTAAAAAGAGACCGCAAAAGTGGTCTGCAGAGATAAGACCTCCCGTTTTCCTGGACAGCCTCAGACTCAAGCGTGGACCCTCTCCTACAGAGTCAGTAGTGTAATGGGCACACCATCCACTCTGGTTTCTGTGGGGAGTGTGTTCACCAAATTTCATTGCTCATTTGCTGGGTTGCAGCAAACAAATGTTCAGTCCCAACAAACCATGCGAGTAAGAATCGCCTGTATTCCTGCGTGTTAGTGAGAAAGAAATGTTCTCAAGCCCCTCAGGGGAGAAGCTGTTCCAGTTGGGAGGTCTGTCCTGGAGGACTGGACACTGGACGCTTCCGCCACCATGCACCACCCGGCAGTCAGTGCTCCACTCTCCACCCTCCCGACTCGCTCCCAGGAAGGAACCCCAGCACAAGGGGTGCCAGGGAGGGCCTGCATCCACTCCAGGAACTCTGCCCTTCCTAACTGCTCTTTTCTTCATGTTCCGGGCCTGTGCTGTCCAGTAAGGCAGCCACGGGCCACATGTGGCTATCTACATTTAAATTAAATTTAAGTAAAATTGAAAATTCAGGCCCTCAGTTGCTCTAGCCATATTTCAAGCGCTTATGGCTGCCTGTGTTAAGTGCTACCAACTCGGATAGCTCATGGCTGCAGAATTTCCACTGCAGTGAAAGCCCCGCCAGGCAGCGTGCCTGGCTAGCAGTAGCCCCATCACAGTCACCGAGAACACTGGCAGGGAGCTGCAGAAGCGAGCCCAGATGCACCCTACCCAGACTCCACGACCTGCCGGCAGAGGGGAAATCATGGTGTGTTTGTGGACCTTCGTTTCTTAATCTGTATAATGGGTACACTCTCTCCTTTTTTCTCTCTGCTTCAACATATTTAAAGGTTTGCAGAGAAGGTAGACTTGAATTCCTGAAACCAATGTACCGCGTGCCTATTATTGTTCATCTTAACAATGTTAAGTTCTAACGAACTGTCCCTGAGACCGGGCCCAGGAGGAAAAAACAACTAAGGGTCAGTGAGCGAGCACACGAGAGCTCTCTGTGTATTCTGCTCCTCACCAGACTGGGCTCCGCATTGTGAGTCCCTGTCTGTCTTTGCCCTCTCTTTGTGAGCCCACCCCTGAGTGCGCTCACACTACATACCCACTGACTGGCAGTGTGTGCACGTCTGCATGCACTGCTTTTGAACTAAGGCCTCAGGAGCTGGGCAGTCACAGAGGAGGGCGGGTGAGTCAGGGCAAGCCCCAGTGCCAGCCTGAGCAGGCAGAGAGCCCCCCCCCAGCAGCCAGCCCCCGGAGCCCCCAGCAGCGGGCTGGGCAGGCCCCGGAAGCCCCGTGATAAAGATGCTCTCACAGCAGAGAGCCCCCCCCCCCCAGCAGCCAGCCCCCGGAGCCCCCAGCAGCGGGCTGGGCAGGCCCCGGAAGCCCCGTGATAAAGACGCTCTCACAGCAGCCTCAGCCGTTTACAGGTTCTCCCAGCCTCTGAAAAGGTCAACAGAAACCATTAGCTTCCCAGTGGCCTTGGTGACACTGTGCTTCGTCGTTCTGCAAGTCAGGCACGAGCGTCCCGGCCTGGAGATACCCTGTATGAACGGCCTTCTAGTTTCAACAGGGCAGTGGCGGTGGGGAGAGCGCCGTGGGCACCCCGCCCCGGGCCTGGGAGAGCCGTGGGGAGAACCAGGACAGTGCTCCTGTGCCGAGCCACTTCCCCACAAGACCTCCACCCAGCGGGATGCCCACCCTACCAGAAGCCCGTGCCAGAGGAGGCTTGGACAGGGGTTGGCTAACCAGCCATTGCTCTCTTCTTTCCTTTTGATATTTGTCTTTACTGGCAAGTTTAAGGCTTGCAGAGAGGGTGGCAGCAGCAGGGGAAGAAGGGCGGGCGGGCGCGCCAGCAGGCTTCATGGTCTCCCCTCACACCGCTGACACGCAGAGGAGAGCATCATCACCCATGGAAAGCGCCATGGAGGGAACAACATCACAACACAACAGCTTGTGCAGAGAAGGCTCCGTCAGTTCCACGTGGTTTGAGCAAGTGGTTAAGACTTGAGTGAGAGGATTGCTTGGGTTCAAGTCATGGCTCACTGCTGACTCATAGCCACGGGGGGCATGGGGTACATCACTCCACAAAGTATTCAGAGAAAACACTCTAGAAGCATTCTTTTTAAAATACTACACCACCCAGGCAGGCAGTATTCACTGAGCTGTGGGGAGTCCTGCCCTGACCTGGTGAGCTGGGGGGTCATTAAATGGGTTTGGGTGTCTGTGTGGGGTCGGCTCAGGGAGCAGGAAGACCAGGCGTCTCAGGTGAGACCAGCAGAGGTTCCCACTGCACTGGCTTCTCAGGTAACTCAGGTCAGAGCAGCACAGCATGCCTCAGACCCCTGGAGCAAAACCTTCCTTCCAGGGCTGGGACCAGGGTGAGGTGAGTAAGGCACCCACGGTGCAAAATGCCAGTCCTTGGGGATCAAGGCCACTCTGTAACTGCACCACCCAGAGAGGGGAGCTGCCCCAGGCAGCCTCGGGTGACTCTGAGGGGCAGTGTCTGCTGACACCTTATGCCTTAGATGCCTCACTGGAGTGCTGGCCCCGCTCTCTTCAGACCCTCGGCTCCCGGAAGCCTTGTGATGCAGAGCGGTCCATGAGCAGCAGCATCACCCGGGAGCTTGTCAGAGATGCAGAACTTCAGTTCTACTCCGGATGTAATATGCATATGAACAAGATGCTGGGTAACTCACAGCACAAAATTCAGATTTGAGAGCTGGCAGAGCCAAGAAACAGCAGACATTAGAGGCTCCCCTGGCACGTGCCCTCTCTTAGTGGGGCTAGGGGTAGGGGTGACCGATATTGATGGGAGAAAAATAATCCAGAAGGTTTCCAGAGTCTCTCCAGACACCTGAAGATCACAAATCCACATTCAGGTTCCAGAGGGACATCACACTGATTATATTAAAAGAAATAGTTGTTGGACATTTATTGAATGTTTAACAAAGCTGTGTTGTATTTAAATGGAGGAACAACCACCCTCTAAAGTACATCTAATACTAAGAGTTTATTTAATATTGAATTACGTCAATACAGTTTATGCAATAAAAAACAACAGATATTTACATTGTCTCATATTATGTATACAGAACACGAAAGAACAATGCCAGGCACCTGAGTTCCCCCTCCTACTCGCACAGAGAGATGTGAAGACTGGCCATGAACAGTTACTAACCCAAGGAGGGCCGCAGACTGCAGGAAGTCCACTGTGCTCGGCCATTTTATCTGAGGGAGGCTTAGACAGCGTGATGTTAGGGAAGGACTGATGGGAAGAAGGTGCTGGGGACAACGACAAGATTGGCTGGGGTGTTCAGAGTTATGCTCAGTATTTCTTTAAAATACATCCTAATGTATATACTTTCCATCAAAAGGAACGTAACTCAATGAACCATGCTAATGACCCAGTTCAGGTCAACCAAGACTGTTCTATTGATAACAAGTCATGCTTGGACCTCCCACAGGCAGGTGCTGGGACACAGGTCCTCCCAAATCTCATGATCACCCAGTGACTCCCAGGCTCACACTGGAGGGGGCTCTGAGCACATACGACCACAACATTACTGTTTTCACCACTCTGACAGGACAAGGCAGGTGTGCTAACTAGTTGCAAGTTCTTAAGAGCCTCCTAGTCACAGTTCTTAAGTCCATCAGGGTGAATGACTTGACAAAGCTTTCACAGTAAAAAAAAAAAAAATCTCAATTTTCCCGCTGCCCCCACAGAATGAAATATCATTCTTATTTCAAATATGGAAAACTCTAGGCTATATATTAACCACAAAAAATAGACCGCTCAACCAGCTGTGAGCTGTGGGAAACACAGTCTGGGGTAAACAAAACGTGGCATATTCAACACAGGATGGGCAAAAGATGTGAGTACGTAAAACAGTTCATCATTCTTACATTATCAGTTACTAATTATTGTATGGTTTTCCATATGAACAACAGTACACCGACTTTTGCCCCGCCCTGTACAAAGGAATAGTATCCAGCCCGATTAAGGAAGGAAATCCTGGCCCAGCGACAACATGTGTGAGCCTCGTGGACTCTGCCGCAGGAAGTGAGCCGGTCACAGAAAGACAGACACTCACGACCCCTTCTCAACGAGGTGTCTCGAGCAGCCGAATCAGAGAGACAGAGACCAGAGTGGTGCTGCCAGGGGCTGTGGGGGGGCATGCTGTTTATTGGGACTGAGAGCCAGTTTTGCACGGTGAAGAGAGGCCTGGGATTATACAGCGGTGACAATGCTGCAGAACGCGAGTGTCTCACTGCCACTGAGCCAGACCCTACAGAACGGTTAAGAGGTTACTTATATATATATTTTACCACAAGTCCAACAACAAGGTCTGTTGAAATTAAGAAAAACATAGCCTGAACTAATGCCAAAAATATGGCTAGAACTAGTAAACAATATTTTTACATAATGACTCTTAAAGGCCTTAGGGTACAAAGCCTGCCTCTGACTTTATTAAAGTAAAACCAAAAATGGAGAGAATGTAGACACATGTATGCACACACAAGAACATGTGTCTACATGTGTGTATATGTGTGCAGATGCATGTAAAGGAGACAGACCTGGAGCCGTCCTTTTTGCAGGAGGTAGGATGAATGAATTTAAAAGCCATGCTGCCTAATCAGGCTATGGCACAGTGGATAGAGCATTGGACTGGGACCCAGGTTCAAAACCCCGAGGTCACCGGTTTGAGCAGTGGCTCATCTGATTTGAACAAGGCTCACCAGCTGGAGCCTAAGGTCACTGGCTTGAGCAAGGGGTCACTCAGTCTGCTGTACCCCCCCCCCGTCAAGGCACATATGAGAAAGCAATCAATGAACAACCAAGGTGCCACAACGAAGAATTGATACTTCTCATCTCTCTCCCTTCTTGTCTGTCTGTCTCTATCTGTCCCTCTCTCTGTCTCTGTCACATACACATAAAAATAAACAAAAGTCATGCTGACCTTCAAAGCACCTTGGTTCCCACCCAGTGCTGCCAGGCCAGGTGTGCAGAAGTCATGTGTGGAAGGGTAATTACGTAACTGCCAAGTGTGTACAATCTGGACTTTCTGGAGGAAAGGCTGGGGAACGAGTCCCTGGCTGCCCCCATGCTCTGTGATTCACCTGGGAGCACTGAACCCAGTCTTTGCCGCCTCTGAGCCCGGGCTGGGGTGGAGCTGCCACTCAGGATTGCCACCAGTGGGAGGTGCTCCTGTCGGGCCATGTGTCTGCTCTCCTGGCTGACTCCCTCAGCTTCCTCCAGACGGGCCCCACAGCAGGCCAGAGTCCCAGCCCAGAAAGGCTTTGTCCTCTAAGGGCGCCCGTGGTGGGGTCTGGGAGATCCGTGGCTGTCAGGCTGTACAGGGTTGGCCCGGCTTGAGAAGGCAGCCTAAAGATTCACTTCTAAGAGAATGCTGGAAAGGTGCCAGCATGTTACCACTTCTCAAATATGCCCAGTGACTAATATTTCCGAGGCTAAAAAGCAGTGTTGACATTTTCCATTGGTGTTCTTCTATTCAGCAGAGTAAATCAACTGAATTCTAAGAATACACACTTTAGCTCATAGATTTCAGTAAAACATTTTTATTTTGAGTGAAAATAGTAGGCCACAAATAATTTTTATTTTAGCCTATATTTCTAGCATGCAAAAAAAAATGCTACTTGAAAATGAGCAAGTCTAATTCCTTGGTTTGAAAGTTAAAGCTCAGGGAGGTGAACTGGCGCGCTCCAGGTCACAGAGCGAAGGGGGCAGAGTCGAGGCCGGAAGCCTGTCCTCCCCCAGGCCTGCCTGACAAGACTGGAGGCTCTGTGGTCATGAGATCTGAGACTCCTGGAAGGGCTGTTATGCCGTTAGGGTTCCCCTTCACAACCCAGGCCACATATCGGTAAGGGCTACATTACCCACGTTTTCCTTAGTTGAGACTTTTCCGGATGCCCTTTGCAGTGCTTCCTTTTATAGCATCACAGCTCACGGAGGAGCCAGATCTGGCACATGCCTCCCCTTATATTAATCCCTGAGAAAGCTCAGGTTGTAATATTTAAGCTTGCAAGACATTAACAGGGCGGCTCTGCACAAAGTCACAGTATCATCTTTTGTCTCTGAACATGGTGCTGCATACCAGGCAGGAGACTGGGACATTGCACTGATCCCAGGTCAAAGTCCCCACAAACTGAAGTTGCTGCCCACAACCACTCCCTTGCCCCTGCCAGCCTGCCTTGCAAAGGGACCAGAAGTGGGGTTCATAGGCTGAGAGTGAATATCTGAGCCACTCCAGGCTGCAGAGCGGCAGTTTTCAGTTCCTAAAATGCTGGCTGTCTCAGGACAATGTGGCAGGATTTGCAGAACGACACGTACGCTTACTCCACAAGGAATGGACATGTACCTATCTCTTGCCATGGGCCCTCCTAATATGGCAGCTCAAAGCAGCAATATCTTCCAAATTTCCTTTTCTAGAAGCTTTTTTTTTTTTTTTTTACAGAGACAGAGAGAGAGTCAGAGAGAGAGAGGGATAGATAGGGACAGACAGGAAGGGAGAGAGATGAGAACACAATCATCAGTTTTTTGTTGTGATACCTTAGTTGTTCATTGATTGCTCTCTCATATGTGCCTTGACTGGGGGACTACAGTAGAGCAAGTGACCCCTTGCTCAAGCCAGCGACCTTGGGTCCAAGCTGGTGAGCTTTGCTCAAACCAGATGAGCCTGTGCTCAAGCTAGCGACCTCGGGGTCTTGAACCTGGGTCCTCCGCATCTTAGTCTGACACTCTATCCACTGCGCCACCGCCTGGTCAGGCTAGAAGCTCCTCCTGCCTTGACACTTAAGAAAAAGTTTGAGAGAGTCAGATGAGGAAGAAGAACAGAACACAGGTTTGTGGAGAAGAGCACCCTGCCCATAGCCTGAGAACATTCTGGGCAGGATGCACATCCTTGCCCTTCCCAGGTACACTACAGACTCAAGCTCACTCATGTCCAACACAGAGTGAAGTTTCTTATAAAAGAACAGGTGGCTAGTAAATGCTGCTTAAGGAACTGGTTACATATTATGGTGATACTTGTCATTAGTCTCCCAACCAACTAGTTCTAATTATTTAGCCTCTATCTGCATTTGGTCTCCCTCAGAAGTAAACTCTGAAATAATTAGTTTATTTGGGGAGTGGTCCCAGGAAGCAACAGTAAGAGAGTGGGAAATTGAGACAGGGGAGGAAAAGAGGACAATATAGGATATAGTCATGAGCATGTGACCTTGGTGGGCAACAAGGGCTCAATCCTACGAGGGACGCTCTGAGGGACAATGTTCAACAACCATCTGTGAATTGTTCCTTAAAGGGTCAGGGAAGCTAGCACTTATCCACCTGCCTGTGTACATCGTTGGCTCGAGATGCTCCTTGTTTAGGATGAGCACGGGATCATGGCCAGAGAACAAACACCACGAGGGAGAGCGATGCAAGGATCCACTAGTTAATTAATCAACCCACGCAGGACTCAACACTGTACCAGGCTTTATGGAAAACATTCACGCACATCCTTAGCCACGTCAGACCACACTACCATTAACAATACCCGATGACACAGCACTCTCTAGAGAAACCCTTTTTTTTAGCCAGAGTACACCTTGGAAATGCACAGGTGGGACTTTGCACTTACCCCAATTAAATTTCATCTCTTCCGTCTGCAGCCTGTGGAGACAGCCTGGAATCTTCGTTCTTCATTAAGCTCTGTGGTTACTGCTATAACCCTTGGGTCGCTTTGCAAATGTGATAATTATGCCTTTTACATCTTCATTGAAATTCTTTATGGCATGCCTTTTCTATCATTTGTAAAAATGTTATACTTGCTGGGATCAAGTGCAGGAATTCCATTATAGAGGACCCTCCTGTACCCCAGGACCTTGATCACACCTTTGAAGGAGTTCTTTACCAGCTCCTGACACACCAGAAACATCCCATCCACGCTCAGCTATCTGTCTGGCTCCCAATGAAGTCATAACAAGATTCTGTAAATCTAATGTTGAAATCAAGACCCACTCTGTCTACCTCATAGTTCTGAATTACCAGCCTGGAAACCTTATCAGAAAACAGGAAATAAATGACCAGTGCAAAAGATGTCCTCAGGAGACCTTAACTCCATCTGTGTCAGTGGTTTATAAATTGGGGACCACATCACACTGATGAGTCTTGCCCTCACTTGTCTGGTGAGAATCAACCCCTCAGGTGGTCAGGAGCTGAGTAATGCCAGCTTCCTCCCTCTTAGATCCATAAATATTCAATTTCATCAGAATCAGACCTGTCTCTAAATTCCTGGCTTTGAGCACAGGTCTCAATCCCAGCATCTCTGCCTCTTGAACTATGAGATGGTTATGCCACCATGCTGGGCATTATTCATTACCATTTGGAGGCAGCAGCTTATACAAGGGAAAGTGGTGCTGTCAGCAGCGTCGGCGATCCTGTGCCCAAATGCTTGTAGTGAGTGGCACCTTTGAGTACATATATAGTCTTTTTAGGGCAGCCAGGGTGACCTGGGAGCACTGTCAGCCCTTGAAAGCGCTCTGTTGGGCATCTGCTTTTTGATGCCCTGGTTGTTCAATCAGTGGGCAGGGCCTGCAACAACCGGAACAGGCTCCGTGGGAGGTGAGAGTGTGCAGGGTCCTATGTAAAGGAAAGGTGGAGCTGGGTACAAGGGCCCAGAGTTCACGGCCAAGGCAGCGCAAGGACACTGGCAGCATCTACAGCAAACGCTGTGGACCTGTTGCAGCCTGAACCTGAACACTCACCACCTGTCTGCAGGCTCCTCCCTTCCACAGTAAGCCACACGCCCCCAACCCCGCCTCATGTCTCCGTGGATACACGGCAGCTTTTCATTTTAGGGCAGAAGCCAAGGACCTCCAGAACCTGGTCAGGTTCCCAGAGGATTCCAGCTGACAGTGTGCTCCCTGTGTGCACCCATCTATTGTCCTCTCCAGAGGCAGGACCCGTGCCGGATCAAACAGTCTGTCTACCCACGGCCCCTCCATGATGCCCCGTGAGAGGGCAGGGCTCCATGCTCCTGCAGGCCCTCTCATGGGGGTGTCAACTGCTGTCCAGCTATTTCCCAACCCACCAGGCACCCCGGTCTCCCCCAGAGTATCCCGTCACTCTCAATATCCTCCCTTCTTCTCCAGTGATCCACACACACCATATGCATGCACAGAGATGCACACACACACACGCACACATGCACACACGCAGGCGCACACACGCACATCCCTCAGGCCCCACATTAGCCACCTGCTTTCCATTTTTTAAACATTGCCACTGACGAGTTTTGACAACAGCAAATGCTATTAGGCTAGAAATACTGCTGGGAGCTAGAAAGTCAGATAGTAGGTTTTGATGTTATTCTTTGATAAATAATAAAACCCCCTTGGAAAATTCTATCCCTGTTCTTTAAAAAGCACACCATCTCTACCCCTTGGCATCGACATGTGGTCTGTGGCTGACACAGACCAGCCGCACTCATCAGGTACGCCCCCAGCGCCTTATCTCTCGCACGCAATGCTTCCAGGAGCGGAGCTGGGCTTCTTTGAATTACGTTCTATGCTGTGATGAGATGCAGTCCAGGCTCCTGAAAATAGCCACATGGAAAATTCTGTAACATGTGGATAGACTGAAGCATGTCAGGGAAAGCAAATGAAGAAGGAGAGAGAATCTTGATAAATCTTTCCTTCTGTCCCTCTTTGGGGGCTAAAAGGCCATTCTAGCCCTGCTAGGGAAGACCAAAGCAAAGACAACGTTGGATTACCATTGATAGCCTGAGATCTGCGATTCTGGCTTCACAGCAGACCAGGTGGTCCCCTGCTGAGGCTGCACCCGGGGAAGAGGGAAACAGCACCAGCCAGGAAGGGGCTAGTACGAAACCAGTTAGAAGTCAATTTGTCAACAGCTGAAAATGCAACCTTCCAATGGATTTAAGAATCTCCCGGTCCAGCCTGACCAGGCGGTGGCGCAGTGGATAGAGTGTCAGACTGGGATGCGGAAGACCCAGGTTCGAGACCCCGAGGTCGCCAGCTTGAGCGCGGGCTCATCTGGTTTGAACAAAGCTCACCAGGTTGGACCCAAGGTCACTGGCTCGAGCAAGGGGTTACTCGGTCGGCTGAAGGCCCGCGGTCAAGGAACATATGAGAAAGCAATCAATGAACAACTAAGGTGTCGCAATGCGCAACGAAAAACTAATGATTGATGCTTCTCATCTCTCTGTTTCTGTCTGTCTGTCCCTGTCTATCCCTCACTCTAACTCTCTGTCTCTGTAAAAAAAAAAAAAAAAAAAAAAGAAAAATAAAAAAGAATCTCCCGGTCCTACATGCATTTGCAGCCATCATTCAAAGTGCCTCTAGCACAGGAGCTGCTGGCCCACCTCTATTTGCTCTTGCAAGGAGACTTTCACAGGTGACCTCTTTGCTGTGCCACACAGCTGAGTAGTCATCAGCAATGAAGGAGACAAAGACCTGGCTCTGCTCAGAGGGCCACAGAGGCTAAACACGACTAATACATAGACCAAGTGACACCCACTGACAGGACAACCTGCCAGGGGCCAGACACAGTTACAGGAAGCACCCCAGAGACTTAAGGGTAAGGCGAGGGCAGCCACCCGCGGCTATGCACAGGGCGAAGAGGCGAGAGCCACCCTTGTCAAGCTGGAGGAAAGGGTATTGTAGTAAATACAGTTTCCTATTCCTCTTTTTGGTAAATATCATTGAAGTATTATATACGTACAAGAGAAGTGCATAAATCACAAGTTCCAGGTTTGACAAGTTATCACAAACTGAAAAGACCCATGTAATCAGTACCCAGGTCAAGAAGTAGAATGCCAGCAGGACCCCTCCAAAAGACACCTTTAAAAAAATGTGAACTTAGGTGCCATCTGTTCACTGAGCCAGTGCTCACAAAGCTGTGACCAGCCTAAGGTCATCCTTTCCGAGTAAGCACAAAGGTGTTCCATGGGCTCGTGGTTTCCCAAGAAAGGAAGACACTGTCCCCAAGAACTTATCACATGGTGAGGAGAACAGGCACACACAGAGATAGAACATTATGAAGCAAAATGTGACCAGTGACACTGCACAGAGGGAGGCCCTCCTCTGCCCGCACTCCTCCTATCTACTTCCCCTCTGCCACCTTCTCCCCACAGTAAATATCAAAACCTCTTGGCCTGACCTGTGGTGGCGCAGTGGATAAAGCATCCGCCTGGAACGCTGAGGTCGCCAGTTTGAAGCCCTGGGCTTGCCTGGTCAAGGCACATATGGGAGTTGATGCTTCCTGTTCCTCCTCCCCTTCTCTCTCTCTCCCCTCTCTAAAATGAATAAATAAAATCTTTTAAAAAATATTGAAACTTCTCAGTAACAGAGCAGAGGACATGGCACCAGAATGAGAGTGCCTTTGGCAGTGGGGACAGAAAGATAATGTAACGAAATTTGGGGAAGCAGCCCCATCCTTCATGAGAGCTGTCTTGAGTTTGAATGTTGCCCGTCGGCTGCTGTTCGAATGTTGGAGGCGAGTCCAGTTCACTGCTTAGTGGAAGATATCACCACCAGGTTACAAGAAGCTTTCTCACCTACCTTCTCCCAGGCCAGAGGGACGGAGTGTGTGGTGACCACATGAAGTGGCCAAGCCCTCAGTTCCTCTGAACCACGGTGCTCTCACATGGACCTGTGATTGGTGCTCCACTTCGGTCCTTTTCAAAGTGCCACAGCCTTCTGCCCCTCACCCCAGACTATTTATGCCTTGAAGACTGGACCCCATAGCTCTGTTCCTTAAAAATGTGGGGATGCTAAATGAATGAACTAATAAATGAAGACAAAATTTATAAAAAGAGCCTGACCTGTGGTGGCGCAGTGGATAAAGCGTCGACCTGGAAATGCTGAGGTTGCCGGTTTGAAACCCTGGGCTTGCCTGGTCAAGGCACATTTGGGAGTTGACGCTTCCAGCTCCTCCCCCCCCTTCTCTCTCTCTCTGTCTCTCCTCTCTCTCTGTCTCTCCCTCTCCTCTCTAAAAAAATGAATAAATAAATTAAAAAAAAATTTATAAAAAGAGAAAGATGCTTCATTTTCCCTTCTTTTCTCCATAATGTTCATTTCCAATAAAGTTTCAAGATAAAGAATGTCTAGACTGCTCTGCCTGGCTGGCAGCCCTTCAAAGGCTAGATTCAGAGCCCCCATCACAGAACAGTGGTAGGAAGACAGTCTTCACATCAGAGAAACTACACTAGAAAAGTATTCCTCCTCTTCCCCCACACTCCAGGGTGTGCAAATATAAAGCTTGCATTTGTCTCTTCTGTCAGGCACTTTGGAGTCAAGAGAATATTCAAGTTCAAGGACGGGAGGAGAATCAACACTGGGCAAGAGGGAGAGTTCAGTGTATGAACTACGGGCTGGCCATTCCGCTGGGCTGGGAAGACCTGAGACCTTCCCTTTTCCTGACGGAGGCCAAGGCTTTCCCCCAATTCCTCACTCAAGGTCCCAGCCTAGGACACCATCAGAGTAACCTTCTGAAAAGGTGAATGTTGGACTCCTGGAGCCTGGGCCTGTCCTGGGACAGGGCAACTGCCGTACTCTGGCTGCAGCTGTGGGTGCATCCTGGGCTCCAGGCAGCATCCCACAGCCTGTGCCAGAGGCAGCTCTCAGCCTCCCTGCCCGGGGCTCTGCCATGGGTCAGGGCCGTCCAGGCCCTGGACATGCAGGGAGCTGGCCTTTGGCCACAGGGCAAGGGCTGCCGGACGACTCTCCCTGCAGCCGTCTCTGTAGAGGCAACTCCGAGGGGCATCCACCCAGTTTTAGTGCCATAGACCCCCGTCGGCCCACGTCGTTCTGCTCCCTCCGTCTGTGCTTCCTCCCTCCTGCCTCACTGCCCTTCGCTTCTGTCCCTGCCGTCATGCCCCACTAAACCGGCTGGAGTCCTTGTCTCCGGCTCTGCTTTCAGGGTCCCTAAATACACACAACCAGGGCTGCACTCCGGTGGTACAGAGACTGCTGCTCAGTACCCTTCCCCTGCCCAGGAAGTGTGGTCCCTCGCACCCTCTATGAGTACAAACAAGGTCTTGAAGCCTTATGCTCTTTCTCAACACTAATCATTTATAGGACACTGGCCAGGTGGCAGCACTGTGCTAAGTTGCCTTGTACAGTTTATCTCACTGAGTCCTGAAGACTTCCTATGAGGTGGCACATGTGTCACCCCTGTCATCCAAAGGCTTCAGGATGATATTCTGCTAAATGGTGGAGCCCAAGTTCGACCCATAGGGTTCTGGGTCCAATCTCCCATCCCTAACCATGACCATGGGGCCTCAGCCAATGAGCCATCCACACAAGCACTGGGATACAGCCTTGACAAGGGGAACCACTAAAGGTTTCTTACGGGAGAAAGGACACATAATAGCTGTCTGATTCTGTGATTTGAGGGCTGAGAGAAGCTGTGTGACCTCCTGCTGGGGAACAGTGACGAAGGGAGGCAGGATGTGGCTTGAATTCAGGTCAGCCAGGTACCGTCTCTGAAACCCGAGATCTTATTCCCGCATTGAGAGATGCGGGCTACAGAGACCATTTAGAGTTGGTTCTTGAGGTTAGAAGAGATCATGCACAGTAACCACCTGTGACTAGAGCATAAAAAGCATTCAATCCATGGCAGTCATCAGCAGTATCAACACTGTTCTTAGAATGCTAAAATAATCTCAGAGCACGGGAAGTGGGCCATCCATCACCTGGGACGGCTTCACCAAGGAATGCCAATCACTCCCCACGGGAGTCTTGAATGCCTACAAACACCACCAGTGCCCAACACTGGCCCCAAAACTTCCAGTGATGGATAACCTGCCACCTTCTGGTCTCTGTACTTAAAAAAAATAAAAAATAAAAATAAAATAAAATAAAATAAAAACTTTCTTGTACAGAATAGGATGCTCTATTTCCCTGTAGGGCAGCTGTTCAGGCCCTGGCCCTACTTCTTTGAGATCTGAAAACCTGTCCACTCCGTCCATTCAATCCCCCTGAGCAGCCACCTGAAGTGTCCTTTCTCCAGACCACACAGCACCAGGCTCCCACGCCAGAGCAGGGCCGTGGCACCACGCCTACTCCTCACCACCCAGCCTGTGTCTCCCATCTGCCAGACCATGGTCCTGAGGGCTGACCATGTCCATCCCAAGGCTGTCTACCAAGCATGGAGGGGAGCAGGATTAACTCCTCTCTGGATGGGAAACCCATTCTTCTAGAAAGACAGGAAACCTGAACAAACCTGAACACAATCGATACAACCTTGAGTCTCATTTGCCCCATAGAAGCCGGTGACCTTGGGAAAATTACTTGAGATCCTTGAGCCCTGAGTGCTTGATCTGTAAAATGCAGATGATGAGTATACAACCTCAGAGGGCAGCTGTGAAAATGAGTTGAGATAATGTACACAGTGCCCTGGGTAGTGCCTGCCACACAGACAGCACTTGACAAACACAACCTGCTCCCCCAGGACGTGAAAGGCAGACAAGGAAGCTGTGAGCCACTTCTGAGGGTGACGTTCCTGAGCCACATCTTCATCCCCACACCTAGGCATAAAGGCTTTCTGCCAAACTAAGAGCTTTCTGTATTTATCTCCCTCATGTTTCGTTTTTTAAGATATGTTCCCTCATTACAGGTGGTTGGACTTTTTTGAATCCCTCTCCTGCTCTCATATGAGTAAGGCAGAGTTGCCCTCAGTTCAGTCAACACCCATGCCATCTGCGTCTGGGCACACTTCTCACTTTCAGTATGTTGCCATGTAGCTGAGTTTTGGCTAATAATACATGGGCAGAAATGAGATGCATCACTTCTTCATATTGCCCTTTAAAATCCCCCCTACCCTTTCTCTTTCTTAGTCACATGAAAAGAAACACCTGAAGTCCTAGCAGATGGTGAGCCAAAGACAGAAAGCTCCTGGGTCCCTGAGTCACTGTATGGAAGGGGGTCCGCTGAGCAATGCATTGCACCTTGTAAGAATGAGAAATAACCTCCTGAAGTATTATAACAGCTAGTAGTTCAACAAGGTACTTTGTGCTCATCTTACAACTTTATGAAATTCATAAAGTGGGTGCATATGCTCTCAGTGCCCCCATCAGAGTCACAGGAGGGGTGCTGGATGATAAAGCCCTGCAGGGAGCACCAGGCTTGGCCTTGGGGAGACTCACTGCATGACATGAGGTGGCAAGAGCTAGTGGCGGATGCTGGCAGCAGACCCTGAGCACTGTGGGTCCACATGCAGGGATTCTGACACAGGCTTGATTGTTCTTGTGTTCACCTGTTTGCCATGTGCAATTAATAGAGCTGAACAGGCCCTGATTGAAAATCCCTTAATCCAGAGAGTTCCGTGGACTTGTCCGAAGTCCAACAGCTGGTGAGTGGCAAAGCTGAAGTCTCTTGGTTTTGAGTCCAGGAGTTAATCCCTGTAGGCAGACATTTTGGTAGAACGAGTCAAGGTCCCATAAAGGGCACTCTCTTTTTCTGACACTTGCTGCTCAAATGGCTCTTCTAAGTCACTTGAATGCAGAGAATAAGAGTAGCTCTGTCCTTCTCAGAACAATTCTTTGACACACTTGCCTGCAATAAAACACTGAAGACATGCTCCTTGGCAGCATGTGTCAGGCCAAGGCCAAATTCAACACCTGCCTAAAGGCAAACCGTGGACTAAGAACAACACCTCTGTCCTTATTGCTAGGAAACAGAAACTTGGTAATTACATTACATCTAATGAGAGGCCCACATTTCCAGAATTCTATTTTTTTTTAATCCGTAAATACTGGCTTTCCCATGGAAGCAGCTTACTTTCAACCTCCTGTGCTTTTTGATGTTTAATTAAAAGGTCCCCAGCACTCACTGTGACTGCCCTTACAAGTTGGCTCAGAATCAGCTTTCTTTTCCTTCCTGAATGCTCTAAGTCTAAGAGTTCCTGGAGCCACTCTCCTGCAGGCAGCAAGGGGTCCAGACAGGTGAGTCAGAGTTTTCGTACAGGCATCGGCCACCACGGAGTGCTGAAGCCCAGCCAGCCTCCTTTTCCACAGCTGGACAACAGGATGGATGGGATCCTGCAAGGTCCCCGGACCTGGCACACAGCATGTGCCCTTACACTTTTTTTTCCACATATTTACTAAATAAGTTAAACCTCAGGAAGGAATTTTGTACGAGAGGTTTTAGCAGATGCTGTTGGTGGCTGCCCGCATCCTCACCTTGACTAATGCGGGGCACACTGGCCTGACTTCCACCTGCCAGCACCACACCTCTCAGCCCATGCCCAGCCAGCTTCACCCATGCCCAGAAATGTCAGGGACACAATGACCTTGGTGCCCTTATCAGCCAACAAATGACGGGGCTGTGGATGAACAGCCCTTTCCCTCTGGGGTCCTGAGTGCTCTACGCTGCCTCCCAGGTCCCAATAGGGACTGAGCTCCAGTTGCCTACAGTTATAACTCCCCTTCCTCTTCTCTTGTCTCAATTTCCTGTTCCCCAAATGGCACTACAAAATGAATGACTTGCCCTTCAGTCCTTGACCCTGGGCCCGCTTCTAGGAGATCCCAAACTAAGACAAATGCATTGTGTATGAATACACATCTGTTCTTCCCGGGTTAGAAAACTATGAATTCTGCTTCTGTTGTCTTCTGATGTGCTGCCTGTCCTCTTTTCCAGCTCCATGAGGTCCGCATTGTCGATGTAGGAGGGATTGAGTGCCACCTAAGTCAGTGGAAGTGATTGGCTTGGAAAGAAACATGCCACCCTCTATCACAGTGGCTGTTTCTGGGAGCGGCAAGTGACGGGAGCAGGGGGTGATTAGGACTGGGGGTGTGGATATTATATGTAGTGCAGCACTGGCTTTTATTAAAGAGACACATAGCAAATATAATACAAAGTCACTGACACAGTTCTGGTTGGCGATTATGCAGAATATATTAAATTATCTTTGTACCTTTCTATATTTTAAAAATATCTGAAATAAAATAAATATTAAAATACAATTAACCGGAATTTGTGGGATGCAGCAAAATTGTCTTTAGAAAACTTATAGTATTGTATGAATATATTATAAAACAAAGTTTCAAAAGCAACAATCTAAGCTTCCACCTTTGGAAACTAAAAAAGGAAAAGCAAATTAAATCCAAAGTAAAGAGAAGAAAAGAAATATTAAAAATTAGAGCAGAAATCAACTGCAAAAATTTAAAACTCAAAGGCAACAGAAAAAAAATCAATGAAGCCGAAAGCTGGTTCTTTGAAAAGATCAATAAAATGGATTAACCTCTAGCCAAGCTATCAGAAAAAGAAAATACAGACTACTAATCTAATATCAAAACTGAAAAGGGGCTATCACTACTGATCCCATGGACATAAAAAGGATAGTGAAGAAATAACATCAATAAACTCTGTGTCCACAAATTGATAACCAAGATGAAATGGACCAATTCTTTGAAAGACACGATCTACTAAAACTCACATAAAAAGAAATAAACAAGTGCCTGACCAGGTGGTGGCGCAGTGGATAAAGCGTTGGACTGGGATGCAGAGGACCCAGGTTCGAAACCCTAAGGTTGCCGGCTTGAGCACAGGCTCATCTGGCTTGAGTGTGGGCTCATCAGCTTGAGCACGGGATTGCTGGCTTAAGCCCAAGGTTGTCGGCTTGAGCCCAAGGTTGCTGGCTTGAGCAAGGGGTCACTTGCTCTACTGTAACCCCCCAGTCAAGGTACATATGAGAACACAATCAATGAACAACTAAAGAGCTGCAACAAAGATTTGATGTTTCTCATATCTCTCTCTTCCTGTCTGTCTGTCCTTATCTGTCCCTCTAAATTTCTCTGTCTCTGACAAAAAAAAAAAAAAGAAAAAGGTAAGTTGAATAGGCCTCTATCTATTAAAGAAATTGAATAAATAATTTATAACCTTCTAAAAGAGAAAGCACCAGACCCAGATGGGTTTGCTGGTGAATTTCACCAAACTTTAAAGAAAGACAGTATCCTAATTCTCTATAATCTCTTATGGAAATTAGAAGTAGAGACAATACTTTCTATGAGGCCAGTATCACCTTAATACTAAAGTGGACAAAAAAAAATTACAAGAAAGAAAAATTATAGAACAGTATTTCTGTACAAAGTATTTTGAACAAAGATGCAAAATTTTCAACAAAATATTAGGAAGTCTAATCTAACAATATATAAAATAAATTATATGTTACAACCAAGTGGGATTTAGCTTTATTCCAGGTACATAAGGTAGGTTCAACATTTGAAAAACAATTAGACAATGTTGAAAATCACATCAACAGGCTAAAGAAGAAAAATCGTATGATTATATCAATAGATGCAGAAATAGCATTTAATAAAATTCAACACCTATTCATGAATTTTCAAAAATGCTCAGCAAGTTAGGAATAGAGAAAGGATTTTCTCAACCTGGTAAAGGACATCTGCAGAAGTATCCAGCTACCCTCACAATTAATGGTGATAGAGCAGATGCTTTATTAACTGCCCAGCACCCTTGGCATTCCCTGCATGGAGCTGGGCCTGCTCTGTGGGCAGAGAAAGCCCTCACACAGGAAAGAATGGGCGCCAAAGGAATGTGGGTGGAGCACCCACTGCTCCATGTCACGCCAACCACTTAGCAGTAAAAGTAACAGTGAGAAACTAGGAGCTTTTCCCCTAAAATCAGGAATAAGACAAGGATGTGCTCTCTCACCATTATTTCGGTGGGGTCCTCAGGAGTCACCTATTTAGACCAACAAAAATTTGTACAAAATTATATAACATCTAAATCATTCACAGGTGCTTCACAAGAACATCTCTGAGCTGAGTAATCTAGCCAAATCAACCTGTTTTGGGGGTCCATGTTATTCTCCTAGTAGATGATTTTGGGTTTGCTTTCAACAGAAGAAAAAAATTAAATAAAACCAGGAAAAAAAGACAAAAGAAAAAAAATGTTTCTGTGCTCCTACAAGGCTTTAAAAGTAAAAGGACACTGCTTGAGATGAGTGAGGCTTGACCCTCAGACCTGGGATGACTGCCCAGTGACATCACACGCGCTGCTCAATGCAGGACGAGGTCGCGGAACAGGCTGCAGCCGCTATGCGGTGTCAGGCCTGCTGGTGGCCGGTCACCTGGAGGCCTCCGTGGAGATGCATACAGCTGCTGAATGGGCATGTACGTACAGTGGGGAGGAGGCTCAAATTGAAGGCAATAAGCCTTGTTTACAAAGAAGCTGCTTTGAATTTTAGAAAACCACAGGCAGAGGCCGTCCTCACTGTGGCTGTACAGTGTCTCTGGCGTGACTTAACATGCTCCCACAGGCCGCGGGCTGAAGTCTGTCGGTCACCCTGCAGGCACACAGGGCACAGAGGCCAAGGTGCGCTGGCTGGCCACATTGCACATCGCCCCTGCCAAGCCCAACAGGCAGAGGGTCAGGCAGAGCCCAGCGAGGAAGATCTCCAAGATCATCTTTCCACATCACTAGGAAAGTGTCACTGTGCAAACCAGGCCTCCCTGAAAAACCTCCTTTTAAAAGTTCAACTCACCCCCTTGGAAGTGGTAAAAGGCCACTTTATTCTGTCAGAGGCCCCTGTATGTGCGAGGCCGGCACTGCCCTTTCTGAGCTGCGTGCACCGGCCCAGGTGCTGAGGACTCACCGCCTCAACTGGTATCTCTACACAACGACTATTCTACCTTCTGAGAACACAGGGTCACTGCGTTCACCCTTGAAGTGAGAACACCAATGCCAGAACCTTTCAGGGGAACCACTGTGTGCCCCACGGGCTCACGTGGGAGTCAGGAGTGTGCACAGAATATTTTTCTGAAAATACAGCAGGTCCCTGCGCTGGCCTCATGAACACGCCTTCACTGTCCTGTGGAGAAGTGGCTGTGAGGGAGTTTCGGGAATCGTGAGTGAGAGGCAAGCATGGCCAACAGCTATGCCCCAGCAGCTGTGGGAAGAGGGTACAGGAGCCCGGAGACGGGAGCGGAGCACACACCATGCAGACAGGCTTGCTGGCATCTGCCCACCAGAGGAAACCCCTTTTCCTTAGACACCCGGGTGCTCCAGAGACTCACAGAGCAGTGTCATGCTGTGATACCCCAGGTGACAGCTGGCATCACTGTCCCGAGTGTTTAAATAAACCTGCCCAGATAACCCCATCCTCCGCATGGAGTGGGAGACCCAATGTTCTCCCCACCACCTTCGGGGGATCCTGAGGGCACTCTGTTGACCGAGTCACTCCTTGCTCTTTCTTCTGATGTCTGACTCTCAGACTGTGTTCTATTTCTTCCCTCGTTTTCTCCTCCCTACATCAGCACAGCCCATTGCCTTTGACCTCCCCAGAAAAGCATCAGTCACAGAAGGACATTATAATGCCAATATTTACTGAGTGCCTACTGATGGCCAGGCATTAGATAGACACCGAAGATACACAGGGGAGCCAATAGGCATAGTCCACAGGGAAGACAGACAAGGAACAAATAAACAATTCAATAAGGGGCCAGAATTTATTACAAGTGCTGTGAGGGCAAGAGGGTTCTATGAAGGAGAAGAATAGAGAAGGATGTGACTTAATTCAGGGGTTCAGGAATAGCCTTGCCAGTGAGGGAATGTTCACACCGGGATTGAGGGATGAAAAAGAGGCAACTATGGTTGGTGGGAAAGTGTGAGCATTTTGAAAAGAGGTAACATCTATGCAAAGGCCCTGTGGTGAGAAGGCTCACCTACTTGGAGGAGAAGGAAGACTAGTAGAGCTGGAGGTGTATGAGTCAACTTTCTCTTGTGCTCCCGGCCACCCCCACATACACACCCTTAAACACTCCTCTTGATTCTGTGACTCATCCATAGCCCAACACCAAAACTTTTCTAACTGAAGTGAGAAAAGATTCCTTTCTAGAGCCTGTGAGAATGTGAGTCCAGGTTAATGGTGGGCATGGACCCAGCTTCCTGGGGAATGTGGTAGGATAGAGCAAGACAGATGAGAGCTGCAACCACACAGCCATCTAGGGTCCATTGTCCAGTGGCTGTCTACCAGCCACACAGCTCCTGACAGGATCCAGCCAGAAATGGGAGGGAAGACATCCCCTGGAGAGGCCCCTTGGAGTACCAGGACCTCTAAACCCAAGTGAGCACACTGCATGTTTTTCAGATGGAGAGCAAGGGTTCTTTTTCATACTCATGTGTGAAGCCTTAGGAATCAAAGGGTCACATTACATAGTGACAACAGAATGAGATGAAATTCTGTTTGGGTATTTTTGCTGGGAAATCAGAGGAGACTATACTCAATCTGAAGAATCAGAGGTCATCTAAGACCCATCAGTGGCTTAGCACGAATCATGGCTGCTGCTTCCCCACCCCAGCCCTATGACACGGGGCCAGGCACTGACCCTCTTAGTTTAACTATCTGGGCAAACAGAAATACTACTGTGTTAGTATGCAGTATACTGATAACTGTCCTCACATAGTATGACGATTAAGTGGGCTGATACGTGTCAAGTTCTCAGAACAATATCTGGCACATGGTAGGTACTCACTAAAGTTAGCTATTATTATTTCTTTATTTGTATTTGAAATGAGGAAAACCTCAAGCCCGTCTCCAAACCAAATATTTGTAGGAAGGAAACACCAGCATTTCATTCTGTACAGGGAGTTTCAGGTGATTGAGCTGAAGACCCAAGAGACAAGAATACGAACATCTGGGTCATTATGCCATCCATTCTTGGAACCAGTATGGGCAATGCATGGGCTAGTAAAGCATGTGAGATAAAACACTTCTCTCTGTTCTACCTTTCTCCTGTAACCACTAACCGGTCCAGCTGGAAGGGACCCTAAAGATAAAGAAAGCTGCTGTAGGGTTTCACTGGGCACATGAAATGACTACAGTCACCTCTGCATTGAGCCCACAGGTCAGCGCCCGCCAGGACTGGGGTCTCCAACCGGGTGCCCGTGCCTGGGGAGACAGTGCTGTGAAGGTGACTGTGAGTCTTTTAAGCACATAGTAATTGCCCTGAAGTATCCCCTAAATGTCTAGCGCTCAACTACGACTACAACATCTATCCAAATAGATCATTTTCAATTTTTAACATTTTCAGTGGGCAGATGACTCTGGGCTCTAAATATTTCTCCTTGAAGTTGTATTTTCTGCTGTAGTGTAGGGCATACATAATGACAATACATTCTTTTTATCAAAGTACTTTTGTATGCTGTTTGGTGTAGAAATGTAAAAATGTACAAAAGGCAAGCCCACAACCAGGCAGGGGCTTTCGCCAACAGTCCCCTTTGACCTCCCCGTGGAGCTGTGAGGTAGTGCTGTTATGTTCATTGCACACGGGTAAATACAGGTTCCGGGAAGTTCAGTCAACGGCCCAAATCTTTCCAGCTGGTAAGTGACTCAGCCCGGATTTGATCCTGGACTTGGCTGTCTTGGGAGCCTCTTATTCCTTCATTACAGACTGCCTCCGAACAAAGAGGAAAGCATCTTGTCATCATCTTGGCAAAATCCAACACCAGTGTAATTGGTTCATTTGATCAAAAAGCACCTGTTAGAAGAGGTCCAGAGTACCCCGGACTCGTGGCAACACAGAGGAAGACGACTCGTGGTTGTTCTGTAGTTTCCAAAACTAAGAGACTGCACTGCTGTGCGATGCTAGCAGGCAGGAGGGGTTCCTTCCTTCAGGTGTGCAGTAAGCATTTGTTCTCTGCATCCATGTCTCTGATTAGGCATGATGTGAGCTCCAAGTTTCAGGAAAAAAAAAAAAAGGCAAGTTCCTAAATGTAAGACTGTCAAATCCCTTTTCCCTTAATTATCCAGAACAAGTCAGCACCCAGAGGCACCTGTAAAACCTGTAAAAGGCATTCAGAAAAAGAGCGAAGACACCACGCTGCCCTGCAGGGACTGTGAACACTCAAACAGCAAGTTCTCAAAGAATACAGTCGTTCAGGTTCCACGACATTCTCCATCCTGCCCAGCCGCAGAAATGCTATAGCTGCAGCGTAAACTTTTTTTGGCTGAGGTCACCCGGAAAATGTTTACTAATTTGTTCCCACCATGCACTGAACTCAAAGGAGTGCCCCTTCTTCTCTCATGTTGTTTAGCTGTCGCTCTCTGCAGAGCCTTCCAGAGCCTCTCTCAGCAGAGCCACCAGCGGGGACTGAGGAACACCGGGTCTGTGAACTTCATGGGAGAATAACGCTCTGTGATTTATTTGTGTCAATGCCCATGAAAATTCCTTATATGGGGGTTTCTGTGAACACAAATGTAGCCCTAAACCTTTACTCATCTTGTTTGATAAACCACTGGAATGTTGGCTTGGGGATGCAAATGAACCATGTCTGTTAGTTTCTGAATTCTAAAGCTTTGACATCTGGGCCCTTGCTGACCCTGGAGGGGCTGCCTTCTTCAGTGGTAGCCAATTCCTAGAGGTAGGGAACCATGAGTATTCTTTTTCAAATGCAAACCAACTGAACCAGAGTCCATACCCTAACTATCTCCTCTAGGTGGCTCTCTCTGGGCCACTATCTGCCTCCCCAGTGTGGTACCCAGGCCCAGGTACAAGGAAACTAGGTACCGCAGAGCTTACTGAAATTATTCAAACAAGCCGACCCTAAGCCTCCTTACCCTGCCTCATACGTTCCTTCCAGGAGAACCATAGTAAAGGCTTTGCGGACAGACCCTCCCTCATTGCCTCCTGACCAACCCTGTGCTTCTGTGTTGCCCTGTGTGGCGTGGCATGGCATGTCCCCTTCTTGTAGAAATTATGAGGGCCTGACCAGGAGGTGGCGCAGTGGATAGAGCATCGAACTGGTATGCGGAGGACCCAGGTTCGAAATTCTGAGGTTGCTAGCTTGAGTGGGGGCTCATCAGCTTGAGCATGGTATCATAGACATGACACCATGGTCGCTGGCTTGAAGCCCAAGGTCACTGGCTTGAGTCCAAGGTCACTTGCTTGAGCAAGGGGTCACTCGCTATGCCCCCTGGTCAAGGCACATATGAGAAAGCAATCAATGAACAACTAAGGAGTCTCAACAAAAAATTGATGCTTCTCATCTCTCTCCCTCCCTGCCTGTCTGTCCCTCTCTCTGTCTCTCCCTCTGTCTGACACACACACACACACACACACACACACACACACACACACAACAAATTATAAGGGACACACTGTGTTTTCCTCTCCTGACAGGTTGGCCTTACCATATCTCAAATTCTCTATTAATATGTCATATTTTAAAACAAGATTGAACTTTCTACTCCACAGCCAATCTCCCACAAGACAGAAGAAAAATCTGGTGGTTTTATCCTGCTTTTCAAAGAAGAAACCCAAAAGTTGTGATGGAAAAAAGAATCAAAAGTATCAAAAGCGCAGACACAAGTTTAATACTCTGCGCATAGGAAAATTTTACCTAAAGTGACCTGAGTTTAGTCACTGCCTGATTCAAATGAAAAGTCTTGGAGCATTGTCCCTGTACAACATTCACTGACTTCTGAGGGTCTGGATTCTGAAACCTCATTAGTTTTTGTAAGAGCGCTCTGTGATTTGACCCAGTTTCTACTCCCCAAGTCTGAAAATAAAATATAGATGTTTTCTGTATAAGGATTTGGTCGTATGTCATTAATCCACTAATAAAGTCTAAGGCCATACTGCTCCACACAGACCTCGAAATGTCCCAGACGATACACCATGGAGGAAGCACATGTCCCATTAAACCCTGTAGAGATAGCTACTTGCAATGAATAAAATACAGTAAATCATCACTTAAATTCCTCAATAACTTACGCGCCTTTAAGTGAAATAACATATAACGAAACCAATTTTACCAAAGGCTAATTGATAGGAACAAGAGTTACGTTCCTACAGCATCTCATGAACAGCTTACTGAGACAACAGTGTGCCAAACAGCGTTACGTGAGGACCTGCTGTATCCGTATCTTAATTGGAACTAGCTGAAGAATAAAATTACATTCCTTCCAAAATTATTCAAGATACGGACAACTGCAACCACCACGAGGCAAAGGAGGTTCATCAAAGACTCAAAACATTCCCACGGATTTATACTTCTCACAATTTACAGTATTAATTTAGTGTTTTAAGATGCTTTGGTGAACACACACTAAATAATGCATCTGGCTACTAAGAGCTGGCAAATCGCTCCCTTAATGGGCGGTCACAGCACAGCTGAGTGGGTCCCTGCGGTGTAACGTTACACACTCTTTAATCAGCCAGACGGGACCCCCAGCTACCGACGGGAGTCTTCCTTCCATTTCTGTTGATGATTTTTTTGTTTTCACTTATGAATGACTTGGACCTTGAGATTCACGTGTCATGGTGAAATCAGACTTACACTCTGAATTCTCCATGGGGTCACTTGCCTCAGTGGGAACTGGGGGCCATGAGAGGAAGCCCCATAGGCTACCAAAAGTGGTCATGGAAAAGAGTAACCCAAGACTTTAAAATTTTTCAGGCATTTTTCTTGTCTTCTATGATTGATTGAGCTTTTCTTGTAACTCTGAAATTTTCCATGGTTTATTACAATGATTATGAAGATTGCATATAAACTTGTTTGATTTTTGTCAAAATGATGTCAGGTGACTGCTCCTCTGCTCAGAAGGTCTGCTCTGGGTTTGGGTTTGCTAAGCGCTATATTTATACAATGATACGTTTCCTTAGCCTCAGTGCAAAGACCTCTACCCCCCTCCACCCCACCCACCCCACTGATGTCTGTCCCTGAACCCAACCTGATACAAAGGGCATTTTGGGAAATTGGGGAAGTTAGAGGAGCATCTCCTCTCAGACAAGGTCACTCCACTTAAACCAGTAGAACCCAGACCTGATTTTTAATGACCCTAAATCAAAATGATTCCCTAACCCTGTGCAGTGTTATAGTCCACTGCCACCAAAGAGTGACACCGTAACCCTGAACAGTGTTATAGTCCACCGCCATAAAGAGTGACACCATAACCCTGTACAGTGTTATACTCCACCGCCACCAAAGAGTGACACCATAACCCTGTACAGTGTTATAGTCCACTGCCACCAAAGAGTGACACCGTAACCCTGTGCTGTGTTATAGTCCCCACTACCCAGAGCGACACTGTAACCCTAAGCAGTGTTATAGTCCCCACCACCCAGAGTGACACTATAACCCTGTGCAGTGTTATCGTCCCCACCACCCAGAGTGACACCGTAACCCTGTGCAGTTTTATCATCCCCACCACCCAGAGTGACACCGTAACCCTGTGCTGTGTTATCGTCCCCACCACCCAGAGTGACACCATAACCCTGTGCAGTGTTATAGTCCCCACCACCCAGAGTGACACCGTAACCCTGTGCAGTGTTATCATCCCCACCACCCGGAGTGACACCGTAACCCTGTGCTGTGTTATCGTCCCCACCACCCAAAGTGACACCGTAACCCTGTGCTGTGTTATAGTCCCCACCACCCAGAGTGACACCATAACCCTGTGCAGTGTTATCATCCCCACCACCCAGAGTGACACTATAACCCTGTGCAGTGTTATCGTCCCCACCACCCAGAGTGACACCGTAACCCCGTGCAGTTTTATCATCCCCACCACCCAGAGTGACACTATAACCCTGTGCAGTGTTATCGTCCCCACCACCCAGAGTGACACTGTAACCCTGTGCAGTGTTGTAGTCCCCCACCACCCAGAGTGACACTATAATCCTGTCCCCCACTGCCCAGAGCAGTGGTTCTCAAACTTTTTGAAGTCAGGGCGAACTTAAAATCCTACAAATAATTGTAGGCACACTATATACAAATTTCTGAGAAATATGTTATAATAATTGTCAAATATTAAAGAAAAAATATAAAATCCAAGCGTGCTTTTATGGTAATTAAACAAAATAAATACGACAAAATTAAATTTATTCTGACATTAAAAAACATTTTTGTTACATTTTTTGAGTTATGCTTTTCAGAATTTGTAAAAAGGAGGGGTTAAAAAATAAAAAAAATGACAAGAGCCCTGGCCGATTGGCTCAGTGGTAGAGCGTCGGCCTGGTGGACAGGAGTCCCGGGTTCAATTCCCGGTCAGGGCACACAGGAGAAGCGCCCATCTGCTTCTCTACCCCTCCCCCTCTGTCTCTCTTCCCCTCCTGCAGCCAAGGCTCCATTGGAGCAAAGTTGGCCCGGGCACTGAGGATGGCTCTGTGGCTTCTGCCTCAGGTGCTAGAATGGCTCTGGTTGCAACAGAGTGATGCCCAGATGGGCAGAGCATCGCCCCCTGGTGGGCATGCTGGGTGGATCCCGATTGGGTGCATGCAGGAGTCTGTCTGACTGCCTCCCTGTTTCTAACTTCAGAAAAATACAAAAAAAAAAAAAGGCAAGAAAGTTATCTTTTTATAGACATAGATACATTCTTAGTAAGATTTAGTAAATTCGGCAAGTCCCAGTGCGAATGTGTTAAGTTTTTTCATTCTTGTGTTTATGAGAAACATGAACCTGATGTGTCCTAGTGATTTCCTCAATGTTTGGGCATATATTTGAAAGGCAAACTTTCATTTCTTCGTCAATACATTGAAGCATTCCTCTTTTTATTCTTAATTGTGTTGAGTGCAGAAAACCCCCACCATACATATCATCTTAACTTTACACCAAACAAAGGATAGAAGAAACTTGCCTCCAGTCTTTCCGGGGAACATGGGGGGTAGTGTAAACAATCCAGCACTACAGCTTAACAGCCTTTTGCAATCTAATCAGGCAAGTGAGGTGGGAGGTGGGTAGACTGTCAGCTTACAGCCAATTGCCCACACCTCTGTCCCCCAAAAATCTAAACTCCAAAAACCCTGTTGGTTTTTTGGTCCCCAACAGGCACATATTTCTCTGGAGTACAATAGGGCGCACCTGGAAATCTTCTAGGACGCACCACTGCACCCTGGCACACACCTTGAGAACCACTGACCCAGAGTGACACTATAATTTTGTGCAGTGTTAATGTCCCCCCACCAGAGTGACCCTATAACCCTGTGCAGAGTTATAGACACCCCCCCCCCAGAATGTCCTTATATCTGAGCCACACTCCCCATAGCGCACAACCTCGGTGTTTCTCGGTGCTGATAAGAGTGGAGCCTGCATGTTGCTCAGCTGTATGCTGAGAGAACACCCCATAAATTCAGAGAAAACACCATATCAGCAAATAATTATTTGACTGAATTTATCTTTTTCAAAAAGCGAACCTATTTCTTTAGTGAATTGCTGTTGATGTCCTGTTTCAAATCAGTACGAAAGCGCGTGGGGTCGCTGCTTCTGACTTGAGGTTATTTTTCAGTTGACCTCTTACTCTGCTCCGTGCAGGGGTGCAGGGAGGGCTCACTGCGGCTGCTCACCTGGCTGGGGACGGCTGACACACCTCACCCACCGACCACGGGATCCACCGCCACATTGGTGGGGACACCAAGGCAGCCCGTCCCTGAGGCAGGATTTCCTGGAGGGTGGCGCTGGCTCAGTGGTTCCCTGGTGGCCCTGCGGAAACTACCGAGGCTGCACGGAGTCCCCGTCTGCACTGCCTTCCCTTCCGTCTCCCTCCTCCACTGGGCAGGGGGAGCAGCGGTGCTCTTCACAGGCATTCCGGGACAAGGTCCTTGCATGTTTCACGTGTCCTGGCATCTGCATCCCCGAGGCTCCCACAGCGAACTGAATGTCCCCAGAGGCAAAGCAGAGGGCACAATGCAAGGCCTCACCAGACTGTGTCACCATTCTCTTCGGACCACCCACCAGCCAGGTGGAAACATCACCAGTTTGTACGGGCCACTCTCCCCAGGCCCCAAAGCCCAAGGCTCTCCTACCCCAGGAGACACACGACAGGGCTGAGGGCTGGCAGAGAGTGCGAGGCCCAGACTCTGTAGAGGCCCCCTACTGGGTCAGGGTCAAAGGAAACTGCAGAGGCCAAGACCCAAGGCAGGAATGATGGAGGGGGGTGCGACTGAGTCTGTTGTGTGTGGTGTGTGTTATGTGTATGTTCTTGTGATGCTGTGTGCATATGTCTGAGTGTGCACTGAGTGTGTGCATGCGTGCAACCGTGTTTCTGTTTACACATGCATGCAGGTAGGTGTGCATGCCTACGTGTGTACATGTATACTTGTGTGCACATGTGCCTGTGTGTATGGAGTATGTGTGCACATCTGTGCATGTGTGCAAGAGTGTATCTGTGGTCACAGGCTGGGGCAGGGCCTCCCATGGGAGCTGCTACCATGGGTCAGCTGCGCCTTCTGCACCGTCTTCCCAGCCAGCTCCTCCCTGAAGGCTGTGGAAATAAATCCTACAGTACAGGCTCTGCTTCCCATTTCCACGCAATCCACTGGGAGAGCCCTCTCCCTCCACCCTCTTTCTTTTCTTCCTTCCCACTTTCTCTACTTTCCTCCCTCTCTCCACTGCTCCCTCCCTCCCTTCTTTTCCTCTTTCTCCCCCAGTGCTCTCCTTTCTCTTTGCTTTCTTTTGGCCTCAGGCCTTAGGTCTGATTTGAGACCGCACCTGCCTGAGCAGGGAGCCGAAGGACAGCCCTCCTTGGATTTTCTGTCTTCTCTGCTTCAACCCTCCTTCCTGTCTTTGGTGAGAAAGGTATCTCTACCAGGTCTCTGTAACCACCGCCATCAGAGATCAGGGTTCCGGACCCAAACCAAAGATGGGCTCCCCCCACTAAGCCTCAAAATCTTCGCTAGAAGGAAACTGGTAGGATAAAGTGGGTGGGGAGGGGATGGGAGGGGAGGAAGGGATTGGACCGAGCCCCTCCCCCTTGGGCCCCAGTCCCCTGCAGGGCACCCTGCAGCCAGTAGCAGTGGGCAGCCTTCCCAGCTTCCACTCTATTTAATCATGGGCCCAGCCCCTCCACCCCCTTCCTCTAAGCTGTGCAGACAGGCTTTCCCACTGCAGCCCTGGATTAAAAATGAGAGATTTATTGCCGGGAAATTCTCCTTGCTTTAGGGTGACATAACTTTAAATCAGATGACGAGCACGTAATCAGCCACACGAAGGCTGCCTTTTATGGGTCAGTCAGAAATAAAGATGGAGTGGCTGCGTGGCACTCGCCCGTGACAGCGTATTTATGAGCTGCTCGGGTGAACAGATATAGTTTCTGCCGGCCCAGGGGCATTATTTATTTAGCAGCTCAGCACTGCTTTGGAGACGGTCCTCCATAAACCTCGCCGTCAAGTAACGGGGAGGGGGATCCCAGCATATTAAAATGACACAATAAATTCGAGCCCCATTCCCCCACCATCCACATGAGCACGAGTCTCTCCCCTGGACCGAGCCAGACTCGAGAAGACAGCAGCTCCGGACTCTGGGGAACAGAGTGGTAGAGACGCTATGTGTGTTGATCACCTTCGTGTTTATTTACACGACACTCCTGAGGTTGATCTTCTAGATTTTTTTAACCAAAGAAATGAGAGGTGCAGTACTGCTTGAGTAACCTAAAACACAAGTGAATTCTCTTTTTCCAAACATCATTAGGTTAAACCACTGGAAACTGGCATTTCTGCATGTTATAAGTGGTCCAATAAAGTCAGCTTCAAGCAGGAGCCCCTCAATTCTTTTCTTAAATAAGACAATAGCGGTAAAGACGAGAACAGCACGGGTGGCAGCTCGTTAGCTTTGTCCACTGGCGTCCATCTCTTCCCACACTGAGTAAGCTTCAGAGCAAGGACACGGGCTGCTGCTAACTACACCACCCTGGGGGACCTTATTTCATCTGTTTACAAATCAGCACTATATTTCCTTTAGAATGTGTACGGGCAGAGAGAGGTATAGGAAGCCCCAGAGGAGGGGGAACTCAGAGATGGAGAGAAAGCACCCCTGGTTGCTGTTGCTAAGAAAAATCAGCCGAGTAGACCACACTGTCTTTAAATCATACATTGAAAATATACCTAAAGTGCAGACAAGGGCATTCTGTGTCTGCAGACCGCACTCCTGTACACAGCCTTTCTACAGTCCCATGGGACAGGCAGGTGGTAGCCCCACTGGTGGAGAGTTCCCACAGGGGAAGGAGCTGCCGACCCGCCCAACAAGCCCCCTTCTCGGAAGAAGAGACTGCATCTGGAGTGGATGAGAACTCAGAGGCCCACTCCATGGCCTCTCCTCCCCCGCCTCCCAGATCAGGACTCGGGGTCGCCCGTGCCACCCCTCCCCACGCAGAGGACGGCACTCACACCACTGAGTAGACCGGAAGCTTCCTTTTGGTCTGTTGTCCTGGACATTTCATCCTTTCAGAGAAAAGGAATGTTTGTATACAATGGCGGTGGCAAGACTCGACTACCCAGAAGTCGTACTTCCTTCACATCCTCACTTTCAACGAGGATTTCTCAGCCCTTGCTGAGGTGCCATGAACCCTCATCAGGCTTTTATCCGGAGAAGTCAGCGAGTGTCTCTTGACTCCTATTGAACACACAGTACTAACACTATGCAGAATGGGTTACCAGGTCCATCCCACCGAAAGTTCAAGCCAGCAAACAGAAACAAGAATGACTGGGTTTGCGTGGCATGAGAAAGACTCTTAGAAGCAGAGCAGGACAGGCCCAGGCTGGTTGGCTCAGTGTGTGGAAGTCTGGGTTCGATTTGGTCAGGGCATACAGAAGAAGTGACCATCTGCTTCTCTACCCCTCTCTCTCTCTCCCTCTCCCCCCTCCTCCTCCCCTTTTCCCTCCTGTAGCCTTGCCTCGAATGGTTCAAGCAAAGTTGGCCCTGGGCACTGAGGACGGCTCCATGGCCTCACCTTCGGCACTAAAATAGCTTGGTTGCTGAGCAATGGAGTTGCAACCCAGGTGAGCAGAACATCACCTGATGGGTGCATGTGGGAGTCTGTCTCTCTGCCTTCCAGCCTCTCACCTAAAAAAAAAAAAAAGAAGCAAAGCAAAGCAGGAGAGAGCAGGACGGCAGCCGGGAGCCGGCCCTGAAAGAACAACAGAACCCGGGACAGTCACAACCAGGGCAGGCGAGGACTCATATTGATCCTGCTGAGTGGTCAGTAATGTGTCCTACACACAGTGTAAGAAGACAGGAAAAGATCTCACCAGAGTGCATGCAATAATGAAAACCAGGTAGTGTTGTGTTTCATTGTTGTCAAACTGGTACGGGTGGACTAGTTTGTTATGACTGTGGAGGGTCAAGTTTTTGATAAGCTTTTAAAAATGGGGATTTATTCACTATTATTAAGTTGTGCATGAATTCACAGGGCCACGCCTTTAGTCAAATGTAAACTACCCTCTGGAAAGGAGAGCATGCTGCCCGATGGGACATAAAACGCCCCTTTCCAGGGAACCGTGTTCGGTCCCTCGGGAGGACACCATGCAACGATTCTCCCCACCTTCTGGCAAATACATTTTTCAGGAGAGATCTTTACTGTCTGTGGGACAGCCTAGGGCAGGCCAGTTAAGAGGACAAGAACAAGGACTTGCTAACAGGCAGAAGCACCACAGGACTGCTCACAGGTCCCCGCCAGCAGCCTGCTTCATAATGAGAGACATCAGGCTCACACTGGGGCCAGTGTGCATCCTCCTGCCCCAGGGGGTTTCTAAGTATGTGCGGTATTCAAAAAGCTGGGAAACCTCATCAAACCTACTTATTTTTGACAGCAGTTAGGTACATTTTTACATCATGTTCTCACTATATTTTTCCTCAACTTCAGATGCCCGTTCAGGTGAAGTACCTGTGAACTGATATCAGTGGGGCCACTTGTGCATCTGAGAAAAGGACAATCAATCCACCACTTTCCTCATGTGGTCAGCGTCTAGGGACAGTCAGTAGTGTATGTATTGACCTCAGCCACGGCCACAGCTTCTACTGCCCTGCTCGTGCCAGCAGCGCCTGCTGCCGGCCCCTCCCCGTGTTGCAGGCCTCTGCACAGCTCTTCCCGGTGGGGTTCATGTGCACGTGCACACACACATTCAGGCACACAGGCACGTGCCACACAGGCACGCACAGACACATGTGCACCACATGCACACAGACACAGATAGAGAGAGGCTCACAGAGAGGCGCCCACTTACACATCTCCCCTCCTGTTTCCTCTCTTAGTGTGAGCACCAAGCTGCCTCCGCACCTTAGCCTGGACATCCTTCTATTCCCTAGTTCTTCTGTTCTCTCTGTCCCCTTGTTAGGTACTTCCAATCAGTAGCTGAGCCCTCAGCCAGCCCTCCCCCATCTCACCACCACGGCCCAGGCACTGATCGTCACCAGCCTGGACGGCCGTGTGACCTCCTTTCCTCTCAAATCCACTCTGGGTCAGAACCTACTGAAAACTCAAATGGCACAGCCTGTGCAGAAGGGGATGTGGCACTGTCCCCACGTCACATGTGCTGTGCCCCTCCCTGCAGCAGCCCCACCGCCAGGAGTTTACCGGAAGGTACGTACCACCGGTAAAGGAATCCTTCACCACTGCGTTACGTGTCATAGCAAAACACTGGGAACAACCAAGTGCCCATCAAACAATTTTATATAATAATTGACTTTTGAAATTTAAATATTTTATGTTTCCCAAAACTAATATTGAAGATGAAAAAAGAAACCCTAAATCATATAGAAATACATCTAATTGTATACATTTATAACATGACCAGACACACAAATAAGAAATTCAGGTACTGTGATCACACATCCTTACTGGGATACATTCTAAAGGGGGAAAATCTGCAAAGAAATCTTATATTTTACCAAGTAAGTCTGCTGCTGGTGGCACAGTAATCCAGAATGACTTTGTATCCACTGCAGGACAGAGCTAATAGCAAACATTGGGAATCAATGTGAGGATATGGAAGTAAGGGCAGGTGAGGAAGAACCTTATGATAAACCAATGGTATTGGCCTAAACTTGTAAGTTTTTAAAAATACACATTTATTTCCTAGCACTCCCCACTCAAAGGACTGAGAGGCGATGGCACTTCTTAGTGACAGAGCACAGCTGGCACCCAGACCGTGGTTTCCAATCATCATTAAAAGGAACCAGGGAAGTGGTCAGTTCCAAGTCGGAGGCACAAAAGCACCAGGTGAGACAGAAAGCAGGGGAAGGGGGTGCTCAAAGTCAGACAGCAACCCACCAAGGACATACAAGCTGATGAAAGCGCTCCCACTGGCCGAGGTTGGGACAGTCTGAGCATAAACAAGCATAAGGGTATTTTCTAACACATCAAATAAAAAAAATGACTCTCATGAGCTTAAAGTGATGATTTTTATAAAGTGGGATAGTGGAAGTGTTTCTTGAGAGAATGCCAATCTACAAATGCAGAAGGGAGAACTGCAAAGCCGCCCTTAGTTATAAAGGGAAAGGTGTTCCTGTAAAATGGAGAGATGGTGGTGACAGCCCAGTGGACAACTGAGTCCAGCAATACTGGGACAAGCCAGCACCACGTGCAAAGGGAAGAACACACTTCTTCCATGTGACACTTTTGCCAAAAACGTTTAACCCTAACTGAATTGTGAGTGAACAGCCACACAGAGATTCAGACTGAGGGCCATTCTGCTAAGTGACTGGCCTGCACTCTTAACAAATGTTAATGTCAGCCCTGGCTGGTAGCTTGGTTGGTTAGAGTGTCGTCTAAAAGCACAGAGGTTGCTGGTTTGATCCCCGGTCAGTGCATATACAGGAACAGATCAATGTTCCTGTCTTTCTCTCTCTCCCTAAAATCAATAAGTAAGAATTAAAATACAAGCAAATGTTAATGTCAAGAAAAAAACAAAACAACAAAAAGATAGGGAACATTCTACATGAAAAGAGATCGAAGAGCCAATGTCCTCAAATGCAACATGTCTTCCTTGATCAGACTGTAGATAGAAAAAATAACAGAGCTAAAAATGTCATTTTGGGGAAAGTGGAGAAAGTTCAACTACAGACGGGATGTCAGGTAACACATGCAAATGTACTATAAATGTTCAGTCCTTGAATGTGATAATGGCATTGCAGTTACATAGGAGAATGAATGTCCTTTCTTCCTCGAGACCCGTGCTCCAATATTTAGTCAGGACGTCTATAATCTACTTTCAAGGATACTGAAAAAGAAATTACCATTAGCAGGAGAGAAAGCCAGTGTGGCAGATGTGAACAATTTGAGATTCCATGTGTTGGGTATACACTCATTTACTGTATGATTCTTTCGACTTCTCTGTAGGTTTGGAAGTTTCCAAATAAAAAAGTTGGAAGGAAAATCTGTCCTTATCTGGGTCACTCACAGAGACAAGTCTGGACTCTAACCCAGAAAAGGATCTCTCATGGCTGGGCTCTGCTAACCTCCTGGCTTTCTCCCTCTTCACCGCCCCGCCCCCTCCGCAATGAACTTGCACCTGGGGTCCTGCCACAGCATGCTGCTCTTCCTCCTTCACTCCTCGCTTTTCCTTCCTGCTCAGCCACGGCTCACCCAGTCCTTTCCACTACTCAGGGTTCCTTTCTTCCTTTGTATACTTAAACTGTGTTCCTTTAAACTCATTTCAGACAAGACCCTTGCGAGGCACAACCCCTCGTCCCTCAGGCTCCCTGCCTATCTCCGTTGTACCCTGCCCCGTGTGGTACTGAAACAAACTGCTTATACATGGGCAGCCTGCACGAGACACTAAGGCTTAGCTCCCAGACAGAACTAGCTGATTGTGCTCTTGGGCCCTGACACCCCCAAATATCTACAGCTTTGACTGACAGGGATATCTCTGAACATGCTGCCCCCTCAAAATAGCAGGCGTCCTGCCTTCCTGGCTGCCTGTTTTGGCTCAGCTCCGGATGATACTGTGTTATTAATAACAACAAACGGGGTTCTGGAAGACCAATGCCGTTCAGTGTCCACACCAAAACAGAAACTGAACCCCGGGGAGCAGAGAAAACAATTCTGCAAACCCTCCTGCTGCTCAGGCCCATTAAAAACACCTCCAGGGTTCCAGCTTAGCTGTGCTTTGGGAGGGGATGCATTCTGTGAAGTTTGTAAGTGGCCAGGCTATGTTTTCTCCTGTCCTAATTACCATGGCCATCCATCTAGCCATTGCTTTTAGACTGAGTGGAGGTCTTTTATCACAGGGCATGCGTCCTGCCGTTGGCTTTCCGGTTGGTTTTGCGGTTGGGGCTGGGTAGGCAGAGCAAGGAATGCTGGAGGAAGGGCTATCTCCCTCCTAAGTCTGGCTCCTCCTGTCTCCCACATGACACTGCAGAGAGGACCTAACACCATTCGCCCCCTCTCCCCCCTCCACCCTTTCCCCGCCCCACTAAAGCAGCTTCACTGCAGCCCAGCCATGAGCCACCCTTGGCCTCCCAGCCAGATGTGGGCCAGGGGCTGCCCATGTAGCCCTGCGTTTACAGCTGGTGTGAGGGTCAGGCAGCATGCACAGCCCCATTTTAGAGACGTGGACACTGAGGCTCGAGGAGCTGAAGAGGCACAGCTGGTAAACAGATTTATACAACCAGTAGGTAACAGAGACTGGGGCTTTCAACAGCGAACCTCTCCAAATCACTTATCAATCACTAATCAATTACACTTACTAGCCGTCTTACACCATCTGAGGTCTACAGGCAAAAGGGATTGCTCTCATTCTCATCCTCAACTCAGTGAGCGGGGTTTCACAAAGGAGTGAGCAATTCCTCCCCAATTGCTAAAGGAATTGTTGCTTGCAATAGGGACTTCCTGCTTAAGCTTTTAGAACTTTCTTATAAACTGTGGCTGCTCATTAGAAACATTTGGAGAGAAGCTTAAAGACCCCCTATCTCAACACTCACCCTAAGCCAGTGGCTCCGTCACTCTGGGGATGGAACAGGGGCATCTGTCTTTTGAAAGGTCCCCAGGTGATCATAATGTGCAGCCATGGTTAAGAATCACTGGAAGCATTTCCACCAAAGCTGCCAGGGGAGGAGCAGAACTACCCTTGTCTAAGAGATGCTACAAAAGATGCTGAACTAGGTGGGACGGCCAGGGCAGAAGCCAGGTCCTTGCTAGCACCCTGAGCAGAAAATGTCTCCATTTTATTCTTAGGTGGATAGTATCAGTCAACTGTGTATAGTCCAGCCACCTACATGCCTGCTCCCTTCACCCATAGGCAAGTCCAGGTGGTGTCAGCCTGTCTCCCTGCCCAAGTCCTAGGTCTTCATCTCATAAAACACCCCAAGAATTTAGGACACTGGTTACAAGCACAGTGTGGGGCCAGGAAGCTCAGGTTCTGCTGGCCTTAACTCACCCGGAGGTCACAGTTGCTCTACAGGTAGTCAGCTCACCACATCTTCCTGTCCGCAGGGGTTCTCTGGTCAGAGAGCATGCTCAGTAGGACCAGCCAGAGGTGCGAGGGAGTGAGCACCCCAAGAGCGGCCTCCAGCCATGGGGGAAAGTGATCAGTGATTAAATTCTCCTGCATCCTCACCCCTTGATGGGACAACTCTTAGAGGTCCTGAGCAGGACTGAGCCCCAGCAGCTCAGAGCAGTATCTGGCTCCCCGATGTGTCCTGCATGGGTGTTCCTGTCTCGCTTCCTCCTTCCCTCACCCTTCTTTCTGGGATCACCTCTTACACCCACACCCTCCTCCAGCTTGGCTGTTAGAGCCCAAACTCAGGCACAGTGACCTTGAGTTAGCTTCTCTGAGCCCGGCTGCCTCAGACTCTCAAAGCCCGTGGAGGCGAAAGAGACTGTGCAGCAGGAGCTTCCCGCTGAGGCAGGGAAGGTCAGCTGCCAGGACTGCCCAGCCTGAGGCCGGGCTCTGTGTCCAGCTCCTTCAGCTCCCTCCTCAGTGGGCTCCCAGGGACAGAGCATGGCTCCACCTGATGGATGGTTAAACCACCAACATTCCTTCTGGGCAGAGATTCAGGGACTTTTGCTTGGAAGCACTGGGTAGCTCATTAAATAATTAAATCAATCACTTTCAAAAGCCTTTATGCCAGTTCTCCAGCCCCCGAGCTCAGTGTAAACTAAGCCTCAGCCCAAAGTATTCTTGTCTGCCTTAAGTAGCCAGGAAAGTGAGAAACTGGCCTTTGATTGTCTGGTTTGTGCCAACGGAGGTGGGAATTTGGCAATGCCACCTCCCAGGTGGTGGTGTGTACTTCTGTTGGGAGGTACAATGTGTTTGCTTGTCACTATTTCTGTGATGTCAGTGGTAACCAATGATCTCAGCCTGGAGCCTTCATTTTACTAGGGAATGCGACATAGTGTTCCCATTTAATGTCTCCTTTGTTTATTAGCTAAAATTCTTTTGTAAAGAGAAACCTCTCACTTATCAAGAGGCTGCCTGCAGTACAGTTTTACAAGCAAAATAAAAATAGATGCTTGACTCTTTGTTATTCACTGGCTTTCAAAATAATGAGTTGGTTACCTAGCATCTTCCACAGGTGCAGGTTCACATTAGGTCGGGGCAGGCAGTAAAGGAACCGTGGAGCCAGAAAATGGTGGGCCATTCCATTTATTAGAGTCTCCCCAAACTGGCTCCTGAGTCCGACTGACATGACTCTGACAGATCGAGGTGACTTCTTTGCTGTTTGATTTGACACAAGGTTCCTTCTTGCACATCTTGTACATTTCCCGTTCCAGATCTAGAACCAACCTCTTATCCAAGGATTTCTGGCTTTTTTAATGGGAAATGGTCTTTAGGGATGAAAGTCTTTCTGAAGTTATTGTGATGGCCACTCAGTGGCCCTTTTCAAAGTGGGTAATTCATATCTGTGAGTTAGACATGTTCTTGTACTTCTTTAAGTGAGAGGACGGGAGATAGTGAGGCAGATTCCTGTATGTGCCCCAACCAGGATCCACCCAGCAACCCTTGTCTGGGGTTGTTGCTTGAATCAACTGAGCTATCCTCAGGGCCTGGGGCCAACACTTGGATCAACTGAGCCACTGGCTGCGAGAGGGGAAGAGAGAGAAGGGGGAGATGGAAGGGTGAAGAAGCAGATAGTTGCTTCTCATTTGTGCCCTGATCGGGGATCAAACCTGGGATGTCCACACACAGGGCTGACACTCTATCCACTGAGCCAACTGACCAGGGCATATTTTTTTCTTTGATAATTTCTTTTCCTTTTCCATTTTCTGTTTTGTTTTGTTTATGTAACTCATATTTATCTGGGTTTTAGATATCTAATTTTCTTACGTTATTCCTTCCACTTTATTCCATCCCATTCTCATGTTATTCTACTTTCTGGGAGATTTCCTTAACTTTATATTACCACTCTTCTATTGAACCTTTGCTTCAGTGATGACTCCTTTTCTTCCCAGGATTCTTCTGTGCTGTCCGGAAGTGCTTTGTTCCAGCATGTTGCTCCTGCCCCGTGGCTGTGGTCCCTTCTTGCTCACGACGGTTCTCACGTTTCTGGGTATTTTTTGCACGCTCCGCGCTGCCTCCAAGTCCTGCAAATTCCTTTCTGTCCTGTGTTCTCACCTTGGTTTCTGATTTTCCTTCTCAGACATCTGACACCACTGTGGTTCAGTCACACGTGAGTGAGGGGCTGAAATGCGGCAGGGGTTGGGGGGACGAGCTCTTCCGCAGAGGAAGAGGCTGTCTCCTGGGCTTCAGTGCAGAGACATCCGGCAAGGATCTCACCATTTCTCAGAGGAACTTCAAAGTCAAAATTATACTGTGGGTCTTTTTTTTTTTTTTTTGTAGCTGACCAATTTCCCCCAAAAGACTCCTCCATTCCTCCAATCTCCCGCCAGGAGAGCCCAGGCCTGGCTTCTATTCCCAGGTGCCAGCAGGGATCCTGCCACTCAGTGTGGATTTTCCCCTCACTGTAGTCTGGGGCTCCGCATCCAGCACGCTCAGCTCGGCTGACCTCTGAGGCAGAACGTCTCAGGCCAACTCAGAGAATGCTTCTTCAGACCTCTGCTGGGGTGGGCAGGAGGCTGGTTTACTGACTACATAGTGTGGGAAGAGAAGACATCTACCAGTTCCTTGATTTTAATAAAGACTCAACCCATCCTTCTGTTTCTAACCCTTCCCAAGTCTGCCCTTCAGAGGCACCAGGCACAAGGGTTCTTCAGCATGAACCGGCTGCTTTCTGGTTGACTTCCCCTGAAGGAGTGGGAGCCTAGCTGTCTCAGGCCTGTGAAGTCAGGTATCCCTTATCCATCCACTTAGAAACTCATGCAACTGTGTTGTCCTCTCTCATTTATTCTTCTTCCATTCCCTCTGAACTTGTGTATTGATGCCTTTTACTTACATTATTATTAGGTCCATGGATTTTGTGAGGCAATGAAGATAAACATATATGTAATGTGCCATATTTAGGCAAATGTCATCTCCAATCTATCTATTTTCTATTCTATTGCCAAAGGAATTCCTTTATTCCTTTTTTTTTTTTTTTTAAGTGAGAGGATGGGACGCAAAGACAGACTCCTGCATGTGCCCCGACCAGGGTCCACCAGGCAAGCCCACTAGGGGGCAATGTTCTGCCCCTGTGAAGCATTGCTCTGTTGCTCAGTAACTGAGCTCTTCTCAGTGCCTGAGGCCAACTCACTCCAATCCAGCCATGACTGCAGGATGGGAAGAGAAAGAGAGAGAGAAGAGGGGGTGGGTGGAGAAGCAGATGGGCACTTTTCCTGTGTGCCCTGACCAGGAATCAAACCTGGGACATCCAGACGCCAGTCTAGCGCTCTACACTGAACCAACTCACCAGGACCAGGAATTCCTTATAAAATGCAAATCTGATGTTAGTTGCTTTTGGCCATTCCTTGTTGTTTTCAGGATAAAATGCAATTTGTTAATATTTAAGGCCCTTCATGGGTCTGTTTTTTTCTTTCCTTTTTCCCCACCTACCTCTCCAGTTTAATGCATGCGAAAGTACTTGCAGGTCCCCAAACACCTAGCATTCTTTTCTGCCTTAGGTTTCTGTGCATGCTGCTCCTCCAGTCTGTGCTGTTTTCTGTCTCCTCTCATTTGTCTAATTGAGATCATCCTGAAAATTTAAGCATTGAAATCATCTATTCCAAGAAGTCCTCCAAAATTACTTCCGTGGATTTCGGGTTGACAGCCTCCCTTCAGTGCTCCCACTGGACCCCACGCAGAGCTCTGTCCCATCACTTGTATGTTGCTGTCTCTGTATGTCTCTCGCATTAGACTGGGAGCTCCTTGAAACACGCCTTGCGTCTGTTTCTCAAGTACTTAGCACAGAGCCCAGGAAGCAGAATATGCTCAATGTGAACAGAAATCACCACGCAAGGGAATAAGTGAACATTCTTGTTTCCATACCGAAATTCCTCTTCTCCTGTCCTCCTATTTAAGTCATAGGCTCTCACTAATGAATTGTTCAAATTCCACCTTTTCCTTACATTTCTCTTCCAATATCAATTTGCTCTAATCAAGGAAGCATCGGGGCACCAAACAAAGAGCGCTGATTAGGAATCAGCAGGACAGATGCCATCTTGCAGGTGTCCTTGGCCAAGCCCACCTTCCTGAACTCAGTTTCCCCAGCTGTGAGGGAGAACTCTCATCAGCCAAAACAGACAGGCAAAAAACCTGTTAGGGAATTCACGTTGTAATGTAATTTGACTACCTAAATTTCTACAGTATTTTCCACGGACATTTCTGAAGACGGCACTTTGCAGGAAAAGCTTAGGCAAATCCTTTCCCCCCCTGTATAGGCACAGGGACGACTGTGGTTGCCGAAGCAGACACGGATGGAAACACCGCAGTCCATTAGAGATAAGAAGCTGAATTCGTTTGCTCGGGCTACGGTAATAAGTTGGCTTACAACAATAGAATTTATCCTCTCACGGTTCTGGAGGCCAGAAGTCCAAACTCGAGATGTCAGGAGGGCCACACACCATGCAGAGGCTCTAGGAGAGAATCCTTCCCGCCTCTTCCGCCGGCAGACCCGGCCTGCTGGCCACGTCATTCTCACCTCTGCCTCCGCCCTCACCTGGCCTTGTCCTCTGTGCGTCCGGGCTGCCTCTGCCTCTCTGTGAGAAGGACACTGTGATGGTATGGAGAATCCTGGACCACCTGGATAATCTGGGATAAATTCTTTTCAGGCTATTTAACTTAATTACCTTTTTTTGCCTCTGGTAATATTTACTCTCTTGTCATATAAAGGTACTGTTTATAGGTTTTGAGGATTAGAAACTATTACTGTTTATAGGTTTTGAGGATTAGAAACTATATCTTCAGGGGGCTACTTTTTTCAGCGTATCACAGGGTGATCAAGTTTTTACAGTCCTCTTTAGAGAAATGCTTAATGAAAATTTTAGATTTTCTAGAGCAACACTTGACTGATGACCAGAACTTCAAGTTGCAGAGAGGGTGACTCCTCTGCATGGCGCTGTCTGGTACTGGGGGTCGGAGGGGCCCAGTCGCTCTGCCTGCACCAGTTTGGCTAATCCTCAGAAGGATCCTTGCGGGCAGATATTACCAGCCAAAGCATGGCAGTTAGAACCCAGGCTCCAGGTCTGGTCCTTGATCGGAGTCTAGGCTTTGCCACTTTAAAAGCTATGTGAACTTGGCCCTGGCCGGTTGGCTCAGTGGTAGAGCATCGGCCTGGCATGCAGAAGTCTCGGGTTCAATTCCCAGCCAGGGCACACAGGAGAAGCACCCATCTGTTTCTCCACCCCTCCCCCTCTCCTTCCTCTCTGTCTCTCTCTTCCCCTCCCGCAGCCAAGGCTCCATTGGAGCAAAGATGGCCCGGGCGCTGGGGATGGCTCCTTGGCCTCTGCCCCAGGCGCTAGAGTGGCTCTGGTCGCAACAGAGCGATGCCCTGGAGGGGCAGAGCATCGCCCCCTGGAGGGGCAGAGTGTCGCCCCTGGTGGGCGTGCCTGGTGGATCCCGGTCGGGCGCATGCAGGAGTCTGTCTGACTGTCTCTCCCCGTTTCCAGCTTCAGAGAAATACAAAAAAAAGCAAAAAAAAAAAAAGCTATGTGAACTTTATCAGATCATTTCACCTATTTGTGACTAAATGTCCTCAGCTGCCATGGAAGTCCCTGTAATGTCCACCTTGCTGAGGTGGTGGGAGATGAGATGAATTAATGCATGAAAGCACTCAGCTCAGCCCTGGGCACACAGGCTAGCTGCTGCTTTAGTCTGTCTGTGCGCGTGGGGACCCCGAGGCTCAGAGCAGACAGCTGTCACTGGCAGCCTCACAGAGCTAGTAAGTGAGAAGTTACATCTCAAAGGGCCCAAAGTTCCAGTCACACAAAATGAAGATGTCCTACAGCTGAGCTGAGCACAGCACAGCGACTGGAATGAACAATCCTGGGTCGTTTGCTGCAAATTTGGAGTAGGTATCAGCTTGATTTTAATAATCATTTCCCTATGCATATGTATATCAAAACATCATGCTGTATGCACTAAATATATAAAATTTTTATTTCTAAAGAATCCTACAGAGCAAGGCCTGGCCCCATAACATTGTACCTAGCTATCCCGGTCTACTACCTTCCACATGTACAAGGAAAGGGACGAATGAGCCAAAACCTGAGAGAGGTTTGGGGGTCTTTCCTTTCCATTTAATACATAACTGGAGGCTGAAATTGTATGCCTTCAGTTTCCCCTCTCGGAAATGGAACACGAGGCCAGAACTCACGAAGTCTCCAAAATGCTCCCACCTCACTTCCAGAGAGCAGAAGTCCTTGGATATGGCTCCAGACTTAGTTTTGACAGGTTGCTTCAAGTCTAAGCTTTTTGTTTTTTAAAAGAGGAGTCTGAATACTTATGGAGGTTTCTTATTTGTCTCTGGAAAAATCAGTAGCATGGCTGAAGCATTTGTTTGCACCTCAACTTTTCTGCAGAGATGCTGGGACGAGCCCCTGGGTCTGTAATACAATTGTTGCCTCACTTTGTAAACAGATTTCCTCCAAGAGTAAAGAAAAAGCTTGTTAGGTAGCTTGTGTCATTTAGGCTGCTCCATAAACTCTGCTCAATCTTGGCTCAGCATCCACACAGTTCTGAAGAGGCAAGGCCCGTGTGCACACGTGTGTGCATGTGCGTCCTCACATATATGCATGCCCATGTGTACATGTGCTGTGACATCTGAGCAGGCATATGTGTGCTCAGACGTGTAGGTGTATGTGTGTGAGTGTGTTCATGAAAGTGCGCACCCCCAACACCATTAAGATCTTTGCACTGCTTCCCATATTCTCTAATGCTGGACAACACATTTAAACCATGTGTGTTTTGACTGCTGAGCAGAATACACACACATACACACACATGCACACATCCCCACAAAACACTCAAATGTGTTCAATGTTTTTCATTAACTTTAAAACCTCATAAACATGTTTTAATAATTTAATTACTAAGTATTTTCAAAATAAAAAGAACCTAAAGTGGTTTCTAGTTAGAGAAACCAGCTATAAAAACCAATATAAATAATACAAAATGATATAAAGAGAGGTGTGGAAAAACTCGATATGGAGTCAAGGCTATTATTGTTGTTGTTATTATTATTATTTTTGGTTGAGCATTAAATTTGGTCTTAGCTTTTTGATAGGCAAGGCAGATAGGGCAACATGATATGATGCATTATGTAATTTATGGTTACTTATCCAGAGATGGAGTGCATGCTGTAAGATACTTAGGAGGGATCACCATTATTTCTCTATCTTAAAAAGATGAGGCCCTGGCTGGTTGGCTCAGTGGTAGAGTGTTAGCCTAGCATGTGGATGTCCCAGGCCAGGGCACACAGGAGAAGCACCATCTGCTTCTCCACCTGTCCCTCTCTCCTTTCTCTTTATCTCTCTTTTTCCCTTCTGCAGCCAAGGCTCCAATGGAGCAAAGTTGGCCTGGGCACTGAGGATGGCTCCATGGCCTCCACCTCAGGTGCTAGAATGGTTCCAGTTGCAATGGAGCAACGCCCCAGATGGGCAGACCATTGCCCCCTAGTAGGCATGCCAGGTGGATCCTGGTTGGGCACATGCAGGAGTCTGTCTCTTTGCCTCCCTGCATCTCGCTTCAGAAAAATACAAAACAACAACAACAAAAACAATGATGAGACCCCCTTTCTGGAAAACCTGTGGGAAACATTTTAAAAGGATACATTGGTTTCCTGTAATCTTTTTACCCTGAGATAACTAAAATGAGAATTTGGTATTTTCTACTAGTCTCTTTCCATTAAAAAAACAAACAAAAACAAAAACAAAAAAACAGACGAACTCATATGTAGTGATATTTTTTTAACCTTTTCTATTATTGTTCTATCATGAGAGTTTTTCCACATCAGAAAATCTTTTCACACATATATTTGATGGCCCTATATTTCATAGAACAGATAAGCCATATTTATTGAGTCATTCTCATTATTTGGGATACTCTGGCTGTTTAATAAGAAGTATTTAAATAAACTAAATGCCTGTTAAGAATGTCCTTCTACATACATGTCTTTGTACATACAGTTCTGATGACCTGTACAAGATGCATTTCTAAAAGCAGCCTTCGCAGATCAAAGGGCATCCCGTTTGGAAGCGCTCACCCTGTGGGGGCCAACCGACCCCCAGACAGGCTGTGTGCACTTCCTGGGTAGCACTGCGCTTGTTTCTGGACCATCAATTTTAGAGTCTTTGTTAATGTGTTAGGGGAAATGATGTCCCTGTGCTATTTCAATTTGCCTTTTGTTAAAAATCAGTGAGGCTGGACGTTTTATCATATGTTGATTTTCCATTTGCATTTTCTCTTTGGAGATTTGTTTGTCCTTTACCCTGGAATCTATTTTGGGTCTTAATGTTTTTCTTATCGATTTCTGTGAATTCTTTATGTATTAGGAATATTAATCCTTTCTGCCCTATTTTTTTTCAAAAATTTCCCAGCCTGATATTTTCCTGTTAATGTTGTTAATGAGATAGAATTAAGAGAGGAAATTTTAAAATGTTACAAAGTCAAACCTACTGATTTTTGCCGTTCGGCTCTCTCTCGGTGCGTTTCCATTAAGCAACTCCAGCAGAGAGCATTACTAAAATATTCCTGTTCTAGGAAACTGTAGCAGAATGCCACAGAGACTTTTGCTTTTCCTTCTCTTCAGTGGCTTCAGAACAGGCAGTTGCAAATCAGAATGTAATCATTAGTTAGCACTGCTAATGTGGGGTGAGGTGATTTCGAAGTGTCAGAATCCTTGCTAGGAACCAACCCAGAAATCAGAAGAGGCCATGCCTGTAACTGAAACTCGCACTTCAGGCATCCTCCTGAAGGGACTCCTCTGGGGCACACCCCCGGCAGCACACAGCACCCACCTGGAGCTTGATGAGCTCCTTGAAGAGAAATCGGAAACTTTTCTAATCTTGCAGCATTCTGTCCAATTCTTCTGTACTCTTCCACTGTCATGGAGACCAGGGCATCTCAACCTGGTACCGCTGATTTACATATACAACAAATATTCACTTTATCTTGGCTTTGCCCAAGATACTCCATGAGGCATCACACACCCATGTTCTCATTTTCCCATTTTCTTCCTTTGTTTTCAGAAAAGATACTCAACTTATTAAAACATGGCTAACTACATGTACAGGACAATTTCCTCAGCCTTACACTTTGGGTCTGACCTTTCTCAATGACTAAGTAGGTAGCCAAATGGCAAAAGGGTTAAACATTACTTCAGGGGCTGACAGCTTGTGCGAATGTCCCAGTTGAACAGATGTTGACCTTGCTAAATTAGAGCACTCATACCAAGCTGGTACATTCCCTTAGCAAGTGTCAAGTTAGAATACTCTTTCCCATTTAAGCTACTGCTTTCAATTCTGATTCTGTTAGTTTTATCCAGTGGTGAGATTCAAATAATTAAACAACCTGTTCTCTGCTCTAATTACTTTTTTAAGTATAAAAAACCCTGATATATCAAAAGGTAGTTTATTATTACATGCATTTAATACTTAAATAAGAATAAAAGAGGTATACAAAACTAGATTATGTTATAAGAGTTTTAAAATAGTCTGACCAGGTAGTGGCACAGTTTATAGAGCATTGGATTGGGATGCAGAGGACTCAGGTTCAAAACTTGAGGTTGCTGGCTTGAGCGCAGGCTCATTTGGTTTGAGCAAAGCTTACCAGCTTGAGCCCAAGGTTGCTGGCTTGAGCAAGGGGTCACTCAGTCTGCTGTAGCCCCCCGGTCAAGGCACATAAGAGAAAGCAATCAATGAATAACTAAGGTGCTGCAATGAAGAACTGATGCTTCTCATCTTTCTCCCTTCCTGTCTGTCCCTGTCTGTCCTTCCCTCTGTCTCTCTCTCTCTGTCACAAAAAAGTTTTAAAATATTATGAAATAATATTAAATACACATGACAAACAATAAAACTGTTATTTAAGATATTTCCATATTACTTTTTTTTTTTTTTTGTATTTTTCTGAAGCTGGAAACGGGGAGAGACAGTCAGACAGACTCCCGCATGCGCTCGACCGGGATCCACCCAGCACGCCCACCAGGGGCGATGCTCTGCCCACCAGGGGGCGATGCTCTGCCCCTCCAGGGCGTCGCTCTGCCGCGACCAGAGCCACTCTAGCGCCTGGGGCAGAGGCCAAGGAGCCATCCCCAGCGCCCAGGCCATCTTTGCTCCAATGGAGCCTTGGCTGCGGGAGGGGAAGGGAGAGACAGAGAGGAAGGAGAGGGGGAGGGGTGGAGAAGCAGATGGGCGCTTCTCCTATGTGCCCTGGCCAGGAATCGAACCCAGGTCCCCCGCACGCCAGGCCGACGCTCTACCGCTGAGCCAACCGGCCAGGGCCTCCATATTGCTTCTTGATTGGCATCCTCACTTGCAATTTTTTACACCTATGGACAGAATGAACATTACTACAGGCACTTAGAATACACTGTTGTGCAGATAAACATTAAAAAAGAGTAAGGAATGTAAATTTGATTTCCACATTGGGCGGCTGCCCAGGTGCCCACCTTAGAGAGAACCGTGGTTACAAGTGCCATTTTAAAAACCAGTTCACCAAACTCAACCAAAAATTTGGTATAGGTTCTGCTGAACCCGTGCAAACCGGCTGAATCCCACCACTGGTTTGATCCTGAATACATTACAGTGTGTTTAACAGAGATATGTCAAAGAGAAGGAAGTTGACAAAGTAAAGTGAACTGGCTAGTTAGTGGCAGTTCAGTGGCTAGAAGCTGGCCAGGTGAAAATCTATGAGTTGTTAGTCCACTGCTCTATATATGGAAAAGTGCAGGGATTTCTGTCACGAGCAAACGGTCCATCTCCTCCTTTCTTGCATGATATTCAGATAATGGGGCATCGAAAATAAGCTCCCTAGACTGTGCTCTGAGAAAGCCTGAAATGATTTCATCAGGACAGGCAGCCAGGCTGTTGCCTTTGGGTGGTTCTTCTCTCCCCCCCCTCCCCCTCCCCCACCTCGTCTTTTCTAATTCGGTCTTTCACCCAGCAGAGAAATTCAATGGTCACAATCTTCGTCATTTTCCCATCCCTGTCCTATAAGAAGTTTTCCTCATGAGATTCTGGCCCTTCCTTGCCACCCAACCAGGGTGTCTGTCCTTGTCTGGGTCACTCCCTCTACCTGAGTAACTTTATTTAGGCTTAATGTCATTAGGCTTGAAATAAAAATGCATCAAACGAATTTGAACAAAAATAACATGAGATAAATTCACAGGCCAAATGCTCAGTTTCTGAGGTTAGAAACCTGCCTAGCGCTCTGCTCAGTAACACTGTGGTTTAATATGTTCAAGCTCCCTTCAGTAGTTGCAGGAGGAGAGGCGATGACCTTGAGATACTCACCATTAAACATGATGGAGGACATGTGTGTGTGTGTGTGGGGGGGTTACAGGGAAACCTCCTTAGGCCCCCCTCTGCATTTATTAAACCCCGGCAGGCCCTGAGACGAACATGACGTAAGTTCACCAAATATGTTAGAAACAAATCCATATTTTGGAAGTATCAAGGGAAATTCAGTGTCTTCACACCAAAAGCTACAGTGCATGGACCCAGAGACGAAGACTTCCTTGGAGGCTGCTTGACATGGGCCCGTGGCTTTCACCTCTCAGAACCATAACCCACGGTATTTGGGCTGGCAGAAGGACAGCCAGTGCTTTGGGGGGGACAAATACGATGCGTCCAGTGACCCCTCCATTGCTCCCTATTCATTTTTCTTATGTCATTTCCACCTCAAGCTTACCTGCCTCACTGCTGCCTCCACACAAGGCAGTTCCAAAGGCCTGAGCCGTCACCTGTCTGAGAAGTCCGCTCACTCCTCGCCGCTGGGTGCGCGGACAACACCCAGAGCCCGGACGTGGCTGAGGCTGCCGTCAGGCCGCCTGGTGATGGCCGAGGCCAAGTCCGGAGATATTCTGACATTTCCCAAACACTGACTTTATTTCCCTGCCAACTAAATGACAACCACCGTAGGGTTCTGAAGACTCGGGCTGGAGAAATCAAGTGTTGTCAGTGTACACTGGCTGTTCCCTTCCTGCTGAAGAAGGAATCTGAAGACAGACCACTTCCAGGCCCACAACAGGGGCGCCCTCCTTAAGAACACGAGGACAGCTCACCACCTGAGGAAATTTTGGGAGGACCCTGAGGCAAGACTGTGCTCAAAGGATCACATCACTCACCCCATTTTGGCCCTGGGGCCGAACAGGCTTCCTCCACAACAGCCCTCAGATGACCTGCCTTTGCTCTGTCCAGGCCTAACCAGCAGAGGAAGGTGTCAGCGGAACTACATCCAAGAACCAGAGAACTAAAGGCACAGCCATCCTGAGGACCAGAGGGTGCAGCGAGGAACTAGGCGCTTCTCCCCAGACTCCACCTCAAAAGGGCAGCGATGGTTCCAGAAACATCTCCCACCTCTGCTCCCTTTCACAACCCAATGTGGGCACACTGATTTAGACAAATTTGTTATGAACTTGTTTCTCATTTGAAGATGATGTCTTGTATAGCAAATGTTCAATAAGTATTTGTAGGAAAGAATGAATGATCAGTAGTGAAGATAGTGTCACCCTTGAGGTCCTTTAAACTCATGGTTCACTAGATTTTTATTCCTTTATTTTCAGCATTTACTGAACACCTACTAGGAGCCAGGCAAGCTGTTGGTGCTGGGGCTCCGAGGAGAGCAAAGCTGGACCTGGTTCTGCGCTTGGCATCCACAGAGCTGACAGGAACACAGATGTGTTTTTCATCCTGGTCAGGGACGGGGCAGCACACCCTCTTCAGTCCCCCTTTTACCTTCCACCACCTGATGCACATTCGCTGCCTTCACAAACCAGCTGTTCTTCATCTGTAAGTCTGTCTTCAAGTGACCATCCCTCTTTCCACAGCTCCGACTCCACGGTGCCTGGCTCCCGGGAGGCACTCCAACATGCGTAGTAGGGGGTGACATGCCCCTCACTGCCCCAGCCGCCGGTGAAGGGTGGACTAACCCTCTGGGCCCTGAGCTCAGACCTGGGGAAGTAGCCTGACCGCTCTGGGCCCGGCCTCACTCACCTGTTAAAGATGGAGAGTGTGCGCACCAGATGGGGGTGTGGCTAAATGGTAACCCCCCTCCACACCCCCAGCCGCCTCCTCTCCTGCTCAGCTGCATTTTCTCTCCTCGGACTCGTCTTCCTGCAGGAAACCGGCCTCAGCCTCGTCTGACAGCTCAGGACAGGGCACAGCCTTCTCTCTCTATAAATGTGTGTTGAAACGCAAACAGTGCGATTGCTTCCTTTCTCTCTTCCATGCTTTTGTCTTTTTGGGGGGCCATAGCGGGGCAGTTTATTCAAGAGCATTGTCTAATTATTTTGTCAAGGTGGTAATTTATTTTTCCCCATTCTGGGAGCCACGTCTCTTTGCTTCTTTGTAACTATTTTTCTAGGTCTCTAATAAGGTGTTAGATAAAACTCTCTGGGCTCTTTGTAAGGTACTTGCTTTTGTTCCCAGGATCCTTCCAATGGTTTTCTAAGGCCCCTGCTCTTCCTACTGTTCCTTGTTCTGCAACTGAACGTCTGCATGATGAATCTCATCTCATTCTGGCATTCAAAAAAGCACCTATATATTTTATTTTTCAGATCAGAGGTGTAATGCATATATCCTTCAAAATGTGGAAGATGCAGAAAAGTATAAAGATAAAATTAAAGATTACCATAATCCTATTAGCCAGAGACATACACTGTTAACATCTAGAACATTCTAGTTCATACATATTTTGTGTACATATACATATTTTTATATAACTGTGTTACTATATATAATTTTAGATCATTTAAAAAAATTTAACACAGTATCATGAACATTTTTCCTATGTTATTAGTATTTTTCACAACCACGATTTTAAATACTGGCCTAATATTTTACACTATGGAGCTGTGTACTATAATTTATTGCATTGTTTCCTAGTTAGAGACTTGGGTTGTTTCCCCTTTTTCGCTATAGTTACATAAGGAGTTTCTCCCCCTCAACCCTTCCTCCAAACGGACATCTAGATTTAATTGTGCTGTGGTTCTGCTGACACAGTAGCTCACCCACAACGCGCCCTGAACCTTTTCCAGTTCAGTGCTCAGAACAGTCACAGATGACCTCCTCCTTAGAGGTCGTGGTAAAAGCGTCGCACCCTGGTCCTCACCCGATGGGACACATCCTGCCTCCAGATCTCTCAGCACCAACATCTGCACTCTGCTCCTGCTTCTGTAACTCCACTGCGCGAGGCCCTGGCTGTCCCCCCTGCCCGGTCTGGACGCCCCTCACCTTCACAGGGTCTTTAACCTTAGAGGTCGTGGTAAAAGCGTCGCACCCTGGTCCTCACGCGATGGGACACATCCTGCCTCCAGATCTCTCAGTACCAACATCTGCATTCTGTTCCTGCTTCTGTAACTCCACTGCGCCAGGTCCTGGCTGTCCCCCTGCCCGGTCTGGACACCCCTCACCTTCACAAGGTCTTTAACCTGCTGCTTCTCTTCCTGAAAAGGTTAATTCCCAGGTTCTTTGCAAGTCATGTTCTTGTAGTTCAGGACTTGGCCTGCAAGTGACCTTCTCAGAGAGGCCTCCCTGAATCTATAGTTAAAGAAGCGACAGGGGCCCTGGGCGGTTGCTCAGTGGATAAAGCTACGGCCCAGTGTGCAGGCATCTCGGGTTCCATCCCTAGTCAGGGCACACACGAGAAGTGACCATCTGCTTCTCTTCCCCATCCTCTTCCCCTTCTCTCTCTCTTCCCCTCTTGAAGCCGGTGGCTCGATTGGTTTGAGCGTCGGCCCCAGGCGCTGAGGATGGCTCATTTGATTCGAGCATCGGCCCCGTCAGGGGTTGTCAGGTAGATACTGGTCGGGGTGCATGCAGGAGTCTGTCTCTCTATCTCTCCCCTTTCACTTAAAAAAAGAAGCTACAGGTTCCCCTTCCCACCAGACATTCTAATGATACCACCCAGGATCACTGTGCTCCTTACAAAACTCTTTCTGACAATCCCTGGATCTTTGATGTGATTCTTTCCCCTCCACCCAAGCTCTCCCTCATTCCTTACTGTGATGACCTCTTTGCCCAGAACAGTGAACACAGAGCAGCAGCTCAATATGTGTCTCCTGAATGAATGAATGAATGAATGACAAACAAATAAATGAAAGCATGAAGGTCAATAAAGTTTCTTTGATGAATTACTCTATATAATATTTGCCACGTTATATAGATTTATTAATACTTCATGCCCAGGGAACTTCTTAAACCTTAAAAATATCCACAAGCCTTTGGCCAGCATTGTGTTTCAAGGAATCTTTCCTGATGACGTGAATAGGAATGCAGTCACCAATTCTGGCAAAGAGTGGTCATCAGAATACTATTTATAATATTGAAAATGGAAAGCAATTCTAGTATAGAGAAAAATGAGGAGCTTGTTATGTGTTAATCTTATTTAAATGATGAACTATGAAGCCATTAAAAAGCATGTTTGTAAAAAAAAATTTGATGACATGAAAATGACAAAAAAATGTACTAAACATTAATGGTGTATATCTGAGTAATAAAATTAGGATGACATTTTTTCTTTATATTTTGAGCATTTCACACATTTTCTTCAAAGAGAATGTATTTCTTTCACAGATAAAGTAAAATATAAAACAATTCTCCAGTGTCTTGAGTTGAAAGGTATTTGTAATTCACATATTTGTCCCACTTTTTTTTTTTTGAGATCTCTGCCTTTTCTTCTACTCTTAGTGGTGGTTTGCAAATATTAGGTATGTTTTAAGTGTTACAGAACATTCAAAGAAGGAACCAGTTTTACAGGTTTCCTCCCATGAAACCAATAGGTTCTTTGGGCCTAGAGATGTCCTCCTTTTGCAGTACTCCAGCCCCCCCAAAAGAGGAAGGAGCGTGAAGCTTACTCCTGTCTCACTGACACCTGTCAAATTCTTTTCAGGTGATTATGTCCTTAGGGTGTGGACACCATAACAGAAACACACCACCGCCACAATTTCCTTGTGACACTAGAGAAGGTGCAGCCATCAATATGGCGGCGAAAGGGAAGACAGGAGACGGTGGACACCAGGGGTAAGCGGACGCATCTAAACGATGGCTCTCCTTGTCACTGGAGGTTAGTCTCTTCCTGTTTCTTCCCTCCATGCCTGAGATCAATCACCAGTCACTGGGCTCCTAAAATAGACGCCGTTGTGGTTTCTTTATTCTCCCAGAAGAGTGTTCTCTGCTGCTGTTTTCCTGTCTTCTGAAGCCAGGAAGACGTTGCTGTTTTCTCCCCTCTCGGATGGTATGAAAGTCAGCCCGCTCGGCCAGGTAGCCACCCCTGACACGGGAAGCAGCTGGAGTGCATGCCGGCAGAGCTCAGCCCGCCCCTTCCCCAACTCCCGGGAGGAAGAACGAAACAGGGACATAGCACAGGGACACAGAGTGCTTTCCATACGAGGTATACATTCAGCTAGCCAGAAACCTCCCTCCGTTTTTCAGCTGAAGACCACATGAGTACTTCTCCCTCTCTGGCCTCCCAGGCAGCCACTGAGCACTACTGCCGAAATGCAATCCTGGCTGACAAGAACCGGCTCTGGTCCTCGGAAGCCTCCACTGCTCCAGGATCAAAATGCCCAATAAGGCCCTGGCTGGTTGGCTCAGTGGTAGAGCGTCGGCCTGGCGTGTGGAAGTTCCGGGTTTGATTCCCAGCCAGGGCACACAGGAGAAGTGCCCATCTACTTCTCCACCCCCCCTCCTTTCTCTCCATCTCTCTCTTCCCCTCCTGCAGCCAGGGCTCCATTGGAGCAAAGATGGCCCAGGCACTGAGGATAGCTCCATGGCCTCCCCCTAAGTTGCTAGAATGGCTCCAGATGCAATGGAGCAACGCCCCTAGTGGGCTTGCCGGGTGGATCCCAGTCGGGCGCATGTGGGAGTCTGTCTCTGCCTCCCCATTTCTCACTTAAGAAAAATACAAAAGAAAAAAAATGCTCAATAAGCCCCCACCTCCAGAGATCAACAAAAAAGAGAGCCATGGTGGACTGGTGCTGTCTGTCAACTGTATCTCTTACTGGAGTTATCGCCAAGGCCTCTACCTGGATCTCTGCGGCCGCCGACCTTAGAAATGAGGTGGAAAGTCTCTCTCATACAGTAGACAAAGCAACTAAATAACCCAGTCTATGCATCGGGATGCCAGGCCATGGTGCTGCCTCACCTCAGGTGGGGGGACTGAGCTGGCCATTAGGACACAGAGCTCTCCACAAATCCCACCGCACCCCAGAGCCTCTGGCTAATCCTCTTCCCTCTCTGCTCCTTTCCCTCTGTGTCACACGCCTGCGCCTGTGTCCACTCTGCCCACTGCATCAACCACTCATCTTGCAGCAGATCTGTCCTGTATGTCTTTAACCTCCACTAGACGACAGACTCCTTCACACCCTGTAGGAATCACACCCTCTTTGTTCAGAGTGGACTGGCACCCATGCGCTCTCAAAAAACACTCTTGAGTAAAATTGGACTGAATCTCCAGATGAAGGCTTAACATTAATTCTCTTAGTCTCTATATGGACATTAAAGGAAAAGAGAGGCAGAAAAGCTGTAAAACTGACCCCCAGCCCTTCCATATCTACATCAACTTTGCAAACCCTCTGTAATCTGAGAATTGCTCTCACATGTAAGAACAAACGGTACTCATGTGAAAGCAAAAGAACAGAATCTTCCCGAGAGGTATGATTTGACACCAACATTCAAATCTCGCCTTCTCTCTCTCATGACTCATGTATTTCAGAGCACTGGACATTCTTGTAAAACGCTGAGTACTTTGGGCTGGGCCATCCCAATGTTATCAAAGCCACTAAGCTTTTCAGACTGACTTCTAAGTTTCTGTAGCAATTCAATGAAGAAGGGCGGGTAGAAACAAGATCGCGGCAAGGTCTAGGAGGCACCACCTCAGACTGCCACGGCTTCCTCCTTGAAATTCCACTTGCTGACTGACTCTCACCCTTCAGCACAGGAAATCATTCAGTGAACAGTCATGAATATATTTCCAAATCCACGTGTTAAAACTATTTCGCCTGAAGTTCCCTCCACAAAAGGAAAAAAGCACCTTCATTTTATACTTTCAGGTGTGAACAATCCCATTAGCCAAGGCAGCTGCATCTGGGTAGTTTTCCTTAGTTTAGGAATAAAATTTAAATTCTTCAAGTACTTCAAGGATTGGGATTTTGTTTTAAACTGGCTGGCAATATTGCTGATGTCAAACGCACTACTGGGAATTAGGTTATTTATGTCAGGGTGGTTCTCAGGGGCAGTGCAGAGAAAACACACTGCCAAGGTTCACCCGGCTAAAAGGGTGCTCGCGCCATCGTGATGAAACCAGGGCTCCACTCTGCCTTTTCTGTTTCAATTGTGTTTCTACAGCATGTGGCCAGCGTATCAATGGCATTTTGATTGCTTATGCGCTGCCTTAAAATGAAAAGGAATTTCAGGCAGCCAGGATGCCGCTGATAGAAGGTTCTCAAACATAAATTTGTTTTCCCAACCATAAGCTTTCCTTTACAGGAGGGATGGTAAAATGGGATTGAGAATGACGGTCTGGAGGTACTGAGGGGTCCTGCTTTTCTGGTGGGAGAGGCAGTGCCACGGGGGTCCCCATGGGGGTCCCCAGCAGTGTCACTGGACTCAGGGACACACACAGGCAGCATCCACTCAGGCCCTCTGAGCTGGATGGACACAATGCCAGCAGTGGGCCTTCTCGTGACACTCTGATCAGGGATGGTGTAGAAATACTCTAGATCTTAGAATTAAGATTCCAGACAAGCTTGAGAGGGGTTCAAAGGCACTTCCTGACTTTCAGAGAGAGCCACACCCAGCAGGAGCTCACATGACAGCCTGAAGACTGCAGGGGACCCTGGCTGGTGGTCGCTGGGGATGGACCGTTTTGGAGTGTGTCCTACTGTCTTCTATCTCCGTCCTAAATGCCACGAGAATGGAGGTAGAAAGAAACTGAGTGGGATCTTAAAAAAGAAAAGACTACTTCAGCCCATAGGTCTGAAAGAAACCAAGTGCACAGGTTGCTTTGGGAGCTGGCGAGGGGCGAGCCCTCACTCCCACATGGCAGCGCCGTCTTGAGGAACAGATGTGCTGAGAAGGTAGGCTTGTCCCCGCTGCAGACATGTGACACTGGTGCAACAGGGGCTTCTAACCCATCTCGGATCCCAGCCTGGACTGAAGTCTGCATGGGACTGGATTAAAACTCAGGACTAAGTCACCAGCTCAGGCAGGTGCAAATGAATAAAAATGCACAAGGAGGGAGGCTGACAGAAGCCGAGGAAAGAATGGGGTATCATGGGGGCCCCTTAGATCTTGTTTTCTGATTCTTCCTGTCAAAGTTCTACTTACAGGGTACCTTGTGTTTGATGGCACTAGTGACCATTTACTTTGTCACCTCTGCCTACACCACGATGGCCAGCGGGTAGGACTTTACTTGACCACAGTGCGATGTCATAAGAAACTAAGAATCCACAAGTAGAAAAGCCATTGGCTTATCCTGCCCTGTATTCCCTTGTGAATATAAGCTCACAAAAATTCACCTCCACCAGAAGTGTGGCCTGTTTTGTCAGCTGACACATCCCCAGCTCCCGGGAGAGTACCTGGCACATATCACAGGTGCTCGGAAATGTTTGTTGGGAAGGACTGAATTCTGAAAGAGGTGCCTGGGAATCCCATGTGGCTGGTTCAGGTTTTTCTTTGCAGTAAAGCAGAAAGAACACATGGTAGAGCGGGTGTGGGGGCAAGGTGACCGCAGAGCCGGTTTCCTTTTACTCTGGTAATGCTCCGAGACTAAACACAGCACACCCTTGCCTTGGGTCTCGTGTTCTCATCAGTAAAAAGAGAAGAGGTGATCCCAGCAGTGTTGCCAACTTTGTTATGTCGGGTCCCAAAACTGGGGGTGGGGGCGTTCTCTGCGGGAGATGTACCGTAGCCACCTTTGTTTATTTTGTTATGAGGCTTCCTCATAATATTTTATTGACTAATAGTCTCCACTGCTAATAATAAAAGGCTGGGTGGAAAAAAAAACCACTTGAATTTTTTGCCCCTAAAGTCTCTATCTACCCCTGATAATATTTATAATTCCTTCAATATGGCTCTTCTGCATCTAATGGTTCCTAAGGCACCTGACAGTCCTTCCTTCTCCAGGGCCAACCCACCTCTGCTCCCTCGTCCAGGACCGCCCTTCCCTGGCTACGCAGGGCTACGCCTTTACCAGACAACCCCACACTTAAAGGTCACTTCCTTGTGAGAGTCCCACCTGCTATCCTCAGATTGACCTAAGTCCCATTATTTGTTCTCATAGTGCTCTGTCAATAAACAGTACAGTTCATAAAGTCAAATAGATCAATGTGATTATTCATGTCTGTTCCTCTTTAGACCGTCACCTACATGAGGATGAGAGCATCACTGGGTCTGTTTTGTTCACTACCTTGTCCCAAAGAACTGAACTCATATGTTTTATTCAATAACTACACTTCTTGAATGAATGACACATTTTATAGGCACTAGATGTTACATAAGAGCTGCATAAGATGTTACATAATAGTTAATGTCGACGTAGTTACCACCACCACCCCCCATTCTGTAAGACGTTGGACAAGCCAGAGCCAGAGTCACACCTCTCACAGAAAAGTTCAGTCCTCTGGCTCATGCTCTGTCCTCTATGATGTCTTAAAGTGATAGGCCAGCAGCTTCTTGGTAACAGCTGAAATTACCTGGGGGTGCATATTCCAGACCTGCGCTGCCTAATATAGACGCTACTAGACACATGTGGATATTTAAACTTATAGTGACCAAAATGGAATAAAATGAAAAACTTAGTTCCTCAGTCATGCTACACACCTTTCTAGTGCTCAACAGCCACATGTGGCTTGTGACTATGTCCTGGACAGTGCAGACATTGACCAGTTCCGTCACTGTGGCAAGTTCTAACAGCACTGTTCTAGCGCCTGCTTAGCTCAATGCACGCCATATTTCAGGGCCATCCTGGACCACGTTGCTCCCTCCCTGGGTCTACCTTCCTCCTCAACATAAACAACCACAGTAGCTATGGCGACTGAGCCCTGCCAACCTTTTCTGAAAGGACAGAAGTGAGATTTTTAAACCTTTCATCTGTCAAAAAAGTCGTTTCTCTGATCCTTTCCATCTGTCCAGGAGATTTAAAATGTTCTGGTTTATTATTATTATTATTATTATTACTACAATTATTTTCACTCCTTTTTCTGACAACACCTTCCTTTCAAAGTTGCCCATCTTGAAATCACCCGAGTGGCTGTGTCACTGAACTTCGCTCAGTGGCGCCGGCCTCACTCTCTCGGTGCCCAAATCTGTGGAGCAGGGGCTGAGTCCCAGGCTGGTTCCTCATCACTTCTGTCCTTCTAAAACCCTGGTTCATTTGTTTCTGAAGAAAACCTCAGGCTGTTGAATAACAGCTCCAACATCTGCATTCATCTGTCACTTTTCATCTAATAGTTGAGAAAAAAGAATAGCTGGAGAGAAAACCTAAGCAAATCTGCTTTCCTGAAATGGATTCTTCATTTTTGGGCTTATTCTTACTGAGATCATCATGGATTTGATTACTTTGTGATCATTTCCTCCAAGGCTTCTATCTAATCTTTAGATTAGAGTTTTAGAGCAGTAATTATTTCTCTCCTCTTTTATAACATTACAGAGAGGGATTTCTGCCTTAGTAGACTAGATCTACCCCCCCCCCCATGCCAGTAAACACCCCCTACAGCTGCCAGGCTTGATCTGAGTTCCCGAGACAAAGATTCACATTTCCAAGATACCTAAGTGAATCCTAGTACAAAACTCAAGAATATTTAGAGGAACACAAACATATCCAGCACCTAACAAGGTAAAATCCACAATGCCTGGAGTCAGAGATTACCTACCAGTTATGAAAACAGTGAGAAAATAAGACCCATAATGAAGAGATACATCAATCAGTCAAAACCAACCCCAAACTAAAAAGTGTTAGACTTGGCAAACAAGGATATTAAAATGGTTGTCCCAACTGTACTCCACAGATCAAAACATTATATAGAGACATGGAAGAAAACAAGTTTCAAATTGAGCTTCTCTACATAAAAACCACAATGTCTGAAAAGAAAATATACCAGATAGAATTAATAGAAGATTGAATAGTTTATTAGAAAGGATTAGCAACCTTAAACATATAGTAACAGAAACTATCCAAAAGGAAACAAGGAAGAAAGCTATTTCAACACCCCTCTCTCAATAATTTCACAACCAGAAAGTAAGCGAGAAGACTTAAACAATCCTATCGACCAACTTGACCTAACAGACATTTGTGGAACACCACACCAAACAACACAGAATGTGTGTTCTTTGCAAGAGCACAGAAACATGTTTCAAAATAGATCATATTCTGGGTCATAAAATGGGTCTCAATTCACAAAGAATCAAGTCATACAAAGTTTGATTTTAATTTAATCCACAATATAACTAAATTACTTATCAATTATAGAAAGATAACTTAAAAATTTCCCAAATATTTGGAAACAACATATTTGGTTATGTATGACATTTCTAAATAATCTATATGTCAAAAAGAAAGCAAAGGGGAATTATAAAGTATTTTGAACCAAATGAAAATAAAAACACCATATCAAATTTTATGAATGCCACTAAGGAAGGAGAAATACATATAACACTATACACCTATGTTGAAAAAGATGTCTCATATCAATAACTTTAGCTTCTGCCTTAAGAAATTAGGAAAAGAGCAACTGCTATACTGGTTTCCATAGTGGTGGCACCATTTTACATTCCCAATGGTACACAGGGTTCCCTTTTCTTGACATAACAACACTTCTTGGAAAGGGTTTGTTTTAAATCACAGGTATCCTAACAGGTGTAAGTAATATTTCATCATAGTTTTGATTTGCATTTCCTGAAAACTAGCGAAGGTAATCAGCCTTCAGGTACCTGTTGGCCATTTGTATATCTTCTTTAGAGAAACTTACTAAATTCATTTGCTTATTTATTTATTCTTTGTGTGACAGAGACAGAGAGAAAAACAGAGAGAGGGACAGATAGAGACAGACAGACAGGAAGGGAGAGAGATAAGAAGCATCAATTCTTCATTGCTGCTCCTTAGTTGCTCATTGATTGCTTTCTCATATGTGCCTTGACCAGGGGGCTGCAGCAGAGCAAGTGACCCGTTGCTCAAGCCAGTGACCCTGTGCTCAAGCCAGCAACCTTTGGGTTCAAGCCAGTGACCATGGGGTCATGTCTATGATCCCACGCTCAAGCCAGAGACCCCCCCCCCCATGCTCAAGCTGGATGAGCCTGCACTCAAGATGGCAAAATTGGGGTTTCAAACCTGGGTCTTCCATGTACCAGTTCGGTGCTCTATTTACTGCACCACCATCTGGTCAGGCTCATTTGCTTATTTTTAAATAAGATTAATTATGTGGCTTTTGTTTTTGTTTTGCTATTGGGTTTTATAAATTGCCTATAGATTTTGGGTTGTAATCCTTTCTCAGATATACAGTTAGCAAATAATTTCTCCCACTCAAAAGATTGACTTTCCATTTTATTGATTGTTTCTTTTTTCTGTGCACAAGCATTTTAGTTCATAGTAGTCCCCAAAGAGAATTGTCATAGTTCCAGCAATCCCATTTATGGGTATATATCCAAAGAAAATGAAATCAAGATATTGACGTGCACTCCCACATTCACTGCAACATTATTTACAACAGCCAAGACAAGAAAGCAAGCTAAATGTCCACTGACAGATGAATGGATAAAGAAAATGCAGTATATACTTACAATGTAATATTATTCAACCTTAAAAAAAGATGAAAATCCTGTCATTTATAACAACTGAATAAACCTAGAGGACATTATGCTAAGTGAAATAGACCAAATACAGAGGAACAAGTGCTATGTGATACCATTTATATGAGGTAGCTAAAAGAGGCGGATTCATAGAAGCAGAGAGTAGTATGATGGTTGCCAGGAGAGGGGGAGGAAGAAACAGGGTGCTATTAGCCAAAGGATACAAAATTTCAGCAATACAAGACGATTAAGTCCTAGAGTTCTACCATGCAACATAGCCTATAGTAACAATAATGTATTATATACTTAATTTTTTTCTAAAAGGGTAGATCTTACATTAAGTGTTCTTATCACACAAAGATAATAATGGATAAAGAGAGTGGGAGCAAACTTTTGGAGGTGATGGATATGCTTATGGCAAAGATTGTAGTGATGGCTTCAAAGATACATACTATCCCCAAACTTATCAATGTCCCTAAGTCTCCACTGTGTACATTCAATATGTATAGCTTTATGTATGTCAATCATACCTCAATAAAGTAGTTAAAATGAAATCCAAAGCAACTAGAAGATAGAAAATAATAAAAATCAGAGTGGGAATTAACAAAATAGAAAACAAAATAACACAAACAAACAAACAAAAAAGAAGCAACAGAGAAAAATCAATGAAACCAAAGGTTGGTTCTACAGATTTCAGTAAAATTAACAGATCAAAAATGAGAAAGATGACATTAATACAGGTTCCATACATATATTTAAAGGATATTAAGTAAATATTATGAACAACTTGGGAATGACAATAAATTTGACAATATAGAAGAAATGAACACAAACTACTAAAGCTCATTCAAAAAGAAATGCATAATGAATAGCTCTCTATATACAATAGTAAATAAATTGAATTTGTAGTTTAAAACCTAAATAAAACTCTAGGCTCAGATGGCTCCCTTGGTAAGGTCTAACCAAATACTTAAGAAATAAATAACACCAGTCTTATACAAACTCTTCCAGATTCCAGACAATTTATTTTATGAGGCTAGCATTAGTCTGTTAACTACCAAAACCAGACACAAATATTATAAGAAAAAAAACTGTAATAAATGAATATTCCTTTTGAGCATAGGTGCAAAAATTCTAAATAAAATTTTAGCAAACTGAATCCAACAATATGTAAAAAAGGATAATATTTCATAACCACTGAGATTTATCCTAGGAATTCAAAGTTGGTTTGACATTAAAAAATCAATTGATGCAACCTGCCATATTAAACTAAAATGAAGAAACTATATGATTATCTTGATATAAAAAGCACTAAATTCAATATCTATTTTTGATAAAAACTCTTCTTCACTTGATAAAGAACATCTAGAAAAAGCTTACAACTTACATCATACTAAATGGTGAAAGACTGAAAGTTTTTCCCCTAATAAAGAACAAGATAAGGATGTTTACTCTCTCTACTTTTGTTCAAAATACAGAAGTTCTAGCCAATGCCATAAGGCAAGAAAAATAAAAGGCACTTGAATTAGAAAAAAAAGAAGTAAAACTGTATTTATCTGCAGACAACATGATCCTTTATGCAGAAAATCTAATGTAACACACAAAAAACTACTAGAACTCATATGCAAGTTTAGCAGATTTCTGGAAACAAGCTAAATATGCAAAAATCTATTTTAAGTGTTAACAACGAACAATTAAAACTTGACATTAAAACAAAATACCAAAATAAAGAAGTTTAAAAAACAACACCATTTACAATAGCATCAAAATATGATAAATCTGGGTTAAACCTGATAAAAGATATGCAAAATCTGTACACTGAAAATTACTAAACCCTAAATAAATAGAGAGATATACCATGTTCATGTGTTGAAAGACTCATTGTTGTTAAGATGTCAGTTATGTCCAACTTCATAGATTCAACACAATCCCAATTGAAATCCCAGGCTTCTTTTCAAAAAGGAGAAGAATAAAGTTACGGTGTTTTAAAGTTAAATTAAGTAATGAAGCCGTATCAATTAGGAGTCTTAGAAGTTAAGTCATAAACCAAAAGGAAATGATTACCATGGGAGAAAAGAGAAAGCTCCAATTCTTGAAATAAGTAGAAAGGAAAGAATTAGGTGAAAGAGGCTAAGATAGAAGGAAGAAATACAAGACTCACCTCAATAAGGTAGGTTACCTTCTTCACAAGCAGAGTTTTTAGAAAATAGTATTGATTTCCTCTGCAGGTGAATCTCTCCCTTGCATAAGTTGAGGGAGAATGAGATAGTTCCAGTTTCCTTACTTCTTATTAATACCTCATTTTGTGTTGGAACCATACCTCCTGTTGCCGGGGGCCCCTGGCGAGCAAAGCTTGTGATGTCATACTGCTCTCCCCATCCAGATGCTCTCACGACTCCATCGAGAACTAACAGCTCTATCAGCATCCCAACAATAGTTCCAAATTATATTCTTTCTCAAAAGTTTCTAACTTACAAAATATTGCAGATACAAAACCTTTACTGTTTTTCCAGCCTCAAATTTTAGTCTTCACTTTGTGCCCCTTATCTATTTACCACATTTTTAAAAAGCATAATCTTTCCTTTTACAACCACCTACATTGTGAAAAAGTTTAATATTTTCAAGATAAAATGAAACAAGGGCTAAGAAAAAAAACGGTCATTTTTTTTTAAGACAATAAACATCTGTTGTTTAACAAGTTGTTTTTAAGATTTAGTTTTTGTTCAAAGTTTGAAAACACTGCTAAACTCCTGGGTTTGGGTCTTATTTTCTTCCCAGCGGCTGTAGTTTCCAACTAGTGTGTCATCTTGATTGGAGGGCTGAACTTGAAGATACACATCTCAAATGATTATTTCATACCTTTGGCAAGAACTTAATTGGTTATGATAAAAAAAACAAGCCATTTGTATTTTGGGGGAAGGAAAATATGGCTTACAGAAGAAATTTTGTTAATGAAAAAAGATCTTGTGAGAACTAAGAATTTCAGACTTGTATTTTAAAAACATCCAAGACATGGCACGAAAGGAAATTTAAAAAGTGGGAAGAACATGTTTACATTCAGACCAAAAGCCTTAAATCTTTTGAGTTGGGTTGAAATGCACACATATTACAAATACATACTGAATGGCTCATACATGCTTGCTGTTTGCTACCTCAAATATTTAGTGACGTTAATGATCACTTTCGCATTTGCCCTCCAGGCCAAGTTCTCTTCTAAATTCAATGGCACCCACACTAACACAGGCCATGCCTACATATCCTGAAGCTGACTTTGTTTCTGTTGCCAGAGATGAAAATGCAAAAGAGCATCGTCTGTGAGGTTGGCAAGTGGAGGTGATACAGTCTGCACACAGACCCCTGACGGGATTCTTTCGGGGACTAATTACTCTGATTTGACATGACTGCAGAGTTTTCAGGCACCATATGATCCTGGCAAATGGCGGTGTCAATGAAAATTATACTCCATCAGCTTAAACCTTACTTCTAAATGCCAGGGAAGTAATTTGATCTGTGTTGTGAGCAAAGTCTTTAAAAAGGGTTCTCATCTTGATCAGGTTTTATTCCAACCAAAGGGATAAAGAATACATGACTAGTATTCATTTCTTTTAAACTGTTGCACGTGCTAGACCTGCTCTGTCTGATACGGTAGCCACCAATGACACATGGCTACTGACCAGTCCCAGTGTAGCTAGTCTGAATTGAGACGGGTTGTAAGAGTAAGATACACACTGAATTTCAAAGACTTGGTATAAAAAAGAGAATATAGGCTCTGGCCAGGTGGCTTAGTGGATAGAGCGTCATCCCGGTATGCCGAGGTCAGGTCATGAGGTTGATCCCCAGTCAGGGCACATACGAGAAGCAATCATTGAGTGTACAACTAAATGGGACAACTAAGTGGAACAAGTTGATGCTTCTCTCTCTCTCAAATCAAATGGAAAAATTAATAATTTTGTTTACATGTTAAAATATTATTTCAACAAGCAACAAAATGGGTTAAATAAAATATATTATTAAAGTAATTTCAGTTATTTCTTTTTACTTTATTTAATGTAACTATTAGAAAATTTAAAAGTGCATATATGTCTCTTGTATTATATCACGACCAGAGAATACTATTCTAGACAGTAAAGATTAATAAATTTGCTGGACTCACCACTTGGTTTATTTTAAAGTATAGAGATTTGAAACACAACAGAAAAAGAAGACCACCCTTTGAGTCAATCTCCACACCCATCAGGTTTACCCCTCTGTGCACACCAGGATATTAGTCTATTAGTCATTTCCTTTTTCAAAGCATTAAATGGTCATCTTCAGGGCTAAAGCACGACTTCTGCAGGGACAACTGACTTTTGGTGATCATTTTAATATTATGTTGCAGCCAAAATGTCATTCTCATTATTAAAAAAACAACCCCCTACCTCTCAGGCAGAAAGGAGACTAACTAACTCAGTTGTCTACAGCTAGGAAACTGAAGCTCCAAGTTCTGGCCCAAACCACCTTCTCTGGGAGCAGACAGCCCCACCGCCTGCCCACCCCAGTGCTCTCCATGCCCATAGACTTCACTGCTCCCAAACTGACGCAGCCCTTCCCAACTCCATTCCTCCCCACATGCTAGCCTTCTTGCTGGAATACCAATCCTTCTTCTCTGCCTGTAGAATTTCTACTCATCCTTTAAAACCCAACTCATTTGACATGAGTGCATACTTTTTTGACACCATATGATCCTTTGCAAAATCGTTCTGCTCTTCTCCCAAAGTGCTCTCACAACCTCAGTAGTTAATTACTAGAGCGCAACTAGGTCTCACTAATTATTGGATTTCCTAACTGTTCTGCGCTCCTTTCACTCTATCTACGTGCCTACAGCACCGTCAGGCCAACACAACAAACAGTGTATTGGTGTGTGTACACACACACATTTGCAAACACACATGCCTATTTTTTACTCATGTTGCCTGTGCTTTTGGTGGCATAGCCAAGACATCACTGCCAAATCCACTGTTGTGAAGCTTTTGCCCTGTGTTTTTTTTTTCTAAGACTTATATAGGTCTTATGTTTTGGTCATTTATCAATATTGAGTCAATTTTTTGTATATGATGTAAAGCATGGGTCCAGCTTCTTTGCATGTGGATATCCAGTTTCCCCTACACCACTTGTCAAAAAAAAACGGTCCTTTCCCCATTGTATGAGCTTGGCACCCATGGCCAAGAATCATTTAGCCATATATGCAAGGGTTGATTCTGGGCTCCTTAATCTGTTCCAGTGGTCTGTGTGTTGTCCCAGTGCCAGCGCCACACTCTTTAGATGACTATAGTGTGAAGTCAGCAAGTGTGTCCAAGTTTGTTCCCCTTTTTTAAAGATTATTTTGGCTCTTGAGAATCCATATGAATTTTGCTATCTGCAAAAAACACTGTTGGGATTTTGATAATGATTGCATTGAATCTGTGGATTACTTGGGGTAGTATTGACAGCTTAACAATATTAAGTCTTCTAATTAATGAATTTGGGATGTCTTTTCATTTACATATGTCTCTTTCAATTTCTTTCAGAACTGTTTTGTCGTTTTCAGTGTACAAATCTCTTGCTTCTTTGGTTAAGTTTATTCCTGAGTATTTCATTATCATTGATGCTAATGTAAATGGAATTGCTTTCTTAATTTCATTTTTAGATTGTTCATGGTTAATGCATAGAAACATGACTAATTTGTATGTGTTGTTTTTATATCCTACAACTTTGTTGAATTTGTTTATTATAATTTGTGTGTGTGTGAAATTTCTAAGATTTTCCACATAAAAATCATACCATCGGCAACAGAAAATTTTTACTTCTTCCTTTCCAATCTGAATGCATTTTATTTCTTTTTCTTGCCTAAAAGCTCTGGCAAGGATTTTAGGACCGTGTGGCACAAAAGTGGTGAAAGAAAGTAGGCATCCTTGTCTTGTTCCTGATCTTTCAGAGGAAAAACTTTCAATCTCTGCTTCCTTTTACATTAATTAAACCACTATTTTTTTTCACTGAATAGAAATTTATTGAGTATCTGTCCGGTTTCAGACACCATACTTAGCTTCAGCACGAAATGAAACAAATCCCTACTCTTACAGAGCCTGCGGCAGGGGAAGCAGAAACACTAACAAATAAGTGTCTCATATTAGAGGTGATGAGACATCTCTTGAAGCAACACGAAGCAGAATGAGAAAGTGTGTGTCATGCTGGGTACCGTGGTCTTGGACAGGGTGGCCAAGAGAGCCCTCCTGTGCAGTGAACTGAGTCACTGGCCATCCTGGGGAAGGATATAGTTTGATTTTGTGACTGTGTATTAAGTGTGCTGTTAGGAATAGGGAAACTACAGAGACAGGCTGGGGGACCCCAAGCTCTGTGGAGCCTTTAGGTCTGGCTGGTGGAGAAGGAGAGTGAAGAAAAAGCACTGAAGAGTTTAAAGTGCTAAGATCACCAGAAGTCAATAAGCAGTGCCTGGAGAAAGCTTTCAGCTTCAAGGTGTAAGCAGGTGGCAGGTAAAATAGGTCAAAATGTGGACAATTCTCAAGGTTTCTAAGTAGGAGTCAGCAGGGGTAATGAGGACATCAAATAAACACACTCAGTTTTACCCTAATGAAACTAACCCAGAGAGTCAAGCAAAACATGCAAATGACAAGCTGAGCTCCTCAGATCTGATGTATAAACACAGAACTTGGGTATATGCACGTGAACTGATTAGTATGTACATGCTGTGTATGTGTCATGTCATTTCACAGGGCAAATGGTCATCCAATTTTTGTCTGAGTAAAAGAAAAAACTTCTATAGAAATACATTAAGAAGAGTGTGCTCCTCCCCTATCTTTTCTGACAACCTGAATGCATTCAAAAACAACAACAACAAAACCCATCAGATTTCTCATCTCAAATACAGGGTTAAACAAAACATTCAAGACTAGCGATGCAATGGCAGCTGTCTGGAGTGATAATATCTATGGAAAATGGACTGGGTTAGCCGCCAAGCAGCATCCAGAGAAATATGTATATCATCATGATTACCTCCCATTTATAGCCCAGCCTCCTGGGAGGGTGTTGATCAGAGCTGCCAAAGAAGAGAAATCAATTCATTCCAGTTGTACTTGGTGACTTTTACCAGTTGCACTCAGAGAATCAGGCTGGAATCATTTTTGAAAAGGGATCATCTCTCTTCTGTTTAAACAGAAGCCTCTGTCAAAAATGGACAGAAAATACGTTTTGGCAGCCGAGTCAGTGGTGATTGTAAGAGCTGAAGGCTCACGATTTTGCAGGCTTTGCCACGGAGAAAAGGGGCAGCCACTGGAGTGGGTGTCCTAAAGCCATGGAACAAAATGTAGCCCCTGGACTAGCCTGGCTGCCACCAAACAGCCTCTGGTTCGATCCTCCTCAGGCTGGATATGCTGTGTTTGTTCACATACTATTAATTTCTGGGTGGGAGAAGACGGAACAGGCAAAGGAGGGAAGCTGTAATCAAACCCTCTCTCTTCCCTTCGCATTTGCAGTTTGGTTATCTCGTCTTAGTGCACTGTCGGGTTTCTGTGTTGCCTGGGAAAGCCAGAGAGAGGGGCAGTCCCCAGAGAGACCCGGCTCACACCTAGGCCTCAGCAGCTCCTGGCTCAGGAAGGACATGTGAGTTCACAAGGCAAGTCGGGCTGCTGCCAGGCCCCCAGAGCAAAGATAATGGCTCTCCAGGTCCTCTTCTAAAAAGAGGAGGAAGCTGTTTAATTTGAATCATTATAACCATTAGGTATAAAATACAATATTAATTTTATTTTCCTTTTAAACCTTTTCTTTCCCTCTTCCTTCCACTGAAGTGAATTAGACTAATTCCCATATGGCTTTAATTAATCATTTTATCATCATCAACAGTAATCAAGTGACTAGAACTTTTCAGACTCAGATTGTTTAATGTGAAATTGTCATCCTGGGGGAACTTGTGTTTCTGCATATCCTCCCACAGATAAGATGTGGCATTTTCTCCCACGTCTGCAGGCCCTGGCATACCGATCAATTAGCCAAATTCACAGTATTGACTCATGTGTAGAGAGTCACACACATTGTTGAGGTGTTTACCAAGATGCTGACATGCTGAAGAACACTCCCAGGCCCAGCAGAGAGCCGGCACGGGGCAGATGCTGCATAAATATTAGGAGGGACACTCGTGGCAGAGAACATCTATTGAATGTAAGGCAGACATTTAAAATGTCACTTGAGTGGTTCCATTTCATCCAAAGATATATTGACTTCAGCATGTCTACTCCCATTGCTTATTTCTGTGTTCCATGTTTAATAAGACGCCTGCCCCTCCAGTCACCATGTCACTAAACAAATGGGGACTTTTGTCAATCTTGAAAATTGTCAAAAAGTAGATACAATAACATGCTGACTTGCTTAAACTCTTGAGACATTTCTCCTGGGAACACTCATCTAGAATATGAATGGCTGCTGACCTAACCTGTGCAGAAGTAACAAGAAGGAAGTGAACTCAAGTGTAGAGAGTCACACAAATTGTAGACGTGTTTATCAAGATGCTGACATGCTGAAGAACACTCCCAGGCCCAGCAGAGAGCCGGCACGGGGCAGATGCTGCACAGATATTGGGAGGGACACTCGTGGCAGAGAACATCTATTGAATGCAGAGCAGACATTTAAAATGTCACTTGAGTGGTTCAGAGCCTCAAGGAACAAAGAAAGAAAATTGAAAGTGGATGCCAATCACTTCTTTCACAACTGCTTACCACCTCCACCTGGGAGAGGGACCCAACCTGTTCTTAAGGATTAGTGGTTATATAGTAACAGAAGCTTAGAGCACACAATGGAGATCACCCCCCAGCCAGGCTAGCTTCTCCTTCTCAAATTCCGAAAGAGCCTCCTGTCCCTGGGCCTCTGCACCTGCTCTTCCATCTTCCCAGTCATCGGCATAGTCCACACCTTCCACGCCGACCTTGGTTCAACAGTATCTCATCAGAGAGCACTTCCCAGACCACCTCACCCACCACTCTCCATCCCCTCTCCCTGCTTTGTTTTTCTTCTTAGCTCTTATTCCAGTTGGTCAAATAATATTTTTACTTGGCCAAATTTATTTACTTGTTATTTATTTGTATATTTGCCACCCTCCTCAGAATGTAAGCCTCATGGTGACTGTGATGTAGTTTTACTAAGTGTTTCATCCCCAACACCTGTAATAATACCTGGTAAAGTGGGTGCTCCACAGACAGATATTGAAAGGGAGAAATGAATGAATGAATGAGTGAATAAATATGCAATGGTGAGAGAAGAATGAATTTTTTCCTGTTGATAATAGTGGTGTTGATATTAATAATGGCCATTATAATAACAGCTAACAACTTTGCGGGACACAGAGCAAAACACTTTCACACTGATTTGCACCACCCACACCCACTTAGCATTTGGTCACCCAGGTGTTTCACCTGGTTGATTATTACAAAGAGTAAGAAATCACTCCCTAGTGCTCCATCATTTAAGATTTGATGCCAAGGGAAAACTCCTAGATTTTGTTCTGGATGTCAAGGAAATACCAGTTTAAAATAGGAACTTAACCTTCATGGCCAAGGTTTGGTGAACATTTCAGACATCAGTTCACCTGTTAGCACCATAATTCCCCTGGTTAGCCTATTGCTGCTGGCATATGGTATTCCTACTCATTCCAGATCCCAAGCAACACTCTTCTGGAAAATTCCATCCCACCCTGCCTTTAATAAATGCACCATGACCAGTCCTTCTGCTCAGAGACGACCAGAGGCCCAACCAGCCCAGAACTCCACAATCCAGAGGAAAAGTGAAGGGAAAACAAACCCACAGAAAGTCACTCCTCCAAGTTGAGGCTTCTCTTCTGATCCACAACTGTACAGCAACCAGAGGGACTGTTTCAAAACCTAAATCCAAATGCACATTTTTCCAAGTGTAAACCCACCCTGATAAAAGCACTGCAGCAGCTTCCCACCGTTCTTGAAACCAAGTTCACCTCCTCACCATGGCCAATAAGAAGCTGCATTGTGAGGTCACTGCCACTGCAGACAGCTTACCACACTGTTTCTCCCACTTGGCAGCCTTCTTTCAATTTCTTTTACATGCCCTGTTCCTTTGAACAGCTTCCTCCAGTCCTCATCTGGTCAACCTTCTTCCTGTGGATTCCTGCCCATGTCACTTTCTTCTCTGTGAACTCTCCCCTGACCGCCAGACCCATTCTGTGACCTCATGGTACTGTGTCATTTACAATACTTTACTAACCTGGCAAGCATACATTTCAGTATTATTTGACCATTCCTTGTCACCCCTATGAAGCTGTGAGTTCCCTTTGGGCAAGGACAGGTTTGTTTTTGTTCACTACCTACTCCTCAGAACCAAGTATGCCACCTGGCATAGGCAGTGTGCTTTGTACTGATGAGTTAATGAATGGAAGAATAAATGCAGATGCAATAGTATCCAGTAGGGTCTGTATCACAGGGTTACCATTAGTGATTCTCTAATAGTTACAAAAATACCTTATGAAAGTATGAAAATTCATATTCTCCCTCAATCCCAAATCTACGTAAGTAGTGGCTGGCTTAATTCTGTTGAGCATCTGAGAATCCTTAACTATCAATATCTTCCAGTCAACAAAGGTAAGTGAGGGGTGTGTGAGTGCGAACACACACTCCTGTGGGTCCTCCTTTGTAACAAAGTAAAATACGGCATCGTGCCTCAGCATACTTTTATACTTAGTATAAGGAGGCTCTGAGCACATGCAATTAACTGAATAATTCCACTCAAGAGGCAAGGGTCGTGTGACCAAAGTGGTACTATTCCATTCTGTGGAATATATTTCCTCCACGCACATTTCATCTGCTTGTTTCTGAAATGCTCTTGGTTAGACAGTAATTTACTGGTTCTAACAATTATGCCTCACCTGCTTGCAGCCACTGTAACCCTGGCCATTAGGGAACAACAGCCTAATATAACACTGAGGCACACACTGCCTTGATTTTTTAAATTCCCAATTAGGTGGACTCTTAGGGTCTATCATTAGCTATACACACAGGGTTTTTTTTGGGGGGGAGGGGTTTAAGAACAGATTTGCTTCTCAAGCTTAGGTGATACTGATCACATTCAGTTCTTTTCATTAAAAAAAATATTGATTCCTTTTCTGAATCTTTAATTTTGGTGACCACTGAACAGGAAATCAGCACATGGAAGAAATAATAATTGCAAAGTGAAGAAAGACTAAGCTTTGGGACCCGAGTGTCACACTGTTAAACCCTCCAGTGATGTCCCGCCTGGTCATGACATTAATCTAGGAGGGAAGGGAAAAAAGAGTAGGAAGTTTAAACCTTTTAAACAAAACAACAACAATAAAGAGTATCTCAATTAGCTCCAAATTCAAACCTAAATTTTGACATCAGTTCATTTGTTCAATTTGTTTCTTCATTTACTTGACAAATACTGCCAAGCACACTGACCAATTCTCATCTACATTGCTTTAATCAAAATCAGTTAGCTGAGTTTTATTTTCCATGCAGGGATCGTTTTCAGCCAAAGACTTAGGGTGTAAGACAGGAGCCTTTTGATGGCCATGACAGTTTCCAGGCCTTGTTGATGTCTTTTAACAACAGCGACCAAGAAACCTTTTTAAAATCCAATATAGGCCAAGCCATACTTCACTGAAGCCCGATGGCACCGTGCATGGCCAGCGCACTCCAGGGGATGAGAGCAGCGTGTCCAAGCTACGGCAACCCAGAAGCTGTGCCCGACTCTCCCAGACAGCGTTCTCTGTCCAGAACCCTGCCCACACAAAGCTGAAGCTAGATGTTCCAAAGCGGAGCGATCCTTTCTCTGACTGGCTTATTTCACTTAGTGTAAAGCTCTCTAGGTTCATCCATGCTGTTGCAAAGGGTAAGATTTCCTTTTTTTTTTTTTTAATGGCTGAGCAGCATTCCATTTGTGTAAATGCTTTTTTTTAATTCACTCATCTATTGATGGGCACTTGGGCTGTTTCCAGATCTTGGCAATTATAAATAATGCTGCAATGAAATAGGGGTGTATGTATTCTTTTGAATCAGTGTTTTGGGTTGCTTCAAAAAAATCCCAGAAGTGGAATTGCTGGATCATAAGGCAGTTCCATTTTTAAGTTTTTAAGGTAACTCCATACTGTTTTACACAGTGGCTGTACAAACCTGTGTCCCCACCAACAGTGTATGAGGGTTCCCTTTTCTCCACGATCTTGCCAACACTTGCTGTTTGTTGATTTATTGATAACAGCCATTCTGACAGGTGTGAGATGATATCTCATTATGGTTTTAATTTGCATTTCTCTGATAATTAGTGACATTTGAGCATCTTTCCATATGTCTATTGGCCATCTGTATGTCCTCTTTGGAGAAGTATCTATTCAGGTCCTTTATCCATTTATAAATTAGATTGTTTTTATGATGTTGGGTTTATAAGTTCTTTATAAATTTTGAATATTAACCCCTTATTAGATTAATCACTAGCAAACACTACAAGATTTCCCCATTTATAAATTAGATTGGTTTTTTTTGGTGTTGGGTTTATAAGTTCTTTATAAATTTTGAATATTAACTCCTTATCAGATTAATCATTGGCAAATACTACAAGATTTCACTTAGATGTGGAATCGAATGAACAAAATAAGCTAAAGAAAATAGAAACCGGTTCATAAATACAAAGAAGAGACTGACAGCTGTCAGAGGGGAGGGGATGTTGAGGTGCTGAGTGAAAAAGTAAAGGGAATAAGCCAAAAAGTAAACTCATAGACAAAGAAAACAGTATGGTGATTATCAGAGCAAAAGGGGTGAGGGAGGTGGAGACAGTATATGGAGGATTAGCAGGGATGAAAGGAGACCTGACTTTGGGTGGTGAGCACACAATACAATATGCAGATGATGTGTCATAGAATTGTACACCTGAAATCTGTATAATTTATTAACCAATGTCCCCACAATAAATTCAATAAAAATTAAAAACAAAACAAAACAAAAAAACAAGAAGCAATCCTTTAGACCAGTGTACCGGCAGTTGAAAATCACTGTTTTAGATCAAGTTGCCACAAACCTTCTCTGTAAAGGTTCAGATAGTAAATATTTTAGGTTTATGGACTGCTGGTCTCTGTAGCAACAACTCAGCTCAGTCTCTATGCTGTGAAAGCAGCCACAGAGGACACGTACATGAATGGGCATAGCTCTGTTCCAATACAACTGTGTGCACAAAAATGAGGGTGCAGATCTGGCCCAGGGGCTGCAGCCTGCCCTTCCTGAACTAGCTCGGTTTCCCAACAAAAGGCTTTTTCTGGACAGCTCTGGGGAAAGAATGGACCACAACCATTTAATTAGAGATAAGTGATCAGGGTTCAAAATCCACATAAAGGCAAAGCATTGGAAGGTGTTGGGAAAACGGCTGTGTCAGGCTTGCTTGCTGGTTTCCCGGCTGCAAGCCCTTTTTGCATGATTGGTGTGTGAGCATGTGGCAGGGACACAGGTGCATAGCCTCTGTAAGGCTGTGGGCCTTGCCCTCAGGGCAGACTGCTTGCCCCCACTGTGAGGGGCCATTTTGCTGTTTGCCTGCTGCCATGAGAAGCAGTTTCCCCTGCCTGTTTGCTCGTCCGCCGTCGCGAGACTCTATTAAATGGGAATGGCCCACCACCTCTGCAGTTCCTCTACAGTCTGCCTGAATCCAACGTGAACCTGCCTGGCCTCGGCAACTGCCATTACAGAAGGTCTCTCACAGTTATTTAACTTTCATAATTATTTATATGCAACAAAATGCATAGATTTTTAAGTGTACATCCAACATATTTTGAAAAATGTTTATTTCTATGTAATCCTCAGCTCAAGAAACAGAACATTCCCACCGCCCTATAAAGCTCCCTTGTACAACCAGAGGCTGACATGCATCCCCACCGCTCAGTTTAACTTGATCTAGAACTTCATCAAAATGAAATCAGGCAGAATGGACTTGGGGTTCTGGCTTCCTTCCCTCGATATACTGGGTCTGCAATCTAGCTGGGCTGGGCTGCAACTATGAGTGTCTATTCCCTTGACTGCTGTGTTGCCATCCAGTGTAAGAATACCCCACAATGTATCCCTTCGTCTTCATGACAGGGACATACTGTCCCATGCTGCTATAATCAAATTCATTTCAAATAAAAAAGAGAATAAATACTTCCAGAAGTGCCTCAACTGAAAACAATATACTCAACTATTATCCCCTCTACACTACATTGCCATGTGGATCAAGGTTACCCCCCTCCCCACCCTCCCACCTTGGCTCAGTGTAAAATAGAAATAATGTATGCACTCCAACTAATAAATAACCCCTGCTTCCCAGAATCCCAAGTAGGCAGCCCTGGCAGCTGGTCCAGCAACCATGAATGTGTCTTTCCCAAGCCTTTCAAGCTGCCATGTGATGGACAGGCCCGTGGCATTGCCTCTGCTAACATTGGACTGTGAAGCCGGACTGCATAATTAACACCCATGGTTATTTTTCAATGCCTGCACCTGGCACTCTTAATTTAATTATCTCTCCATTTCTACAATCCACTGCACACTGGTGACTGCTCCACCTGGCCATCCTTGCCCTGAATCTCCACTCGCCTGCAGGACTTTTCATCCAGAAATAATTAGGAACACAGGGTCCTCTGTCTCGTGGCCAATTCAGCCGTGAATGCTACTGGACCAGGAGGAAAGCTTTATCTCAAATAAACGCAGTCAGCTTGCGAAGTGGTTAAAGGGACAGGGTGGACATCCAAGCTTGTCTGCAGTGCTGGGAGCCACCAAAAAAAAAGTGGCAATGACCTTTCAGAAAACCTGGAACACTCTGGTCCTGGGAACAATCTTCTCCCTTGGCTTGCTCATCATGGAGAATGAAATAATGAATTGGAAACAGTTTCCCAGCAAGACTAGTTATCCAGCCTTCCCACAGTTATCCATGCTAAGGACACAGATAAAACTGGGTAACCAGCAACTGGGAGATGATTCCGGCTCCTCATTCTGTACGCTTGTTTTGTACAACTAATTCTTCTACCTAACCTTTATATTACTACTACTCATTACGGTGACCAGCGAGTGGCAAACTTGAACAGTTTGTCCCCCATTTGTCCTTTCGCTTTTGGGTTTCTTGTTGAAAATGGCACCTAACACCTAAAACACTGTTTCCGCACTGGCAGTTTCAATAATTAGTAAAATAACAATATTATAGAAAATTTAAATTGCGGTACAGAATGTATCCCACAAGGCATTCTTAAAAACCCTCTTTCCCTCACCCCCACATGTTTTCCTCCAAGGTCTGCTTCTGCACCCATGTGTGCACACACATGCACCTCTAAGTACTGGATTAGAATGATCCACTTTAATAATCAATTTACAGAAGAAAGCCAGGTTGTCGTCCACATCACTCTACCTTAGTCTCTTTCAAGATGCACATGAGAAACTTCTCGATACGTATATGGATGTTAGAGACCTTGCTTTATTTAGAAAGTCCCTCCTCACTCAAATTCTAGGTTCACCTTTGCTAAATGCAGAAAAAATATGTCTCAGGAAATTGTGACATGCTCTTCTCATCTCAGCTTCCCTGATCTTCAAGGGTATTCAGAAGGGGGGGAGTCCCACCCTCTCAGATACTCCAATAGAGCCCCTTCCGGTCATCAAGGTGCAGCCCAGGGAGAGGGAAGTGAGAGTTCACAGGCGGCTTCATTTCCAAGCCACAGTGCAGAGGAGGCCACAGCACATTTCCCATGATTTAACACCTGCCTGGAGTTTGATATGGTACTCCTCCCCTCACATAATACAAGGCAATGGGCAGAATAAATGCAGCAACTTGGTGAATTCTGTAACCTCTCTGGGCCCATCTGCCTTCCCAGGCCAGAAGCTCTGACAGAGGGGTTTGCTCCTGGTCTCTGCCTCCACGTTTCCATTTCAGGCAATTTCTCTTACTAATAACAAACAGTGCTGATCTGGGGATGGACAGAGACATGTGCCAGGGTGTGCTTGTCAGTCTTGAAGGAAGGAAGGAAGGAAGGAAGGAAGGAAGGAAGGAAGGAAGGAAGGAAGGAAGGAAGGAAGGGGGGAAGGAAGGAAGGAAGGAAGGAAGGAAGGAAGGAAGGAAGGAAGGAAGGAAGGAGGAAGAAAGGGAGGGAGGGAGGGAGGGAGGGAGGAAGGAAGGAAAAGGAAATCCACCAACCTTAACTATATACTGTGAGCACAGTATTAAGACACGGTGTTCTTAGCTTTAGAGTAGTACTTGACTTCTAAGGAGCAGGGTGAGCCTTTACGCCCAGAAGAAAACGGGGAAGCATTCCTACCCAGATGAGAAGAGCCAGGATTTGGTGCCCCAGGATCTGGCCTTAGTTCATGTTCTTCCAGAAGCAGACACTGAGGAAAGGGTCCCGGTACAGGTGACTCATGCATAAGGTGGAGTAATGCCCGGGGAAGAGTGGGGAGTGACACTGGGAAGGAGAGGTGGCCAGTCAAGCATGTGTCAGAAACCACTGTAAGTAACTGAGGCTCAATCCCAGCCCCCTGGGAACTCAGGGAAAAATGCGTGGACCACATACCTCAGTGTTATCTCTCCTGAGACGAGAGGAGATGGGTACTCACATACCAATGCCCAATGTATAGTCAGACTATGGGCTTCCCCAGAAAGCATGCATTCCTCTGACTCTTGTTTTACCACAAAAGCAGGCAAAGCACACTTAGGTGGCCAGAAAAGGCCACCAGGCAAAGAACACAGGTGCTTTCATGAGTACAGGTGAAGGATAGGACAGGACCATAACAATCTCAGAATCATGTGTCCTGCTGCTAATCAGAGCTCAACTCGAGACACGTCCCTTAGCTTCTTGGACCCATCCCTGAGCTCCCTCTCTGGAAGACAGTGTGAGGGTACCTACCTACCCTCATGCTTATGGTCAGAATGAACTCAGATAATACCTCTTAAAGAACTGTGTAGATTATAATTATAAAGCCAAAGTATAATGGATAAAGCCTTATGAAATCAGTCGCTCTCCCAAGTCCACAGAGATGGCTAGGAGCCCACCACCTGCTAGGAGGGATGGGAGAGGGGGCAGGCTTAGTTTCCCCTTGTCTTACACAGAGCACTGAACAGGAGGTATGTTCCACAGCCAGGACCCTGCTGTCCAAGTGTGCAGTGGGCAGGCACTCTGCCTAATTTTCGAGGGAATGAGTCCAGCCTGATTCACCCGTATCCCAGCTCAAGGGAAACATCTCTGCATTTTGATAAAGTTAGGGACGCTCGTGCAAGACCAAAAACGGCAACTTGAGCAGTGGGAGGGGCAGCTGCCCACCTTCCTTGGTCTCAGCCCAGCCCAGATGGCATTTGAGTGGCATCTTGCTGTTTGGCAAACAGAGAAACTAGGGGACATTCCTATTTTTTGAAGCATGATTGGAGCTCCCTGCTTTGTCCTCTGACCACAAGATAAACTAGCACTCCACACTTCTGCAGTCGCATGCCCCTTCTCCAGCAAAGACTTTTTGGTATTGAAGCGCCCAGGCTACCCTACAGAATGACGGAGTGAAAGCCGATGCCAATAGCTTCATGACAACTATAAGGATAAGGAATCCTTTCACCTCAATCCGAGCATTCAGCCCATTCAAGAAGAACCTGGAAGAAGCTGTGATGAGCTGTGGCAGGGGTCTAGGAGATGCACACAGACACGCACACCTCTGAGTGTTCCGTATGTCTTGGCCTAAAAACTGGCATCGCCCTTAGCGATGCCTCCCAATCCAGAAAAATCCACCCCTCCAAAAAATGGCACCCAGCTGCAACTAGAGCTCTTGTTCCACTCAACTTCTCTCTTTGCTCACATCCCTCAGGACAAAGTCTTCCTAAGCCAGGATCCATGAGTAGGTGTCTACTGAGTAGGCTTGAAGGGGATCCCTGAGTGCCCTCAAATTCTGTGTAAAATCTTAATCAGAATTTAAAGCTGCTGCAATCAGAACTCCCACATGGGCAGTGTCCCTCAAGAATTAGGAGCCACCATCCTAGACAAAAATGCCGCCCGGAAAGCACGTGGAGCTGGCGACAATACGCACAGGAAGTTGTGGGCTGTTCTCATCACCAAGACAGAGGACAGGGGCCGGACCCGTGGCCTTTGCCCCAGTCCCCCTGCTCTCCTTTGAGGGTTCAGAGGTCATGCTGCCCTGCGCTCTTCTTCTTTCAATGGGGAAACAAGGTGCAGAAACTTGGATTGGTTTTCCAAAACCATGCAGTGAGCTGGACACAGAGGTCACGGAGCTGAGTCTCTACCAAGGCCCTTCCTACCAGTGGTTGACCCCTTCTTCTCTGCGAAGTGGGAGTCCTTTTTGTCTTCTTCTTGAGTTTCACTGCTTTCTGGTTCTCTGCACTCAAAACCATAAACCAATACGGTTCACTGCTCCGCTCTAGGCTACCGGTCCCCATCCAACTGCTCAGCCAGGAACAAGAAAAGCCGTGCCCAGCTCAGGGCCCTGGCTTTGCACATGAGTGACAGCCAGGCTGAAGCTGGCTGGGACAGAGCAGAGGCCCCACAGCAGGCCTCCACTTCTGGCTTGATTTCCTTTGGGGGCTGCGGAGGGAGAAATGAGCTTGTATAAGGCAGATCCTCTCTCAGGAACTAAATACCAGCAGCAAACAAAAACCAGACCAGAAAGCATCCGTTTGAAAAGACAAAGTGGGACAAGGGCAGGGAGCCAACCAGTAGTCCTCCATCCAGAGCTAATTGACGGGATCTCCCTTTAATAAAAAGGGACCAAAAAGAAAAATCACAAAGCTAAAGGATTTCTTTCTTTCTTAAGTCAGGCATGTGTCCTCTCTATGTAATTCATTTCCCTTGTGGTCCCAACCAGCCTCAGGCCACCACAGGAAATGGGGAAGCAGAAGAATTTTCCATAGACAGGTCCAAATATTTGCCTTCTGATGCCACCTGATTAAATCTAACTCTGGCCACCACAGCGAAAGGGGGAATTTGCCGGTTGTTCCTGTGTCCTTTACTCAATGGTGTTAAACACGTGGAGTGAAAGCCTCACATTCACTAGCGTTTTCCTGCTTCTCCATGGGAATCTTCCTGGTCTAAGTGCCTCCCTTCATAACAGGGTCAGTGGGGCTCAGACAGGGGAGCCCCAATAAGAAACAGATAGGAAGCCTCTCAGGCTTGGGTTCCTCTGTTTGTTGGTTTGTTTGTTTCACCATTTTCATTGTAAACATGAAGGACCTGACTGGGTCTCCTCCCAGATAGTGCAGTGAAGTCAAGGCCATGACCTTTATTCCTAGGAGCCTTTTTGTTGTTGTTGTTTAGTTTTTATTTAAAAAAATTTTCAATTTCAGCTTATAGTCAACACGATTTTGCATCAGCTTCAGATGCACAGAGCAATGGTCAGAAAATCAGAATGATCCTCCAGTGCTTCATGTCTCCACCTGGCCCCATACACAGTTATCACGGCATCATTGCCTGGATCCCCTAGGCTGTAATCTACATCTGTGACTATTCTGTGACTACCAGTCTGTACTTCTTAATCCCTTCACCTTTTTCATCCAGCCCCCCAAAGCCCTCCCTCTGACAACTGTCAGTCTGTTCTCTATATCTATGAGTCTGTTTCTATTTTGTTGGTTTATTTTGTTCCTTAGATTCTACATATAAGTGAAATCATATCGAATTTGTCTTTCTTTGACTTATTTCACTTAGCATAATACTCTCCAAGGTCCATTCATGCTGTTGCAAAGGGTTAGATTTTATTCTTTTTTATGGCCAAGTAGTATTCCATTGTATAAATGTACCAGTTCTTTTTATTTTTTATCCACTCATCTACTGATGGGCACTTGGGTTGCTTCCATATCTTGGTTACTATAAATAAAACTGTAATGAACACAGAGGTGTATATATTCTTTTGAATTAGTATATCAGGTTTCTTCAGCTATGTTCCCAGAAATGGAATTGCTAGGTCATAAACAATTACATTTTTAATTTTTTTAGATAACTCCATACTGCTTTCTACAGTGGCTACACCAATGTGCATTCTCACCACCGTGCATGAGGGTTCCCTTTTCTCCACACTCACGCCAACACTTGTTATTTGTTGATTTATTGATGGTAGCCATTCTGACAGGTGTGAGGTGATAACTCATTGTGGTTTTAATTTGCATTCTCTGAAAATTAGTGACATTGAGCATCTTTTCCTATGTCTATTGGCCATCTGTATGTCTTCCTTAAGAAGTGTATACTTAGATCTTCTGCCTACTCTTTAATTGGGTTGTTTGTTTTTCTGCTGTTAAACTGTCTGTTGTTTCATTTTCAACTTGCTGTTCATGCACAGAGCACACCTCACCCTCGAGGGCTGACATGGCACTCAACACAGGAGAGCCGTGGCACTGAACGTGGCACTGAACAAGACGAGCAGTAGGGTGTGCTGTCCCTGCTGTCCTCCGGGGCCTCGTGCACCTTTGTCCTCATGAAGTGTTTCCTTTCAGTCTGCCTGCTCTCAACTTCTGCCTCTTCCAGGAGTTGAGGTAGAAGATGCCAAGAAATACAACTACAGCACATGAGAAATTCTAGGTGCAACAAGTTAGGGACTTTGGTCAACATCACGTCACATAGCTAACGAATTCCAGCCATGGGATCAGAATTGGGTCTAGGTCCCATCCCACAAGGTTGGTAATACACATCACTGAACAGCATGGGCCGCCTGCAGCCTGCTCACATGTGGAGGTGTGAAGGAGTGCTGCCAGGGTGCCTGCCCCACAGCTGGCGGTAGCAGGGTGATCACTAACGGTTGGCACCGGGAGGCCTGGGCTCTTTCTAAGGAACTCACTGGAGAGCATCCTTCCCACCCAACTGCCACTGCCTTTTTCAGTCACTGCTCAGCCACTGGTTCCCGGGCTGGTGACCCTATTCCAACATCAGGTCAAAGTCCAGTCCAAAGGCGCTCGCACTTTCACAGTCTGTTCCGCCTGGGTTAGCACTTGAAAGGCAGCCTGGGAGTCGCTGTGGGCTCCCTCCCGCCCCTCCTCAGTCTTCACCACTTCAGTCCTGGCCACTTCAGCTTCCACCCACCAATGCTGCATCCGCTTGCTCAAATGTGTGGTGGGTGGAATGCCTCAGGCATGAACACTTCCCCCTCCCCTTGGTAGCTGTCAACCAACTACTGATAAGACTCGCTGTACATCCCCCTCTGCACCCTGCCCCGCGGGTGAGAAAGTGCGCAGTGCTTTCCAGAGGGCCCCCCGCCATAAGACAAGTCAGCTCCGGGGCTCCCGCCTCCCCCGGGTCACCTCCCAAACAGGTGGCCTGCTTTCAAGTTCTTGCTCAGGGCCTGCTGAGCGGGGAAACTCACACTCAGGTGGGCTCTGTGGAACCCTGGAGAGAACTTCAGAAAAGAAGGAAGAAAGCCCGGGTTCTAATCATTTCATATCTCTGAGCCTCATCATCTGCAATGAGGGTCAAAATGCTGCTTACGGAACTCAAGTGGTTGACAGGGGATGACCCATCAGGGTGACCTGCCAGGCTTGTGAAGGCCGGGAGCTGACCAGACACGGGACTCCAGTGCTGTTCTTGGGCAGCCGGAGCCAGAATGCAGTGAGGGGGTGCCGAGGCGAGGGCCTGACCCTCCCTCCGTACAGGGAGTCTGCTCCTGGTGCTGAGCCCTGGCTTCATGTCTGCCTTCCTCATCCTCTCACTGGGCAGGGCTGGCAGGACACTTTTTACTCCATTTGACTTGGAGATGGAAGGATTACAACACCTAAAGCTTCCTGGCACAGGAGAGTAAGTAAAGTAGCAATAAATACATTCTTCAACCTTTGCAAACCAGGTGTGGGAGCTGGCTGGGTCATTTAAAAAGAAATTCCAATAAGCAAACTGTCAGACTCCAAACCACAAGCTCACCACGCTGCAGCTGGCCAGTGAGCTGGCAGGAGAGTGTGAGTGCCTGGAAAGTTCTGACCTGGGGTCACCTTCTGCTCCTCCCCGGAAACAAACATGTCTTCCCTATCCACCCGGTCTCAAGCAGGATGATGTGTGTTTATTATAAAGTCTAGAATAGCAATCATCAAACAATTCGCTAATGTTCATTATGTGCAATATGCTGCTAAATACTATGATGGGAAATAGTCTATGACCATGAAATAGTGAATTAGGAACAAGTAGTTAACATGCTTAGATCAGAGACCACTATGAAATTTCAAAGGAGCCATTTTGGAAACATTTATACCTGCTTCAATGGCTTTACACATTGAACAATTCTGGATTGTCTTTTTAAAATAGTGTTTGATATTTTAAAAATTAATTTTTCAACAAGGCATAGCTCACATATGGGAAATGCACAGACATTCAATGTATAGTCAGGACATTTCAACAAATATAGACAGTGTCGTAATGCACAATCCAGTTAAGAGACAAAGCATGCCATGGCCAGGCAGTGTCCTGTGTTCTGCCCTGTCAATGCAGTATTATACCCTTTACACGCACAGAGGTCAGTGTATTTCCTAACCAGAATGTTCTCATTGCAGAATTGCCAAAATATGGAAATGAACAACGATAACAAGACTATGATTTAATCTATAGACCTTATTCATTTTGCTCACTAGCTCCCTGATATCTTTTAGAGGAAAAGAATATTTTTTGTACCAGGTCCCATCACGGCTCAGGTGTGGCACTTCTCTATCCTGTCACCCTGGACTCCTCCAAACTGGGACAGCAACTTGGTCTTGCTTGCTTTTGTCTCTCATGCCCTTGGAGGCTGGTTATTCTGTAGAGCATGCCTCAGCTGGAACTTGCCTGAGAATTTCTTGGGACAGGACTCCTCCAGGGAGGTGTGTGCTTCCCCCAGTGCCAGCCAGGGCTAAGTCAGCCAGGTTCCCCTGGGGGATAGTCACTGCTTTCTTCCTTTGTAATTAAGAAGTATCGTGTAGGAATATATTTGAAACCATGCAAATGTCCTGTTTATCAAGCATTTAGTCACTATTCTAGTATTAATTTATGGTTCTTGCTTGAAGCAAGTATGATGGTTGCCATATGGTGACTTTTCTAATTCCATCATTTCTCCCACTCAGAGGAAGAGTTATTTCTGTTTCAGTCATTCATTTATTCATTCAAATGTGGATGCACAGATTCTTATTTTATCCTATAACCTGTTACTGTCATTGTTTATATGATGTTCTTCAAATTGCCCCAGCTTTGGCCATGAGAGCTCCTTCACGCTGGCTGTGTCCTTTGACATGTCAGGCCTGAGAAATCCTCCTGGAAACCGAGAGACCATTGGCCCCATTTTCATTTCAGAATGAATTTAACTTTTGTTAAGTGCTCTCCTTTCAATAAAGCATCCTTTAGCTACACTGCTGGGTACTGGGGCCAACTGCTGTCACGGCTGCCTGTCCTTGGAAGAGAAGTGAAACAGAGGGCCAGCGACTGCAGAGGGAGTGGGGCGTTGCCCACTGAGCACCCAGGAAGGAGTGCCACTGCCCGGGCCTCATCTGAATGCAGCGGCCACTGCTGGAGGTGCCAGTCGAGAGTACAGACGGGGGCACACACTAGACCTGAAGCCAGAGCCAAGCTGGAGGGTACTGCTGGGAGACACCCAGACAAAGACATGTGTGCCAAGAAGGACCCCAGTGAAGAGCCAACATCGAGGGGAGGGACAGGCAGGACGGTGCCAGGTTCCCAGGCCAGTCTTTGGACCATGGCTTGCTGCTTTAACTCAGTCTGCACCATTTTCTCTCTGGCTGGACCTTGATTATCTCCAAGTGTCAGCCTTTACTGTCACCACTTACTCGTCTGTCCTCAGTACAGACACCAGCCAAGATGATTCTCAGTTTAAATGGAACCCAACACCCCTCTAATAACAAAGCTTTGTCCCACTGACTGCCAGCAATGCATTAGCTAAATGTCTGCATGCGTGCATGTACACGCACACACGTGCACACACACATGCACACATGTGCACACACACACGCACACACACTCCTATTCTTTACTGAAAGATTAACACCTCCATAACTAACTTTTCTGCCATTTACTCCAAGGGTGCATAGTACTTGATCTCTCCTGCCCTATATGGTGCTATGTGCTGTAATAACCCATGATGCTTCTTGCACTGAATCTCATGACATAAGACACGGAGCCTGCTCCTCAGCAGACGCCTAGTGATGGATATTGCTTGTCTATTACTGAAGCAGGAACAGAACCAGATTCCTCAGACAAACACGGCCAATGCAACAATGCCCCAGTACTGGCCACAGGACTAGCTGCAGAGTCTGAGATGTTTCCACGGCCTCCCCACCAGAACCTCCCTCAGACACGGTCCACAAGGCAGAACCTGCTGGTTTTCACCTGACTTCTCGCTCGCCAGGCGAAGTGTGGCTCAGCTGACCACAGCTGGCCTGAGGACCCGTGTGTCCAATCAAGCATCCGACTCCCTTTTTCCCAGGCAAAGAAGCCCTTAGACACTCACAGAGTTCTCAGCAGTCTGTTCCTGCTGGACAAAGCGGGGTTACAAGAGAAAAATACATTGTCGGACTTGCTCTTTAGCTCCCTGCTTCATCCAAAATAATGAAAGAAAGCTTTGTTTCACCTCGGTGAAAATTTCAAGCTTCAATTATCTCAATTTCTTCTCAAAACAATGATATTTTCCTTTTGCAGCTTCCAGAGTTAATAAACCTGGGAGGACTGCCTCTTTGGGGAGCTGGTCTGCTCTGCACCACTGCCCAGGGGAATTATGGGCTTGGGGACTCTGCTTCCTGCCCTGGGCTCTGTGCTGCCCAGCATGCGGCCTGATCCTCATGTGGCTATTTAAATGTAAATTAAATAGAATTAAATAGAACTCAAAATTAAGCTCCTTAGTCACACCAGCTTCACACATGTCAAGTGCTCGGATGGCTTCCTTACTAAACGATGCAGTGGACATTGTGTCATTGCAGGGAGTTCCACTGGACAGAGAGGCTGGCCAGGGGACCGCCCATTTCACAGGGGAGTCAGCAGCTGGAGCCACGCCGAGACTTCACAGTGCACTCTCTCCATTCACACCCACGAATGGTGGGGTGTCCGGTACACCTGCGGGTAGGGAGGAGAGACTGGGAAACATCTGACCTTCATCTTTCTTCTACTGACCTTTTCTCTTACAGATACCTTCCACTCTATATTTCTAAGCAAGTGGGAACATTCCCTTCAATATGGAGCCTGACTATGGGTCCCTATTTTTCCCCCATAACTTTTTTTTTTTTTTTTAATTTTTTTTTAATTTTTTTATATAATTTTATTTTTTTAATGGGGTGACATCAATAAATCAGGATACATATATTCAAAGATAACAAGTCCAGGTTATCTTGTCGTTCAATTATGTTGCATACCCACCACCCAAAGTCAGATTGTCCTCTGTCACCTTCTATCTTGTTTTCTTTGTGCCCCTCCCCACCCCCTATCCCTCTCCCATTCCCCCCTCCCCCCCGTAACCACCACACTCTTATAAATGTCTCTTAGTTTCACTATTATGTCCCACCTACGTATGGAATAATACAGTTCCTGTTTTTTTCTGATTTACTTATTTCGCTTCGTATCATGTTATCAAGATCCCACCATTTTGCTGTAAATGTTCCGATGTCATCATTTCTTATGGCTGAGTAGTATTCCATAGTGTATATGTGCCACATCTTCTTTATCCAGTCATCTATTGATGGGCTTTTTGGTTGTTTCCATGTCCTGGCCACTGTGAACAATGCTGCAATAAACATGGGGCTGCATGTGTCTTTACGTATCAATGTTTCTGAGTTTTTGGGATATATACCCAGTAGAGGGATTGCTGGGTCATAAGGTAGTTCTATTTTCAGTTTTTTGAGGAACCACCATACTTTCTTCCATAATGGTTGTACTACTTTACATTCCCACCAACAGTGTATGAGGGTTCCTTTTTCTCCACAGCCTCTCCAACATTTGCTGTTACCTGTCTTGCTAATAACAGCTAATCGAACAGGTGTGAGGTGGTATCTCATTGCCGTTTTGATTTGCATTTCTCTAATAGCTAAAGAAGATGAGCATCTTTTCATATATCTGTTGGCCATTACTGGAAAGCCACATGCAAAAGAATGAAACTGGACTACAGTCTCTCCCCCTGTACAAAAATTAACTCAAAATGGATCAAAGATCTAAACATAAGACCTGAAACAATTAAGTACATAGAAGAAGACATAGGTACTCAACTCAGGGACCTGGGTTTTAAAGAGCATTTTATGAATTTGACTCCAATGGCAAGAGAAGTGAAGGCAAAAATTAATGAATGGGACTACATCAGACTAAGAAGTTTTTGCTCAGCAAGAGAAACTGATAACAAAATAAACAGAAAGCCAACTAAATGGGAAATGATTTTTTCAAACGACTCCCCCATAACTTTTAATAAAGTTAGTTTGCTCATACCAAGGACTCTCTGTGACCAAAGATGCCCACTTAATATTGCTCAGGGTATCATGAGAGAAAAAGGCATGGTTTCCGGGGCTTTTCCGTGGGTGGAGAGCCAGATAAGTGCAATCGTCTTGACAGGACAGAAGAAAGTCTTAGGACCCTGGTCATTAGGAATGGGGAGGGCAGCAATAGGGGAAGAGAGACTAGAACCCACAGTTGTGTCCAAAAACCCATTAAAATGAAGGAACTACAAGAAAAGAAAAATTTCCAGAGGTCCTCTTTCAGTATAAAAGTCAATTACTTTTGAGATAATTAGCTTAAATGTATGTCATGGGCATGTTGTATTTAACAGTCACTCTTTAAAATAGTCACAGCAACATTCACTTCCAGAGGTCTGGGAGAACTTTTAGGTACAGTTAGACCAAGATGCTCACTGAAGGCGTGACTATGCATGAGGGGCCATGATGTCTATTTTGTATTAAAGAAGTTACCCTTCCACACTGAAAATCAGGACCCTGGGCCATAGAAAGGGAAACCAGGCCACCCCCCAACACACACACACACACCACCTCCTCCCCACACAGTGACTTCATCAACAACCTGTAGCTTGAAAAAGTAAGAACAGAGCCTGGGGTAAGTCAATCAGGAGAGTTGGGCAGGTGGAGAGAGATGGATGGATTTCCTGTTTGCAGGAAGCCCCTACAAACCTGGAGGGGGGGGGGAGCAAAGAGAGCATTATTTTTAAGACTTGTGATGTTTGAATTGGCTTAAATATAGTTCTTGCCTGGAGGCAGGGAGCTAAACCAGATAAATAATACCTGGACCCACATGTCAGGAAAAAGTTAGAAAGGAAAGATCTTCATTTTCAGGGGGCAGGGTCCCACAGAGCGGGCAGCCTCTGACACTGGACATGTACATCGGGGGCTCAAAGGAGGCACTGGGGCAGGGCCTCCCGCGAGGCCCCCAGAGACACAGGTGACTAACGGTAGCCTCGAGATAAACCATTTCTATCATTGTCTTCTTATGTAAAGTGCAAAAAGAGCATTCTTAGAGAAACTTTTCTGATTTTACTGACCTATTCCATATCATTTTAGTAGCAGCCCTGTGGTTTTCTCTAAAACAGCTTCAAAAGAAATCTTTCAGCGCCCATTCCTAAAGGTGCTCTCATGGAGACGCCCCACTAAAGCCAAAGGCGCGCGCGAACCCAGAATGTGAAAGGAACAGAAGTGGCCTCACCATGGAATCCCACCCCTATCTGTTTGCTGCAGGAGTGCTCTGGTTCCTCTCCATCTTTGGAGCTCCAGCCAGGAGTGCTGACCAGCACTCACCTGGAGGGTCTGTGACAACTCAGACTCCATGCTCACCGTGGAGTCCCTGACTCGGCAGGTCTGGGGAGAGGCCGGAGAGGGTGCACGCACGTCTCCTTTGCTCCCAGCGGGAACTGACTGGCACTGCTGGCCCCACAACTGCTCTTTTAGAAAGGTTCCCTGTGTTAATGACTCCTATCATTCCCAGAAGTCTGCTGGAAGGGAAGTCAAGCTGTAGCAGCCTTCTCCTGCCTGTCACTGGTGCCCAGGGCCAGGCCTTCCAGGAGAGCACCTGTGAGCCCCACCACAGCCCTGTGGCTGCACGAAGCATGTGGAGGGGGTCATTCTCACAGCCACGGGACGCAGCCCTGAGAGCCCCTCTCTGGGGCCTATGGGAGGCTGCCTAACGCAGCTGTGTGGACTGCAAGTGCAGCTTCTGCTACTCTCCTTTCCGTTTCCCCTGCTGCTCCGGAATTCATGCTGACGTGGCCAGCTCTGGCCTGCAGATGACGGCACTGCCCAGAGAAAGCCTGGGGTCTGGGTGGGTTTCCCAATCTAGCCCTGGGGGTGCAGAGGCACCATGTGGTTTACAAGATAACTGCTCTTGGGGAAGCCTGGAGCCGTGCTTGGACACCAGGCCAGGCTGTAGGACATGGGCTTCGATAGTCCTGTTCCCTATTAGGTGTTAGACATGGCTTTTGTGGAGCCTCTGTCCCTCCTGGTCAGGGGCAAGGTCATTACTGTACCCGCAGCTTCCACCGAAGACCCAGCTGGGCCCCCGCATAGACAGAAAATCTTCTGACGTCAGCCCATCCGCCTGACCGCATGTCTCCTCCCTGGACATTCATTGCTTAGGAGAAAATAACATATTTGCAATGGGGCCCAACGGCCTCTCTCAAGTTGCAAACTGACCCTCGAGATGTTTTCCTTCTCCAGGAACTATTTTTCCTGGCACATGTGTAACATACAAAGAAAAAAGAAGCTCTGCTTTTTTAAAACATCCAATACAAAATAAGCGATTGTTAAGGCTCCAAACAGTCTGTTGCATGCTCTAAAAACAATGAGCCCATGAGGGCGTGTGTTCTTTGGCCATGGCTTCCCTCCCAAGCTGGCCTGACTTCGGTTCTTGCACGGTCTCTGCCATGCTACAGAGCGCCATGAATGGGCACCCCTGCCGGGCGTACACGGCAGGCCTGGCTCCGGGCGCTCCCTTTTTTCAGGGTGGATGGAGTGCTCAAACAGCTGACATTATATTAATTGGACAATATGTTCCATCTGTATGATGCAAATAAATCCAGTAGTCAATTCTGAGGGATGAACCTGGGAAAATGGCCTAACCTGTGTTAAAACTTAGCTATCTGGCATAAGGCTGCCCAAGACCACCAGTTCTGAGGTAGAGCTGATATCCCAGGAGAAGGGTGCCCATAAGCAACACAACTCTTCTTCAATTGCTGTGCGTGCGGCTCCACAACTTTAACCACAGGAAGGACAGAAGAGGAAAGCACACCTGAAAAGACCCCAGGCCCTTGGGAAGACCACTGCTGCCTTCGTGAGCCCTCCCACTGGCTGAAGCGGAAACAGTCGTGGACTCTGGGATGCCCATATGGTTGGGGTCTGCAGTGACTGATTGAAGTTCTTCAATTACTAGTGCCCTCCACCTGTGCCCCAAGCTTCTGCGCCATTCACTGCTCGGTCCCAGGTGTGGGGGATGGAGGCAAGGACCCAGCGGGGATGGAGAGACGAGCAGCAGGGCACGCTACCACGGGAGCGAGGCCTCACATGTGGAGAGCTCACTAGGATGGGAAGACAGCAGTTGGTACCAAGGGCGGGACATCAAATTCTCCGCAGGCCTTGTCCAAGCTATCCCAGGTGACACTCGTGAAGCTCAAACGTTTAAAAATTGTCAAAAAGGTCAGTGCAAGTCTGCTTAGTAATCCCAGCTTGCCTTTTGACCATCCCACCATCGATGTTATAATAAATTCCAACAAAACTCTTTTTGATAGTCAACAGTATGAGGCAAAATCGTTTTTTTCCCTGAGACCAAAGGACATAGCAGTCTAGTTCATAGTTACACTCTCATGCCACCTTCCTGAGAGCAGCAGCCAAGGTGAGGGACGTGGAAGCATGGACTCGAGGGCTCCACCTAGCCCGGGACCCGCGTATGGCTGGACACTTCTCCAGACACTGGACAGACATCTTCCCTGGGAAATGCATGCAACCGTGACCATTCTCCTGCGCAGAAAGGGCAGGAAAGGAACTGAAGCTGAGAACTCCACCGGATGAAAAGTCTATTATGTGTCAGGCTCTTTGATGTGTTTTCCCTGCATTATTTGACTTATTTCTTGTAAGAAACCTATATTTAGGTATTACATTCCAACCTGTCACAGAAAACCATCAAGTTCAAACAGATGAAGAAGTGTCTCTGTGGCCACACATCCAGCAAGGGGATGAACTGCTAGACAGAATCTGATCTCAGGTGACTAGTCCAGAAGGCTTTTCCCTAAAGCTCTGAAACAATGCATGTAAGAACGCCCTGAGGGTGCTGAAGACAAGTCACACGGAAGAGGGTGTGCCCATCCACTACCCGGAATACTAACTAATGGACACCTCATTTATCCTGCCTTGTCAGGGAATGAGCAATTTCACTTAAGTGGGATTTTCCAGATATCTAAAGTTTGCCTCTAATTAAGAATCAATCTTGTTGTTGTTTTTTATTTATATGCAGATATTTTTAGTGGGAAATTTCCAAAAGTAATTATGTCCTTTTTTGCCGTCTTAAATACACATGCAACAGAATTTTGAGATGTCTAAAAATAACCCAGGACATTAATAAGTATCAGGCATCAAAATGAGATACAATTGGGCAATGTTCTTAGAGTCTGTGATGTGGTTCAAGTGGCCCCAAGTGCCTGGATTTGCTCATCTTTTCAGCCTACTTTCTTTCAGAATCTTACTCTGAAAATCTTCAAATGTGCAGAGAAGTTGAAAATGGTTGCCTGTCACCTAAATTCTATCATAATATTGTAAAATGCTTGTTTTTATCACACAGGCACTCATCTGTCCATTCCTCCCCCAATGCCTTTTAAAAAATGCATTTAAAAGTGTATTGCAAATATCAGCACACTTCTCCCTGAATACTTCAGCATGCATATCATACAAATATTTGTTTATGGTATTTCTCTATTGAGATATTATTTACAATGAAATGTATAAATCTAAAGTAAAGATTCACTGAGTTTTGAAAAATGAACAGACACGTGTAGGCAAAAGCCCTATCAAGAGGCAGTCCAGCCTGACCGGGCAGTGGCGCAGTGGATAGAGCGTTGGACTGGGATGTGGAAGACCCAGGTTTGAAACCCTGAGGTCGCTGGGTCGAGCAAGGGGCTACTCGGTCTGCTGTAGCCTCACAGTCAAGGCACATATGAGAAAGCAATCAACAACTAAGGAGCCGCAATGAAGAGCTGATGCTTCTCATCTCTCTTTATTCCTGTCTGACCCTATCTGTCCCTCTCTCTGTCTTTGTCACACACACACACACACACACAGTGGCAGTCCATCACTACTCCCCAGAAAGCTCCCAGTGCCCTTCCTGGTTGGCGCCCCCCTCACACCCCAGGGAGCCCACTTTCTATAGATCTCTCCTCCCCTGCCACCAACTATCACTTTAGAAGTGTCAGGGGTTCTGTTTAATCTGCACCTCATTTCACCTGCAATTATCTGGGTGAGATCACGAGAATAATTCTAAAGCTACTTTCAGAAAAGTACATGGGCCATGAGGTTGTCTTTCCTGTCAGGCTGAGAGACCCCCCCCCCCCCAAAGGACTGGGAATATCTGATCTCACCAGTGGCCTGATTTCCATATAAATGGAGTGCTACTAGATTGTTACAAACCTGACCACTACCTCTCTGCCTGTAAGATCCAGAGTTAATCTGTAACAGAACAATTTCTGTAAGAGTTAAAATTTCTATGTGCTAGTATTTCACTAGAATTCTGAGTAACTGGGTTTGGAAGAAAGATAATGGCTCAATCAACTTTTTGGATTTGTGATGTTATGACACTCACTTGTTGGGATGTTGCAACATTCATGTGTTGTGATGTTGAGATATCCACATGTGATTTTGACAATCACATGTTGAGATATGGAGACATAACCATGTTAGGTGGTTGGCAATCAGATGCAGATGTTAAGACAATCATATATTAAAATGTTGAGACTGGCCCTGGCCGGTTTGCTCAGTGGTAAAGCGTTGGCCTGGCATGCAGGAGTCCCGGGTTCGATTCCTGGCCAGGGCACACAGGAGAAGCACCCATCTGCTTCTCCACCCTTCCCCCTCTCCTTCCTCTCTGTCTCTCTCTTCCCCTCCCGCAGCCAAGCTCCATCTCGGGTGCTGAGGATGGCTCCATGGCCTCTGCCTCAGGTGCTAGAATGGCCCAGGTTGCAACAGAGCAACGCCCCAGATGGGAAGAGCATCACCCCCTGGTGGGCATGCCGGGTGGATCCTCTGGTCAGGCGCATGCGGAAGTCTGTCTGACTGCCTCCCCATTTCCAACTTCAGAAAAATACAAATAAAAAGTGAAAAGTTGAGACAGGTTCAGGACAGCTGGCTCAGTGAATAGAGTGTCAGCCCAGCATGCTAATGTCTCGGGTTTGATCCCCAGTCAGGGCACACATGAGAAGCGACCATCTGCTTCTCTTCTCCTTCTTCTCTCCCTTCTCTCTCTCTTCCCCTCTCACAGTCAGTGGTTTCATCAGTTTAATCATCAGCCCCAGGCACTGAGAATAGCTCAGTTGGTCTGAGTGTTGGCCTTGGGAGTTGATAATAACTCGGTTGATTTCAGCATCGGCCCCAGACGGTGGATCCTGGTTGGGGCGCATGCAGGAGTCTGTTTCTCTAACTCCTCTCCTCTCACTTAAAAATAATGTTGAGACATGCACAGGTTCCTATGTCAAGAGATGGTATGTTGATGTGTTGTGATATCTGAAATGTGGAGGGATGATTCACAGGTTTCGTTGTTGTGGCATTTGCACGTTGAAATGTTGAGACATTCACATGCTGAGATGTTGAGACATGTTGAGATGTTGCAACACGGGCATGGTAAATTGTGGAGACATTCATGGGTTCAGATGTTGGGACAGTCACATGTTGAATGTTGAGACATTTGCATTGGACATGCTAAGATATTCACAAGTTCCAATGCTGAGTCATCACAGTCATCTGCAGGTTTACATATTGAAACATCTGCAAATTCAGACATGGAGATTCTCGTATGTTGCTATGTAGAGACATTTACAAGACTAGGGGAGACACTCACATGTTGAGATGCTGCAACATCCACAGCTGGAGATTGTTAAGACTGTTCGTATGTTTGACTTCAAGCATGATGTCTTCAGTCAGCCTAAGATATGGATACTAACTCCTTCTCAGCAACATCTGACACTCTTCTTCCACATCGCTCCCCTGTAGCACCATGTTGGAGGTCACCATGGACAGTTTACACCCATGCCTGTGGTTTCCTATATCTCTTTGGCTGAGGATGTTCTCTGGCCCCTTGTAGGTGCTCAACCTCTGTACAGGCAGGCAGGAAACAGTGGGGGGTTTACAGCCCAAGAGTGACCCTCAACCAACAGAAGATGAGATCTGGAGGATAAATACCTCAGCCGCTTCACCCATCTGTGACTGAACACTATCTACCACAGGGTCCTCACTGATTGAGCCTCAGCTGTCCTCAGTGGCAATGTCCCCTACTAGTGTTTCTTAAGATCATCACCCAGAAAACCTACTTGTCCCCAAATCTTTGTTTCTCTTTTTGGTGGAAACCCAAACTAAGCCATCTGCAAAGCAATAGTCTTGTATCCAAATAGACAGTCAGTAAGCAGAGTCAGGACATCAATCCTGCCAGAGGGGACACTTCCTCCTTCACAGGTTGCCAGGTTACCATCGCCTCACTGTAAGTTTGCTGCAGTACGTGGGGGTAGGGACCTTTTCCGCAAGGAGTGAGGGCTCCCAAGATGACAGAAATGTATGAAGCGCCTCTCCATCACCACGCCTTCCTATGGAGATCTGGAAGGGCAGATTCTGCCCGCACATCCAGATGCCCATGTAGGTCAGTGGCAACAGGGTCAACAGCTTTTTTGGGGGGGAGGCAGCTCCCAGTACAGTTCCCTCGGTGGGGAGAGAAGGGGCTGGAACTCCATGTAGGTTTTTCATTGCAAATGTCTCCGAAGCCTCTGGGTGAGCATCAATAATAGCTGCTTACAGAGACAGAAGAATCTTAGAACATGAGCAATTTGAAAAAAATAAGAAAAAAAATTTAAATTGGGAAAATAATGGAACAAAAAAGATACAAATGGTGCAACTGCTATGGAAAATGTTTGGCAGCTTCCTCAATAACTTAACCATAAGGTTTTTCAAACAAAAACTTGTACAGTGACATTCAGAGCAGCACTGTTTACAATAGGCATAGGCGGGAACACCCACATGTCCATCAACAGATGAACAGATACCCACATGTCCAATAACAGATGAACAGATACTCAAACTGTGATATATCCACACAATGAAATATTATTCAGTTCAACCATAAAAAGGAATGAAGTACTGATATATGATAATGTATTCAGAGTGGGACAAAAGTAGGTTTATAGTTGTTCATATGAAAAATAATAAATTAATAAATACTAATACAAGAATAAACTCTGTTGCATGTGCTCACAACTGTAAACTTACTTTTCCCCCACCTTGTACACATTTGTATGTATGTAATCTACCTTGTTAACATTATGTTAAGTGAAACAATCCAAACACATATTATATAATATTTAATTTACATGGAATATCAAGAATAGGCAAATGCACAGAGACAGAACACAGAGTGTTGTTTGCCAGAAGCTATGAGCTAAGGGTGTAGGGGTGACTGCTGGTGGGCGTGGGGTATCCTTCGGGGAGATGAAAATGTTCTGAAACCACAAAGAGGTGATGGTTGCTTAACAATCATGAATGGATTAAATGCCACTAAGTTGTATACTTCAAAACAGTAAATTTTATGCAATTAGTATTGTAACACAATTTAAAAAGGAGAAATGTCACCTGACCAGGCAGTGGCTCAGTGGATAGAGCACCAGACTGGGATGCAGAGGACCCAGGTTTGAAACCCCAAGGTTGCCAGCTTGAGTGCGGGTTCACCAGCTTGAGTGCAGGGTCGCTGGCTTGAAGTCCAAGGTCGCTGGCTTAAACCCAAGGTCGCTGGCTTGAGCAAGGGGTCACTCACTCTGCTGTAGCCCCCCAGGTCAAGGCACATATGAAAAAGCAATCAATGAACAACTAAGGTTCCACAACAAATAACTGATGCTTCTCATCTCTCTCCCTTCCTGTCTGTCCCTATCTGTTCCTCTCTCTGTCTGTCTCTCTCTCTACCACAATAAAAATATAAATAAACATATAAATAAAATGTCCTGTTGCCAGATACTTTTATAAGCTGGAAGTGGCCTTAGAGATTATCTAGTCTATAATTCCATGTTAAAGCTCAAGAAAGATGCAGAGTGGTTAATGCAAATGTGGGCAAGGTTTCAAAGGGAATTAGGTGAGTCATTTCATTTGCTGGAGTTTCTACTTCACTTTTTCATTTCAAAATGAGATCAAGTGGATGTCCATATCAGGCTGTAAGGTACGAGGCCAGAGCCCAGGTGTGGTGCTCAGGCGGGCTGTGCCCAGGTGAGGTGAACAGGTGCAATGTGTGTGGCCAATACCAGATTTCAGGTGGGTGGGAGTTCACCTCACACAGCCTCCCCAGAGGCTGCACACCCATTTCTTCTTCTTACATCACCTACCTAACCCCAAATACATTCAAGTTCCTGGTTCCTGGTCTGGATTACTGATAGGAAAAAACTAACTAAAATGGTCACTTTTGGAATTTTAGGCACTGGGAAAAATAAGGAAAAGTGATGATACTGCTGGATGGAGCAGGAAGGAGAAAAGAACTGGCAACTCACAGCTGAGTGAAGGGGCAGATCTGCCCTAGTGGGACCCACGGTCGGAACTGAAGAGTGACGAATGGTACGTGATGATTTACAAGTACAGGAGATACTCTGAAAGCTGACCACCAAAATAATTAGCCTGGACATCTGGCAAAATCAAGGTTTGTAAAAGGTAACCGACACCGGTTTCCAGGCCGGCGCTCCCTGGCAGGCTTGCTGGAATGCCTGTGAGGCTCTGCCCAGCGTCTGAAGAGGGATGTGACCTGTTCCTGGCTGGGATCTGTCACCCAAAACACAAGGGCTACCATGTTCCTACACGGCAGCAGCTATTTAGAAGATAATAGCCAGGATATGTATATATCTCTGATTGCAGGTAAGAAAGGACTTTTTAAACAAGACACAGCACAAACCTGCAAGGAAAAAAAAAAGATAATACATTTGTCCACGTTCAGGTTTAAAATGTCTATGTATCAAAACCACCATCAAACAAAGAAAAGCCACGAACAAAATATCACACTGGCAGGGAAAAAAAATGTTATCTAGAGTATATAAAGCTCTCTTACAGCTAATAAGAAAATAAAACAGGCGAAGTTTACACGTAAGCAATGTACAGAGATGGCCATACGAATGCCCAATGCACGTGTAAACAGAAATTGAACTTGACCAGTGCATTTGATTTCTATGAGTGCTGTCACAAATTACCACAAACTGGGTGCTTTAAAACTACAAAAAACTTATCCCGTCACAGTTCTGCAGGTGAGAAGTCCAAAGTAAACGTGTCAGCAGGGCCGCACTCCCTCCGCAGCGCTCTGGGACTCTGCCTGTTGCCTCTCCCAGCTATGGAGGCTCTGGATTCTCTGGCTTCTGGCCACATCACTCCAATCTGCCTCCGCCTGTACACAGCCTTCTTCTCCGTGTGGTCTCACCTCCCTCTGCCTCTCTTATGAGGACACTCATTTAGTGCCCACCCAGAAAATCCAGAGTAATCTTCACATCTCAAGATCCTTAACTTATCCCATCAGCAACAACTATCAGATAAAGTAGCAGTCACAGGTTCCAGGTGTTATCTCACTCCAGCAACCAGGGGAATGAAAATTAAAACCACACTGAGACACATCATCAGACGAGCAGATAGTAAAATATCTGACAATACCAAGTATTTATGACAACTCAGAACAACAGGAACTCACATCTCCTGCTGGTCTCAGTCTACCACTGGTACAACCAGACTGGAGAGCAGTTTGGTAGACCCCACAAAAACTAAGGATGCAATGGCCTTGAGCTAGCCATTCCTCTGCTAGAAAAATGCATCGTACCAGGAGACGCCCACAAGAGTGTTCAGGGTAGCGATGTCATGTCAAAAACCTGGAAACGGTATGCGTGTCCAGCACCAGCTAATGAAATAGACATGATGATGTAAGGGGCTACTACATGGCTTTGAAAGTAAGTGAAACAGAGCCTCATACATTGACATCGATAAATCTTATAAACATTACACTGCAGAAGAAACGCATGTCACAGAAGGACACATGGATTGAAAAATCACTTACACTGAGTTTAAACTCATAACAGACAGCAGTGTGGGGATTACCAGGCAGAAAGAGAGCAGGGCAGTTAGAAGAGGGTAAAGGGGGATAAACTGTGACTGGAAGGAGACTTGATTTGGGGTGGCCAAAACGCCATACAATGTACAGATGGTGTATTATAGAATTGTACACCTGAAACCTACATAAGTATATTAAGCAATGAAACCCCATTAAATTCAATATATATATGTGTGTGTGTGTGTGTGTGTGTATAAGAACATGCATCTGAACCCGGTGTTATTTATGGATACATATACACATGTGGTGAAAATCTAAAGATACATAGAGGGACCCCAAACACCCAATTCTGGACAGAAGTTGCCCCCAGGAGACAGGGAACGGAACGTAAATGTGAGTCCTGACAAGTCCAAAGATTTCAAAATGCATTTGCAATCGTTTATTTCCTAGGTGGGTGACAAATGTATGGTGTTCATTATGTTAATCGCTCTATATTTTTATGTCTAAAAAAATGTGTCCCTTTTTATTTATTTTTTTAATTTAGGAGGTGATGTATGCGGCTGGCTGGGGTAGTGACAGATGCTGCATCTCAGTGGGAAGGCCTGACCGGTCAGGGGCTTTGCTCTTAGTCCAGGGGGCTCTTTTCCAAGGGGTTTATGGATACAGTTGAGGAAAATCGTGGACTGAAATGTAGTATTTCCTTCTACAATGAATATATAGGAAGCAAGCCACACGGTATTAGCAATTTCTGTGACTTGATCACCAATCGCAGTCGGGTATTTTACAGCCATTGCAGCTTGGCCAGCGACTCCAATGGCATGTGTGCCCATCAACAACTCACACTGGCAGCAGTTAAGAGACCTGCCACCAGATCTTGCTAGTGAATGTGTGACTAGAGAAGCACATAGGTTATTACTCCATCACCGAGTTCACCATACTGAGAACCGCTTTAATACAGTTGACATACTTCTTCTTGCTCTGTGTATTTTATCCTATGTATTAGAAACAGTGTGTTTTGCCAGACCACCAAGGGAGTTAATCATCCCTGGAGGGGAAGAGGGGCTGGTGATTCCCAAGGAGCTGAGTCAGTGGTCCCTGGGGGCCCGCGCACCTCCAGGCCAAAGAGGTCAGAGATAAAAATCGGATCTCAATTTAAGAAGGAAAAGAAAGTTGCACTTGTTTATCTCAGCAGATGTAAGATGCAGAGCCCAGGAATGAAGAGGAGCTATTTTCCACTGTGCCATCCTTACCCCGTCTTCTGTCTCGTTTTACTGGGTTTTAATTTGGGTTATCTTGTGAAGTGTTCTGAATGCAGATTGGATCTAACACAGCGGAGACCTAGTGGATGAAGTCTCGGAAGAAGCCTCCAAATTGAACCGAAACCCAAGTGAGGGTTCCGTCTGTAATTGGGTGATTGGAACCACATGCGTTTCCTCCCTCTGGGCCAGAAGGATGCCCGGGTGGAGCAGAGGCCAGCTGGTTTCCTGACTCAGCCCAGCCTTGGGAGTCTGGATCCAGGTCAGAAGCATGCCAAGATGAAAACGAGAGCGTAATTGCTTCCGGAAGGACACGGCTTCTCTCCGGCTGGGAGCCCACCGGGAAGGGGATTCAGGCCGGCGGTCTGCCCGACCCTGAAGACCTCGGGGAGTTTCTGCGTGCCACTGCTGCCCATGGAGAAGAAGGAACCTATCTCAGAGTGGAGACCGGTGGTTATTTTCATTAAATCCATCATTTACTGAGCATTTGCTATGCGCTAAGCACGCTGTTAGGTGCTTTTAAGAATCAACTTTATTAAAGTATAATTAATGTACAATAACCTGCTGCTATTTATATTTTATTACAATCATCAAACACACTAAAAGACTAGATCTTAATTATTTACACCACACAAAAAATTATAATTATGATAGGTGACAGAGGTGCTAACTATTGCTACAACGGTGTCATATTGTAATATATATACAAATGTATCTATCAAGTCAACAAGCACACCTTAAAGTTACACAATGTTACATGTCAAGTATATTTCAATTAAAAATCAAAACACATAAAAATAATAAACGTGGCCCTGGCCGGTTGGCTCAGCGGTAGAGCGTCGGCCTAGCGTGCGGAGGACCCGGGTTCGATTCCGGCCAGGGCACACAGGAGAAGCGCCCATTTGCTTCTCCACCCCTCCGCTGCGCTTTCCTCTCTGTCTCTCTCTTCCCCTCCCGCAGCCAAGGCTCCATTGGAGCAAAGATGGCCCGGGCGCTGGGGATGGCTCTGTGGCCTCTGCCCCAGGCGCTAGAGTGGCTCTGGTCGCAACATGGCGATGCCCAGGATGGGCAGAGCATCGCCCCCTGGTGGGCAGAGCGTCGCCCCATGGTGGGCGTGCCGGGTGGATCCCGGTCGGGTGCATGCGGAAGTCTGTCTGACTGTCTCTCCCTGTTTCCAGCTTCAGAAAAAATGAAAAAAAATAAAAAAATAAAAAAAATAATAATAATAAACATGTACAATTCCATCACCCCCAAAAGTTTCCTTGTGCCCCTTTGTGGTGCATCCCCTCCTGCACCTGGCCCCCAGGTGATAGATTAGTAGGCACTTTCTAAAATTTCACACAAATAAGGTTATATAGTATGTATTGTTTTTGTGTTTGGCTTTTCTCGTTTAGCATGAAATGTTTTTTAGCTCCATTCACACCGTTGCATGTTTCAGCGGTTCATTCCTTCAACATGCTGAGTTGCATGCTGAACCTTTATTAACTTAATCATTTACCTGGATGCACCCTTATCTCTTTATGCATTTGCCAGCTGATGGACCCATGGGTTTTTCCAGTTTGGATATATTAGGAATAAAATTGCTATGAACGTTCACATGCATGTCTTTCTTTGTGACCATATTTTGCATTTCTTTGAGGTAAATACGTAAGTGTGCAATGGCTTGGTTATATGGTAAGTGTATGTTTAATTTATAAGAAACTTTCAAGCTGTTTTCCAAAGTGACTCCACCATCTTGCACTTCCATCAACCATATATTAGAGTTCCAGCATCTTTTCATGAGCTTATCAGGTCGTATAATTTTATTCATCCTGTAAATGTGATAAAGGACTTTGCTCAGGGGAGGCTCTTGCTTTTGTCTCTTATTTCCTCTTGAAGCAGTTTTTATGATGTAAACTCTTTATGGATAATGACCTTGTCTCTAGTACACTATCTGACAGATGGCAAGTACTCAACAGAAATCTGTTGAAAAATGAACAGCAAATGAATTTCAGTTAATTCTGATGTAATACAATGACACTCTTAAAGCCAACTAAAGTGTGTTAAACTGTAGATGTTTTTACACTGAATGGACTAAGACTGTTTTTTTTTAAATTGCTGTGATTAAACTGTCTCTTCCTTCGTATCAGTCCTCCAGCCTCCTCCTGTCTGTAGATGGCCCAATTTCCAAACTGGTGATTTGAATCTACTATGTGATTGTTTGGGAAGCATAAAAAAATTTGTTTTAACTTCTAAATGTGTAACTACATAAATAAAGCAAATAAGCCAGAAGGAGAGACTTAGAGACTTCAAAAGATGATTTCTGGGAAAACTTGCTAGGAGATTCCTATACAATGTTTTTTCCCATTAAGGGCTAGAACCCACGTAGTAATAAGGGTCCTTGGAGCAGCCAGCGGTTGAACAGTGAGGTTCAATGCAGAGAACTGGGGATTTGGGGAGAGAAACCAAAAAGGAAGGGGCTGGGTTCAAATCCTGACTCTTTGCTCATTGTTTTTCAGACCTTATAAAGCTCCTGAATCCCACAGAGGGAAAACAACACTGCCTTCACAGGCTGTTCTAATAATTAAATGAGGACCTGGACGTGGAAGCCGTCCACACACCAGCTCACGGCAGCCTGTCAAGCATTAGCTTACTTCTTCTGGAGCAAGACGTGGGGTAGTCACTGCCTCTGGTGCTGGATGGGATTGCCTTTAGCAGCCGGTACTGCATCCCCCAGCTGCTGGGGCCAAAGCTGGGACTCTGCCCATGGGACTGCCCCTTGAAAGTCTGGAATTCCCCCGGCCCTTGGGGTGTTCAATGCCTGATTGATAGAAGCACAGCCAGTAAGGCCCCTTGACTCACACAGGGACAATGCCGGGTATGACTTAAGCTGCAGGACTAACTTCCCCTGCTCTGGATCAGGTCACAGCTGAACCTGCCCTGAGAGGGCACTGTTTTCTGGCCCCTTCCCCTGCCATGCCCTGCTTCTCTGTGTCTTTGACAGGTTTCTCCCAAGAGCTCTCTCCCGCAATAAAGCACATGCTCATGAACCCCCGCCGCAGGCTCTGCGTCTAGGACCCGCAGACCCAGAAAGAAGTACATGGTGTGCTGTGTCCCTCCTGATGCATTCAGGGCACAAAGGCTAAGGAGCCAGGTTCTGGAGCCAGGCTCTCTGGTCACTGGAGTGTGAAGAGTCACTAAAGAAGTTCTCTACACCTGCTGTGTTTGTTGAAACCCATGGAATCTAGCTATTACGGTGCTCAGCCTGCCCCAAACCAATCACCTGGGGGAAACGGAGGTAATCAATAAACAAGAGGCATCCTCAGAAGCCTTGGGAGGTGCAGGGAATAGAGGGACACAAAGCTAAACCTCTGTTCAGTGTCAAAGGCATAAAGACGCCAGCCCACACTGACCCCAGGAGAGGAATTGGCGGAGGCTGAGAATGACAAATGAAACTACCCCTGTCGTGCACACGAGGAAGATGCTGAGAAGCTAACCACTTAGGTTACCCAGCACACATGGCAGAAGTTCTCCAAGTTGATTTTCAAGCTGAAACATAAGGACAAGCCAGAAAGGGTGGCGGTGGCCAGAGAATACTAGGATGAGGGTCCTACTGAGTCACACATCCAGACTTTAGGTTAAGCAGCTGAGCCCCACGGGCTGGTCCTGATGCTGCTGAACCCATGATGCAGAGATGAGGCAGAGGAAAGGGCAAGCATGAGCTTCAACTCCAGAGAAGTGGGCAAGAGGGGCAATGCTCCCCACAGGCTAAAGCTGTTGGCGCACACCCATGGCAGGAGTTGGCAGAGGAGCATGAGAGATGCCCGCAATGCCAAGGCCAGGTTTCTGGGAAGACTGAGGAGGCATGAGTGTGGGGAAAGGTCTATTCTCTGCCTCCCTCAGAGACCCTGTCAAGGCAGCCCTGCACCTGAGTTTCGAAGACCAGCACACAGACAGACACACATCAAAGCATCCAAGGAGGGTGATCAAGGAGCCTGAGGGCTAGTTCATGGGGGAGTGCGTGGTATCACTACATATACAGTGGTCATCAACCTGGTCCCTACCACCCACTAGTGAGCGTTCCAGCTTTCATGGGGGCCGTAGCAGAGCAACCAAAGTATAAATAAAAAGATAGATTTAACTATAGTAAGTTGTTTTATAAAGATTTATTCTGCCAAACTTAGCGAAAATCTGACACAAAGTACTTGGTAAGTAATTATTATTATATGCTTTAACTTGCTGTAACTCTGCTTTATAAATTTTGTAAAGTGAAGTTACTTCCCTACTTTATAAATCACCATTACTGTGGAACCAGTGGGCGGTTAGAAAATTTTACTACTAACAGAGATACAAAAGTGGGCAGTAGGTATAAAAAGGTTGACTACCCCTGACTTATACAGTCCGTGCGAGCAGTGAGAGGGAGAGAATCCCATCTGAACATATGGTTCAACGTCTGTATTAAACTGCCACTGGGGTTTGGACAGAGGTGAGTAGAAACTCAGCGTATGGTTCTCCTCTTTCTTGGAATTCTCTCAAACTGATGAGACACTTAGCAAGAGCTCACCCAAGGTTGACTCACAGCCATGGGACTGAAGAACATGCTGTCCTAGAACTCCCCTTATTTCCTACATTCTCCTAACAAATGACAAGAGAAAGAAACAGCCACACCAAGGACCTGTCTAACTTGGTCTCCCCAATCCAATCATGCATATCAAACCACAAAATTTTCATTTCCTATGCTAACCCAGTCAATTGACACTGGCTTCCTGGAGCTCTGGGTTGAGAAGCGTACTGTGATTGGTTACTGATGTCTGCCAAGGGCAGAGGAGAAATGTGGTGCCACAGATTTGTCCTTTTTTTTTTTTTTTAGAAAAAACTAATGAGTTCAAATGCTAAACACTTAAATCAAATCTCTGTAAGTATTAAAAAAATAAACACCTAGCATTGTCTAAATACAATAGCACAAAAGTAGTGATTTTTTTAAAAAAAGAGGCAACCTGACCAGGTGGTGGTGCAGTGGATAGAGCATCAAACTAGAACATGGAGGTCCCAGGTTTGAAACCCCAAGGTGCCGGCTTGAGTGCATGCTCATCCGGCTTGAGTGCAGGCTTACCAGCTTGAGCATGGGGTAGTTGGCTTGAGTGTGGGATCATAGACATGGTCACTGGCTTGAGCCTAAAGGCTGCTGGCTTGAAGCCCAAGGTCGCTGGCATGAGCCCAAGGTCACTGGCTTGAGCAAGGGGTCACTCACTCTACTGTAGCCCCCCAGTCAAGGCACATATGAGAAAGCAATCAGTGAACAACTAAGGAGCTACAACAAAGAGCCACAACGAAGAATTGATGCTTCTCATCTCTCCCTTCCTGTCTGTCCCTCTCTCTGACTCTGTCACACACACACACACACACACACACACACAAAGAGGCAGAGAGAAAGGAAGGAAAAAGAATGAAAAGGGAGGTCAGGAAAGCAAAAATTAAGGGGAAAATGTAGGAGTAAATTTGGACAGAAGTAAATCTGTAAAAGAAAAATTTCAAAGTAACTTTGATCTCTTCCACAAAATTTTACTTTAAGTACTTTTTTTTTTTTTTTTTTTTACCAACTACAGAAAATAAAATTTAACATAAAAAAGTTTCCATTTTTCATCTAGAAACTGCCCAGCTCTGGATTCATACCTTATGAACAGCAGAGCCGGTAACTCAGAACTCCCAGCTTAAGTAAGGTAGAGCCACTGCAGCCAAGGACTTCTCTGCACCTGTCTCTCCAGGACTCCTGGGGCCTCCAGCTGTGCTCACACTCTCAAGGCACGCCCCTCATCCTGCTGGGCCCCTGACTGAACACGTCACTTATGAGGATTAGCCCTGTGACATGAATGAAGCGACCATTCCAGCTAAGAGGGTAGGGGCATATGCCTCCCAGGTAGCAAATTGTGTAGAGAAAACACCGACAGCACATCGAAGGCTGACAAAACCAAAGAATCCAGAATGTCAGATATGAAGCTTACAGAGTAGTCATTCAATATGAATTTGGACTCCCTAGATGCGGAAACAGACACAGATTCAAGGCAGCTAGTTTACTAGGAGGTGAAAGGAACCCCGATACTATAGTAAGGAAGTGGGACAGGGGAGGAAGGCAGCCCACAAAGGGTTAAATTTTCAAGTCCTTTACTCTGTGGACAACTACAGCTCAATCCTGGGACACTCTGGGACACTGGGGAAAGCAGGACCTCTGAGCCATCCCGCCAGACAGGTGAGGGAGTGGGATGTTTTTACACCTACTCTCAGCAGTTCTTGGATGTGGACTGCTCCCAGTGTATTCATTTCCTAGAACGGCTGGTCTGCCTGGTGGGGCAGGGGGAGTGATCTTCTCAGTCTTTGCGGAAGGAACCTCCAAACCCTCAGGCAAAGAGGTCAGGTTCAGGCAGTGAGGAGAGTAATCCATACCTAAATAACAAGGCCTGAGGGACACAGCTGGGCATCAGCAGTGTCTGGTACACAATCCAGTCCCCTTAGTCTGCAGAAGGCAACACGTGAGCAGTGTACTGACGTAGGTCCAGAGGCACAGGGCTGGGGCTGAGGCGGAGATTCTGCAGGGTCCCCACACACGGAGTCAGTACAACGAAGTGTGCTGCTGGCTTTGCCTGTGGTCTTAGGAAAGAATTTGGAGAAGTGATTCTGGAGACTTTCTCTTGGCAAGAGGGTCTGACAATTCACCAAATACATACTGCTTGGCAAAGCACGAGGCTACGTACACAGCTGAAGGAGACAGCACGCGTCCTTACAAGGAACATATATTCCGGGAGGAAGGGGCGATAGGTATGCAAGTGGACCAATTTGGTATGAAGCAGGAGGTGCTAGGTGTCACGAGGGAGGGAGACCTGAAGCATTAGGTGTCCCCTGAGGCAGACATTCTCTCTGGCTGCGTCACCATGAAGGACTTCTTTGAGGAGGTGATGTTTGAGAAGCATGCCAAGTCATGGAGGAGATTGTGAGCAGGATAGAGGGAGAGGAATGAGACTACTCCACGAGTGGAGAATGAAAAGAGACCCAACCCCGAGGCACAGGGGGGACTGGCGAGCTCCCCAAACACCAAGTGTCCTAGCTGCCAACATCATGCACTCTGGGCACGTGCTGTGGGAGGAGGTATGTGGCACAGCTGGGCTGGAGTCCTGGTGAGGGCTTGGATACCGAGCAGGGGAGTAGCACTGCCATCTGAAAAGTCAGAGGTATACTGTGTTGCGCCAATCTTGCTCAAGGACTGTCCATCAGCATGTGAACACACCAAGGGCCAGAACTGGGGGCTGCCTAACAAAGAAGAAGGAGACATGTGCAGGGGATAAGGAGCATAGCACAGACAGAGGCACAGAATATTCCTCACCTATGCTGTTGGATAGAACTTTCTGAGATGATGGAAATAATCTGTGTCCACACTGTCCATAACAGTGCCAGCTTGCCTCCTACTACAGACTCATGGCTGTTTGCAGGTCTGGGAGTCTACCTGACGTGCTGAAATGAGCATGAACAGAACCTTCCAATCAGCTGGGAACTCCCAGTTCTCCTTGTAGGAAACCAAACATCCTCAGGAAGCCCATCTGAAGTGTGAAGTGCCTTTGCCAGCCCATGAGGAATGTTTGGAGGGCCTCAATGTGAAACTGAAACCCCACAGGGGAGCCCTGGCCTCTAGCGGAGCTGAACAGATGTCCTGGGGGAAACAAGGTCAATTACCACCTTGTTGTGACCTGCCTGAGTAGCTATCTGTCATTGATTGGCAGCCCAGCCACAGAACATAAGCCAAAGATGATGCAACCCTTGATTGAATCAAATAGAAACATTCTGTACCGCACCTTGAGAGGTCTGGAGGCAGGCAGGGCGATGGTGGCCAGGAGCTGAGCTCCGTGCGCTGTGCTGTCAAACCACTACAGACATTACCTCCCCTCACCTTCATAACAAGCACACGCAGTAGGTCTATCCACCTGCACCTTGCAGATGAGATGTCTGGGCTGAGTTCTAACTTTTCTAAAGTCTAACAGCTCCTTAGAGACAGGCTGGGACAGGACTCAGGCATGACTGACTCTCACCACTTCATGCAAGTCCTCAAACATAGTGTTTTTGATTTCTATAACATCTTGCACACTAAAATAATTTTTATGGAAAAATTCTGGACTCTGTACTAACTTATTTTATAAGTTAATTACTCAAAAATATTAATTTTTTAAAACTCCAATCAGCATAATGGTTTCAGTTTTTTTTTCAATTATTAATGGACTTTTTTAAAGAAAGATTTTAGGATTACAGAAAAATTGAGCAGAATATGCAACTTAGAGTTTCCATATTCCTCTTCATCCCCTCACTCCACTTTCCCCTATTAACATCTGCATCAGTGTGGTGCATTTGTAACCACCGAGGCACCAACATCGATGCATTATTACTATTTAAGGTCCATAGTTTACAAAAGGGTTCACTCTGTGTTGCAGTTTTATGGGTTTGGACAAATGCATAATGTCACGTATCTATGCACCACTACAGTATCATGTGGAATAGCTGCACCGCCCTAGAAATCTTATTTAGGTAGAAAAATGTTCTCCTGTATCTATCTCTCTTCATCCAGCCCAAGTAACCACTGATATGTTTACTGTCTCTATAGTTTCACCTTATTGCTGAATAATATTCCATCATATATATGTACCATAGTTTGCTTATCTTTGCCTACTGAAGGACATCTTTTTTTTTCTTTTTACAGAGACAGAGAGAGGGACAGATAGGGACAGACAGACAGGAACGGTGAGAGATGAGAAGCATCGTTGCGACATCTTAGTTGTTCATTGATTGCTTTCTCATATGTGCCTTGACCGCGGGCCTTCAGCAGATCGAGTAACCCCTTGCTTGAGCCAGCGCCTTGGGTCCAAGTTGGTGAACTTTTGCTAAAACCAGATGAGCCCGTGCTCAAGCTGGCGACCTCGGGGTCTGGAACCTGGGTCCTTCCGCATCCCAGTCCGACGCTCTATCCACTGCGCCTGGGCAGGCCTACTGAAGGACATCTTGTTTGCTTCCAATCTGGGGGCTCTCTGTTCTGTTACATTGATAAGAATATTTCCTTATTCTTTCACCAATTTCACACCATCTCTTTTTATTTAAAAAAATTAGTTAATAATTAACACAAGGCATTATGCTAATTTCAGGTGAATACCACACTGCCTCGTGGCTGTAGCTTTCCAGTGAGGGCTGCTGCCCTGCAGTCAGTCCTCCGACTTTGTTCTTCTCCTTCAGCTCTTTTTTTTTTTTGTATTTTTCTTAAGCTGGAAATGGGGAGAGACAGTCAGACAGACTCCCGCATGCGCCTGACCGGGATCCACCCGGCACGCCCACCAGGGGGCGACGCTCTGCCCATCTGGGGCGTCGCTCCCTTGCAATCAGAGCCACTCTAGCGCCTGAGGCAGAGGCCAAGGAGCCATCCCCAGCGCCCAGGCCATCTTTGCTCCAATGGAGCCTCTCTGCCGGAGGGGAAGAGAGAGACAGAGAGGAAGGAGAGGGGGAGGGGTGGAGAAGCAGATGGGCGCCTCTCCTGTGTGCCCTGGCCAGGAATCGAACCTGGGACTTCTGCCAGGCAGACGCTCTACCACTGAGCCAACCAGCCAGGGCCCTTCTCCTTCAGTTCCGAGTTGGCTACTCTGAGCCCTTTGCCTCTCCATAAAAACTTCAGAATCACTTGGTTGCCATTCACAAAATAAATGTTGATTGGATTTTGACTGAGATTTCATTTACCCTAGTCAGGATCAACTTGGGAAGAACTGACATCTTAACACTATTGAATCTTCTTATCCATAAACATAGAAGAGCTCTCCATTTATTTCTTCCATCAGTTTTCTGGTTTTCCTCAAATAGCTCTTGTGTGTGTTTTATTAGGTTTATATCTAAATATTTCATTATTTTGCTGTTAATGTCAATGGTGTCATACTTTAAATTTCAAATTCTAATTATTCAATACTAACAACTTTGCTATAATTACTTAGTTTCATGAGTTTTTTAATCAATTTTTTTGGGGGAAGTACACAGGTAATCATGACATCTTCAAACAAAGATAGTTTCATTCTTCCTTCTAAATCTGTATACTTTTATTTCTTTTTCTTATCTTAATGCATTGGCTAGAACTTCCAGTAGGATGCTGAACAGGAGTAATCAGAGCAGACACCCTTGTTCCTGATCTGAGGGAGGAAAGTAACTAGTTTCTCACCATTACTTTTACTGCTAAGCAGTCCATGTGACAGCAAGTAGTGAGTGCTTTATCCATTTTCCACTGGCACCTACTCTTCTTTGAGAGCCTTTTCTGGCCACAGAGCAAACTCAGCCCATTATGTGCAGAAGGCCAGGAGTGCTGGGGAATTAATGCCCCTAGAAGTACTCCTCAACCAATGGTGGATAATAGTTAGTTGATAAATGCTTCCTGGAGTCTTTGAACTTAAGAAAAACAACTCTGCATATACTCTCTGCAGATTCTCAATGGTTCCCAGTGAACTGACCCCTGCTACCCAAAGAAGTGAATTACTTATTATTCTATCCTTTGCTGGCTTCCTTCCCTTGCCTGTCTCATTTCCCATACCAGTGCTTCTTGGGAACTCCTCCCCAATAAACTACCAGAACTCAAATCCTGCTCTCAGAGTCTGATTGTTGGGACACCTAACCCAAGAGCAATGTACATACGCAAAGCGATAACTGGTTTCACTCTACCTGCCAATGGATGAGTTAGGATGCAGTGTTCTGTGAGCACTGTTCTGAGATCAACTGATGGTCCCACTAGAAGCCCAGCCAGGTATATATCTCAGCCATATTATTAAGCTTCAAAATTAACAATGTAGCAAAAAAATTAAGAGGCAACTAAATATTTTAAGTGATGTTTTAATATACTTTATTGTCTTAGGTTCACTGTTCTGTCCATCATCGACCACTGCCCTGTTTACTCACTGGAGGAAGCGGTATCCACAGATAATCAGCTGCTCTCCCCAAACCAAAAACCAATGCTCAGAAGTGATGTCCACTACAATTCTTTCCAGGCTCAGAGACCAGGGCTTATCTCCATGACTATAGCAAAGGGAGGTCTGTAGTGAAGGCCGTGATCCAACAACTTTGAAAAACATGGCAGAAGCAAGCCCCTTTAGCTCCAATATTATTACCAAGCACACAACACCTATAAAGTCATATCCAAATCTCCTTTCCCTTTGTGTGTAAGAGATCTACTACTAGACCAATAAAGTTCTCCACAAACTGGCATCATTGAACTTATTCAACATTGTTTCCCAATACTCCCAAGCCCTTCCCTCTGTTCCAGCCAGACCTCACTGCAAACACAAACCAGTCCACCATCTATATGTGGCCCAGCCTGCTCTGCTCGCTATCTCCAGAACAGGACATAGGCTTTTATTCCTCTCTGCCTCCACAAGTGGTACTACTCTCACTGCTCAGGATGGCTCTTCCACCTTGTCAAATTCCTACACAGCCATCTAGAGCCAACTCAAGTATTGCCTCTTCTGTGAAGCCACATTATCATGTAGAATTAGCCTTTCCTTGAAGAATAACAATGGATACAAAGATGAAAATAAAAATACCATCTTTCTGAAGATGAAAATAAAAATACCATCTTTCTGCTGCCAGAAACCCATTCTTAACATTTAGTACATATATTTCCATGTCATAGCTTGCTTTTTGTACCAGAACATTAATCATCCCTATGTTTCCATGCCACTCAATATTCAACAACCTAACTTTTAATGATTGGCCAATATTCTAATGTACTGTTGTTCTATAATTGAAGATGACCTTAAATCTGATCATCTGATCTGTCCAAAGATTAACATGGCCAACTCAGCAGACATTCATCATGATGTCTACACGGAGCAGAGTACAGGTGCCTTGGCTCCATCCCAGTTTCCCATAGTCCTGGTGCAAGGTATAAAGACTGATTAATTAAATGGACCTGCTCTGGCCAATGGCCCAGTCACCTTTGTCACTACCAATATTTTCTGTCTTGGATATTAAGCCTCAGGAGAACAGAGAGCTAATCAGCTTAATTCACTGTATAGGGCATTATATTTCTAAATTATTTGAAATTGGCACAAGAAAGCCAGACCCACAAATAGAAATTAGTACTTAACTGTTCTTGAAGGTACAAACCAAAGTTGATGTCCCACTTTGAGTTTCCATATAAACCTGATGTAGACAAATATTCCAACAATAGTAACAAAAATAAAAACAATAACTAATATTTTGTAAATCTTTAAAGTGCTTTTGATGCTCACTCTCTTGTTTACTCTTCAAAAATACTCCAAAAATAGATACCATTAGAGATGAGACAATCGAAGCCCAGAGAGCCTAATCAGTTTGAACCAATGCAATTAATGGAAAGAGCTGAGATTCGGAAGGTAGGATTCCCAGCCCAAATGCAATGTTCATTCCCACCATATAATTCTATGTCTCAAGGTCTCTTTACCACATGGAATGACAAAACACCTCAGGACAGAGGGTCCCTGATGTATGCAAGATGACCTGCACAGGTCTATAGGATACAGAATTAGGAGCTGTCCAGGGTGGGTGCGGAAGAGCTTCTGAAGAAAGCCATTCCATAGGACATCCTGAATGGAAACCTTGACGCTCTTGCTCTTGCCTTAAACCATGCACTGTGGGACATGTTCCTGCTCTTGCTGGGTGGACTCCCCTAGGTTCTAGCGTAGGTCCTGGCCGAGTACAGCTTTGCTTATCGCCACATTACGGTGACTCCTGCAGGACGGGGGCAATACTGAACACAGATCTCTCAGAGATGTGGCCAATGCACTGCAGCTAAATGGGAACATGGTCAGAAACACAGAGACAACAAAGAAAATGCCACAGTTGGCATTAGGAACCTCCTCAGGGATTAGAAAGGTGGCCATGTGCTCTATGGGTTTCAGTTTCCTCATCTGTAGAACAAAGAAATCAGTCAATTGATGTCTAAAAGGCTGTGTTCTGTGGGCTTATGGAGTGGGCAACTGCTTCCATTTGGCAGTTTTCTTCAACACTGTAAAATTCCAAAGCAGGGTTCCTGGGTGGCTGGGAGTTGCTGAGTGAAAGTGCATTTGCGCCATCTTTAAGCCTGGGTGCGTCCTAGCATTATACTTTAATATTGACCTTGAGAGCCACTGAAGGGTGCAGACAGCCATGCTCCCCTGGTCACTAGATCGGGTGTTGCTGCCAGGCTTCACAGGAAGACAGCAGAGCACTCGCGGCCTGGAGTCCCTCCGGAACCCAGTCTAGAATCCACACCTGTCAGACCTCCAACTAACCTTTGGACCTTTTGTATGACTCTTGGACTCCACCCCTAGATATTCTGATCTAGTAGACCTGGGTCAGGCCCCAGAATCAGAATCAGCACCCAAGGAAAAATTTCCCAGGTGAGTCAGTCTCACAAGCCTCTGTGAGAAGTTCTCAATATGCTAACTTAAATTTTTTAGTCTAAAATGTCTTGTTGGTTTGCCTGTTGTGGCTCAACCTGGGAGATCTGAAAGATCCCCACGCCCAGGCTACCTGTCAGACCAGTTAGCAGCCCCTCTGGGGTGGGCATCAGCGCTGTCTGACCTCCCCAGGTGACCCCAGCTAGGCAGCCATGCACTGCCCCACATGGCAGTGGGGAGACCACAGACCCTGTGGGTCAAGAGTTCCGGACTTGAACTCCAGCTCTGTCACCACCTGCAAGTCACTGTATCCTTTGAAGCCTTGGTTCTCTCACCAAGGGCCCATGACTCTTTCATCCATGGGGTGAGGACGAAGTGTGGCCCTCACATACATCACCCTGTGCAGTCGTGCCCCCCACCACGGGTCATGGCACACCACTGTACCTCTTTCTATTCTCATAATTGTCTTATACAGAAAATCCAGATGACAAGGGGCAGAAATCTGGACTAGGTCATGTCTTTTCCATGTGTTTATTAGAAGTACATGAATCATAGTTGCTAAGTGACTCCCAGACTCATCTGGGGTGACCTGAAAGTACCTGGCCCCCAGTCCTGTCACTGCTCTTTACCTCCTCATTCTCCTCACACAGGCTATGGGATGCTCTGACTGTCCAGGGGATAACAGGTGACAATATGCACACTCTTCATTATGATGCCAGCCATAGTAGTTCGCTGGCTGGCTCAAAAGCAGACTACAAACTGAGCCACTCACACAACTGAAAGTTGTTGTGCCTGACCAAGTGGTGATGCAGTGGATAGAGCCTCAGACTGGGATGTGGAGGACCCAGGTTCAAGACCCCGAGGTCGCCAGCTTGAGCGCGGGCTCATCTGGTTTGAGCAAAGCTCACCAGCTTGGACCCAAGGTCACTGGCTTGAGCAAGGGGTTACTCGGTCTGCTGAAGGCCTGCAGTCAGGGCACATATGAGAAAGCAGTCAATGAACAACTAAGGTGCCACAACAAAAAAACTGATGATTGATGCTTCTCATCTCTCTCTGTTCCTATCTGTCTGTCCTTATCTATCTCTCTCTCTGTCTCTATAAAAAAAAAAAAAAAAAAAAAAAAAAAAAGTAAGCAAGTTGTCATGCCATGGTTTTAGAGGCTAGAAGTCAAAGGTCCTGGTGTCAGGGTTGGCTTCTGCTGAGGGCGGTGAAGGAGGAGCCTTCCGCCTGTCACCAGTCTCAAGAGCTCCTTGGCCTGTAGAAGCGGCCCCTCAACCCCAGCCTCCCTCTCCACGTGGCCTCTCCCCATGCATCTGTGTCCACATTTCCTTTTGAAAAGGGCACCTACTGTGCTGGACTGGGGCCCACCCCAGTGACCTCATCTTAACTTGATTACTCTGCAAAGACCCCATTCTAAATAAGGTCATGTTCTGAGGTATTGGGGATTAAGATGCCAACATATCTTTTGGGGGAACACAATTCAACTCATGCCATCCTAAAGATGAGACTACTCCCTGGGTCCTGTGCACGCCCCAAGTCCCAGTGACAGAGACAGCCTGCAAAACACACACAAGGCTGCAAGGTCCCAGTGAGAATGCCATTTCATCAAACATTCCCTTGCTTCTTTAGCCCTCATTAGGAAGTCCTGGGGAGATTACAGAGAAGTCACTTAACTGCCTCCCTTTATCCAATCGCTGCTGGTTAAACAAGATTGATAAACACTTAAAGTATTACTAGCTCAGAGTCGCATCCAAGCAACTGGGCTCATGGACAGGACGTGACAAAGGCTGTCTCCAGCTCAGCCTCACCCCCCTTGGTCTCTCGCCCTCAGCCCTCAGTGCTTGGCAAACCTCTCAGCCATGGATTAAGAACATAGTTCTGCCCAGCAGGTAGATCAGGGCGGGTCTCTGTGAAACACCACGTGGAAGCTAAGTGAAATGTGAACTCCAATACTTAATTATAATTTCTGTGTCTTCTAATACTGCAATACCTTACGTTCAGTTTTCCTAACCTGTTCCTTCTTACAAAACAGGAAATATCAGAATTTTTAAACAGCTAAATAAGTAAAAGGACATGTTGTGCTCCTACAAATTGTTATATAGACTCGGAGGTAGCTTATAAATAAATATTCTCATGGACTCTTCATCAAGTGTATTTATTTACAAGCTCCCTTCTGTGGTGGCAACAACCACAAAGATGCAGAACAGAGAAAGACACAAAACGAAACAAGTACCTGGGAACAGAAAAACGACTGTCCCCCACTGAAATTTGGCTTGCCTGGTTAGAAAGAGGGTTGAGCACTCACCCGAACTGTGGTTTCAGCCCAACAACCTCCTAAGGGAATCCGGAGCAGGGGGCACTGTGTAATTCGATGCCCTGGATGCATTCAAATTCATTATAAACAGGGTCTGGTTTTTTCGGGAACTCTGTGTCCAAGAATGCCTTTCCATGACTCAGCAAGTTTAGAGCTCTTTCGAAGCTTGGAAAGTGCCCCTTTGCTGAGGAGAAGCTATTACTTTAAAATGTGCAAAGTCCCTGCGCAAATCAGAAATGACATCTTCATGGCAACCTCCGGCTGTTTCCACAAAACTGGGCCTCCCAGAGCTGGCCTCTGCAAAGCAGTGGAGACCCATCCAAAAAGGCGGAGCCAGGTGTATCACTCAGACTTAGTAATTGCCAAGGGGCTTGCTGAAGTGCAGGGGCACCCAGGAAATAATCTTGATGAGAGCTGTCACCGAGGGAGTGCTTATTCCACACACTGCAGTCAGATGCATCACTGGCTATAACGCATGCCCTCTCCCTGGCCCATGTCACAGGCACTGACAGAAAAGGAGGGCTGTATAACCTGAAGCCCCTCAAGCTCGGCATCTTGCCCAGGGTCATGCCCGCCCATGGTGGAACCAGCCTCCCACATTCTATTTGCCTCCAGAGACCAAGCTCTTGAATGCCGCATGCTTTTGAGACAGTGAGTTACTCCAACCTCAAGCAACTGGCTGAAATCGAGCAGCCAATGAAATCAAACCAATGGCTTGATCCCAGAGGCCAAGACAGCAAGCACCCTGTCCAACCACAATGTTCACTTCTCAAGTGACCTCAGTGGCACTGTACAGACGGTACTCAGACTCCGGGAACTTCACCATCTGACAAGTAGGGGCTGGAGGGCTCCTTCCTAAAGGAACCCGAGGACCGTGGTGCTTGTAAAAATGTCAGCAGAAGAAATCCAATATGCAACCAGCCAACAGACCCTGAGGTTTGCTGACCTTATTACATGACAGACAAAACTGTGGGAGGCAGGCCCCAAATTAAATCTTGTCACATCAAAGGCTCTGCTGCCTAAAGTCTGTAGCCAGGATGTCAGAGCAAGAGAGCTTGGGTTCGCTCTGTGGACTTCCTAAACCAACAGCTTTGCTTCACAGCTTCTTTCTGTTAGAGGTAAGGACTGGAGAGTCATTGTCTTCTTTATAAAGGGTAAAGAGCAGTAGCTAAAAATATCTGGATACCTAACTTTAATAATTCATGTGAATAAAAGGAATAGTAGCTGTGGTTTCTTGATATATTTTCTATCATCTTGGTAAGGAGCCAACGTGACAGATGAATTGCAGAAAGTCTTCCTAGTTCTTCATTCATCCCTGTCCATGCCCTTTGCAATCTGACTTTTCAGCTCCTCCGTTATTTGGTGGAGCAATCCTTTGAATTTGAGTTGTCCTTTTATAACTTGATTTGGCTAACGGAATGTGGTAAAATAGATGCTGTGTCATTTCTCAGCATCTACTTCAAGACACATGAGGCCACCCTAGACCAGCTAGCCCCCAGCTGACCATCAGATGATCACAGGCACATGAACAAGCTCAGCTGAGATCAGCTGAGCCTGACCTGGATCGGCATAACTGCCCAGCTGACCCATGGATTCATGAGCCATAGTAAATGCTTAGTGTTTTAAACAATTGAGTTTGGGGGTGGCTTCTTACACAGCTATAGCCAACTGATACAATAAGGTTCCCAAAGTATGAATGGAGAATCCTTCCCCAAGATACTTACATGAAAGATGTGAGCTTGTTCTGAACACACCCATTCTCCTAGTCTGTCACCTGCTTATTACAGTATGTTGCTTCCAGCAGAGCTACCATTGATGGGATTTAAGATGTGTGGAGCCCTGGAGTAAGCACGTCTAATCCATTTTCTTATTTAATCCTCACTTTGATGTTATCCACAGCCACATACAAAGACTGATTTAATATTCTCATTTTAATAATGGGGAAACGGAGACCCAGAGCAGTCAACTGGACTAAGGCCACACGCTAAGTAGCTGTCCAAAATGTGACCCCAAGACCAATTTACCCCAAGCTCACATACTTACAAAGTATGCTTAAGAAATTCTGTGTCTGCAATTAGTTCACTGTAATGTGCTGGGGTTAAAAAGTTTTCACCATGGCCATATATCAAGTTCATATACAGTTTACAGATTGGAAGTTTCCTGGTCAATAAGGCTCCCCAGATTCCCCCAGTTCAGGGGAGGACAAGTGCAACATGGCACCGACAGGAAGAAGAGCTCGTCTTCCGATACAAGAGTCAAGAGCCTAGGACAGGGGTCAGAGAGTAAATATTTTAGGGTTTGCAAGACAGTCTCGAATGTTCTTTTATACTAAAAAAGGCAGCCACGGACAATACATAACAAATGGATGTGGCAGTGCCCAGTTGTAATGCCGGCGGCCAAGACCAGGCAGGTTCCCATCAGATTTGGGCATAAAGTAGAAAAACTGTGGAGCTGGAAAGGGTTGGGACATTACATTTAATAAAGTCACACGGTGGGCAAGCATACAGGCAGGGGAAACCACCTCTCAGGCAAACAAACAGCAAAATGGCCCCTCCCAGTGGTGGGCAGGCAATCCACGCATCCACAATCCCCCTGAGGGCAAGCACCCATAGCCTTATATAGTCCATACGCACGTGGCACTGCCACGTGCATATGCACTAGTCAGGCAAAGGGCTTGCAGCTGGCAAACCAGTGAGCAAGCCTAACACAGCTGCCCCACACCAATAAAGGTTTATTTACAAAACAGGAATACTATGCCGAGCTCTAGACTTGAGAAGGCCAGGAGAGGGGAAATAAGCTATAATGTTAGTGCCCTCAAATCCCAAAGTCAAGAGAAAAGAACAGAAAGTTTATTAAAAGCCTCTTATAAGTGACCTTTGTGTCACCCAATCTTTTCTGTCAGTTTTCTTACTGAGCATACTCGTGCTGATTGGCTTATAGCACCTGTTATCTGCCAGCAGTGTCGCGTTAAGAAAGATGCAGAGGCGGCCTTGACCGGCTGGCTCAGCGGTAGAGCGTCGGCCTGGCGTGCGGGGGACCCGGGTTCGATTCCCGGCCAGGGCACATAGGAGAAGCGCCCATTTGCTTCTCCACCCCCCCCCTCCTTCTTCTCTGTCTCTCTCTTCCCCTCCCGCAGCCAAGGCTCCATTGGAGCAAAGATGGCCCGGGCGCTGGGGATGGCTCCTTGGCCTCTGCCCCAGGCGCTAGAGTGGCTCTGGTCGCGGCAGAGCGACACCCCGGAGGGGCAGAGCATCGCCCCCTGGTGGGCAGAGCGTCGCCCCTGGTGGGCATGCCGGGTGGATCCTGGTCGGGCGCATGTGGGAGTCTGTCTGACTGTCTCTCCCCGTTTCCAGCTTCAGAAAAATACAAAAAAAAAAAAAAAGAAAGATGCAGAGGCTGTCTATTGGGTCCACAAGAAAGAGCACTGTGCTCGATGAGCAGTGGTCTTGGCAAGGAAAGGGAGAAGAGGGTACGAGGTGAGTCAGGCGTCTCATACATCTGTCATTTCTGCCCGATATTGTTGCTGCCTGTTTTCAATAAGAAGCTGACTGTCAATACTTCAGGCTGCTTTTCAGAAACAGGTGTGAATAATCTTCGAATGCTCTTCAATCAGTGGTCTGATGGACATCTTCAATCAAATCATATACCCGAAGCAAAGACTTGGTCAAATTGGTGAAGCTGATGATGGCACCCAACAAAATTGCCTAGCCACTACTGTTTTTAATTATAGTATTCAAACCAAATGACTAATCCCAGTAACTCCCTCCTGACAGTGTTTACCTGAGCAGCCCGACCTGCCTGAGCCGCGCTCCCGGGCGGTCCTCGAGGCCCGGGTGCTGTCCGTGAGGCTCCGGCACCCTGCAGGGTCGCAGGACTGCCCCACAGCTGTCGCTGGACAACTTGATGAAGTGCCTTACTTAGCAATTATCTTCAGCTGAGCGCACGAAGGCCTCCTTAATGGTTTTTAGAGAAGTGGGAAGTCTATCCAACTAGAGCACACACAAAAATGAAGATTTAAAGGGAAATGAGGAGACATCTTTAGATACCAATCATTGTGTTCTGGTCATCCTGATGCCTAACATTGTGCCTTTGAGACCGTGAGACTGAGGGGTTCATTTTCTAACATTTTTAGATCTTCATGGTCCATGATGGCAACCACTAGCCCATATACACAGTCGTTCAAATTTAAAGAAGTTAAAATTAAATAAAATCAAAATGTCAAGTCTTCGGTCACACTAGTCAGATTTCAAGTGTCCAATGGCACATATACAATCATCACTGAAGACGGTCCTACTGGGCAGCGTGGATTTAGACCAAGGCAGAAGAAGCTGATGGTTCCCTGTGTGTATCCCTGGGCTTGCCACGGCCACCCAGCAGAGCTATTTACTGACACCTCTAACTCTGCCTGAGTGCTCTGTTCTTGTCTGGGGGGCACCCTCACCCACATGCCGGGTGGGCCAGTAGTGCCAACAAATACCCCCAGAAACATGCTCACAAATGACAGATGGGAACTGGTGGACAAGTGCAATGCCAGAGCCAGGGAGATTCACAGTGGATCTGGGCAGATTACACAAGAAACATGGAGCTGAAAGGTACTGGGCTATTTCCATTTACTGGATGTTCATAGAGGCTGGTGAGTGAACTGTCAGGCAGGTGAGACTGCTTCTCACAGCAGTGGGCGAGCAAATGGGAAATCACCCCCGGAGAGAGTAGCAGTAACTTTATATAGACTAAGCATGCACACAAAAGTGGTTTTCTGCCGAGTGCTTACATCAGTAATTATGCAAAGTGACTGCAGCCTTTAAACAGGAGAGCAAGCCTAACTGCAGCCTTTCTCCCTACAAGAAGCGCCCAACCTCCTGGCTCCCTGGCTCGGGTAACTCTGAGTAATGTCCCACAGAGGCTCCCAGACTGGCCCAGTGACACGGAGTCCCGGTGGCCGACAGTGAACCCCTGCAGTGAACACCCCCTTTGTTAGCTTGACTCGGGTCCACTTCTGGAGGAACCCGACCAAGAAATCAACTACATGGGTTGTTCACAAATCTTACCTTAGTGACATTTACCTTGGCACTGAATCTTGGTGTTAGAAAACTATGTGATTCCAGTAGTGAGAAAGATGATCATTTAAGAAATCAGCACAGCACATAAGATTTCAAAGAAAATGTCGGCTGTCTTATGTGACAGCGTTCTGTCCTTGTTTTTATTATGCTGGTATTTCTCAGCTTGATTCACTGAATCACCAAACCTATCTTGAATCATTTTAGTGGTGTCTAAAACTCAAACCACCTTCCAAAGACATCTGACTCTACTGAAAATCCTGCAAGAGTATGTTCCTACTTCAAAAAGCTATTCCCTCAGTCCTGCTTGAGGACCTTTGGCCAATGCCAAATCACTAAATTAGTGCCCTACCCTGTGGAGATGATGAGTGCACATCTGTATGTTTTGTTGCCTTGTGACTTTCTTTTTTTTCTAGTGAGAGGAGGGGAGATAGAGAGACAGACTCCTGTATGCACCCCGACCGGAATCCACCCAGTAACTCCCATTTAGAGTTGATGCTGGGATCAACGAAGCTATTCTCAATACCCAGGACTGACGTTCAGACCAACTGAGCTATCCTCAGCACCTGGGGCCGATGCTTGAACCAATCAAGCCACTGGCTATGACAGAAGAAGAGAGAAAGAGGAGGAGAGGAAGGGTGAGAGAAGTAGATGGTTGCTTCTCCTGTGTGTTCTGACCAGGGATCAAACCTGGGACATCTGCACACTGGGCCGACACTCTATCCACTCAGCCAACCAGCCAGGGACTCATGTGACTTTCTGAAACTTGATTTCTCTAGAGTCAAACCTGTCTGCCTGTCCATTCTCTCATGCTGCCTTTTTTTCTAACAGCTTTATTTAGACATAATTCACATATCACCCATGTAAAGTGTGCAAGTCAACATTTTTCAGTATATTCACAGGATTGTGCAACCACATCTTTGGTTTCTTCTCTCACCATAAATGGTAACAGGCAGCGAGCTCTCACGATGGACTCGATGACCCTGTGACTACATCCAAAAATCAAAGCCCTGTTCACGGGAGGATCACTGACTCCCACTGAGGACACACAAAAGAAGAAGTAGCAGATATGCTGATGTTGCTTTCTTTCCTTGCATTTTCTAAAATTACTATGTTCAGTTATTGATTACCTCTTTACACTGCAAAAAAAAAAAAATTAGCAGGACTGGACTCATCAGTAATATTTTGTTTGCTCAACAAAATGCAAATTCACACACAAGAATGTATCCTTTTAAAAAATTCCATTCCCCCAGTTCTCTGATTCTTACTTTTGCCACAAACCACTCTGGTGAAATACGTCCCTCCTCTTCCCATGCTGCTCTTAGCAAGAGGTGGAGTCCCCCACTGTCCCCTCGAAACCTTGCATCTGTTCAGGGCCATGTACGCCCCCACCAGGGTCTGCTTCATGGACCCTCACTCGAGCATCAGACTGTGGTAGAGAAGTGCGCTAGAGCAGGGACATTAATCCAAAGGGAAGGTAACAGGGCATCATTCTTTATAACCGTCAAAATAGCTGACAAAACTGCTGTCTTTCTAGAGACACCCACAGTCCCACTGTGCATCCACCCCCCAACCCCCATCCCCACCGCCGGAAGCTCAGAGGGTCCTACAAGAGCCGTACCCTCTGCGAAGAGTCAGTCTCTGCTCTGACGGACCCACTCCTGTCTGCACAGTTCCTTCCTGTGCTCCCTGGCTGGCTGGGCCTCCACAGAACACCCACCTCTGAGCCCCAGGAACCTGGTCGCCGGGCCCCTCAGCATTGGGAAAACCTTAGTTCACCTGACACAGAGAGGAAAGAAAAAGAGCTATTTAGGGTGTCCTCCTAAAACTGCCCTGGCTCTCTAGACTTGAAATTCCTAATTCTAGAAAAGGTGGCTGGTGGCACAGAGGAGAAGGAGTTGGAGAAGCATGAACAAGTAAGAGAAACTATAGCCCTTATTTCCTTTACACAGTCCACGTAGCACTGGAGTGTCTGTGGGGCCACGTCTCTGTCACCAGGCCTATTGTGGGAGCGCCCGTGACTCCACAAAGGCCCCTCTGGGCCCTTGTGGTGGGTTCTGTGTGTGGAACTTGGCCTCTGGGCTTCTCCTTATTCTTTCCAACACTTGGGCCTGAAAGTAGCTCAAAAGTGGGGGGGGGGGAAAAAAAGGAGAAAGGTGCATTTTTGTCATTCTTGGCATGTGTCAAAGTAATGTTGGAAAAAGAAATCTGGTCAATTTGTAGAGCTGCTGGGAGGCACTGAGTGACTGCACTAAAGATACAGTTTGGTGAAAAAGGCAATAAAAAGGGGACGTGTGCTTGGACAGTCTCTCTCTACTACAGACGTTCATACCAACAGGGGCCATGGAGGGCGGACACGGGGGACACAGGCAGCCTCTCCCGGTGCCTGCTGGACGCTGCTGGCTTCTTCCCTCGTTCAGTGGCCCCTACACTTCACGCTCCTGACTTGGGTGATCTTTGAAAACATCAATTCATGAATGCTACTTCCTTTCTTCCTTTGGCACCCTCTCCAATTTAGAATAAAATCGGAACTCTTTGCTATGGCTAACAAGGTCTAGGACAGGGGTCCCCAAACTACAGCCCGCGAGCCACATGTGGCCCCCTGAGGCCATTTATCCGGCCTCCGCCACACTTCTGGAAAGGGCACCTCTTTCATTGGTGGTCAGTGAGAGGAGCATAGTTCCCATTGAAATACTGGTCAGTTTGTTGATTTAAATTTACTTGTTCTTTATTTTAAATATTGTATTTGTTCCCATTTTGTTTTTTTACTTTAAAATAAGATATGTGCAGTGTGCATAGTGATTTGTTCATAGTTTTTTTTTTTTTTTTAGTCCGGCCCTCCAACGGTCTGAGGGACAGTGAACTGGCCCCCTGTGTAAAAAGTTTGGGGACCCCTGGTCTAGGATAATCCTGTCCCTAATCTCAGTTGCAATGTCCTCAACGTTCTTCAAGTAAGCCCGGCTCTGTCCTGCTGATGGGCCTTTGCAGTGGCTGGACCCTGGGCCTGGAATGTTCCTTTGTGGGTGGGCCCAGGGTTGCCCCCTTCCCTCGGTCAGGCTTCCACTCCTCCGCACTTAACGGGCCCTCCCCCGTCACTCGTCACTACTCCCCCACTTCCCGTCTCTGTAACGTGCCCGCCCCAACACTTTCCTGTTGCTCTCTGTGTTCCTTCATTGCATCAGCTCCCCTAGAACGGATGCTTCATGAGGACCAGTGGCTTGTCTATGTGGCTCACAGCACGGAAAATGGGGCCTGACCTGGGACCCACACTCAATATGACACCTGTGTGAATAGCTGAATCAATCGATCAATCAACAAAGGGTTTAAAATAAACATTTTCAGAAAAAATTCAAACTTACAGGAAAATTACAAGAATACTACATAGAACTCCTGTAAACCTTTTACCCAAATTCACCTACTATCAATATTCTGTGCCATTTGTTTTATCATTCTATTTATCTATCTATATAATTTATATTGATATCCATCTACTTTCTATCTAACTAGCTGTCAATCATCATTAATATCACTACTGATAATTAGTTAGCCATCAGTCATTATTTCTGAACTGTTCAAGAGTAAGTTACCTATGCCATGTCCCTACACCCTTAACAACTTCAGTGCTCATATCCCAAGACGAAGGTCATTCTCTTACATAACCACAGCGTGTGTATTAATTTCAGTAGGTTTGCCATTGATGTAATCCTTTGTCTAATCTACTGTCCATATGCAAACCTCGTCAATGATCCAATACATCCAGCACAGCATTTTTTCACTCCAGTTCAGAACCCAGGCGAGATCTGCACTTAGTTGGCCCATCTCTCGTTTGCTCAGCCTTTCGGTCCTTCATGACATGGGCACTGTGAAGAACACAGTCCCTTAAACGGGATGCTCATGATTAATTAGACTCACTCTTGGCCAGAACATGAAGGGGACAAAGGTGCATCCTTCTTTCTAGAGCATCACTTCTGAAGGGCACCACAGCCACCTGGTGTCAGCAGCGATGTTAGCTTGGATCAAGATCATTTCAGTCAAGGTATTAGCGGGTTTCCCTGCTGTATAGCTACCAGTTTTTCTCTTGCTAATTATAAACAATCTATGGGGAGACATTTTAAGACTATGCAAATATCCTCTTCCTCATCAGAACTCCCCCCACTTTTCACCTGCTGATGACTGTTTCCAATCCAATCCCTACTGTGGGGGCAGGACTAGGATCTTCCCAATCCAGTCCCCACACCTCCCAGGCGGTGTGCAGCACCCCACGGCATGCCAAGGCCCTCCCTGCTCTCCCGTTTGTTTCTCTGTTTTTTAGTCCATACTTAGCACCTTATAATCATATACATTATTCCGTATGTGAATACTCCAGACTTCTCATACATATGGAATCATGGATTCCTATTTTTTCAAAGTTTATACTTTATTCTTGTCTTTATTTTGTTCAAACTGTCTCAAACTTGGCCAGTGGAAGCCCCTTCAGGCTGGGTCTTGTGTAAAGGGAGCTAATTCTTAAGTACATTCATAAGGTCCTGGTTGTGTGAAATGTGCACTTTTCCCTTAAAGTTCGCCTTAAAGGAGAAAGAAGCATTCCCTCGTGTCATAGTCAGATTGGGTTGTTATAACAAAATACTACACACTGGCTGACTTCAGCAAAAAATATTTATTTCTCATAGTTCTGGAGGCTGGAGGTCCAAGATCAAGGTGCCATCAGAATCAGTGTCTGGTGAGAACCCTCTTCCTGGTTTGCAGATGGCCACCTTCTCACTGTGAGGAAGGGCTCTGATCTCTTCCTCTTACTCTAACGGAACTAATACCATCATGACCTCCTCCAAATCTAATTAGGGCTTCAACATATGAATCTGGGAGGACATAGACATGCAATGTGTAGCATCTCACTTTGAGGTTCTGGACAGTTACAGGCCATCTAATTGGCCAAGCCACAGTTCTGTGAAGTCCCTGATTCCTCCTCTGGAGCAGAGAAACTAGCCCTGCAGAGGCTGAGCATATCCGCACCCAGGATCTAGCCAGCCCTGCTGGAAAGCACGGGCTGAGACACCAGACCTCTGTCCCTGCAGACAGCGAAAATGATTCCTCATTAAGACATAATCGTGTTTCAGAATAAGAGTGTGTGATCTGGTTAGCCCAAGAATCATGCTGGAGGAACGTAGTGTAAAATAGTCTATGATGTGTGTTGAGTAGCCCTTTCCATTTAAAATCATGTCTAAAGACTCTAGATTATTAAAACACTGATTTCAACCAGCTCAAAAGGTGTCCAGTAATGTGTGAGGCCTTGAAGCTGGAACAAGCAAGATTTCACACATGTCAGATACATAGGGTCCCTGTAAGCTGCCAAGGTCAAAACCTTGACCTTGAAATAGCACAGGTAAAATGGGAGCACTCATGCAGATTAAGTAGACAGGATAAAGAAAGCAGCAAACTCAGGACCTGAGAACACCTTTCAACCACACACTAACTGACCTGAGTCATGTAGCTATGAAGGAGAAGAATTATTTCTGTAGTAGAAGGTCTAGAAGGAGGGATCTCATCTGTTCCTCAAATAATGATTCTACAACACCTCCCTCTACCTTGGAAACTAAATAACAAATTCAATAACAGTGCATAGTAAAATAACATTCATAGCTATATAAGGGAATACAACAAATATTATAATAGCCAAAGTAATATAACTTGCTTATTTGTTGAGCACTGCCAGACGGTTTATATATGTCCAATGAGCAGATGAACTACAAGTGAACTCAAAGACATCTTATTGTGTTTCCTATAGGAATAATAATGTATCTGCTACTGAGAGGGAAGGCACACTTGTGGAATGAAGTGGTAGAATAAATGTATTAAGAAAAAGAAAAGAGACTGAGAATTAAATTAATTCGGGTGAACAAAGACCTTTCCTTTGGCATACAAAGACATTACTATTTTCTTTAACAAGTAAAATTTCTTATCCCACTTTTCCTATGAGATTCTGGACTATTTCTCTTCACTTCCAAGTGTTGCTCATAAATCCTGCCTTCAAGTTCTTCCCCTCCCATCTGTTATTGAACCTGTTCCAATCAGCATTTTGCACCCACCAGTCCTGAGACTGCTCCTGTTCCTGGCACCTTGAAAGTCTCCTGATATGTCAGCAGCATTCAACTCCACTGGCCCAAGCCCTCTTCCCCCAGAGACACCTTCCAGGGCTGACTGCATCGTCTGGTCCTCCTCCCTCGCCTTTGGATGTCCATGTCTTTTCTTCTGACTGTTGGCAGGGGCCCTCTCGGTCCACACTTGCTCCATGAGGGGCTTTCTCCATCCCGTGGCTATGCATACAAGCTTCTATATGCTGCAGAGTTCCCAGTTCATATCCCCAGCCTGGACAGGTCAATTGACTCCAGGTGCACACTTCAGCTTCTTATTCATTATCTCTACTTGGCTGCCTAGTGCTCATCTTAAAATTAATATTTCTGGAGTGGAACATCTGATCTTCTCCCCGCATAGCCTGCTCTATGAGCTGCCTCACCCTCTTCTGTAATATTTCAGGTGAAAAATCCTGGATTCTGCTCTTCCTCTCTCATTCACTCTCTTCCTTCAGGGTTGTGCCTTCAAAACTAGCCAGAATCTGGTGCCTCCTCACACCCTTCCTTGTTGCCACCTTGATCTGAGCCACAATCATTTTAATAGTCTCCCAAGTCTTCCACTTTCCACTCGTACCCCCACATTTTATTATCGACTCGACATTCTGTCTGATGCTGGTTACATCACTTCTTAGAGTAAGAAGAGGCTCTCTACTGACCGTAAAAACACCTCCACTGGCCTCCAAGGCCCTAAGTAATCTGGTTCTGAATGTCCCTATGACCTGCTCTACTCCTCTCTGCCTCCTCATTCTACTCCAGCCATACTGACTCTATATCATCTGCAAGATGTGCCAGGCATGTGTCCGCCTCAGAGAGCTGCCCTCCGTGTCCCCTCTGTCCTGGGATGCTGTCTTCAGACATCTCCATGGCTCCCTCCTGCACCTTCTTCAGAGACTGTGCTCGAATGTCACCTTCTCAAAGACTTCTACCTTGATTTAAAATAGCAACCCACCTTCCACTCCCCTCACTCCTGATCCCTCTTATCTTGTTCCTGTTTTCTCACCTGTCATTCATCACTTTTTAGCATATTTTACATCTATTTAAATATGTTTGTCTTTACCATCCATCCCTCACCCCAGATGAAAGCTCAGGAGGGTAGAAATTTTGGCTGTTTTGTTCCCTATCCTTATGTCCCAGAACACATAATAAGTGACACACAGCAGATTCCCAATAAATATATCCTGAATGAATGAACACAGCTTTACACAACCTCGCGGAATAGTGGAAAGAATAAGGATATACGGTTAGCCCATGAAAGTACAGTGAGCCAAGAATGCAGTAGACGATCCTGAGGCTGAGAAGCAGACAAGTTCAAATCAGTACCATGCTAATGATGTCGTGATGATAAAGACCATATGTAAGTGCAATAAATAGTCATCAAGGCAGAACAAGATGTCCTGAAGTGAGCTCCTCTCGGGGCAAGGTATGGAGGAAGCTAGTGGAGTCTGGGGTTATACCAGGTATATACAAGGTCACACGAAGGCTCTAAGGAGCATTGATATATGGCACACACCAGTACTTCCCTTGTTTAATCTGCAGAAGTCTGTGCGCGTCACAGATCGTGTGGTTGCACACTCACATCATCTTGTGTGTCCCACCTGCTGGCATCTGTGTCTGGGGGCACTTTCGAACAGATAAATGAAAGAAGGTCTTTCTGTTGGTGACCAAAGCCACTGTGGCTGCCTGTGGCTCTGCTGCTCTGTGTCCCAGCCATGAGTGAGGAGACACAGGGGTCCACAGTGACCTTCTCAAAGGCTAGAGCAGCTCAAGGCATGTCCCTTACTTTCCACTCCAGCAACCACAGAAGGGAAGGGCTTCAGAAATTCTCTTCTCGTCGTGTGAACCATAACAGAATAAAATGATCCAATGTTTGTATAGTTAAATGCACACAGGATATTTTAAAATAAAATAAAAAATAAAGAATTGTTCATCAAAATAAATGCAGGGAATAATAAATCTTCATAAAATGTTCAGGCCAATCTCTCTCCTGGCACAGAGTCTGGTTCTAATGAATCTCTAAACAGTACCTAATTATTGGCAGGATTTGTTTTTTCTGGCTTTCCAAAGAATCCATTGCTATAAAACAAAGGAAACAAGCTTTGTTCTGTACCAAAAAAAAAAAGGAAAACTGAATGTGCTGGAAATTCTCCCTCTGTCCCTCCTGACCCACAATACATATGACCCACTCCGCCATCCTTGCTCTGTGTCCCAGGAGACCAGCCCTGGCTCCTTTGGCCTCTGCCTTCGAGGTGGATTTGGCCAACAGCAGGAGGTTAAAGGGCAGGAGGAGAGAGACCAGGGCACTTGTTCCCCAGTCTGTCTCCTGCCCACAGTTCCTATCAAGCACCCCCTCCACAGCACATACTGTTGGGGTGGTCCTGACCCCTCTCCACTTCAGACAAAGGCGTGGTAAGGACCCTCGCTATGGCTACCCTCTGAGGCATCACCATCTTCTCTTGGTTTCCTCATCCTTCCCACTTCTTGGTAAGTAGACTCTTCATCAAACTATCCTCCATCACCCCTTTCGAACATATCATTTGCTTCCCAGACTGTGGCTAAAGGAAGAATTTATGTCCCAAGGGGAACATGAGACACAGAGGGAGGCACATGCCTGTGGCGCTGGCAGCCATGCTCTCCTCTCCCAAGGCAGTGGTCAGGAGGGAGCAGGGATCTGGAGGACACTGACCATCAACTCTGAAAACGGGTGGGGGCTGCTCACCCCGGTCAGTGCTCAGGCCTGCACTATGGGTTCCTTCTCTCTTTAGGGAGTGATGTCACTTTGACCTAACGGCCAACTAAGTTATTTTAGGAATGCAAGAGAATGATGAGCAGGAGTAAGAATGAGAAGGTGTCATCTCAAAATAAAAGTCCTACCTTCCATTCACCTCTATGAGCTGTCATAACAGAGAAAAGCTATGCTTCTCGATGTCAACTGCTAGAGAAAAGATTGAAAAGTGAACATACTGGGATAATTAACTGACTGAATAAAAGTCTGACACATTGCCCAGGACAGCACGTGTCACAATATTAATGCGAACACCAGAGTATGTTAAACTTTTTGGGAAACATAAGATAATTGACTTTTCCCCATTTCCAGCTACATAGTTGGCATTCTATAGACATAGCCTAAAGTCATCTCATTGGTGAATCAACAGCATGGTTTTCTCTGATTACATGGATGGGTAAAACTGTCACACCAGCATGGTTATGAAGTCAGGAACAGGCAATAAGCAATGTGGCCAAGGCCTCCATGTGACCAGGAGCAACTGTGAACTTAGGGACTGTGAGACTGTAACACCTCTTGGTACAAGTCCAAGGCAACCGTTTTCTTAAAAGCAGAACTTCAGCCCTGGCCGGTTGGCTCAGCGGTAGAGCGTTGGCCTGGCGTGTGGGGGACCCGGGTTCGATTCCCGGCCAGGGCACATAGGAGAAGAGCCCATTTGCTTCTCTACCCCCCCTCCTTCCTCTCTGTCTCTCTCTTCCCCTCCCGCAGCCAAGGCTCCATTGGAGCAAAGATGGCCCAGGTGCTGGGGATGGCTCCTTGGCCTCTGCCCCAGGCGCTAGAGTGGCTCTGGTTGCAGCAGAGCGACGCCCCAGAGGGGCAGAGCATCGCCCCCTGGTGGGCAGAGCATCGCCCCTGGTGGGCGTGCTGGGTGGATCCCGGTCGGGCGCATGCTGGAGTCTGTCTGTCTCTCCCCGTTTCCAGCTTCAAAAAAATACCAAAAAAAAAAAAAAAAAAAAAAGCAAAACTTCCCACTCACCAATTAAAGCAGTGAAAATGTCGACGGGTTTTTAACTTAGACATGATAATATGTTCACAGACTAATCTCAATGCAGATATTATCAGTAGGCAAGAAATGTATTAAAGCTAAAAATGGTTTCAAATTGTTCTGAGTGGTATGTTAGCACCAAGAAAAAGCAGCACTCTGGCTAATTTCCCTGCTCTAATGAGGGAAAGGGCAGTCAGATTTGCCCTCTGACACCCATTTGTAACTTATCCACCACAGCAGACAGCAGGAGATTTCAAATGACTAAAAAAAGAGGAATTACTTAGTGACTTGAGAAGAGCATATTTTATTCTTAAGTATCCCAACACCATATCATCACAGTTACCAAATATGTTCAATGATCACAACCAATGTTTTCTGAGCTCTTATCTCCTGCCAGTCATCACGCTAGGAGCTCTCTGTGCCTGATCTGCATCTCTGTGACCTTGGGAGTCAAGTTTCCTTGTCTGCCACAAACTAGAAAGCAAACACTCTCAATTTAGTAGACTTGTTTGAAATGCTAATGATGGTGTTGATGATAGTGTCAATTAAGTGGTTACAGAGCTACAAAATTATTCTTAAAACTGAGAAGACAGCAGCTAAAAGAAAAAAGAATTTTAAAACAATGATGATAGTGAAAGGACTTTGGGACAACATGAAGCGCAAAAATATCCACTGCATAGAGGTACCAGAAGGAGAAGAGAAAGCAAGGGATTGAAAAACTGTTTGAAGAAATAATAACTGAAAACTTCCTTAACCTGGTGAAGGAAAAGGACACTCAAGTCCAGAAAGTGCACAAAGTCCCAAACAAGATAGAACCAAAGAGGCCCACACCAAGGCACACACCATAATTAAAACGGCAAAGGCTAAAGACAAAGAGTAATCTTACAAGTAGCAAGAGAAAACCAGGTAGTTACTTACAAAGGAACTCCCAGAAAGCTGTCAGTTGATTTCTCAACAGAAGCATTTCAGGCCAGAAGGGATTGGCATGAAGTATTACAAGTGAAGAAAAACAAGAATCTACAACCAAGACTACATTACCCAGTAAGGCTATAATTTAAAATTGAAGGAGAAACTAAGAGCTTCCCAGACAAGAAAAAGCTAAAGGAATTTGTTACTATCAAATCAGCATTACAAGAAATGTTAAAAGGCCGTATTTAAGAAAAAAGAAAAGGAAAGAAGCAGAGGAATACAGTTAAAAGAAAAAAAAAATGGCAATAAGTACATATCTGTCAATAATCACGTTAAATTTAAATGGCTTGAAAGCTCCAATCAAATGACAGGCTAGCTGAATGGAAATGAAAGCAAGACCTATATATTGTAAATGATGTCTACAAGAGACCCACCTCAGAACAAAAGATATACACAGAATAAAAGTAAAGAGAGGGAAAAAGATAATTCATCAAAATGAAAATGAAAAAAAAAAGCTGGGGTAGAAATACTTCGGACAAAATAAACTTTAAAACAAAGGCAAAGAATGACACTGTATAATGATAAAGGGAGCAATAACAAGAGGATATAACCCTTGTAATTATTTATGCACCCAACACAGGGGCACCTACATATGTAAGGCAAATCTTGATGGACATAAAGGGAGAGTTTGATTGTAACACAGACATAATAGGGGATTTTAACACCCCGTTGACATCAATGGATAGACCTTCCAAACAGAAAATCAACAAGGAAATGATGGCTTTAAATGACACACTAGATCAGATGGATTTAATAAATATCTTCAGAGCATTTCAACCCAAAACAGCAAATTAGACATTCTTTCCAATTGCACATGTAACATTTTCTAGGACAGACCACATTAGGACATAAAATAAGTCTCAATAAATTTAAAAAGATTGAAATCGTATCAAGCATCTTCTCTGACCATAACAGTATAAAACTAAAAACTCAATCTTAAGAAAAGAAAAACTCGAAAAGAACACGAACACATGGAGACTAAATAACATATTATTAAACAATGAATGGGTTAATAATGAGATCAAGGAACAAATCAAAAGATACTTTGAAACAAATGAAAATGAGAACACAACTAACCAAAATCTATGGGACAGAGAAAGCACTCCTAAGAGGGAAATTAATAGCATCACAGGCCTATCTTAAGAACCCAAAATATCTAAAATAAATAATTTAACTTTAGACCTAAAGGAACTGGAAAGAGAAAAACAACGCCCAAAGAGAGTAGGAAGAGAAAAACAATGCCCAAGGAGAGTAGAAGAAAAAAATAATAAAGATCAGAGTAGAAATAGGTGAAATAGAGTCTAATAAAAACAATAAACTATCAATGAAACTAAGAGCTAGGTCTTTGAAAAGATAAACAAGATTGACAAACCTTTAGCCAGACTCAACAAAAAAAACGTCAAGAGAGGACCCAAATAAAAAAGAGAGAGAGAGAGAAATAAAATAGGAAAAGTAACAGCAGACATCAAAGAAATACAAAGCATTATAAGCAAATATTATGAACAACTATGTGTGAAAAAATTGGACAAACCAGATGAAATGAATAAATTCCTAGAAACATACAATCTTCCAAAACTGAATCAGGAAAAATTAGAGAATCTGAACAGACAGATTACAACTAGTGAAGTTAAAGCAGTAATAAAAAAACTCCCGACAAATAAGAGTACTAGACTGAATGATTTCACAGGTGAATTTTTCCGAACATTCAAAAATGAACATGTATCCTTCTCAAACCACTGCAAACAATTCAAGAGAAGGGAACACTTCCAAGCTCGTTTTGTAAGCTCATTATCCTAATTCCAAAACCAAATAAAGACACTTCAAAGAAAAAAAAATTATAGGCCAATATCCCTGGTGAACACGAATGCTAAAATCCTCAAAAAATATTAGCAAACAGAATCCAGCAGCACGCTAAAAAGATCATACACAATGGTCAAGTAGGATTTATTGCAGGGATGCACAGTTGATACAGTATCCACAAATCAATAAACACGACACACCACATAAAAAATAAAACCACATGATCATATCAATAGCTATAGAAAAAGTATTTGATAAAATCCAGCACTCATTTACGATAATAACTCTCAGTCAAGTGGGAATAAAGGGAACATACCTCAATGTAATAAGGGCCATGTATGATAAACCCACCACCAACATCATACTTGACAGGAAAAAGTAAAAGTATTTCTCTTGAGATCAGGAACAAGACATAGAAGTCCACTTTCACTACTCTTATTCAACACAGGACTGGAAGTCCTAGGCACAGCTAGAACACACAAAGAAGAAATAAAAGGCATCTCAATTGGAAAGGAAGGAGTAAAACTGTCATTATTTGCGGATGACATAATACTGTAGAGAACCCAAAAGATTCCACCAAAAACCTATTAAAACTGATAAATGAACTCAGTAACGTATCAGGATATAAAATATTCAGAAACCAGTGGCATTTTTATACACCAATAATGAACTCTAAGAATGGGAAAGCTAAGCATACAATCCCATTTACTTACAATTGCATCAAAAAATGAAATATATAAAAATAAATTTAACCAAGGAGGTAAAAAACCTGTACTCAAAAAATTATAAGACACTGAAGGAAAAATTGAAGAAGATACAAATAAGTAGAAGCATATACCATGTTCATGAATAGGGAGAATTATCATCATTAAAATGTCCACACCAACCTAGGCAATCTATAGGTTCAACACAGTTCCTATCAAGATACCAATGGCATATTTCACAGAACTAGTATAAATATTCCAAATATTTATATGGAATGACAAAAGACCCTGAATGGCCACAGCAATCTTAAGAAAGAAGAACAAAGTTGGAGAAATCATGCTACCTCTTATCAAACTATATTGTAAGTCCACAGTAATCAAAACAGCATGGGCTGGCATAAAAACAGACATATAGAACAATGGAACAGAATAGAGAGCCCAGAAATAAACCCACATCTTTATGATCAATTAATATTTGATAAAGGAAGAAAAAGATACAATGGGGTAAAGACAACCTATTAAATAATTGATGTTGCAAAAACTGGACAGATACATGCAAAAAAATGAAAACTAGACCATCTTTTACACCATACAAAAGAATAAACTCAGAATGGATAAAAGACAAATGCTGGAGTCAAAACTATAAAAATCCTTAAGAAAACATATGCAGTATAATCTTGAACATTTCTTGTAGCAATAGTTTTTCTGATATATCTCTTTGGGTAAGAGAAACAAAAGAAAAAAGAAACAAATGGGACTACCTCAAACTAAAAAGTACACAGCAAAGAAAACCATCAATGAAATGAAAAGAAACCCCACTCAATGTAAGAATATATTCACCAATGATATATCTGATATGGGGTTAATATCCAAAATTTATAAAGAGCTTAAAATCCTCAAGACTAAAAAAACACCAAGTGGTCAAATTAAAAAATGGGAACCTGAATGAACACTTCTCTAAAGAGGACATACAGATGGCCAATAGTCATCTGAAAAGATGCGCAACGTCACTAATCATAAGAAAAATGCAAATTAAAACCACAACGAGATATTACTTCTCAGAATGGCTATCCTCAATGAATCAATAAACACAAGTGTTGGCATGGGTGTGAAGAAAAAGGAACCTTCGTGCACTGGTGGTAGGAACGCAGATCAGTGCAGCCACTGTGGAAAGCAGTCAGGAGTGCCTCAAAAACTTAAAAATGGAACTGCCTTAGGACCCAGTGATTCTAATTCTGGGTATATAGCAAAAGAAACCCAAAACACTGATTTGGAGGAATATATGCACCCCTATGCTCACTGCAGCATTATTTACAATAGCCAGGATTTAGAAGCAGCCCCTGTGCCCATCAGTAGATGAGTGGATAAACAAGTAGTGGTTCATTTACATGATGGAATACTACTCAGCCATAAAAAAGAAGGAAATCTTACCCTTTGAGACAGCATGGATGGACCTGGAGAGTATTATACTAAGTGAAATAAGCCAGTCAGAGAAAGACAAGTACCCTATGATTTCACTTTACATGTGGAATCTAAAGAAAAATAAACAAACAAAATAGAAACAGACTCATAGAGACAAAGAACAGACTGACGGCTGTCAGAGGGGAGGGGATTGGGGGTTTGGGTGAAAAGAGTGAAGGGATTAAGAAAATAAACCCCTCAGAAACACAGACAACAGTGTGAGAAAGTGGGTGGGTGGGTGAGCGGAGGTCAAAGAGGGTAAAGGGGGAATAAATGGTGATGATGAGACTTGACTTGGGGTGGTGACACACAAAATAATATAGAATTGAACATCTGAAATTTTGTTAACCAATGTTACCCCAATAGATTCAATTAAAAAAAGAACTGAGTAGAGGAAAGGAGCAATTTTCCAGCTAACAACAAATCTTCTGCCACCTTGGCAAATGAGGCACTAACCTTAAGTTTCTCTCGGAGATAAATGTAGTGTCCAGCAGCTCTCTGGCCGAAGGTTCCATACAGGGTGGAAATGGTGGTAAAAGGCCTCTGTAGGCCTCAGCCTCCCATATTAACCTCCCGGTGGACGCCTGGCTGCGGATTCCCAGAGCCAACAGGCATGCTAAATGAGGACCCTGCCGGCCCCACAGGGCGCGGTGGCCTGAACATCCGGGCTGGTCCTGCGACAGCATGGGTCTGACTCCGCTGCTTCTTGAGGGGCACTGACTAAAGAAAGTCTCAGCTAGAAATGAAATGATCAATTTGCCAGACACAACAACCCTAGGTGAAACCTTGGGGTCCCAGGAGAAGTCTAGAACATTTTCATGCTCGGCTACCCAAAAGCTTCTGTGTCACACAGACCTGCTTATAGTCTCACTGCCAGTTAGCGCACTTCTAGTCAAACTCCGCTGTGGGTCATTCTATTCACGAGACTCTTCTCGATGCCTTCTTGGCTTAAAGAATAAAAAAAGATTATATTTCTCCCCAAAAGAAGGCCATTCACCCAAAACAGGTTCCTCTTCCCCCGTGGTGTTGCGCCTCATGCGCTGGCTGTCGAGGGCAAGGGCTCAGCTTCTGAGTGCTGGCTCCCACCCGCCTGTGGCTGCTGGGATCTGGGCTGGCACGAGGATGGCAGCCCGTGTGTGCTGAGTGGACACAAAGCAGTGCCACATTCTCCAGACCAATGTTCAGTAACCACAAGAAAAACTGATATAGTCTGACTGGACTGCACAGAACAGGCAGGTGCAGGCTAGAGAGAAACCCCGGGTCTTAGAAAGCCCAACACACCCCTGCAGGAAAGAACAAGATGAGGGGGTTCTGGAAAGTCATTAGTGAACATGGCAGCTGGAATGGGCTCTCCTGGCCCAAACGGGGATAATTTGAACATCAATAATAATAATAATCCATTATTTTAAAAAGTATAAAAAAGCATCTACAGTGATACTCAAAGGGGGAGGGCTCATTTTTAGAGAGGAGTGCCAGCCCATAGAAGTGACTGAATAGGGGAGTCACCGTTTTTGCACGCCCTGACATAAAACTAGTCTCGGTAAGGTGGCTCTGTGGATGCTAAAGCCACAGGGCAAAAGGCTGTTGGGAAGCAGGACAGCTACACACGTGCACAGTATCGGTCTGGTGGATAAACCATAGCTAACTGATCAAAATTAGTCATGACACATCAGCACCGATGTGAGGCACTCGGAAAGACACCACACCACTGAGGCAGAATTCTTGCTAGCAATGTTCAACCTGCATCTAATTAGGGACAATCAGACAAATCCAGGGCATGGGGAATCTTACAAGTTAACAGGCCTGGACCCATCAAAGTGCCAGTGGCAGGAAAGAAAAAGAAAAAGGCAAGAAACTGTTCCAAAATAAGGCAGATTAAAGATACTCAACCAAACAATGTATGAGCTTTGACTAGATCCCAGATATTTAAAATAAACCAAAAAAACCCACAAAACTTTTGAGGACAATTGGAAAAAACACCATAGGCACATATTTGATACTACTGACATTTTTTTAACCAGAAAATGGAACTCTATTTATTTAACATATTGAAGGGAACTATACAAAACCTGATAGCATCTTTAATCCACTGTCTTTATACATTTACCTTTTGTTATTTTAAGCATATTTAAATGTAAAAAATGTGTTAGAGACCCAAAGAATAAGGTAATCTTACTCCTTAAAATAATCTGTATTGATTCCTGGATGATCTGAGGACCTGGAAGTAAAGGTGACTTTATTTTCCAAGACTGAAGTCGTTTAGCATGAACTTTTTCCAACTTCATTTTGCCCTTCACATACTTTCAGTGTGCACACCAATTTAGTATTTCCTCTGCTCTGTGCGTGCTGCCTGAGCTCCCAGCTCAGTGCCTGGTACGTACGATGACCTGCTAAATGTCCGCTCCATAAATTACAACTTTTCATGCTTCTGATGCTCAGGTCTTAATTCGATCAAAAATTCATTTGTATTGCTTTAAAATTTTTTCAGTTACTGTTCCATTTCTTGACTATATTTATTGAGTGGCACTGTGTTTATGGGTTTGAATGGAACGCTCTTGTTCTTAAAAGATCAGCCCCCAGTATTTAAAGACAAAAGGTCCTGGTGTTTGTCTCCACCTTATTTTCAAATGATTTTGAAAAGAAAAAAAACAAAAACCACACACACACACACACACACACACACACACACACACACCCCAAAAATAAAACACCAAGAAAACAAAATAGTTATGTACATATATATTCAATACAATATATTTGGTCTTTGTTCCTGGTATAAAGCTCCTAAAACCCTTGAACTTTCCTGAGTGATAGGCATGTCTTTTATTATACTTAAGGAGACCCTTTTGAGGATACCTGAGTTTGTGCTAATGAGGTGACAGCCCCTAGCAAGCCTCAGGATGAGCCCGATCACCAGAAAGTCCTAGTGATGAGAGGAAGTTTTAACCCTACACACCAACTTCTGGGAAGGGAAAGGCGGAGGCTGCAGGTTAAGCTCTGTCAGAACACTTGAACGACAAGAGTTAATGAGCTTCCAGGTCCAGGTTGGTGAATGCCTTGTGCATGGGAGGACGGTGCACCCAGGTTCACAGGGACAGGGGCTCCTGTGCAGGGCCCTCCTGGCCTTGCCCTACACACCTCTTTACCTGGCTACACTGTATCCTTGATAATATACTTAATTTTACTTTTACTGTGATATAATTGATTTGTTAGCTAATGGCTCTTAGAGTTAAATGAATGCTACACTGAGTTCTATGAGTTGCTCTGATAAGTTAATCAAAGCTAAGGGGTGTCCAAACCTCCAATTATATAGCCAGTCAGAAACCTAACAACCTGGACTTGCGACTGGTACCTGCAGTAGGGGCAGTCTTTGTGGGTCTGAGCCCCTAATCGGTGGGATCTGATGCCGCCTTCAGGGAGGTAGTGTCCAAACTGAGTTAAACCCAGTTGATGTCCTCTGATAATTGGAGAACTGCTTGGTGGTGTGTATATGTGCATGCATGTGCGTGTGCACGTGTGCGTGTATAGCGAGATCAAGCAGATGTGATACCCCCATGCAGGATGCTGACTCAGAGCCAGAAACACACTGTGGATGAGCTCACTCGAGGCAGAATGACCGGGGCATGAACCAAACAAGGGACAAGGCACCTCCCAGAAAAATGAGCAGATGTCTCAACCCAAGAACTCCAGCAGGCGACTCAGCAACAATCTCCTAAACGAGGTGGAAATAATCTTTTAAGTTCCATTCAGGCATCCCTCATGTTATTTTCATAATTTGACCTTTATGATGTTAGTAAATCACCTTATTTTGAAACAAAAACCACACATGCACATCACCTCTCCAAACGACAAAGCCTGACCTGTCTGTGCCCCACAGAAAACAAAGCCAGGCAGCGGCTGCCGCACAGGACACGGGCTCGTGCTTCTCCGGGCCAGCTTTTATTTAAACACATGTGGCTCCAGGTGCAGCTTTGACAAGCCAACAGATGTAAGCGAACGTAATTACAGGTGAGCAATCTATGCCTGCAGCTGCCCAGGAGCAAGGCAAGCCCAGGAGAACCCTGGGAGGAAGCTCTGGGAAGCTCCATCCCCACCCCCCACCCCAGCTTGGGGAGGAGCTGCTGCCCTTTGGCAAGCCCAGTACACCAATTCTTTGGGTGTGACTGACCCAGAACCCCACTGTCCTGGTTCCCCAAACCCCTCCAGCACCTCCTTGTGTCTCTCTGAGCCCTCCCCCAGTACTTGTCTCCGCAGTACCTGTCCCCCCATCTCCAGGACCCCCGGACCCATGCTCCATCCACTAAGGCAGCCGGCTCTGACTTGTCCGCGTTTGACAAGGGTGTTCGCACTTTGTCACTGTGTGCACTTTCACCTCTAGAATCCAGTTCTGCCAGGGCAAGGGGTCTGTTGTTCATTTCTGCATCCCAGCACTTCTAACAGTGCCATGCACTTAGGATGCATCCCCAAGGAACATGAGGGGCTTGCAGTGAGGCAGGTGTGCCCGTGGATGAGGGAAGTCTGGGCACTGCTGAGACAGCAAACCCCATCTGAGCTACAGGTGTTAGTCCAGGAGCAGCCTGAGCCCATGCTATTTCTTCCCAAGGCAGTTCTGCTTGAAAGTGCTTACATGCAATAAATTTCAACAATAAAACACACACACATGCAATGGAAAAATTAAGCCTATTCTGTCCCCATTAGTATCTTGTATTTGCAGGACGGTGGAGCCCACGGTTTCTTCAGGTTCATTTTAGTCCGTCTCTACTTGTGACCCTCACCCCTGCAAACCGACTGGAGAGCCAAGGGCAGGAAGCGCCGTGCAGTGAACACACCCATAGGCAACAAGGAGGGGGATGCTCTGGATGTGTGGAGGAAGCCACGTCCCAGACCAGGACCCTTTCCCAGCTGCCCTGCCCTCTGTGGCCTGGAAACTGGACACAAGGTGGGACTCTGTGGGAGGACAGTGCTGTCACTAGAGGAGGAATGAAGCCGCCCCAGAGCCCGAGGCTCCCACACAGCACAGAACGACAGTATTTCTTTCCCTTCGCAGGTGGCTTTCAACCCTGTGAGTGGCTCGGGAAGGGCTCTTATGGCACAACTGTCCCACCAAGTCAGCCCAGACCTAAAGATTCCACACAACAGACACTAAGAGAAAAAAAAAATTGGTGCAAGTAACTAAAGAGGGAGATGGGGACAGAGGAATAAGGAACTGAGGCACAGGGGACAGGAGCCAACCAAGCTGTCATCAAGCAGGGGACCACTGCAGGCATCCACCTGAGGGGATGAACCTGCTCCCATCCATCCGCGACCCCCTCCCCTTCCAGTCTGCCACATGGGGAGCAAAGTGAACTGACTGCAGGGAAAGTCTTCTGGGAAAAGAACGGAGGAGCAGGCTGGTGGGATCTGGCCGGCGTGCAACGAGTGGGAGGGCTAGGGAGCCAGGGCAGGGCCTAGGCAGCCCCGGCTTCCCCGAAGACTCAAGAACGCAGCCAGTACTGCCCCAGCTGGGGGCCTGGGATCTAAAGTACAAGGCTTTGCACTCCTCGGAAGGGAAGTATCCGCTAAACACAAGGCATGACCGCTCACCCAGAAAAACAATTCCATTTCCCCCACAAGAAGGTGAGAGCTGTCAGAAAACCAAAGACCCCAAAAGGTGTGGTATATCCCCGTCACAGCAGCTTGGGGGAAAGGCAGCCTCCCATGGCTCTTTCTTGCCTGCTCTCTGCAGAGAGGGCTCCGGCCAAGTCTGAGGTGTGGCTGGGACCTGAGTCTCTGTTACCGATTGCGTAACAGCGACTGGCTGCTTTGCCTTGAAGCGCACTTTTCCCTTTGGCCTCTTTTCTATAAACACAGCAGGTCTTATCGTGGGAAGCAGAGCAGAAACGAAAGTATCACTAGTGATTAAGGAGATACAGAAACAAAATGATTCAGAGGAGAGAGGCACCGGCCAGGCTCACTCACTGCGAAATCAAGAAGACTCCACAGTTTAATATTTTGCTGAGATGTGGGACCATTTAAAGAAGTCTGCCTCCTAGGCAAAGACCTTAAGGCTCTTCTCATTGTCACCTCTGCAAGGCCCACCTCTGGTCAGGTGACCTCCTGCCAATGCCCCCGAGGAACCCGGAATGAGCTCCTGGCTGATTTATGGCTCCCATGGGCATAACTTAGCCCAGACTTTTTGAACTGCTAGGCATTTTCAAGATTGGATTTTTTTTTTTCTTTAGCTGATTTATGACCCATAGCTCAGATTAAACAGGGAAATGCTCTCCTATCAAATGGACCATGTATGTGCTTATGCGAGGGGCACACACTGATGTCTTAGAGCACCCCCCCCCCCACCACCACCCATCGGCTGCAGGCAATCTTCCTTCCTTGGCTATTTCTGTAAACCCTGGGGCCCTGCTTAAGGTCCTCTACTTGCTTCTGAGCCTTTACCTTATCTCTGTCTCTCCAGCTATATAGACACAGGACCTGGGGTCTCTCTGCTAGCTCTCCTGACACTAATGCCTCTAGGTATTATGTGCCTGAGTGAACACAACTGTGAGCTCTGGTCAGGGTGTCGTAATTCTCTAGCAAAGGACAGCCCTTCCACCAGCAGAGCCACTGCCCCCACACAGATCCTGAAAACTGCTAGCATGTGACTCCTGGTAAAATCCCAGGTGCTGTACAATCTCACACAATTGGTTGACTACAGCCAGGGGGAGGCCTCCATTCTGCAAGATAAAGGCTCTACCCCCCCAGCCATTCAACCCACTTTGGGTGGGCCTATGACCTTATCCCTTTCCAGAACATTCCATTTCATTCCTAGTTGGTGCTGGATATAAAATCCCTCCAATATACATCTCCTGTTTCGCCGGAGTGCACGTCTCCGATGCCCAGCCAGAGACCGGTCCGGAGGGCGTCATCCTCCGGGACACCCGCCCTGGGGCACTGCCAGGCTGCTGCCTGACCCTCCTTTCCATTTCTCATGAAAACATTCCCTGTCTGGTGGAAACGAAGAAAAAATAAGATCTACTTGGCACAGAGAAAACCAACTTTTCACCTGTAAAAGTGTTAGAAACAGATACGGGAGTGAGGGTGAGTGGGTCTGAGTACGATGCCACCATGGGCCTTTTCTTTGCAAAAAGACAAAAAACAGAGGATCTCCTTGAACTGGGGCAGAATGTGGGTGCCCCAGAAGCTGGTGACTGCACTGCCAGCACTCTGGCCCCATGACCCACAAAATCCAAGCAGACTTCTCCTTCAGCACATATTATGTGTGGCCTTTGACCAAACGCCGAAAACATACAGTTAGTGTTTTGAGATGATAGGGTGATGCTGTCCTCCTGTGCAGGGCAGGTGCCACGTATAAATCACACATCTGGACCCTCGGGTCTCCTGCCCAGGCCCAGCCACACCGCCAGGCCGCGGTCTGGTCAGCACCAAGGTGTGCGACGACACGCTCTGCGGGCTCTCCAGGGAGACAGCGAGGTCTGACAGCACGCTGACGTGTTAGGAGGGCTGGGATGTCTGCACAGCCAAAAGCCCTCCAGAGCAACTCCCTTCAACCTGCAGACGGGGAAAGTCCTGTCTGGAGTGAGAATACTTGAATGTCCAGAACACCAGTAAAGATGGTTTGGAACAGGAGCAGGCAACGCCGCTCCTTTCTGTCAACCTTTCTCGGAAACACACTGGCCCTGGAAGGACATCTATCTGTCTGCGGCACTGTGTTCCTGCGACAAAACCACAAGAAAACTTGGGGGCAGAGAATTTTCAAGTCAAAAGCTTTCGTCATCCATCCACAGTCCCCGGCTCTGAAAGCATGAGCTGGATAAATGAACACACTTAATTGCCTGTAAACACCAGAAAATGCTCACAGAATGAAGTTTCCTTCCTGCACCCCAATACTTGAAATCCCACAGCTCAGCTCACGTGTCCTGCATCGCCCTGTCCCTCTGCCCACCTTTCAAAATGCATCCTCTCCCAGTGGGGTGGCGGGGGCAGGCTGCACCGGTTTCTAAGACCCGAAGGGATTAAACTTGTCATCAAGGTGCCTCCCTGTCCCTAGTCTGAAAAGGGTGAACGGAAATGTTAAACACCAGAGGAACGCACCCTGCGTCCCAGCAATCCCAGGACCTGCCCTTGAAGCACCTAGACCCAGCAACTGGGCCACTGTAGCCACCGCAGATTTAATGCCTCAGAGTCTTAGTGAAACCTCAAAATCCAACCTGCCAAGTCAGCTAAGAAAGGTTTCAGAGAGGCAAGTTCAGGTGTTGGAGTGGAAATGGGCCGCGACCCAGGACAGGGCTCGGTTCCAGACCCGCTCGGGTTTCTGGGCTCACTTGGAGGAGCTCAGGTGCAGAGCCCAGGGCAAGCCAGGAGAAACAGCACCCCCTGCTCTTCCTGGGCGGCTCCTGCTGTCCACCTGGGTGCAGGAGCAGCACCCAAACACCCTCAGTTTCACTTCTCTCTTCCCAGGGGCCACAGCGGGAAGAGCACAGGCAGGAGAAATGGAGGAGCGATGAGACCGGAGAACACTGCCGCTGTCCTCACTGTGGTGGTCCCGACGCCGCTGGGCAGACCGTGCAGGAGAGCCACCGTGTGCGCGTGGGCTGAGAGGCAGGGGAACCTGCAGGGCCAGCTGTGTCAGCTGCTGGGAGGCTGGGCAGTCGCCCACGACCACGGCACCCACACTGCAGCTGGCCCCGGAGCTCTGACCGACACCTAAGCATAGAGCAGGCCCCGGGCTCATTCAGGTGAGGAAGTGAGACTTGTCACAACCCCGAGGCCTTTCCTTACCACACACGGTCAACAGAAAGTCTACACCAGGGGTCTCAAACTCAACTCAGCATGTGGGCCGCAGAGCAAGATCACAGCCGTTTGGCGGGCCGCACTAGGTCTACAAAAGGCAACTGTTACGCAACACTTTTCAGTGTCACAAAACGACCAGAAACTGTAGTTCGCATCACAACTGCTGTTAACTAAGCTAATATCTAGCTAGGATGCTAGAGAAATGAAAAATACAATTAGGCCCCTAGGCTTACTTAATTTTATCCAAAATATTTTGAACTTCATGGATTAGTCTGTGGGCTGCACAAAATTGTTCGGCGGGCCGCATGCGGCCTGCGGGCCACGAGTTTGAGACCCCTGGTCTACACTAAATGGAGTAGAGGAAATAACACACAACAAATTTTTTAAAAATCAGGGGCACACGTTTAGTAAAAGTGTCAGAGGGATCCAGCTTGTGTTTTAGTGATGAGCACCTGTGAGTGAATAAAGGAATGTCCCCTGTAAACCTGGCCCCAGCCTCCCCGCTGACAGAGGCTCTTCCCCGGGCAGAAGGAGCACAGGGGTTTTGACTCCTTACTCTATCGAGTTCAAGACACAGAATTTCAAGGACCTAAGTTAAGAATGTATTCCTAAATGACTCTTACAATTTAAAAAAGTCAAAGATATCCACACAAATACTACATATACTGAAGCTGTTCGAAGTTTCCATACTGCTGGCGCCTCAGGTAGACTCGCGGGCTGTCCTCGCCCACCTGTCCGTGCTCTGGGCGGCCTGCCAATGTCCCACACACGTCTTCCGAGCAAGAACGGAGCCCTTCACGAAAGGGGGCTGTCCTCCCTCACCTGTCCGTGCGCTGGGCGGCCTGCCAATGTCCCACACACGTCCTCCGAGCAAGAACGGAGCCCTTCATGAAAGGGAAAACGTAGCAGAGAGCGCTTTCACACTGGCTTATGCTTCCAAAGAACTTTTCCAATACTGTGACCTGAGGGACATACGTGGTCAGTTCAAAATAACCTTGTCACCTTAATGAATTAAGCAGGAAACGGGTACCAAGTTACTCATCACTCATGACAGAGGAGAGAAAGAGGATGCACAGAGAAAAGTCCTCCTGAGTCAAACGAGGCCCAGGCAGCCACGCTCTTAGATGGGCCAAGGATGACATCAGGCCACGGAAACCGCATTTCTTCTGTGTGATACCTTTGAAAGATGTGTTCTGATGAGCGGAGAAGCAAGGGCCGCAATCTGCAGGCTGGGCTGACCAGGGTGGGCAGAAGCAAGCCGCGGGCTGTGCTGTCAGACCGCAGGCCTTGCTTCCACTGCCTCGCCTCTCAAATGAGCGCCTCTGTCCTCCCAGGGGTGACATCATTTCATTGTTTTCCTTTGGAGACACGTGTCGTCTCGAACACCATCTCCTCCTGGAAGCCCTTCATTACCAGCCCCGTACCATCCCCCCTGACCCTCTGCGGCCTGCACCAGGCCCAGTGCGCATGTCAGTTTATGGAAGTTGCTAGATTTCTCTGCCCCGACCTTCAGAGTGTGATTCTTGAGGGCTGAAACGGTGTCCTCTCTAGCTCCATGCCTCCCCTCCACTAGGAGTGTGCCTGAACCAGCAGGAGTGCTCCAGGGAAGTCGATGTGTCTATAACAACTTACGGCCTCATCCTGATTTCCCAGGCGTGGCCCTGGAGTGGCTCCCCACGCGGTGAGGAACTACCCATGGACCCTGCTGGCCCAGAGCCGCTCACTGCAAGTCTGGGTTCTCTTGTACCCCCCCCCCCCAACCCTTGAACATGAGTTAGGTTCACACCCAAACTCCTCAGAGGTGTGAACGCTTCTCCACACGTACATGTGAGCAACCAAACCGGGGCTCCAGTGGCCCTAAACTGCTTCTTCAAGAGGGAAGGAAAGAGGGAGGGAGGGAGAAAGATAGATTACAAAGATAAAAAAATTTGCTCAGACAGACTCCAGGAAGCAAACAATAACTCGAAATGATTTCCAAAAAGGCATTTTCCCAAAAGATGTAAAGCACCTGGTTATCCTCAGAGCCTGCCTTTGACCTTTCCCCGGAAAATCTGAATGTGGCTACAGAAACAGGTAGTGCAGGAAGCAGGGAGCGTGTCGATACACAACATCTGGAAAGTATGACTCCAGAGCTCGGTTATGTAACAGGGCTGAATGCGGCACCGTGCTCTGTTTATACTCTTGCTGCCCGGACGATTGCAACACAGGACGGCTGTCTCCAGCGAGGGCTCCAGGGCTGCGGACGCCCAGGAGGGAGCAAAGTGACTGGGAGCAGTGGGGTCCCTCCCCAGGTGGCCTCCAGCGTCCTGGGGCAGCCCTGGCCTCCCAGAGAGCTGGCCCGGACCAGAGAAGAAAAAATAGCTCTCACTAAATTCCTGCCCGAAAATCTTCCTCCTCATTTCTCAGCTCACACAGAGCCTTACTGCTTTTTATTTATACACAATGTTTAGCCAAGGAGAGAGTTTAGTATTTACCGAGCACACACCAGCCCAGCACTTCTCAAAACCTACTGTGCACGTGAATCATCTGGGAACGCTTGAAATTCACATTCAGAGTCTGTGAGTCCAGGTGGACCTGAGCTTGCAGGTGCTCAACCAGCTCCCAGACATGCTGATTCCCTTATCCTAACACTACACTCTGAGTGATAAGAATGCATAATATGGTGGAAAGGTGTTAGAAAGGGCCACGCGAAAGCCGGGGTTCATCTGTTCAAGAAACTAAAAAGTCAGTGATTGGATAACAAGGTGCCTAGATAAGGCTGCTGGGAGGAGGAAGCAGCTCCCCAGGAACAAGCAGGCCATGCTCGTCCCCTGGGCTGTCCCTGCACTGACCTTGGCTCTCCTTCAGGCCCTCAGGGCCTGTGGGCTCCCTCTGCTGTGCAAGGTCAGGGCTGGGGCAGGTTGAAACTGGTAGCAGAGGGCTTGATGCTCTGCCACCTTGACCTAGCCCGATGACCTAAACGGTTCCCAAGGTACCTGTGTCCATGGGCACTGTGGGAAAAACAACTGCGTTAGGCTTGCTTACCGGTTTCCCGGCTACACACGCTTAGTGCACGAGCACGTCGCAGAAAGCCATGTGTGTGTCTCTATGAAGAGCTATGGGTGCTTTCCCTCAGGGCCGATTCTCCCAGATCGCTCTTCCACCACTGCGAGGTAGAGCTCCCCGATTCTCTCAGCCACCAATGTGACGGGGGTCTTCCTGATCCCTTGCCCTCCACTGAGAAAAACGGTTTTCCTTTATTTTCTCGCGTGTCTTTGTGAGCCTCCAATAAACGGGTATGGCCTGATGCTTTCTGGCTCCGCAGTTCCTCTACCATCTGCTGGAATTCACTGTGAACCTGCCTGGCCTCGCCCATTGGCATTACAGGCACTGATGGAAAGCCCTGGTCTCCTGGGGAAAGAAGAACTAACTCCCTTGTATTTATTTATACCCCCTAAATGATGATTCTGCACCTGGCTAAGTATGGCTGAAAAAACAAATAATATCTCAAATTAGCCCCCCAACATAGAGAATAATCCAGAAGAAAGGTTCTAGATCACTTCTCAGGATGCCTTGGACCCTATACCCTTCCAGAAAGCTCACTGCCTTGACTACCGAAAGTTGGCTTATTGCTTTGTCTCCTAAATAGGAAGGGAAAGGGAAGCGCTAGGCTAGTGCTCCTCAAACGTGAGCGAGAGTGTGTGGGGATCACCTGGGGGTCGACAGGTGTGGTGGGATGAGAGTCAGCATCCTGACCGGCTCCCGGAGGCACTGAAGTTGCCGCTCTGCTTCCTAGGCCTCCTCTGCGCAGCAACGGGCCTGAGAATGTGCGAGGCACCGGGTTAGGCACTGACTTTGCACTAGTAAATGGAATATCCTAGCCACGCGATCAGGTCAGGGATGGAGCCCCCACCTGACAGGTGAAAAAGCCAGTCATCATGGTTAGGAAATGTGATCAAGTTCTGCAGCTGGAAAAGAGGACAATGTCCGCACTCAAGTCTGCTCAGCCTGGCACCAAAGCTTATGGTCTCTCCTTAACAAGACGACAGCCTCAGTTTTTTATGAGAAAGGCCAAGGCAAAACGTCTAGAATTCACTTTAGAAAGATATCAGTCAAATGCTTATCACTTTAAAATGACCTGCATTTGAAGGGATGTTTCATTTAGTTCATTCAGCCACACATCCAACAAACATTTGTTGAGTTCCCAGATGGGAAAGGTAGCCATTTATGTGGAACAGCTTTCTCGATGATGCCAGATAAATGAGGTACTTAGGTCATAATATAGCCTCCTTAACAATAAAAGGAAGACCTGACTTTAGTATTTCTCCATCCCATGTTCCAAATGACACAGCTGATTTCAGACATTTCATAAAAATATAGCTCAATAAAGGTTTGCAAAGTGCATCAAGTATAACATCTGCGCTGATAATCCCTCGACCAGTGTAGTGATGGGAGGAGGGACTTGGTGTTACCTAGCTCTCCAATGCCTGCTTTCAGAAGATACTGCAAGTGTCACCTCCCACCAGCTAGTGGTCTGGGGACTGACTGCAAGGTGAACTGGTAGTTTGATTTCTGGACTCTCTAACTGCATAAGAAAATAAAAGTGTCTTCAGTCTTTTGCAATTTCAAAATGAAGCCACTTAAGGTCTAAGTAGGAGCCTTTTTTTTTTTTTTTTTTTTTTTTTTTTGCAAGAGCAATTTGAGCAATTCTTAAAGCTGTGGAGCTGAAGAAACGAAAGGTCAAGGAGTTGGTAATGTCAAGGTTGGCCAATATGCCTAAAGAGACACTCCTCAAAGCCTCTCTCTTGTCGGCACATTAGCAGTCATGAAAGTAAAATACGCTTAATGTGATGCATCCTCAATTTAAAGAATGACCAGACTGAAGAAAAAAATTTAACCTGGTACTCATCCACCCTCACCTCCAGCCATCCCCCACAGCCCCTCTTTATACTCCTGTGGAGGGACCGCTGTGTCATGCAGATATTAAGTTAAGTATGATGAATAAAGATGACATTTCACTTTCAAAATGTTGTTTCAATTAAAATCAGGCACAAAAGAAAATGCAAATATGCCCATGCTGAGTTAGGTGAAGTAAAGCAGCATCAGGCTGGTCACACAGATTGGTTCAGAGGTTCTCAGGGCACTAAAGGTGCACCTTTAAAATTTTAATTGGTTGCCCAGAATGAGACCTTTCAGACGATCACAGCCTGGTTTTGGAAACAGTAGGAGTTGTATGTCTCCGCTAAGAAGGAAGGTTGTAACATAATTCATATTCACCTGGATGGGAATTTCCCCAAGTGTGTTTTGCCAAATTCTAGATTCCTAGGAAGTCAACAAGAATTATCAGAAGAGGGTTCCACTGCCCAACTGGGTTGGGAAACACATTCAAATAGGTTTCTTCCTGCAGTTCTCAGAGGCTTTGACGTGAATGTGTACTAGGTCTCTCCAAGAATGAGATGTGATGTTTCTTAAACTTAGTCAATCACAGAAGCCCCTCCTTCAATTTTATTTTCCAAGACTGGCCAGAATGTAGCAAAATGAAACATGTTTTCAGTGTGCACCATGCTGCACTTACTATTCAGGCATATGTTACTTTTTTTTTTTAAGAGACAGCCAGTGAGACAGGAAGCGGGTAAGGAAGGGGAGAGATGATGTAATGCCTGTGGCCACTGTCATGGCAGGCAGGTTCACATTGCATTTGGGCAGACAGTAGAAAAGCTGCAAAGCCAGAAAGGGTTGCTGTTAATGTTAACAGCATTAAACAGAATGCTGTTTAACAAAGTCTCACAATGGCGGACAAGCATACAGGCAGGAGACACCTACTCTCAGGCAAACAAACAGCAAAATGGCCCCTCACAGTGGCAGGCAGGCAATTGCCATCCACAGTCCCCCATCTCTCTTGAGCGTAAGCACCCATAGCCTTATACAGGTCATACACACATGGTGCTGACATGTGCTCATGCACTAATCAGGCAAAGGGCTTGCAGCCGGTAAACCAGCAAGCAAGCCTAACACAGCTGCACCACAGATGAGAAGCATCAACTCATAGTTGCTTCACTTTCATTGTTTATTGATTGCTTCTCATATGTGCCTTGATGGAGGGGGGGTGATTCAACCCAGGACAGTGACCCCTTGCTCAGGCCAGTGACCTTGGGCTTCAAGCCAGCAACCTTGGACTCAAGCCAGAGACCTTGGGCTCAAGCCAGCAACCATGGGATTATGTGAATGATCCCATGCTCAAGTTGGCAAGCAAGCACTCAAGCTGATAAGCCCACACTCTAGCTGGCAACCTTGGGATTTTGAACCAGGGCCCTCAAGCATCCTAGTCCTATCCTCAATCCACTGTGTCACCATGGGTCAGGTTGTTTTATTTATTTAAATTAGATAACTGACAGCTAAAGCTAAGTCCTCACCAAAGACCTGCCCTTCCCTGTTCCCAGTTGTTTTCCATTCCACCTCTTTGGGCCACCACTGGTGTGGGGGTCTCAAGACCTGTAAAGACAGTCATGCTATTCATTCATTCATTCATTCATTCATTCATTCACCAAGTATCTACCCAGAGCCTACTCTGTGCCAAGGCTTGTTCTAGGCACCGGAGAGAGCAGGAACTACCAGACCAAGAGCTGCCTCCGGGGCTGAGGGTGGGGTGGGGGTCCCAGGTGAATGTTCCTTTGTAAAGTGTTTCACAAATAAGAGGCATTCTTTACTGGGTCCCATTTTTCTCACCTATGGAAGCTCTTCATCTACATGAGAGCAGACTTTCATCTCTTTTAAACAATAAAATCATTCCTTTTTAGTGCTAGAAGGGGCCTTAAAGATCATCTAGTCTACTAGGAGGTGACCGCTGACTGAGTACTTAATGTACAAGCAATAATATAAGTAGGCACGATAAAAATTTGATCTCACTTATTCTAATAACCCAATGATGTGGTTCATATTGAGATGAAGAGACTGAAGTACCCATCTGACTAATTGAAAGGCTGTGACTGAAACCTGGTTCCCAGAATCCCAGTTCCATGCTGTTTGTATACCAAACTGTCTTTTGACTCATCCCCACAATTTGTCCTAGAAACTCCTACCCCACTGCAACCAAAGTCCTCATCAGGGTGCAGAACAGCCAGAGCCTCAAGGAGGCGCTGGAGCCCTCTGGTACCTGGAAGACCCAGATCTCATCCAAACAACTGTCATCAAGGGTCAATGGGAAGCACCTCCTGCCATGTGTGACATGAGACCACAGTTAACCCCATAAGCCATCCTAGTGTAAACATGCCAGGTGCAAACCGCCAGGAGAGGCCAAGGATGAAGGTCCAGGCAGGAGCAGCAGCCACACAAGTCGGGGCGCACCACCCACTCTTTGCCTGCTGCATGACTTTGGCTGAATCCCTACCCCCACCTCCACCCCACCATGTTCAGGTGCCTCAATTACAAACACTGGCTACCTAGAGTGTAGTAACGCTGACAAAATATTCAAAGAGGTAAGAAACTGGGAGAAGGTTCCAGAAATGGCTTTCAGAATAGTACTGAAAGAACAACCATCTTCCCCATTTCCTCATGAAAGACAGTGTTTGGGACTTCCCAAGAAAAAGGGGTATGCTGGGAAGGCTAAATAACAGGACGCCACGGAAACTGACTCTGGGCGGGGTGGGGAGATATTATATATATATATCATTGGAGAGAGAAAAAAAGAGAAGGTGATGTCCAACAGCCCCCCTCCACAGGCTTGTCCCCAGGGGTGTGACAGCATGGGAGCCAATGGCCCTTGGAGAGAGGCTCTGTCCCACATGGGTCTTCTGGGAGCAGCCCAAACAGGAAGAGTTAAATTTAGAAACACAATAGTCACATTGCAGTCAAGAAGGAAAGAGAAAACTAACTCACCAGGTCCTATCGTTCAGACAGGGCCAAGATACCCTGGTCCAAGTGCTCAGGGTGTACCTTTTGAAGAAGCCCAGGCTTTGAGGACACCTGAGAATGAATTCCTCCTGACCACTGCCCTCTGCTCTCTCCCTCTCCCCTCCCCTTCACAGTTCCAGCCTCCCCTGTTGCTAATTAGCATCCTCTCCTAAGTTTTCCTGGTTCATTTGTTTTTTTTCCTATAAAGTTTTGTCAGAGGCCTTTAGTTGAGGGATTTTCATATCCATGCTTTTTGAAGAAGAGAAAAAAGTCCGGGAGATGACACTCAGCCTCACGATGCCCCTGCCTGCTTCACTGCGTGGCTGGTGTCAACCTGCCTCTCTGGGGGAACCTGGTAACGGAGAAAATGAGAGGGGAAACACGTAAGGAATGAAAGGGACTTCTGTCGGTTCTGTCACAGAAAATCTGCAGCAGCCGATTGCTGGGGGCGAGCACCTCTGGTGCTTCTCACATCATCCCTGAAGGTGGAGACCCTAAGAAGCCTGAACTCCGAGGACTCTGAGACAGCACTATCAGAGCCGCCATGGAGTAAGCCCCAATCGGCTCCAGGCGCGGGGCACACTCACGGCGCGTGCTGTCAGCGACGGCAGTGGTTTTCACTCTTTTCTTCTCACAGCACAAATCAACTAATTGCTAAAATTCTGCAGCACACCCAAAAATATATTTTTTGCTGATCTGACAAAAGAAATTTATATAATTTTGACTCACACCAGATGGCTATTGTCTTTTTTTATTATTATTATTATTTGTCAATCTAAGGGAAAAGAGGTCAATGTCCCTGAAGAAATAGGTATTGCATGTTTTAAAAATTCTTGGGGCAAGCAGATTTTAAAAAAAAATCACTGAATTAAGTAATTATCCTAACAACAACTCACAATCACTGAGCACTAATTATTCAACAGGCATCCTGACAACTTCCTATGCAAGAAGGTGAATTCAGGCTTCAATCCAGTTTATACAATTTGGGGTGGGCTGTTTATGAAAAAGTATACCAAATATAAATAAAAATTAGATAGGAGATCCTGGAAGGGTCCCTGCAAGTGAGGAGCCCTGAGACCCACACCCAGATTAACTGGTTCCGGCCCTGAGTGAGATCCCTGTGCTGTGACAGGGAGCTGACCGCGGAAGTCACATAGGTCAGCCCCGGGGCCTCCCCAGCAAGGAAGAGAGCCCAGTGGCTTCTCAAGGGAAGGGAAAAGAAGGTCCTTATTGTCTCAGAAACTTGGCCATCTCTTGGCAAAAAATTGTGAAAGCCAATTCATGTTTTCCAAGCCTAAATTTTTAAAGAGAAATGAGGAAAGTAATGATTATCTCTTCTTACATTAACTGGTTTTTAAAGAAGGTTAACCTCCAAGACAGAAGTGGCCCAGCCCAACCCCCCAGGGACCCCCTGAGTTGGGATAGAAAGTCAGCCCTGGCACCCTTTCCCGGCCAGCCTTTGGTTGGTGGTAACACTTATCCTCAGTCACAATGCTGTTCATACCTCATGGTGACAACAGAGACAAGACCAGGCGTCAGGGACAGACCCTGTCCATCACGGGCCTCTTCTCTTCTCTGACACATGAAGAGGTGATCTTCTGCATCAAGCATTTACACTCTTATCTAAAAATGGTCATTTCCTTCCTGAAGCTTTTAAAAAATATAGCTCACGAGCATTTCCTTTGACTTGCCACCTCCTCTCCTGAAGGGAGAGGGCTGCCGTCGGGAGAGAGGCTGGTGCCCAAGCCAAAGACATGCTCCTCTCTGGGTGCACTGCCCACAGAAACTGCGACAGCTTGGGTGGGTCCTTTCACTGCCGCTGCCACGTCTCCCTGCCTGAGAACTAAGGGTGGCAAGGATATGACTGACCTACAACAGGGAAAGGAAAACAACCCACGTGTGTATCACAAGGGATGGAGCAGTGATGGCAGTAGTCACATAAGGGACAACACAGCAGCAGTTGACATGAAGGAACTCACGCACACATCCAGCTCAAAAGTATGAGTGGAAAACACTGCAGAATATTAACAAGGTGTGGACGAAAAAGGGGACACTGACAAGCTCAGGGGAGGCCCGCATGGTGGCCTCACAGAGTCAGAAACCTAAAGTAACCACACTGGACGGTCTGAAATGAAAATTTTCTAAAAGCAGTTCATGGTGATAGTGTCAGATCCTAGGGCAGTATGCTCCCCAAATAAAGGTCAATCTTCACCTAAAACTGAGCCTGTCTGCTGTCTTTTTACATATAGAATAACACACCTGACACCATGCCTTTGGAATGTCAGCGTAATCCCCCCTCCGCTGACCCCTCAGGGCACATCTCCCACCAGAACGCTGGAGCACAGAACCCTCATGGGCCTGCTTCCTGCACACTGTTTCCATGTGCTGTGAAGGTGAAAGAAGAGTGTGTCTACAGAGTTCACTTCCTATCCAATCCCAGAGGTTCCTGCTTTGCTTTCCTCCGCCTTCCCTGTCTATCACCAATGGATTTCACATAACCCCCTTCCGTCTTCCCCTTTGATTCTAATGTATACAATAAGTGGCGAAACTGCGATTTTCCGGAGCATTTTCTCAATTCATTGAGATTTTGCTTCCCAGCAACTGTCAGTTTGGCTCAGATAAACTCATGAAAATTTTCTACAGGTCCGAATGTTCCTTTCGTTGACAACAGTAAAAGAGCGCTTATGTAAATTTGAAAACATGCCAAATATTATTATTTATATAAATACATGAGGCAGAAACATTAAACATTAGCCAGACACCACAAAATAAGGACAGTGGCTGCTTCTGAAGGTGGAAGCCCCGCTGAGAGAAACAGTAAGGATGTCAGCATCATCTGCAATACTTGGTTTCTTATAAATGAAAAAAGATTAAAAGCAAATGAAATGTTGACATTTATTAATTCTGAGAGTAAATACACTGGAGTTTGCTACATTTTCACATGTAGTTTTCTGTATCTTTTTTTTTTTTTTTTTGTATTTTTCTGAAGCTGGAAACGGGGAGGCAGTCAGACAGATCCCATGCACCCGACTGGGATCCACCCGGCATGCCCACCAGGGGGTGATGCTCTGCCCATCTGGGGCGTTGCTCTATTGCAACCAGAGCAATTCTAGCACCTGAGGCAGAGGCCATGGAGCTATCCTCAGCGCCCAGGCCAACTTTGCTCCAATGGAGCCTCGGCTGCGGGAGGGGAAGAGAGAGACAGAGAGGAAGGAGAGGGGGAGGGGTGGAGAAGCAGATGGGTACTTCTCCTGTGTGCCCTGGCCAGGAATCGAACCCGGGACTCCTGCACGCCAGGCCGACGCTCTACCACTGAGCCAACCAGCCAGGGCCTGTATCTTTTTTGTTGTTATTTCCAAATAAATTGTATAAAAAGAACTGTTACAGAGGAATCATGAGCATTCATTCATTCATTAAACAAAGATTCAACATCAGCAACTATTTAAGGTGTCACTCCCTTGTTCTCAGTATTACCTAGACCCTAGCAACATAGTATCTAGCACAGCAGTCCTGATGCCTGCCCACACAGGGTTTGTCACCTACAGGCAAAGACCAGTCCTTATGGAAGTCATGCGTCCACTCCAGATTCCTGCCTAAAGTTCAGCATAGGGCACAGCGAGGTGCTGGCATGGGGCACTTAAGTGCGAATCAGGGTGAAGTCCAGCTCTGCTGCCCTCGCTGCGTGCTCTAGGAATGCCTGACTCGTGAGCGTGTTAGGAGGATTAAGGTGATAATACAGGTAGAGCACTTAGCCAAGCCCTGATTCCAAGGACACATTCGATAAATGCCTAGTCCCTTTACTTTGTCACCTAGAAAAAAACCCAAAAACCTATGGATTTAAGTCCTAGCTTAGAAATGTTGGGCTTGCATCTGAAAAAAATTATATCTAACAGCTGAGCATGGATTGGATCAGGTCTAATTTCTTCACGTGTTATTCAAACAATAACAGGAGACTGGTTTTTAAGAGTTGAAGGAGAGCTTAACAATCATCCCAGAAGGTAAACAGGATGGTGGGGGGAGAGGGTGTCTCCAAACCAGGTCACAGGGAGAAACCAAGGAAGACCTTAAAAACTGACCTATGCTATGTGAAAAAGGAGTGTGTGTGTGTGTGTGTGTGTGTGTGTGTGTGTATATATATATATATATTTTTTTTTACACAACTTAGAATGACTCAAAGAAACATTACTTTGGTTCAGCATGAGGAAGATGATGTTAATAACCCAGTTTTCCTTGGAATAAAAGGCTTCTAAAAGGAGGTAGGGAGTGAATTCTGTCACTATGGATGAATCAAGGATACGACTGAGGACCACTTTCAGGTGATGCTGCCAAAGAAGCTCAGGCATCATGTGGGCTGCTGGGCCTCATCACAGGCTACACTCCGAGTGCCGAGGGTTTGTGGCTCTAAATTATGGTCTTCAGAGAAGATAAAACAGACACCTAGGTGTGGTGTTCCTGCTGCACCCAGTAATAGCTTATTAATCCCTTACTAGTACCTTCCATTTGTGCAACACCTCTGTGGATTTTCAAAGTTCTCTCACATGCATTCTCCCATTTCTCCCCAAGACAGTGAAGACACGGTGGAGCCATCCTGGGCTGAAGGAGGAGAGGTGTGGAAGGAAGTGGGAGAGAAGGCTTGCTGGTGGGGCGCCCAGGGTCCTGCCCCCCACGGGACTGAAGCACTGGAAGGGACAGAGGAGTGCACTGCCCTGCGCCCGACAGCTGACTACGTCCCCAGGCTGCGGTCAGGTTTTGGACGTCATGACAAAAAAGCAAATTAGCCACAGAAGCCAAGAGCATGGAACAGCATGGAGGGCTGCTTCCCACAGCTACCACCACCGCTATAATCTCTTCTGAACAGAGAAAGGAGGCAGCTGCTGTCCCCACTGCTCACAGCCAGACATGAAACAGGCCCTCAATCCCTGTTCAAGCCAAAACAGCTGGAAACCTCACGTGGCTTCTAGGGTGCCAAGCGAGCAAGGAGGCTGGAGACTCCGAGGACCTGAGAAACAAGCCTGCCCTTGTCTCTTCTCCCCAGATACCAGTTTCCTAGGAGCAAGAAGCAAGTCATTGTACCAGACAAAAAGAGGAAGTGAAGAACAGTAGAAACCCTTAACTGGCCCCAGAAACTTGTTAGCAGTATGGCCGTGAACGTGTGCATGTACCAGTCAGTATGGCTGCGGAACAAAGCAACCCATACTGGAGATGCAAAACAGCAACCATCACTTTTTGTTCTTATCTCTCCTGGCTCTGGGGGACTGGGCTGGTTAGGCTCATGTGGTTCCAGTCTGATGACGGCTAGGGCTAGGGTCATCTAGAAGAGGTCTTCAGTCACGGATCTGGTCGTCATGCTGGCTGTCAGCTATCAGCTAGGATCTCTGCTGGAGCTGCCACCTGGAATGCCTACAAGTGGCCTTTCATGGTGTGAGGGCTTCCTCCAGCATGATGGCTGGGTTCCAAGAGCAAGCATCCCAAGAGAGAGAGACAGAGAGAGAGAGAGATAGAGAGCTGGGGGAAACGAATTATGACCCGGCTCTGGGAGTCACATGACTTCTATACTTACAGTCCCTTTGTCAGAAATGAGTCATGGAGGCCAGCCATATTCAAGAGGAGAACGAGAGCCTATCTCATGTTGTCGGAAAGATCAATGCCCTTACGGGCATGTTTTAAAACACTATAAGCTACAGTCCTTCCTCTGGGGCTACAAACTACATTTCATAGCCTGCAAGGAATCCAGATGCCTCACATTTCAGGTGAGAATCACCTTCCATTGGGCCAGGCGGATGAACATCACAAGGTTGGCTGTGTCTTTTCTGGAAGCTTTTAGAAGTCCCGCATTTGGGGGTCTCTGTAAATACAAAAGCATGTAGGACCTAAAGACCACGGCTACAGGGTTCCCTAATTTAAACATACCGAGTCTCTCTGAAAGATGATTTGTTTGAAATACAGATTCCATTTCACACAAGGCAGAGCCCTGTGAGGGACTAAACAGTTGCCGGAGGATAAGGACACGTTTGCTTTTGACACTGGAGCCAGGAAAGCCAGTGTGTGCCCTAAAATAACACACGGACCCCACGCCTGCAGTGACGCCACATTTTCCCATTTCTATTCAGGGTTCACACTGAGTTTTCTCCCCGAGTTTAAGTTCCAAGCCCCTGGCCCCAGCAATACTTGTAAAAATAATTCTTTTAATTTAGTTGCTTGCAAAATAAAAAGGTCTTCCTGGTGAGCAAAGGGCTCTGTTTTCCTGCAGAAGGAGCGGAGGTGGGATTTTGTTAGTGTTCCCTTTTCTCTTTTTATAAATTTTGACAGGTTCTGAGCTTCTCCGGGGCCCCCAGAAGTCCAGCACATGCACGGAGGCAGTCCGAGATGAGCGAGGAGGGGCAGGAATGCGTCTGGTCTTCATGAAAAGCCATCAGGCCCCAGGTGCCGGCCTGAAAGGCTTCCTCTGCTCATCCCTCCTAAGCTCTCTGCTGGCACTGCAATGGCCGGTGAGCCATCAGCACTTGCGCAAACACGTGACGATGCAGTGAAAACCAGTGGGGTGAGCCCAAGTGCCCTCGCCCAGCAAGCCAGACCCTTGCACTCACACAGGAAGTGCAAAGTGCTGTTGCACAGTCTTCCTGGGTTAGCACAAACTTCCCAACCTCTTAGATGATACTGACATCACTTAGTTGGAAGGAGGGAAGTAGGTGTTTAGCAAACACTGTCCATGCCCCAATTACCTCCCGTCCTTAACTCTCTGGTGCACATGTGCCTGACTTCCAGCTGCCAGCACCTGCACCCCTTCACCTGCAGGCTGTCTCTGGTCATGGGCACTACTTCACCTGCTAGAGGGGCAGGCTGGAGGGCCAGGGCATTGCTGCCCCTGGGAGGAGCCTTCCCAACATTGACACACCCCAGCTCCCTCACCTCTGGGTGGAAGAACCCTGAAGTGTCTTCTACTCTTGATCCCAGGGGTCTCAGGAGGCTAAGCCCCATCGACTCCAGTGGTAAGCGGCTGATGACACATGCATTGGCTACGTTGCCCTCTCTCCCTGTCTCATGTCCCCACACCCTCCTGATATGTCCTGGGATCACCTCCCAAATAAACTACATGTACCTAAATCCTTATCTCAGCATTTGCTTCTAAGAAAACCAAACGTGAGTCAACGTACTTGATGATTATGGAAATTAATGGTTGCTAACAGTGTCCCATTGTTGTACAACTTGTTTGTGCTGCATCTTAGTTACCTACTGCCAATCAACTTGTGTGTCAGGAAGTGACAAGTAGACAAAGAATACAGGGAACAAATGAAGACCCATGCCAACAAAGGGTCCTGCCTGGACAGAGTTTATCTGTGAAAACGAGGGTTTCACCTTTCCAAATACCCTAACCAGGCCCCTGCTTCCCAATGCAGGGACTTGGAGAGACAGTGCCTTCCTCTCTCTGATGCAGCCTTTGTGACAAGTATGCACTGCTCCATCAGGAAGAGTGCCACACGGTCCTCCTCAGCCCTGGAAGCAGCCCCCACAGCAGATGCACATGGCTGTTTACTCAACGAATCAGGATGTATTCTCTACTTCCTCAGGCATTCTCCCATGTTTTGTTATAACTGGAAAACTAAATGTGCAGTGTTGCATCTGGAGTGGCCTGACCAGTTATCAGAACACAAAAGGAAGGGAGGCTGCCCTTTCTTTCCCTCCCCCTCCCACAACCAACCACAAGGTTTCTGAGTCCGAGGGGAGGGAAATGAGAGGGGGCGTTACAGATGACTGCCCTTGTGTGTTACTTTCCTTTCCTCGTCCACCAAAACTCGAACTCCTTTTCCAGACAGCACAGAGGTCTATTGGAAAGTTGACCTAAGTCCTGGCTGGTTGGCTCAGTGGTATAGCGATGGCCCAGCATGTGGCATGTGGATGTCCTGGCTTTAATTCCCAGTCAGGAACACAGGAGAAGCACCTATCTGCTTCTCCACCCCTCCCCCTCGCTTCGCTTCTCTCTCTCTCTCTCTCTCTCTCTCTCTCTCTCTCTTCCCCTCCTGCAGCCATGTCTCAATTGGAGCAAGTTGGCCCCAGGCACTGTTGATGGCTCCATGGCCTCTGCTTCAGCTGCTTAGAAGAGCTTGGTTGCTGAGCAATGGAGCAACACCCCAGATGGGCAGAGCATCACTCCCTAGTGGGCTTGCCAGGTGGATACCAGTTGGGGTGCATGTGGGAGGCTGTCTCTCCTGCCTCCCCTCCTCTCACTGAATTAAAAAAAAAAAAGTTGACCTAAAATAAGTATCTAAGAAAAGTGATCAAAATCCCAACAAAAATACCCCTGCCATTTTAACATCTGTCATATTTGTGTGCATAATCTATATGCTCAGATGTCTGTGTGTGTGTATAGTCAAGAATGTACCTACACACAAAATCATGAATGAATGAATCTCAAAAACAGTGTGCTGAGGAAAAAGGCTTACATAAAGAGCACATATTGTATGATTCATGTATTTAAAGTTCTAAGACAGGCGTACACTAAACCAGGGGTCCCCAAACTTTTTACACAGGGGGCCAGTTCACTGTCCCTCAGACCATTGGAGGGCCGGACTATAAAAAAAACTATGAACAAATCCCTATGCACACTGCACATATCTTATTTTAAAGTAAAAAAGCAAAATGGGAACAAATACAATATTTAAAATAAAGAACAAGTAAATTTAAATCAACAAACTAACCAGTATTTCAATAGGAACTATGCTCCTCTCACTGACCACCAATAAAAGAGGTGCCCCTTCTGAAGTGCGGCGGGGGCCGGATAAATGGCCTCAGGGGGCCGCATGTGGCCCGTGGGCCATAGTTTGGGGACCTCTGCACTAAACTATGGTGACAAATCAGAAGTGTGGCTGTTTGGGGGTGGACTGCATTGGGGACTTTCTGAGAAGGGGCATGGGGAGACTTCTTGACATGGTGACCTGTCTTCTATCTTGATGAAGATTGGGAGAGCATTGATGTACACTTAAGACCGTGTACTTCATTGTGTATAAATGCTAACCCCCCAAAAGGATAAACAAACAATAAACTGCAGTCAAAGATATACATGGTAGGCCCTGGCCAGTTGGCTTATGGATAGTATGTTGGCCCGGTGTGTAGATGTCCTGGGTTTGATCTCTAGTCAAGGCACAATGAGAAGTGACCATCTGCTTCTGTTCCCCTCCCTCTCCCCCTTCTCTCTCTCTCTTCCCCTCTTGTAGTCAGTGGCTCAACTGGTTCGAGTGTCGGCCCCAGACGCTAAGGATACCTCAGTTGTTCCAACTATTGGCCCCAGACGAGGATTGCCGGGTGGATCCCAGTGGAGGCTCATGCGGGAATCTATCTCTCTATCTCCCCTCCTCTCACTTAAAAAAAATATGCAAGGTAAAGTACACGGGGTCCTGGGGTTATGACAGTCTTAACCTACAACATTTCGAGTTTATGATATTCACTCCCATAAAAAACTTAAAATAATTAAGATGTGAGTATTTCGGCTTATGCCCTTAGCATGGTACTTACAGACAATGTGGGTGAACTAGTTTGGTTGTGTGCAGTGGAAGAATACACAGTAACATGGCATGTTTGTGTTTTTATGTTCTAGATTATGACATTACAACTGTGTTAAGATACATAAGTAATTTAGGCTAAGGTGTGTTTCGACTTAGACCAAAATTTGGTTACATCACTGTCACAAGAACAGAACCGTGTCGTAACCTAAGGACCCCCTGTATGTGAAAGGGAGTGTATTTATTTCTGCAAATTACTTTGAAATCCATTAAAGTAAAATAGGATAAATTGATGAATGGGTATAGGGTTGGACAGATGAATCCATGTGATAACACCGGTGTAATAAAGTGGAAATCACAGAACCGAGATGCTGACTCTGGGTGTTCACTGTAAATTTCTCTCAGTTTTTCTGCAAGTTTGCAAATATTCATAAAATGAAGAGCAAAAAAGAAAAAAATGCACAAAGCACCTGAAGGCAAGGTTGAGACTGGATGGGGAAGGAAAGGATGCAACGATTTAAACAGCCCGTGAAATTGTGGCACTGACAGGACGATAATTTGAGATTCGTAATGGTAACGACTGAGAGACTCTATATGCTGGGAAGCACTAAGCAGAGCCTCCAGCACCCGAACCAGGAATACAAATGAGTCCTACACAGCGGCCCATACAGCCAGGGTCACTGGACAAAAACACCTGACAGAGGGTAGGCACACCTGTGCTGCAACTTCACTTCCTTTGTGTTGAAATATAACTTCATTTGTATTTGTGGTTACAATGGAGCAGGCAGTGGGAACAATTCCTGGTCCTGGGGTATGGAAGGACAGTTGCCCACGGAACATGGGTCACCTCTTTTCTTATAAGCTGACTTAGGGGCGTCCAAAGCGCAGACTCACATGGTGAAAGGGGGTGGAACTGAGCACAGAACAAGCGCCACTTCTTTTCTACCTTCTCATCGCCCATTTCTTCCTCTTTCTTCTTCCGCCGATACCATCCTGGACACCCAACCTTGCACACCCTAAGGACCCAAATTTCCATCATCAGTGATTTTTCTATGAATTTCCCCAGGACAGACAGACAAGATTTCAGTGTAAGTGGAAATCCCTTCTCCAGGAAAGATCCACCAGGAGGCATACATGATGCCGACAAGCTGTCCATGTGACCCACACATAGGCTTTGACAATTAGAATATTTTTACTTCCCACTTATGTATTGTAATACCAGTGCACGTCCGATCCATTTTACCCTTCTCATAGAGTAAAATCCCCACCCCCTAACCAATGCCTGAATGATCATCACACTCTCCTGTGCATGGCGGACTGGGGTCCTGATTGTGAGGCCCCACAGGATGTGCAAACAGCGGTGCAATGAGCGTCCATTCTCAGGCTGCAGTTGCTGTGCTCTGAGAACTCTGCAGCGAAGTGGCTGATTCCGCTGACTGCTGGTGGCAACCCTCTCTGTTTGTAACCACGAATTATCCCCACTTCACAGGGGAGAAGGCTTTGAGATGCTCGACGACTGGTGCAGGGCCCTACGGCCTATGAACATCAAAGTCAGAACTCCTCTCCAGGTCTGTGGGTCCATGGTCTGCAGCCCTAGCTACAACCAGAAGCGCTTCATAATTATAAACCGTGGGTGCCCCTTACTTTCTGTCTCTCCCGGTGACCCTGCGGCAGGGTGGGTGCTCTGAGTGTCCACTTAGCAACTGAGGTAACAGAGGCTTAAATAGTCAACCCTGACCCCTCGGACCCTAGTCCTTTGCTCCTTCCAGAGTGGCCTGTCCCGTGGTCTGCAGCCTGTTCTCTTCCCTTTCTCAGCCCTGTGTCCCTGATCCCAACGGTGGAAGTGCTGGGTGAGCCCTGAGGTCCCACTGCAGACTCAGGGCTGGGAGGCCAGACTGGGCTCTGTGCACACAGGTCTTGGCAGGGATGGACAAGCCCTGGGCTGGGCTTATGTCCATTTTGTTCTGAGTGGGCTTATAAAAAAACTGCTAATCTTTAATTCAGAACAAATTCTTATTTGTTCTATTATAGAAATTTTCTGCCAAACTAATGGATTAATACTGTATCAGGGACCTCAGTAGTACCAATATGTTAATCTAGACACGTACTTATTTAAGCTTATTCTCCAAGGTGGAATGTGGGCGCTGTGATAGGCTCATATGGGGCCTGCCCCAGGGAATGCTGGCTGAAGGAGGGGCCCTCAACCCACTGCCCCGGGGAGCCCCCAGGGAGAAGGAAGCAATAGGCATGGTGACTGATGCCCAGGCGTGTGGTCTTGGAAAACACACTCAGTGAGTCAACTCAGACAAGCCCTCCCCACAACCCACAGTTGTACTGCCCTGGCTGCTCCTTGGAGACTATTTTTAAAAGCCTGAGGCCTAGAGAGGCTGCCATGAGCCTCTAAGGAGAAAGGCCAGGCCCTCATCCACCCTGAAGCTCCCAGCATCCACTTCAGGCCTGGGAGAGTCCGGTTAGGACCAGAGTTCTGCAGGGAGAGGCGGTCAGCGCCCCAGCGCCCAGCCCTCAGGCCCCCAGTCAGCCCTGTACCCTGGCCAGCCCAGGCTCTGAGGAGGGAGGTGTGGGTGGGGGAGGGGCGTGCTAAAAGCAGGACAAGCTGCACTGACAGGGAGAGGCAGACACGCCCGCATGTGACTTTGATATACTGCATGGACATTAAAGTACAGCCAGAGGGAAACTCCATCCTAGTGTTTCTCGAGGGAAAAACTTGGAAACAAAAGACCCCCCAGATGGAGTTTAAAGCTAAATGACTATGGTGTGGCTCATAAGGAATGCTAAATGAGTGAGGGACTTACGGGCTGACATTCTGTCTGTCTCTGTTTGCTGGCTGAGTGACAGGAGGAGATGGGTCCTGAGTGGCTTGTAGGCCCAGCTAGCGTCCCCTCCGCCATACTCCCAGGGCCAACGCTCCAGAGCCAGACAGTGCCTGGACAGGGTCTCAGGCAGTGGTCTCAGCCCTGGCACCACCAGGGGACTTGCAAACCACCGGTGCCTGGCTCCTAGTCCCAGAGACTCAGGTTGTTGAGACTAGGGTGGGGCCCGGGTTGGAAATCTCCCCAGGTGACTCCAGTGAGCTAAGCCAGGGCTCCTCACACTCGAGTGCTCTTGACAAGCCACTAGGACAGCTGATGAGGACCCACATGACGGAGCCCACTTGCCAGAGGTCTGACCCAGTGGCCTCAAGGGGCCTGGGAATGTGCATTTCTGGCAAGCTCCCAGAGCCGCTGCTGGTCTGCCCCCCGGGACAGCTGCTGCCCGACTGCACCTAAAAGCACTTAGCCGAGGGCAGAGGGTGCCCACATGTGCAACCCTGATTGGCACATTTGACTGAAGGCTGACTCCACACACAAACAAAGTAAGGGCACACAGCCCAGCTGTGTGTCCAAGGCTGGGGAGTCTGGAAACTCAAGTGCTGGTCCCTGGGGACAGATACCCATTCAGACTTCTAGACCTCATCCTGGTCTCATCAGTGAAATAAAATTATCTGTATAACAGAATAATTTCTGAATGAATAATTAAAAAAAAAGAGTCCCTGGTCACTCTGTGCACACTGTTGCTCCAGAAATGACTAGGAAGCCGGGGGCCAGGTCAGAGTAAACCCCATACAGCTAGAGACACAGCCAAGGCCACATGTGATCCTGGGCCAGGAGGAAGAACGGTCACCACTCTCACAGGCCACAGAGGTCCAGCCACGCGACACAGCGGGGCCAGGGGGCAGCTTCTCCTTGAGCTGGCTCATGGTGGGTTTCCAGTGCCCGTGACCTCCACGCTTAGATAGCTCCCTGCTCTTTGCCTCGGGGAACCTGCAAGACAAGCCCTGGGAAAACTACCCACGAGCGATGCGGCTGACAGTGCTCACCTGCGGCCACTCCCCTGTGGATGCTTCCTCCTCTGACCCAAGAGGGAAGCAATTCCAAGGTTTATGGAGGGTTGGACAGCTGGTCTGGACACCCAGCTGCTCAGAAATAAGAAGTTAGTCCAGACCTTGGTTTTCAAGTACTTTTAAGGAATGAAGATTTACTTTTCTTCCTTTAAACCAGTGGTAGTCAACCTGGTCCCACTGCCCACTAGGGGGTGTCCCAGCTTTCATGGTGGGCGGTAGCGGAGCGACCAAAGTATAAATAAAACAATAGATTTAACTATAGTAAGTTGTTTTATAAAGATTTATTCTGCCAAACTTAGCAAAAATCTGACATAAAGTACCTGGTAAGTAATTATTATTATATGCTTTAACTTGCTGTAGCTCTGCTTTATAAATTTTATAAAGTAAAGTTACTTCCCTACTTTATAAATCACCATTAATGTGGAACCGGTGGGCGGTTAGAAAATTTTACTACTAACAGAAATACAAAAGTGGGCGGTAGGTATAAAAAGGTTGACTACTCCTGCTTTAAAAAAAAAAACCCAACACATGGACAGATAAATGCTGAAGGTTTTTGATTATCTGTGTCTGTGTGTGGAGGCAGGAGTGAGGAGACCAGAGTGCCCACATCACAGAACCCAGCCCAGGGGTGACATTAAAAATATTTAATATGGCACTAATTTTAATATGGCCCCAGCCCCATCTAGGGGAAGGGTCAGGGAGAGCAGAGAGGGAGGTAGAAAGACCATCTTTGCCTCGACTTCCCCTCCAGGCCATACAAGGCACCAGTCCCGGGACCTCAAACAGGGACCAAGAGCAGACTCCGAAGGGCACCAGAGTGAACATTTCCGACTGTGCAGGGCTGGGCTCTGTGACGCACCTCCTCAGCTCTGCCTTCGTAGAGAATCACTAACCCTTAAACTTCTCTCCACATTTACAACTACGGAGTCTCAATTCTTTAAATCAACTTGCCTGCATCTCGGTCTAACTTTCTAACAATTATATGGTCATCCCTGACCTGTATGCCAAAAGTCAAATATGTTCCAATGAGCTAATGAATATGCAAATACTCTGAAAAGTTTAAAGTTCTTTGCAAATGGGCACGCCCACAGGAGCACCTAGGCGGGGCTTAGGATGCTAGACCTGCATTTCAGCGAGGTTCTAGGCACCATTCACCAGGTTCGGCTATCTAAGCTGCTTTTAAAGAACAGGGCCTTAAAGAATGCCTCAGTGAAAAAAGTCTTAAAGGGACGTGGAAGCTAGAAGAAATTAATAGTATCTGGCTCTCTCTCTTGAATCTTGAAACTTTAAAACTCCTCTTAATGCGAAGTAGAAAATCCTGCACTCCCTGTTTCATCCTGTTTGCCTACATAGTGGACTCTTATGCCAGGAAACATGAGTCAGATGCCCCCTAGTTAATCCCTGGGTATCCACCCTTCACACTCTGTAAGACTGCTGCATTGCTGCAGACCTCTGCTAAATCACCTGTCCATCATCTTCAATACAGCTTCCATAATCCCACAGCATTCTAATGTGCTTCCGAGTGGTGGAGGCCCTATAAATGCCGCCATCAGCCCACCCTCCATTGTATTTCTGGTGACAAAGATAATACAGCTATAATGTTACGTACAGACTATTATTGAGGTTTCAGCACTTTCACAAACCTCATGGTTACCACAACTCTGTGAAGGAGGTGTCTTTAACCCGCACTCTACAGATGGTGGAAATGAGGTTCAGAGAATTCAGGAACCTCACCCTGTATCACACAGGTGGAAAGTGATGGAACTGAGATTTAGGATTTACTCTGGAGCCCCAGTTCTTTCCACATTATTGCCAATGACTTCACCTATACTCAAACATTGATTACCTTCCCAAGCTTCTTATATTTACAAAGAAAAGATGCAATCTGCAAATGGGCACACCTGGGACAATTTTGACCTCACTGTGTCTCTTCAAAGGTGAAAAGAAAAATGAATTGTGTCATCTTGACTGGGTGAGAATCATGAAAGTTAAGCCAAGGGTTAAGCCAGTCTCAGAAGATGTTAAGTTTGGGTTATAACTTTTCTATAGAAGAAGTATACTGCTTTTATAATAAGCATAAAAGAAAACAAAAACATTTGTTGTTTGTTTTAAAGGAATAAGTTTGGGTCAGTCGTAGGATTCAAATAATTTAGCTGGTTCTCTGCCCTAATGAACATTTTAAGTATAAAAAATGATATACTGGGAAGTAGTTTTGTATTTCCTGCATTTAATGCTTAAATAAGAACAATATAAAAGAGGTACACAAAACTAGATTATAAGAAAGTTTTAAAATATTAATGAAAAAATATTAAATAATACTTGACAAAAAACAATAAAACTGTTATTTAAGATCCTTCTATATTGTCTTGATTGGCATCTTCACTTGCAATTTTTTTTACCTATAGGTGGTATGAACATAACTACGGAAATTGGAAGATGCTGTTGTTCAGATGAACATTAAAAAATAGTAAGGAATGTAAATTTGTGATTTCCACATTGGGCAGGTGCCCACCTTAGGGAGGACCCTGATTACAAGTGCCATTTTAATAACTGGTTTGCCGAACCCAACAAAAAATTAGGTATCAGGTCTGCCGAACTGGTGTGAACCGGCTAAATCCCACCACGGATTTGGGGAGGAAATAACGTTGCTGTTCACCAAAACTGCCTTCTCTTCTTCCAGGGCATTCTGCTAATGGAAATGTCCCCAACCCCTTGCAGCCAGAAGTTGTCATGTGACTGAGTCCTGGCCAATAGAATGTGAGCAGGAGTGAAAGTCCAAGTCCACAAAACCAACTACTCAAAATCCTCCAAGCTCTTTCCTCTTAAAGCGGAGAAGCACTGCAACCTTGGAAACCAGGTGTGAGGATGAGAAAGCCTCAAAACTGAAGGCTCCCCCATCCATGGACCACTTCTTCCAACACAACAGCCCACAGACTAGAACCTTACACAAGAAAACAATAAACTTCTTGTGTGTTAAACTCCCAAATCTGAAGGACTACCTGTTGCAGCAGCTACTATTGCCCTAACTCAGTAAAGAATTTGATACAAATTGAAGAGCAGATCACAATAAATTTCTAACTCACTCCACTTAAGAATATCAACAGCTATTCTTTGAATTATTGTGAACCTTAAAGTGCAACAGGAAGTTGGCAAAAGTGATATAAGCTAGTACAGGGATCAGGAACCTTTTCGGCTGAGAGAGTCATGAACGCCACATATTTTAAAATGTAATTCCGTGAGAGCCATACAACGACCTGTGTATGTTACGCATTATCCAATAAAAATTTGGTGTTGTCCTGGAGAACAGCTGTGATTGGCTCCAGCCACCCGCAACCATAACATGAGCGGTAGGAAATGAATGGATTGTAATACATGAGAATGTTTTATATTTTTAACGTTATTATTTTTTTAATTAAAGATTTGTCTGCGAGCCAGATGCAGCCATCAAAAGAGCCACATCTGGCTTGCGAGCCATAGGTTCCTGACCCCTGGACTAGTACAATAAAGTACAGATTTTATGGCCTTTTTTTTTTTTAACAAACATTAGTTCTTTCTGGGTTCAAACCTGGGAATAAAACACTGAGTTGATTGAAATTTGTCATTCCTAATACAGTGGATATATTTGGTTAAATAAAATATACTATTAAAATTAATTTCACTTGTTTTCTTTTACTTTTTAAGTGAAGCAACATTTAAAATTATATTTGTCGCTTGCTTTATATTTCTGCAGGATAGTGCGACTCTAAATCATGCAACGTCAGATTTTTCTATCTAACTGTCACTATACAGTGAATATCAACATGTGATAGTTGGGGTTCCTACTCTGTTTCCGACAGGCCCTGTCACCTTGAGCAGGTGACATCCCTCTGGACCCCCTTTTTTCATGTAAAAGATGAGCAAGTTGGACCTTTCATGCTTCATGGGTAAGTCATGCCAGCCCTGTGATTTTAAACCACCGGACCCTGATGTTACGGTTTAAATGAATAAACAGTAGGATCCCAACTCTTATTTGTTCATGACTTACACCCTGGACCAGTCTGCCCTGCTGGCCAATCTGTGTCCATCCACCGGTTCCTGTTCATGGGTCACATTCATCTTCTGGACTGGCCGCACCCTGCTGATCTTGGAGGGTCCCCTGGCCTCCCTCCTCTATTCACATCCAACAAATTATGGCCACCCCAGTGTACACCTGACCCAGGGACGTCAGCAGCTCCGTGGTCCTGCCGCACGGACCCAGCAAGTCTTCCATCTTCAACGCCTTTAGATCAACTAAGTCAGGCAGATGCAGAAAGCCAAGCTCTATATCAAGAGACCCCAGAAATCTCAGGGTAAAGCCCATGCCAAAGGCTATCATCTTAAATAGTTTCCTTCTCCCAAAGTTTATTTGAAAGAAGCACTCTGAGGAAAAGCTCATTTCCCTAAAATATCAAATAACTAAAAACCAAAAGAAGATGGATTTTTTTTTGGAGACAGACTGCAAAGTATATAAATAAAATTCTGCAAAGTGTAGAAATAAATAGTAGAAAATATTCACTTTTGCTACAGTTAGCCACCACCCTCAATACCACATTTGGCTAACTTAATTTCCCGTGAGTCAAATTTATCCAGTCGAATTTCTCTTAATAGGTCATCTGAGTAAACATTTTCAAGTGTTATTTACCAAAAAACAATACATTTCTAGGCTTCAGATGAAATTGGCAGTGTCCAACTAAGAAAACAACCTTAAAAATTCACAGAGGGTGAGAAAAATTGCAGAAAAGTCGGAGCCCAGAGGTCAGCTTTTGTGCAATTCTGGAGGTAAGAACCGCTACGGAAACCATGGCTTCAGCAGCCGAACAATGCCATTTACAATAAAAATCCGACACGTACAAAGCAGCGTGTCTTTAAAGTGGCAGCTATCATACGAAGAGTGTCATCTCCATGCTATCACACCAACAGACAGGCATCCTTAGAGAGGGCACCCTGCATCCTGCTGTCCCCTGGCTGGGTGCTGGGCTCCTTGTTTTCAGAAGAAAAGGGAGAGAGAAGGAGAGAAGGAGATGGAGGTGAGGAGGGAGAGGTGGAGGAGGAGGGGAAAAGGAGGGAGGGTGAGGAGTAGAGGGAACAGAAGGAAAAGTGTAGTATGATGTGCAGACACAAAGACGTTACACAGGGAAGTGGAGTGGAAGTTTCCGTGAATCTCTACTCTGGACATTTCTTGGGTTACTAAATTTGTACCATGGAAGGCAGAGGAGAGAGAACTAGCTGTAGGTCTACTTCATAGGTGAGAAAATGAACACCCCCGCACCCAGAGAACACCATGAGCATAGTGGTCATTCCATCTCAAGTCTCCGAATCTTCTCATGCCAATGGCATCTCAAGCCAGGGGTCCTAAAACACAGACTGAGAAGTCCTGCGACACCTTAAGTAGCACTAGATGAACTTTATAACAAGAGCCTAATTAACTCCTGCCTGTGACCTGGCACATTACTTATATGGCCACGGCATGGGCTATAACAAGAGCCTGATTAACTCCTACCTGTGAGCTGGCACATTACTTATATGGCCACGGCATGGGCTATAACAAGAGCCTGATTAACTCCTACCTGTGAGCTGGCACATTACTTATATGGCCACGGCATGGGCAGGCAGCCCAAGTGCTCACTCAGGTCCTGTGTAAAGTAACCGCCCCTTCAAGCACACAGGGCACGTGATGGGTCAGCCTTGTAAGCACATGACTGCTTAGCTTACATCATCACAAAGAGGAAGAAAGCCCATCTGGAAACCACCCGGCTAACTTCCTAGTCCCTACATTTAAGATGTCTGAGAACAGACACCACTACATTCAACTAGTTCAAGTAACAGTCACTGAACTTTGACCTCTTAAGGAAAACTGGGCAACATGTAGTGAGTGGCTCTGCCTCTGTCCCATTTCAGCTCCTCTTCCCCTATAGTCGGATAGAGCAGAGAAGATGAATACTATTACATTTTCATTCTAAATCAGGATCTCATGAGTGCTTTGGTTCTCCACTTTTTGCAAAAATATCCTTGGGTAAACACCGAGAGTAGTCTTCTGACAGTATTCAGGAAAGAACACCAAGACAACTGGTAGTGACGTGTGATGTGCGTCTGTGCAATGTTCTGATCACATTCTTATAGAAACAGAGGATTCTGAGAAGCATTGTGCCCATAACCATAGTGAGATCTTCCAACTTGTCTGTGTTTGAAGATGGTATGTGAGCCTCTCTGCCCACCTAGCTGACTGCCCAGACCTGGGTCACCTACGAAAGCGACCTGTTGACTAAACCAGACACGCCATATTTGCCCATTCCCGTGAGGAGGGGCTGGAGCGATGGGTGCCCTGAGCAGACCGTGGGGATTCATGAGTGAGCCCCAACCCTGGAGCTATGGCACGCAGAGCACTGAGCTGTTCATGTTTATTACTTCGTTGCCAATTCTTACAGCAAAAGGGAAAGGTCAGAGCGATTACTTAGTTTCACAAAGAGGCAAAGAGTGGCTTAGAAAACCTCTTTATTTTGCTCAAAGCAAACAGCTTTCAAGTTTTTAAGCTAGGATTCAAACCTAGGTGAGTGTGATCCCAACTCAGATTAGAGATGGGGCTCTCAGATGTACACATCCACTCTATATCCTTGAACTGGAAAGCCAGGAGAAATGTCCAACGACAAATGAACCTTCTAAACCAGCCTGTCCAACAGACGGCAGGAATGCTTTATTATCTGTGCTGTCCAATATGGCAGCCATGAGCCACACACAGCTCTTGGATATTTGACATGTGGTTAGTGTAACTAAGAATCTAAATTTTTAATTGTATTTAATTTGAATTCAGTCACTACTGAATGTCCATATTATACAGTGCAGTTAGAGACATTTGATATATATATAAAAAAATAAAAGAATGGTCTGGGGTGGTCAAAGTAGCTTAGTGAAGAACAGAGGCTCCAGGGAGGCCATTGATACGTTAGGATTTGAACAGGACCCCTCCTGGTTCAGGCATGATCATCTTCCCTACAAAATTTGGTTCAGAGTCAAGGGCCCCAGAAATCAAGTCAAGTCCCCATAGTCCACAGATGACGAAATCAAGAATGCCCTCCTGGGTTCTTGTTCTTGTTGGACCAGCCCTACACAGCATGAGGAGCTCTTGTTCCCTCCTGCATTGTCCTCCTGCAGCCCTTCCTCTCCTCCCTCTCCCCGCCCCTGCTCCCCCGTCCTCCACTGCCACCAGCACCAACAGGTGCTGGGCTTATGCTCTTTCTAAATATCTGGACATCTTCTTTCCTACCTATACACTAAGTGATTTTCTCTCTTGCAGTGGTTTTTAATGTGCTTTATTCTTCCACAATCTGCCACTTTGAGAAAGGCATTTCCTGATACAGTGAGCAAAGCCACTCACAGAGAGATCACATCACTTCCCTAAACCACAACCCCAAAAACAGGGAAGAGAGCCCTCCACCACTGCTGGACCCACACATGGCTGAACGCAACATCCCGGAGCTGGTCATCATATTGTAGCTGACTCCATTCTTCCTCATACAAAAAGCGATCACTGGGCTGCCTAACACTGTATGTCCCATGACTCTGACTTACCTTTTCTGTAGCTCCCCTAGGAAAACAGGTAGAAACAAACCTGAATCTCACCTTTGAGTTTCTTAGGCACCTGCCCTAAATGTCCTTAGAGTCTCTCTGGGTTAGAACTTAAAAGAACAAATGGCAGTCAGGTCTTCCTCAGCCACAACCACTGCCCAGAGTGCTGCGCCCGTTACCTGGTTCAGTGCAGTTCTTGCTCTTCTGTCTCGTGTCTTCCGAAGTCAGAGTGTCATTCACTTGCATTAACTTCCTCCCCACCATCCACTGTCTGTCTTCCCCAATGAGATCCACGAAGTCAAGGTCTAGGGAGAAAAAGATAATAACGACACATCACTCATTGGCCTTCACCAACCTGGGTACCAGTGTCTCAACTGGCCATCAGGTGCTCAGCCCCACTTATACGCTCTTAGGCCTTACTATTGTATATACTTCCTCTGGTTGCTGGATCCTACCTGGCCCAACAGAGGCAGCCCTCAGCCGATCACTCATGGGAAGTAGTACATTAATACCTCACTGCTCCAGCGGGATGACTTTGAGGTGTGCATTCTAAACTGGATTCCAGAGTTTTCTCAACTCAGATTCCACTCTAGTCATTGACAATGTAACTTTGATGATAAAGCACACTTTACTGCCTGCTGTTCTTCCCCATCTTAATTCCCCACTCCCCAAAAACATGCTGAAAAATGTAAAACAACCAACATCCTGGGGGATGAGGAGTCATTTGTAGTCATGGGCCAATTTCCGTGGTGTAAAGAGTTCCATTACAGCCTATTTCAAGCTATCAACATGGCCTCACTGAACATGAACTTAGGAAGAAATGGGCACAGTTAGGTCCATGAAGTCAGTATGACTGGCTCCAGCCCACCAGCATCTACTCTCCTACTAGAATTCCTTTGACCTGCTGCCCAAAAAAAACTATCTGCAATTGAATACTTGATCAGGACCAGCTTCTGAAGGGTTCCCTGTGCTAAGATGCCATTTTTACACCCAAGAGCCTAGGCCTGGCAGGCCACATAGCAAGGTTTCCATAAACAGGAGACGAAGGCAAGCACGAGGAAACGTAGACCACAGAGCATGTGAAGGGGACAGCATGGAACAGTGAGGAGGGCTGTGGCCGAGAGGACTGTGGGGGTGAAGTGTCGGGAAAAAGAATAGATACTGAAAAGCACAGAAGAGGGGGGACACGGTGTTCTGCATTAAGGATGTGTTGAGGTTGCAGTGTCTGTGGAGCACCGAAAGGGAGGCGTGCTGCCTATGTTGATGTGACCCCTCAGGGGACAGAGAGCCACAGCAAATAGGGGTAGTGTGAAACAGGTATGAATGGGGTCTCCCTAAGGAGGAGGGGAGGGGACCAAGCAATAGGAAATGAAACAAGAAATCATGGGGACCTGTGCGTTCCTTCAGAGAGCAAGCGGAGTAAAAGAATTCAGCAAAGGATCTATGAAAAGAAGAAAAAAGGTAAGGAAAATGCTGTCACTGAAGGTGAGCAGACAGAGAATTCCAAAATGAAAGAGTGGCCAACGGTCTTGACCACTACAGACAAATCAAAGAGGACAAAGGCAAAGAAATGGCAAAGCTGGACATTAGGGTCACTGGGAAGTGGAAACAGCTAGCAAAGAGGACTCCTTCTAGTGCCTTGGCACCAAACAAAGATACGACATGAGGCAATATCAAACCCCTGAGTGTCCAGAGTTGCTGTGGTAATGGATTCAAGTATACAACAGGAACCTAATTCAGGGGCCAAGTGGCCTTCACAAAAGGATGGAGGGTGTGCCACATCCAGCCGCATCCATGTGGTGTTCTGAAATGGTCAACGAAAAGCTGAAGTTCATCATATCCATTCTTCTATTTCCATGGTAATTCACAGTTTGCTAAATAATTTCACCTTCATTATTCAATCTGAACTTCATGACATCATTGGGAAAGAAAGGGGGAGCACAAACACTGTCTACTTTGCCACTGTTGTTTCTTCAACACCGAAGAACTGCTGGATCAGAGAAGTTCAGTAAGCATGTATCAAAATCATTATTCCCATCTTGTGGATGGATAAACTGAGACTCACAGAAGTTTTTGAAAACCACAATGCTCGTGGACATCCTAAACTAAGCCAACAGGTCACAAAAAATATCAGCCACTCATGCACTGAGGTCTTCCTTAGTCCAAGGGAAACTGCCCCAGACGTAAAATTATCAGGATATCTAATTAAAACCTATACATGTTGGCCAGGACAGCCCTGAGGAATTTTCTTAAAAAAGATTAAAAAAAAATAGACTGTGGAGCCTAACTACAATAAATGAGAACTTTGGACTTTGAAATATAATACCTACATGGTAGCCACATATATCAGTTTAGCCAAAATTGTGAGGCTTATACCAAAGATAATTCAAGGGTAAAACAAGCATTTGTATAATCTGGTCAACCTGAATGGTTATTCTAATGATTCAGACTGGTGACGAGCAGAGAAAACAGTTCAAAAACTTATGTAGAAACAATAAGGGTCTGTGGCCTTAAAATCCAACAAGCAGCCCTAAAATGTGAATTGAATACCATATTATCATAAATAATCTGAAAGTGTGGAGGAAGACATCCATTTGTTTCAGGACAGGTTTCTGCAAGACCTGGGTGGGATCCAGGAACAGGGACATGGGACAGGAAAGAGAGCCAGCTCATAGAGCAGGGGTCCCCAAACTTTTTACACAGGGGGCCAGTTCACTGTCTCTCAGACCATTGGAGGGCTGGACTACAAAAAAAACTATGAACAAATCCCTATGCACACTGCACATATCTTATTTTAAAGTAAAAAAACAAAACGGGAACAAATACAATATTTAAAATAAAGAACAAGTAAATCTAAATCAACAAACTGACCAGTATTTCACTGGGAACTATGCACTTCTCACTGACCACCAATGAAAGAGGCGCCCCTTCCGGAAGTGCAGTGGGGGCCAGATAAATGGCCTCAGGGGGCCGCATGTGGCCCGCAGGCCGTAGTTTGGGGACCCCTGTCATAGAGGGTGCGTGTCAAGCAAGTTACGCAAATGAACCATTTAGAGCTTGACCAGTCCGACACCCAAGGTGAGGGAGTTTGGGTATTTATCTACCTACTCCTGTTTGCCATTGGTTGAGGGCTGTTCCCAGGGGACACTAATTTCCTGGCACATCCAACCTGCGGCATGTCCAAGGGAGGTTCTGGTGCCCGGAAAAAGGCCCTGGACAATGAGATACAGGTGCAGAAAGCTGACAGAACCAGTGTGCGCTGAAGAGGTAAGAACAAAGTGATGTGGGCAGGGCACCAAAAGCATGTGCCAGCCTGCCTAAGATCCAGAGATACAGCTGTGCTGTGGCCCAACACACTGGCCACTCTGCCGCTCTCCTAATCTGGGTCAAAGCAAGTACTTTATGACGCAGCAATGCAACGATTTGCAAAGAAGCAAGAGTGTCGCTTCCAATGACTTCCAAAGTTCTTTCCTAGGCCAAGTTTCCACGGTTCTGTAATTGTGAGAGAAAAGCTGATACCAATTAAGAGATGTAAAAATAAAGCCAGCTATTGTAGCAGAAAATTAGAGTATATATGTGTATGTATGTGTGTGTGTGTGTGTGTGTGTATATATTTACATAATGATTCAGTTTCTTCAGAAATTAGAGACTATTAAAGCAGCGCCTCTGGATTCCAAACCTACAAACTTTTATCTCAACAAAAATATATTTGGGTAGATGACCAAATATACTGGCCATTAATGCAGAGATCAGACTCTGAGAAAATGAGAAAGATGAAAGCAAAAATCCCATTCACTTACTTCCCACAAAGATCCCAGTGTGACAATATTATATCCCATTCCATTTGTCCTCACAGAATTCCTGGTGAGGTAGGAAAAGGCAGTTTGTTTTGGGTCAACTTTTAGAGTAAAGAAGTCAGAGTAGATTTGCCTAACATCAGAGCCAATCTATGGCTTCTGTTCACCAAGTATCTATTTATGTGCAAAGAATTCTCCTCCAGCGTCTTTCAGCTTACAACAGTATTACTTTGAACTATTAGCTCCAAACTGAAGCACAATGAGGTTAAAAGACTCAGCCAAGGTCACACAGGAGCAAAAAGAGGCAGAATGGGATTTGAAGGCAGCTCTGGCAGATTCCGGGGAGGATGAAATTCATGTGGGTGCATTATTTTGCTGTAGAAAGACTGATCAGCAATGCAGCCTGCATCATGTAATAGGTTGGGGTGAAGGCAGTCTTACTGGACTTATTTTCTTTTTTTTTTTTTTTTTTTTTTTTTTTTTTTTTGCATTTTTCTAAAGCTGGAAACAGGGAGAGACAGTCAGACAGACTCCCGCATGCGCCCGACCGGGATCCACCCGGCACACCCACCAGGGGCGACGCTCTGCCCACCAGGGGGCGATGCTCTGCCCATCCTGGGCGTCGCCATGTTGCGACCAGAGCCACTCTAGCGCCTGGGGCAGAGGCCACAGAGCCATCCCCAGCGCCCGGGCCATCTCTGCTCCAATGGAGCCGTGGCTGCGGGAGGGGAAGAGAGAGACAGAGAGGAAGGCGCAGCGGAGGGGTGGAGAAGCAAATGGACGCTTCTCCTATGTGCCCTGGCCGGGAATCGAACCCGGGTACTCCGCACGCTATGGACTTATTTTCAACACGGTAGTTTCCTCAGGACCATTAGGAACAATGGCGAGGCACGCGCACCGCCCCATGGATGCAGCACAAAGGGAAAAGAAGATGGCTCTGAAGCACCATGGGCTGCACAACACTCCGCTGGTGTGGACCGCCCAGGGACCGCGCTCGTCCCATTGGTCATGGCAGGGAGGGTTAGTCTTGACTTAGGGAGGAGGGACAGAGGGTGGGCAGTGAAGAAGGCAGAAAGGACCTTGGGAGGTGGCCACCCTTGGTCCTTGCACTGCTTTCCCCTCATCATCTCCTCAGACTTCCCTATGGCAGAGGCTGCTCCACAAAGCTACACTTGAGCAATGTCAACAAAAACACTTGGCCCCTGTCCACTGCATTCTTGGCTCCTCATCTACCAGGCCCTGGAAGCGCATGCTGGCCTAATTAGTCAGGGCAGGGGTGGGGACAGGCAGAGGGGCAGCAGGCTCACATGTCCCATGTCACACGCTGGTGAGCAGAGGTGGCGTGTATGACTGCAGGCTCTGGGGGCAGGGGGCGAGGCAGGAGTGGGTTGTGGAGACAGCATGGGGTGCCTGCTGAAAGGGGAAGAAATTCTCAGCCTGAGACTCAAGCCACATGTGCTAAGGAAGGGAAGAAAGTGGAGGCTGGGTGCCAAGTTTCCATTACAGAGCCGAGGGCTCACCCTCTGCGGCTCGTGCACGCGCGCGCTCTCTCTGTTTCTCCTCTCTCTCTCTCTCTCTCTCTCTCTCTCTGTTTCTCCTCTCTCTCCCCCCCCCAGTTTCCTTCTACTTCCCTGTCCTGGGGCTTGGAGAGCCCAAAGATTTCTGACATCAAGAATGGGTTTCCTTAGCCGCCCCAGGTCCCAGCCTTCCCTCCAGACCCACAGGGCTTCCACCCTTCCCAAATTCCGGTCCCAGGCCCCGTGGAGAGGTGGGCCTGCCCGCTCCCTGAGGAGGGGATGAACTCCGTCACACACGCGGAGGGACAGCTGGGGGGCTGCAGTGTTGTCATCACCACCTTGCACGCCCCTTGCCTGCTCCAAGCAGCCTTCCTGCAGCATGCACCCCTGCTCTCACAATGAGTTCCGGCCATCTTACTGCTACTGCTGATGGGTTAAGTGGCTGAGCTGGTACTCAAACCCACATCTGACTCTAAAGCCCAGGTAGGCATGTCCAACCCTGTCCCAGAGCTCTGGGAGCCCAGGGAAAATGTTCTCACAGGGTCAGCAGGCTCACTTGGAGAGATCATGTTAACTTTCCCCTCCCTGAGAACTCGAACTCTACATTTGTTCTTTAAAACCTGGGGTGGACAGTGCCACCCCTCTGAGACACCAGGAGGGCCAGGGCAGCAGCCGACCATTTGCAGATGAGGAAACTGAGTCTAACGCAACACAGTTAACACCACAAAAGGCAGAGCCAGTGGCAGCAGGGACCAACTTTGGCTCCGAGGCAGACTCAGCACACAGAGGCTATAAATACCCCACCCTGTGGTTTACACAGCTGTCTCCACTCTGTGCCCCCCGGGTTGTCACCCTGGGTCAGTGGTCAGTTTTGCATAAGCCCTAAGCCAGCGGATGACTTTCTGTGGACTCAGTGAGCCAAGCAAATCTGCCTCCCCCACACCGTTCTTCCAACAGCCCCTTCCTGACCCCACCCCGAGAGTTTCAGGAAGGGGAGCCTGGTGGCTGTCCCTCTCGGGTGAAGAGGGGGAGCAAAGGAGGCGCTGGCTTTCTGCATGTGCAATTTCACTTGGACTTCCCAGATGAAACAAGAGCATCTCCCTGCCTGGTTCTTGCTCTTGGTCTTTGAAAGGCGTATGAACTGCAGAGGCTGTGAGCTCTCCAAGCCCAGCAGGAGAGCAGGAAGCCGGAGGTCAGCAGGCTGCGCACGGGCCCCCCTCCGTGCCGCACAGCTCCAGGGGCACAGAGGGCGAATCCAGAGAGCTCGGAGCTGCAGAGGCCACGGACCCCGTCTAATTTTCTTCTCTCTAGTTGTTTACACGCCCTGCCCACTGGGTGGGGACTCTGAGACCCCAGTGGGCTGGGTCAAGTTGTCCCTCTTGTGCACTCCCCCTCAGCGATGGCAACCACAGGCAGCAGCCTTCGTGCTAAATTTAAACATCACCACAGTGTCGAAGCACACGTTCCAGCATCAAGAGGAAAAGCCTGTTGCAAGTTGAGGTTTTCTGGTCCCTCAGATGGGCCTCCCTTTCACTCCGAGGGGAAGGAAGAGAGACCAGCAAGCACCTGCCCCACTGAAGCAGGCACTTCCGCAGCTGCTGCCCTCCGGAAGTCCCCTACTCAGAGGGTGGCTCAGGAGCAGGGGCATCTCCTGGGGGTTGGTCTGGTGCAGCCTGAGCCTGCAAGGGGCACACTGGAGGCTCCAGACCCTGAGGGGCAGTCCTGCTGGAAGGACAAAGGGAGGCTCCATGGCCCAGAGAATGACCCCTGTCTGCTGCTGTGGGGAAAGCAGGGCCCTATGGAGAAAGGGGGTGGGGAGCCCGCAGTGTGGGGCTCCAGCCTCTGCTGTGGGATGTTGCCATTCCCCGTGTCCTGCATCCAGAGACTGGCCCTGTTAGCCGTCCCGTGCCAACCCACCCGTGGAGGGAAGGGGAAAGGCCCGACGACCTTCTTACTTCCCCCACCCCCAAATCCCAGCCACTGCTTCTGCCTTCCCTCTCCACACTGACCCGACACAGCCCCCAGGGGCTGAGCAAGCCCCCATAAGACAGTCCCTGGGAACAAGGGGCCTCCCAAAGCACCCAACCCCAAAGCACGAGCCCACAGTCCCAACAGGCTCCAAATGTGGACTTTGCCATGGTTGGGCAAAACTAGGCAGGTCTGGTTTCGAGACTGAGGCAAAGGGGGGGAGTCCTCACAGCCCCCCCTGCTTCCAGAGGGAAGCCCTTCCTCCAGGCAGACTTCCCAGACCCTCCAGGAGCCTCCAGATCAGAAACTCCCAGAGAAGGAGCACATATCACAGACGGAGGAACAGACTGACTGTCCTCCCCACCCCCGCCAGGGTGTAAGCTCCAGGAGGACCCAGACAGCCGCTGTGGTTTCCTCGCGGCTGAGTCCCTGGGCCTGAACCTCAGTGGATGCTTATCACCATGGTACCCCAGCGTTTCACGAGAGCTGGGGCCTGGGCGTGACTCGGATGCAACCACAGGATTCCAAGGCAAGAGCTGAGTCTCCAGAAAGACCCCAGGGTGATTCAACGCCATTCTTCAGGGATCATGCCCCTTGACTAGGGGGTTCAGTTTAAATGACAGGCCCAGGAATTTTAGTGACAACCCTGAATCAGAGTCCAGGTTCTCTGGGTCCCTGGACCAAACTGTGTGCTTTGCAGCCTTACTACTCAAAGGGTGGCCCTGGACTAAACATCAGCATCCCTGGGGAGCTTGTTAGAAATGCGGCACTCAGGGCTCACCTCAGACCCACTGCAGGAGACTGCGTTCTATCAGGTGCTCATGCACCCACTGAAGTCTGAGAAGCTCTGTGATGCCATACAAACCATTTATTCCTAATTTGTTCACAGACGTGGCGTGCCTTCACGTCCCTGGAACAGTGCTCAGCCTGGTCTCTCCGTCTGGTGTCCGAAATGCAAGAAGTCCTCAACGTCCCCAGAGCACGGACGGACCCCTCCCTGAGCACCACACAAACCGTGTCAGATGGCGCGTGGGCATGCAGTGCTGTCCGGCCGCTGAGACACTCCCTCCTGCATCGACCGCACCGGCTCCTTCTTCAAATCCCTCTCAATGGCTTGAGAAGATCGGTCCCGGCGGCCTGCCTCAGAGGTCTCTCTGTTCAAAACAGCTCCGTTTTATTCATTGCGCCAGCAAATGGGTTTGTTCGAAGGGCCCCAAGGGCTGACTCTGGGGAGCGCTCCCCTCCTCGGGGCCAATCTTCCTCTTGATCTGAAACACGTCGGGGGGCGAGTCGGCCCCAGTTCTTGGTGGCGCTTCCTTGGCCCTCTGCTGCTCCTGCAAGGCTCTCTGGCAGTCCCTCTGCTTCTTGTCCTTCCCCAGGTCTCACCCTCTGTAGTAGCTCAGAGCTCAGGCCTCTTCCTGACGGTCCCTCCCGACTGGCCTCCTCGAGAAAGAAGCACGGGACACCCTGCTCCTTCCTCCCTGTCCTCTCAACTCTCTCTCCACCATCCATCAACACCTCTCTCTCTCTCACACACACACACACAAACAATATTCAACGTGGGATTTCTTCTCAACTTTAATGTGCATGCCTATCACCCACAGACCTTATTAAAATGCAGATTCTGATAAGCAGACCTACGAGACTCATTATTTCTAACAAGTTCCCAGTGGACGCTGGTGCTGCTGGTCCAAACAACACTTTCCATTACACACTTTTCAATGAAGGCCCGCATGAATGAAAGAGTCTGAGTCACACATGCAAATGTGCGCCCGTTTCAGAAAAAGAAGCTGCACGAGTCCCAGGCGATACATCCTGCAGCAGCTCCAAGCAAGCGCAGAGCAGCTGCAACGGAGCAGACGCCTGTGGAAGTCAAGACGGTGATGGTCTGACCTGCTGAGGAGGAAGGCGACAGAGGCTTTCTTCTCTTTGTACTACAACTCTCTAGACCTACCGTTAACCCCCAATAGTGGGCACCCAGCGGGTCTCTGATTGTTACAGTCTCAGGAGCAAACACTAAAGTCATGTCCACTGCACCTGGTGATGGGAGGGAAGTGAAGCATATTTCTCAGGCAGCAGGGGCACAGTATCAGCCGCCACCCTCCACCCTCCACCCTCCACCCTCCACCCTCCACCCCACCTGGCCCTATTATCCCGCATGCACAGTCAAGGACAGGAAGCCAGTTCAGCTCCCAATCTGTGCTGGTGGCCATGCAATGGGCCTCACAACAAAGATAGCTCTCAAGGACTGATAAGGGTAGACAGAAGATGGAAATAGGGAGGCAGAGGGGGTAGGTGGCAACATGTGCACCCACAACCCAATGGGTGTAAGGTCGATCTCTGGCTCCAAACTGAAACACCTCTCAGACAGGGGTTGTGAGCTACTTGTTGTCAGGCTCTGTGAGGCTTTTCCTTCAGCCATCTATCTGGTCCAACAATACCTGTCAATAAATTTGGGGAAATAAAATGGAAGACACAGGAACTCCTAAAATCTTCCCCAAGACAATTTCCTACATTTTAAAAAGCAGAAACCCCCAAATACTAGTGTGATCCATCTAGATCTCTGCCATCAAAAAGATTTTCTGCAGCAAATGGAAGTGTCCTAGATGGTCGCTACCAACATGGTAGCCACCAACCACATGTGGCTAATTTAAATGTGGCTAGTCAAAATAAGAAATATAATCTATGATAGTCGCTTTAATTAATATGAATTTAAATAGCCACTTGTGGTTATTTAAAATAGTCATGGCTTGTGACTAGACTAAGAATTGGCCTAATCACATAAATAGACTATCCCTGGGTCAGGAACCCAGGCAGAAATTGAATTCTGTCAGCACCCTGAAGGGGCACAGGAAACAGAGGAAAAGGCAGTGGTGTGCGATAGAGGTGACAACACACTCTGATGAGACGGAGAAAGTGGGCTTGCTTGAGTTTTGTTCTCTTTTGGCTTCTGTCTTTGGGAAGAAGAAAGACAGCCAGTAGTACAGGTAGAAGAGAATGGGAAGGGTCGTCAACATTAAAAAGCAGCTCCATGCACCTGACCAGGAGGTGGCACAGCAGATAGTGTGTCCAACTGGGATGCGGAGGACCCAGGTTCAAGACCCCAAGGTTGCCAGCTTGAGCGCGGGTTCATCTGGTTTGAGCAAAGCTCACCAGCTTAAGCCCAAGGTCGCTGGCCCCCGGTCAAGGCACATATGAGAAAGAAATCAATGAACAACAAAGGTGCCACAACAAAGAATTGATGCTTCTCATCTCTCTCCCTTCCTGTCTGTACTTATCTGTCCCTCTCTCTGTCTCTCTCTGTCCCTGTCACATAGCATCCACACTGAGTCCGGCATATCCGATAACTAATCTAAGAGAAGGGCACTGTCATTCATGGCAGGTGAAAGGCCTGAAGGAAAAGGGCAGGATGAATAAAGAGCCCTGCCTAGCTCACCTGCTTGCAGAGGTTGCAACATAGTATACTTTCCATGGGCTCATTTAAGCACATTTGCAGATATTTTTTGAAACAATACAATCTTGACACTATTTTGAAATGAGATGAGGGGTGTGATCACAAAATCTTTTTCCACTGATTATATTTTGGCAGAAAAAATTTAAAAATTGTTGAACTTAAGGATAAATTATGCATTTATATTTTATAAAAAGACAACTGCTATAAATATGCAAATGTTTTCTGAGAAGACATGTGGCCACCAGCTGAGTATGCACCTATCAGATACATTCATAAAAAACACATACGTGCGTGCGCGCACATACACACACATACACACATGCTCATATACTCCAAGGTGATATTATGTTGCTCTCAACAAAATAGAAATCAGCAGCATCCTAAGCATTCACAGTTTTCACCTTAAAATGTGGAAGAATTATGTAATCTGAATAAAAGCATTCCAGATAAGAGTTTTAATGAGTTTGACCTATTTCTTAAAAAGATGAAAATTGATTCATCAATTGAAACCAGAAACAATGGGGAGATGTTAGCAAAAGTCTTTGCATCACTGCTGGATAAAACTGAAAAATTAACCTCTTGATTTAGTTGATATCACCTCTCATGCTTTTCTTTCATTGAGTCTATACATCTTGGTGAATTACCTATTTCAGAGAGAACAGCCTTTAAACTTTAATATTAAACTGAATTTTAATTAAATTTAAATAAACAGACATTCAATTAGCTATACCTCAAATTATGGAACTAATACTTTCAAAAATGGTTTAAATATAATTCAACCACACTGTCTCCAATAAAATGATACTCATAGAATATAACAATATTAATAATTGTAATACTTTGTAAAATTGAAATGCTTTCTTCTGTTCTATTAACAAATAGACTACTTATGTTTAAATGGTTTATTTCATGTTTATTTTCTTCCTCCTAAATTTGTTTCTTAACATTTAAAAACCAGAGGAGGATTCAGGTTTGGTAAGCCCTAAAGCTTATATAATGTTGGGGTCCTTCCTTTAAACAGAAAAATTTATAAATATAAAATTGGATACAAGGCTATATTTTTGTATCACATAGAATATATATATATATATATATATATATATATATATATACACACACACACACACAAAATACATATTACAATTATATATAATTTCTAAATAAGTGCACATTCATAAGAACATCGTAGAGATCACCACATCAGATGACACATTCCATTCCAGCTACACATACATGCTTCCTGTTTCCTCCATTAGACTGCAAGCTACCTGCTGACAGCAATTTTTCTCAGTGTTCTCCAGCACTAGCATAGAGAAGGCATTCAATACATCTCCATTGGGAAATTAATTTTTTTTTAACTACACAAGAGTTTGGTGCCTACAGTCCTCCCTCCCAGCATCTCTTCTCCCTTCATTTGAATCAACCTCAGATTTTCATAGGGAGAATGGCCCCTCCGCATACCCAGTCTACCTTGGTCAGGCAAAGCTCCATTCACTCACAACAGGCCTGGCTAATCAAAGCCCCACATCCTGCAGGCCATGATGATTGGTTCTGAGATGTGCTCGTACCCAAGCCAAGCCAATCAAAACAGAGATCCCAGGAGAGAGGCTTACCCATTCTCTCCCAGTGGGCTTGAAACTGGAAGGAGAGCTGGAGGCTTAGAGTCCAAGAATGCAGCCAGAACACAAAGTTGCGCAGAGCCAAACCAAGAGGCAAAAAGAACTCAGGTCCTGAGAACATCACGTTTCAGCCCCAGAGTACCTGAAGCCAGACTAATTACAACCTTTTCATTACATTTTGCTATGTATTCCCTTTTTAGCCTGAGCCAAATGGGAGTGGTTTTTATCTAGAAGAAACCGACATTCCTCACAGATACATGCTTCCACCTTTTACCTCATTCCATGTGAAATCTGTTGGCCCAGTAAAGCTCTTCCCCAAACCAACCTGCCTTCACCCTCACTGTTCGCCAGGAACACTGCTGAGCAGAGAGCACTTTCCTTTCTCTTCATAAATGTGTCCCATCCTGCCATGAACACATTGCCTCCCCAATGCCTTCTATCAATCAAAGGATAAGCTGTACGAGCACTGGAACACTGTGTAGGAATTGAGATGGCTATGGGGCAAACAGAGTTCAAGTACAGGCTCCTGATGGTGGAGAGAAACAGTGTGCATTCAGCCCCCCAAATACCCTGCTGACCTGGGTGGGAAGACAGCCAGAGGCCAGCCCAGTGACACACAAGACTCTCCAATGCCACTGAGAGACTGCAGCCATGCTTCTGATTGCAGTGTCACGCTTGCGATGCTGGGAAGAGTCCCGGTTTGGGGTTCCCAAAAGCATAGTCTGAGACCAAGACTTGGGTGCAAGCAGTTGATTGTGAAAGGGATGCCTGGAGGAAGGCATGAGGAAGCGTGGAGGGTAGCACAGGGCGAGGGAAGAGGGTCCGTGAGGGTGCAGCATGGAGGCCGCTGCGGCAACCAGGGCCCAACTCCCTAGAGCAGAGGTCCCCAAACTACGGCCCGCGGGCCGCATGCGGCCCCCTGGGTCCATTTATCTGGCCCCTGCTGCACTTCCAGAAGGGGCACCTCTTTCATTGATGGTCAGTGAGAGGAGCACTGTATGTGTGCCACAAAGCGCGGTGTCGCTCACGTACAGTACTACTTCCGGTGACGCCAGATGGATGCATCAAAGCTCTGGAAGCATGTCATATGGCTTGTTACGGCTGGCAGTGACAAATATGGAACCGGACATTGACCATCTCGAATTAGCCAAAAGCAAGCCCATAGTTCCCATTGAAATGCGGGTCAGTTTATTGATTTAAATTTACTTGTTCTTTATTTTAAATATTGTATTTGTTCCCGTTTTGTTTTTTTACTTTAAAATAAGATATGTGCAGTGTGCATAGGGATTTGTTCCTAGTTTCTTTTATAGTTCGGCCCTCCAACGGTCTGAGGGACAGTGAACTGGCCCCCTGTGTAAAAAGTTTGGGGACCCCTGCCCTAGAGGCACGGCACAGATGCACCCACGACGCCTTCCAACATTGCCACCTGAAGGGTAAGGTGTTGGCTCCCTCCCCTCACCAGCTGAGGGTCGCCCAGGACCATGAGCTTCCCCAAATTCCAGGCTGCACGTTTGAGTGAGCCAGGCCTGCTCCCATCTACTGGGGAAGACTCAGAGCCAGGGAGTAGAAAGACAGGTGACCCGTCCTGGAGGCAGCACCATCGCTGCACTCATGCTGAGCTGCCCACTGCAGCTGCAGCTGGGACCCAGAGAGGGCTGAGGGGCTGTCACCCACTGAAGGTGACCTGGGCTTCATCTTGGAAACAATGTCTCCTGACGTCAAGTAGGAAGATGCAATTGGTCCAGACCCATGGACAGGTAGATTCTCTAATGATGTGTTCCTTTTCTCCTCTCTTCTCTCACCACTGAACTTGATGCCGGAACGAAAACATCCCCAGGTCGCTTCCCAGTGAGAAGAACGGGACTGAGCGAGAAGAGCGGTGAGGTTTCACTTACGCACAAAGCCACTCAGTTTCCACCTCCTCCTACGCCTTGGCCCACTGCTTGCATCTTTCCAAGTCGGAAACTGAAGCCAGCCATAGGAGAGTAACCAGGTTGAGTGGAAAGATAGGATCCATGCTCTCTTGGGTTTCAGCCCCGAGTCACAGATCCAGCAACAGGAAAGGGAAGACGGGAGGGGGCGCAGGCAGGGTGAGCGGGAGTAGGCTGACACGCAAAGGACCTTTCAGGCCACAGCCTAATCCCCACTGAAGCCCTCCAAGTATGTTTCTATAGACTTGGGAATTGCCTAAGGAATGAGGCTTTGTTTATTTTCTAGAGTCCTGACAAGAGCAGACTCCCAATAACTTCCCACTTGAAGGACTTGCTGGAAACCATAATCAATACTCAGTGTTTAGGACCTGCTGTGTGCCTCTCGCAGAGGGCTCCTTGTCACACTCTGTGCAGTTTGCTCCTTCCCCTCGGGCCTCACTCTCTCTCTCAAAGCCACAGGAGGCCATTCCGTTCCAAACAGAGAGCGACCCCGTCCATCACAGTCACCCCAGCCAAGGTCAGCGAGTCCTTTGACAGGGAAGCAGAAAGGAAAAAGAAAAGTGAAAGGATTTTTCCATTGTTTCTAAAAATGAAGGAAGTAAGAAACAAGAAAGAGGAATTCAACAAAAAGAAACACCCCTCCACACACACACACACACACACACACACATACACACACACAAAGGCAGAGGGGGGCGTGGAGTAAGGAATTCTGGGACGAAAAAGCGTGCCCATCTCTTCTGGAATCACACACATTGTTCCATGGCAGAAAGATGAGTGGGCAAGAGGGTAGATGAGTCGCAGACACAGTGCATGGGCTAGTCCATGTCCCTCGTGAGGTATCGGGACATTGTTGTTCTTTTCTCAAGATCCTTTCCACTTTTTCCCACTGTGTGACAGCAGGAAGTTGTACAAAAAGAGTGGGCAGCTTAACCCCACTTCACTGCAGTGTTGGGGCACCCTAATTTTAACATGGAAGGAGGAGGGGTACAGAAGTGGCAGGTGGCCCCCCACAGATCAGTGAGATGTGAGCAGAAGTTTGCTCGCACCTTCTGGGAAGGAAAACCTCAAATCCTCCAGTGAATGCTGCTGATGTTTTCTCTCCTTCTGTGTGAAGAGGTGATGCCTGGAACCTCTGTAGCCTTTTTGCCACCATAGGGGAAAGCACCCTTGGAATGAAGCTCACAGAGGAAGGGAGGAAAAGAAGAGAAAGAAACTGGATCCCCAACGACATCGCTGGCCCGCTGATCGCACCAGCCTACCTGCAGAAATACCTTCTAATAAATCCCTTAATGCTTTAGACATTGTGACTTCTTTTTTATTTTTGATGGCATGAAGTGTCATGACTGATATATCATCAAGATTAAACCTTTTGTTAAGAAGATATAAGGGCTCTGGCCAGTTGGATCAGTGGTAGAATGTCAATCCAGCATTTGGGTGTGGAAGTCCCAGGTTCGATTCCCAGTCAGGGCAGATTGGAGAAGTGACTATCTGCTTCTCCCCTCTCGTTCTCCCCCCTTTGATCTCTCTTCCCCTCATACAGCCATGGCTTGACTGATTCGAGCACCTCAGCCCCAGGTGCTGAGGATGGCTCCACGGAGCCTTGACCTCAGGCACTAAAAATAGCTCGGTTGCAAGCAACGGCCCTAGACAGGAGTTGCCAGTGGATCCTGGTCAGGGCACATGTGGCAGTCTATCTAGCTCCCCTCCTCTCACTTAAAAAAAAAAAAAGATGTAAGTATTGTAATGAGAAATATCAGACTTCTGTTCAAATTACTGTTCAACAACTTTCTAACCTATTTGACCTACAACTGCATAAACATCTTAAAGCTGGCCCTTTACGGGTGTAAACAGTTTCACATATTAACCTACCTGGACACAAAGCTTTTTTTGTTTGTTTGTTTGTTTGTTTTTTAGAGAGGCAGAGAGACACAGAGAGAGGTGAGAAGCATCAAGTCGTAGTTGCATCACTTTAGTTGTTCATCTCATATATAACCTTGATGGAGAAATGTGAGGTGGGGTGGCTTAAGCTGAGCCAGTGACCCCCTTGCTCAACCAGCGACCTTTGGGCTCAAGCCAACAACCCCAGCATCATGATGATGATCCCGCGTTTAAGTCAATGACCCCACAATCAAAGCAGATGAGCCTGCACTCAAGCCTGTGACCTCAGGGTTTTGAACCTGGAATCTCAGCATCCCATGCCAATGCTCTATCCACTGCACCACCACTGGTCAGGCTGGATGCAAAGCTTTTTACTACAGGTAGTGAAAGTTCATCACAATGTCCCTGTCTCCCTTCTCAGGGATCCACTACCCATCAGGGCAAATCACCATCACTCTGTAGCATGAGTGATGGCACCTGGCACATTCTCACTCTTCCCCGTGCCCCCCATTCGTGGCAGCCTAGCAGCTAGCTCTAGTGTCCCTCAGCTCACAACAGCAGTGGACAAGGAGGATGGGAAAAGATGAGGAGTCGCTGGAATCAACTCCCATATCTCCGAGAAGTTCAGTGATGCCTCAGAGGGCTCTGTGAACACTGTCATCTAATTGACAGGGAGTCTAAAGCAAGCGAGGAACCTTGGGAGGAGCTGGAGGCATCCAAAGGGCTGGAGAGAGCCTCTCCTGGCACCTCCTGCTTCCGGGGCCACCCTGGTTCGGTTTCCAATTAGAAACACTGCGTCTGTGGCTTGAACTGATCCCAGCCTCTCTGACGACTGACGTGAGCTGTGACTACTGCCAGATGATAAACAGGAAGTCACTGAGTAAGGGGGGCACATCATCGGTCCATGCGTGTCAGAGGCTGTCGCCTAACTCGGGAGGGCAGAGCTCCAGGGACCACGTGTCCTTCACGACAAACGAGCCCAGGTGACGACGCCCCAGGCCTTCTCCAAAGAGCTGCAGAGGACAGTACTTTCGGAGCTTCAACCTTTTATGGGAAGCAATAAGTCAGAACACTTTCATCTACAGAGGTTAATATAACAGTTCTCTCCACAAATGCATGCAGGGGATGCTCAGGTTGTCAAGTTAGAAATTTTATCTCTGGTTATTTTTGTCTTCGGTTCAGGTCTAAACTTCACAATGATGGCTGCTTTTGCTACTATTAAGATCCCTGCATATAATACAGACGCAGCTTCAGCGATGTAATAACCCTGAGCAGTGTGTGTTGGGCCCTGTACTGTGGGAGCTGTGTACTGTAGTCAAATATTTTCCAGCCTGCACATGCCCCACTCACGGCAGGCCTCATTTGGGACACTTGTCCTGTGTCTCACCACCTCGCTGAGTCTGACAACAGCCTTGTGACATGGGCGTTGTCCTCACTTCTCAAACGAGAAGCCAAGAGCTCAGGATGTGGGCCAGCCATTTGTCCCTAGTTGTGTGTCTAGTCCCTGCCTTGCACTAGGCGACAGCCCCAGGACTGTCCTGGCAAAATGAAGGTGGTTTAGCCGCAGAGCCTGGCCCGGCACCCCACCTTCCGGTGCCCACTCCAGAAATCTTCCCCTTACCGTTATCTGCCTCGACCTCACCTGAATTCTCATCTCAGCAGCATGAATGCTGCTTTGCCTAATCTTCCCTCCATGTTTCCACCTGAGGCAATTTTTTTTTTTTGCCTGTTTTATTTTTTTTAATTATGATGGACGAATCATGAAGAGATTTTTTACCATGGCAAAAAAAAAAAAAAAATGTTGCAAGCATAGCAAAGCGTTAATGGTGGAATCTCGGCGGTGGGTTTCGGAGTATTCATTGTACCGTCCTTTCCAAGCTTCTGTCTGGTTGGACATTTTTATATAAATGGCGTGGATAATGTTGCAGAAGGTCCCAGCATGAATATTAAAAGCATCCCCCTTATAGCATCCGAGATTGATATAAAGAACTGCAACACGGCCACAGCCCATATGTACAAGGAATCACTCCAGATGGGGCAGTTTCTGTGGTCACAACAACTCTGCCGGTTCCAGAACACAACGGGCACTGCCACTCAGCACTGCTCTGCTGCCAAGACCGTAGTCACTGTGCCTGAAAGGCCCGGGCCAGCAGCGGTGCGGCCAGTGGCGTGGCACCCACTCGGCAGCCGAGTGCATTGCGAACACCAGCCCCAGAGAGGAGAATCTCTTGGCAGTGTCTAGCGGGTGGATGCAGCCCCTTCCAGAACCAACTCTCGTGAATGCAGGAGCCTCTGCTCCTGAGACACGGCATGCTGGAGGTGGACACCCCAGCACCTCGCTGTCTCTCAGCTGCACACTCATTTCCCCCTCCAGAACCACAGTCTGACTTATCTTCTCATCGGAGGGTTGGGAGGGCTTCCCCAGCAGTGAAGCCGTATCAGCAAAATATCCTCTGGGAGACACGTGAAATGACTGGGCTCAGAGGCAAAGTGTCTCCGAGCAGCTCCATCTTCTGTCCCTCCTACAGGTATTTTGCCGACAACATACCTGGTTCAACTGTGAGGCAGGCCCTCTCCTCACGCTCACGCTAACGTGGAAATATCCCAGTGCAGAGGCACACGTCTTCCAGGAGTTACTGCCAGGATGGGACAGGACCACAGTGTGATTCACTTGGTGTCCCACAGCCACTCTGATTTCTGCAGACGGGGCCTCCGTCAGGCATCCCACCTGCTGTGCTTTCTCGTGTGGCGTGCTCTCCTCCAGAGAGCTCAGGGTCAGTGGACAAGCGACAGGAAAGTGCTCACTCCTACATCTCCTTATCATCACTGTTTCTATCACTCTTTCTCTGTGAATGTAATTATTAGTTCAAAAGAACCCCAGAAACAACTTTACTTTTGCCTTATGCCTTGAAGAAATGTTAAAGGTGGTTTTTACAGAAAGACCTCACTTCCCGGTGCCCCTGCCCAAACCCTGAAATGGGTGAGGAGAGCCCCCCAGCACAGGAAGCAGCCCGTCTCGGCTGTGGGATGGCAGCTGAGGGGGAGGGTGGGGGACGTGGCACCAGCCTCCAGGGCCCTGCAGCTGAGCATCCGCAAGGGGTGAACACTCGCACGCACTGTTTAAATGAGAACAGGTAAAGAGAGAGATAAAATACTTGAGGAACAACGTCCTGAACAGGGAATGATCCAAGTCCAGGTGATGAAGAACACAGAGGGTGACAAGGGCTCATGGCCTCAGGGCTCAGAGACTCTTCCAGAAAAGGGGAAAGACCCACTTCACAGTGGAAATGCAAGCCATACCAGGTGTGTGTGTGTGTGTGTGTGTGTGTGTGTGTGTGTGTGTGTGTGTGTGTGTGTGTGTGTTTAATGGACATGGGTACTCCCCAGTTCTTGCAGGAGGCAGGTCTGTCCACAAAGCTCCAGAACTTGGACTTCACAACTACCCCACACAGCATCCACAAAAGGCAGGAAAGAGAACGGGTATTCACTGACTAATTCATGGGACTGAAGTAAAAAGACACCAAGATATCTTCAGCCCTATGGGGGGTGAGATTGGGGGCCAAGGTTTCTGTTTTGACACAGAGGCTTTGGGGAAATAAAATCAGTCTGGTGGCCTCCTGCTGGGCTGTAAGGACATGAGGAATCCAGGCAAGGGTGCAGCCAGGCTGCTGTTCAGCCCTTTTGCCAACCAGGAATTCACAGCCTGCTCCTCCGGGCAGCAGCATTCCCGAGTCAACCATCCAAGCGGAGGATCGATTGAGAAAATCATTGTTCAGACTCAGACTGTAAATCTTTAAAAGCAGCCCTGTCCATGATTAAAGATGGATATGGGTGGCTCAACCCTGTCCATGATCAAGCACGGACAGGGGTGGCTCAGCCTGTCTATGATCATGCACGGACAGGGGTGGCTCAGCCCTGTCCACGATCATGCACGGACAGGGGTGGCTCAGCCATGTCTATGATCATGCACGGACAGGGGTGGCTCAGCCCTGTCCACGATCATGCACGGACAGGGGTGGCTCAGCCCTGTCCACGATCATGCACGGACAGGGGTGGCTCAGCCCTGTCTATGATCATGCACGGACAGGGGTGGCTCAGCAGTGTCTATGATCATGCACGGACAGGGGTGGCTCAGCCCTGTCTATGATCATGCACGGACAGGGGTGGCTCAGCCGTGTCTATGATCATGCACGGACAGGGGTGGCTCAGCCGTGTCTATGATCATGCATGGACAGGGGTGGCTCAGCAGTGTCTATGATCATGCACGGACAGGGGTGGCTCAGCTCTGTCTATGATCATGCACGGACAGGGGTGGCTCAGCCCTGTCTATGATCATGCACGGACAGGGGTGGCTCAGCTCTGTCTATGATCATGCACGGACAGGGGTGGCTCAGCCGTGTCTATGATCATGCACGGACAGGGGTGGCTCAGCCCTGTCCACGATCATGCATGGACAGGGGTGGCTCACGGGGCAGGAGAAAGGAGCGGATCCGACTATTGGGCTCACCTTATGTGACTGTGTCTCCTTCCAGGAGTTCTCTTTAGCAACCTATTGTTGCAAATGGCTTTAAAAAAAGACCCAAATGAACTTTCAAGTTGGGTTTAAGCCATGGAACCATGAGTCATCAGAAGTCCAAACCTAGGGCTCATTCCGTGGAAGAGTGTAATTTTGGAAGCAGGAAGGCCCTTCAAGAGCGCACACACAGTTCAGCATGGTCCAGAAGAAACACCCTGCGAGCCACACACACAGTCGCCTATTTTCTCACAGACATACTCAAAAAGTAAATGCAACAGGTGAAATTAATTTTAGTAATGTATTTTACCTAATCCTATATAGCCAAAATATTATCATTTCACCATATAATGAATATAAAAACTATTTTATCACCTTTATTAAAATATAACTTACATACCATGAAACACACCCAGTATAAAGTATACCATTAAATGTTTTTTAGTGTTTACAGAATTGTGCAATCATCATCACAATCTAATTTTAGAATATTTTCATCAACCCAAAAGATACCTTCACCTGTCAGCAGTCACTCCCCATTACGCTCTTGCTCAGCGACATTTTCTGTCATCACAGCTCTGCCTGTTCTGGGCATTACAGATAATGGACTCAGACACCATGTGGTTTTTGGTGCCTGGCTTCTCTTAGCACGGATGTTTTCAAGCTTATCCAAGTTGTAGCATGCATTACTACTTCATTCCTTTTAATTGCTGAATAATATACCATCGTATGCCTAAAATTGTTAATCAACTATTTCACATTCTTTTTTTGCACTAAACCTTCAAAGCAATTATATTTTACACATCTCATTTGAATTAGCCACATTTCTCTCCTCAGTGGTCACACGTGGCTCATGGTCAGTATTGGTGCAGATCAAGTCATATCCCTCTAAGAAACTAAACAAAGCCCTGAGAGGACAATTATTTGCCCAAGGCCACATGCCAGTGAGGACAACACCTGAGCTTAAACCCAAGTGTTTCTTGGCCCATCTGACAGCACCACGCTTTCTCCGCGCCCATGCTTTGGGCCACATAGGATGACAAACTAGCGAGCTCATCAGACAACCATGGAAATTCTTTCCTCTCCCTCAACAACACTCCATGTCTGGTTGGCCTTCATTCTGTTTTTTAACCAGGGCATGGGCTCTGTGGGACAAGGGGTGGGATATCCAACCACAATCAGCCTGAAGAAAGCACCTCTCTACCATCCGGACAAGCTGACTCCCAACAGCAGCAGCTGTTGAAAAGCAAGAAAAGTTTAATAAGCCACTCAACTTCCCTGAGGCTCCTTGAGAGAGGGATGATACGTACATCCCCTACCTTATGAGGTGCTCAGGAGAGGAGACGCAGACACACCTGGGAAGCCTAGGTCTGTGGAGTTAATGAGTCCCTGAACATCCAGCCCTTGCAAACACTGTTGCCATGTGGATTCCCCGCTCAGTGAATCCAAGGCCTTTAACTGTGTGTGGGAAAGGGCAGATGTGTCCTTTCTTCTGTTTATAGCATAGAAACAATAATAATAACAAACACTTCTGTAGTAGTTATCATGCACCAGATAGTGTTCTAAGAGGTTTACATACAGTAGCTTTAATTCTCACGACTCTGTGCGGCAGGTATCATCATCATTTTTATTATTATCTGCACTTAAAGCTGAAGAAAGTTTGGTCACAGAGCTAGTAAGAAGCACAATCCTTTGAACCCTGAGTCTGGGCTCCTGATTACCCCTGAGCAGCCTGGGACACCCAGGGAGGCCAAGGCCCACCCCATGGAGTCTCCTCCCCAGGGAGTCCCCTCCCCCCACGGAGTGCCGTCAGCCCCCCTAGCCCACGCGCATGATCTCTCACATCGTGCCTTCCCGCCACAGAGAACATCTGTGGCCACCCCTGCATAGATTCCCCATGCTTGAGGCATGAGTCAGAAAGACAAGAACATTTCTTCCTTCTTCTTACGAGTTATTATTACTTGTCATCACGCGTGTTGCACGAGCCTCAAGAGTCTGGATTTATGAAATTGGAAGGAGAGGCGCTGAGTGCGCAGCTGAGGAATGACAGCTCCACAATGCTGGATTCACCGCTTTGCCCCCACAACCATTCTCCCACCCCGCCTCACTGCCTGCAGTGCTCTCTCAGAAACCCTGGTCCAAGGCAGCAAGCAGCCCAGGGAGTATGGGCACAACGGTGTCTCTGCAAGTCAGCTCTCCCCACCAGGCTTTCCTCCCCGGAAGCAAAGCAGGGCTCCTCAGCCTGTCTGGGGGTCTCTGAGCCATCTGTGGTGGCCGCACACAGGCAGACTGGCTCCGATGTCCATCAGGAGTGGACGGATGTAAGGCTGCCGGGCAATGTCACTCTGGGGGGTGGGCATGCCAGCATGGCAAAGGCCAGGGTCACAATCTGGCTGGAGACTGGTGCAGACTTCTTTAGTTTGGTTCAGACAGTGTCATAAACGTCTCCCCAACTTCATATAAAAAGCCAGATTTCCTGCTTCTCTTGAAAAACCAGAAGACCTGAGTTCCTGTCCTGTGGACACTCAGGAGAGGACTTACTCCCTTCTGGACTAGTGAAGTCCCCCTGCCCTCACCTCCAGCCCCACCACTTCCTACCATCTGCCCCCAGGCCTTGGGCACACCACGGAGCATGTGCACTGGCCCTGGCCCTGGCCCTGGGAGGATGGTGAGACCCTGGCTTATCGAGCAGCATGTTGTTTCCTGTGAAGCCACACTCACCCCACGCTTGGGGCTGGGTCAGCCTGCATCCTCCTGCGCTGTGACTCTCTGTGCTCATCCTTCCCTCTCTGCGCTCAAGTCCCTTTTCTTCTTCAGCCTCCTACTTCCCGGCTGCTCTGACTTCATTAACTCCAGCATGTCCGATCGGTGTTGCTCTCACACGTGAATGCCTCGTTTCTCCATCCAGTCCTGAAGCTCTTGAGGAAAGAAACAGTTCGCACACTTCTCTTGGCTCCTCCTCTGGCCCTCCTGGGCTGGGTACGCAGCAGGAACACGACAAGGGCTACGTGGCGTGGGGCGATGGAGCCTGGAGGGAACGTCGGGAGAGGGAAAGGCAGAGGCGTGATTTCTCCAGGCCCCTTGCCCGTCACACCTGGGCTGAGACCCTGGAAGGCCACGGAGGACACCGATGACTCAGTGAACAACCGGGAAACACGCAGCAGCATGAATGCCAGACAATGGATGGCTCAAGGGCCTGGGAGGTCCAGAGGATTCGACCTGACTGCCTGGAACAGCGCAGGCGCCAGGAGCAGCCGCGGGGCTATGCCGGGGTGACGCGTGGCCAGGGAGCCACAGAAGATGCCATGCACCTCTGACCAGACCCTGGAATCTGAGCCATTTTCATGCTTCTCCTGTAGTGAAAACACCTTAAAAGTGACGGACTCCTACAACCCATAGCGGTGGGTCAGTGACACTCAGTATGTTGGGTCACTGATTGAAATGTCCAGGACATGACCTGGGCCCTGGGACATCCGGAAAGACCTCCAGTGGATGTGGAACTTCAGGTCTATTCCCCTCCCTCACCTACTCCTATGGGAAAGGGCAGATAAGTCCATGGACCGCTGGGAAAAACACCGGGATGTCTTCTATAAATAATACCATTCTGTCTGCTGCCCGGGGGCATATTAGGACCAGCACTATTGCTTAATCCCGTGGGAGACCAAGCATCAAGAAATTGCTCCAGATGTTTCCACATGACCTTGCTTAACTCCAAGAGGCAAAGTACCTATTGCATAATTCTATAAATTTAAATGCACACGGCTCCTACCATGAGATTGCGAAATCAAATACCACCTCTTCTGTATATCTCTTAAGAATTTAACACAGAACTATCAACACATTAATTCTAAATATATGTTGACCACTTTCCCATATTGGAGACTCTACTAGAGGATTCGAAGAAGTTTATCATGGGAAATTGTCCAAAAAAAAGTGAAGTTGTTTTCTGCCAAGTTCACACAATCCAGGGAGAAAAAAAAAACAACCACATACAAAAAAACATACTAAGACAACTCAAGCGAAACCATAAGGAGGTTCTCGAAAAATATGTCCCTCATTCTAACTTTAGGCTTTTTTTTTTATTAAGTTAAAGAGAAGAGGTAGGAAAGGAAAAGAACAGTGTTGGGTATCTGCCTATTGGAAAACAAGAAACTGAACCACTCTGTCAGCTAGCTGATTTCAACAGATGACAGCAATGATGAAAACCAGCCGTCGGGGTTCATTAGCGCCTATTACCGCAAATATATGGTTCCCCTGTCACCACCACTGCTTTCTCTTCTTGCTCCAAGCTTTGGTGGCAAAGATCTTGCTACCCACAACTTCAGGGACCTCTCAAAACGAAAGATTTCTTCATTGCAAAAGTCATTCACCTTCACCCTGTCCCTTCTACTGTTAAAAAACTATCTGGCTCCATTTCAAAGCTAGTGATTTTAGCCCCAACACATCACAGCGTTCAGTCCACGGTTGTCTGGGGTAACATTCGCTCTGACTGACATGGCCCGCTGTGTTGAGAGAAGCAACGCTTGCCCGAGATGGTTATACAAGATAACAAGGAACTTATTAGAAGCTATGCACAGCCTTCTGCATTGTTTTTGATGTAATCAACCATCACCATAAATTTCAAACCCGTGCTATTGGGCTGCAGCCACTAATAATGCAGCCAGGCCATGGAGAAAGGCCATTTGTCTTCTGTACATCCCATGGCCCTAGTCACTGAAAAGAGAAAGAATCAGGGTGACTTTCTAAAGTGAGGTAAGTGGGATCAGCTTAACTCTCTGCCCACCGCCTGAAAAAAAATCACCTGACAGAAGCCAGCAGAGTGGACAGGGGAGCATCCCCACTGTGCCCCAGGACCCCATGTGGGTGCCCCTGGGGCCGTGTCCTTGCTCACAGCTTCCCCACCCCAGTGCCTGATCTCCCAGCTTCACCTCTGGAGGGCTTCATCCGGCCCCAGGGGAGGCTGATCAACGCAGGAAGAGTTAATGCTGGAGGAGGTGGAGAATGTGAACACAGCTCTTCACCAGCAGGGGACTGGGTGTCCTGGATAAACCCCTGAGCTCCCTTGTCTCTGGGGCGTGCTCCACAGGTTCTCTCAGAGATCTAGGCTTGATCCCAGAAGCCCACGGCAGTTTTCTGCTTAAGAAGTCATCTTTGAATCAGTCTTCCCTACACACACACTTTGTCTTAATTTTCTCATTCCCTCTCTTGGAGTAAGTCCTGGATCACTGCCTATAACCAAGTCCTTGTCTAAGGGTCTGCTTTTAGGAAAATCCAAACCAAGACAGAGGCTAAACAGACAGGATTTAAATTCATAATTGTTTTTCTTCCTGTCTGTGTGGTATTCCACAGGGAACACATTAGCTTTCTCTTAGTGTCCCAAATATAGAAATAGTGGGCATGGGTTATAGCTAGAAGGAGGGAGGGACACTTCTGACTCAATAGTAGTGAGTGGCCAAACTGGCCTGAAAGCTGCCCCTAGCAGCTGGACCAGTGCCCCTCTAGCCCAGACATTCCTAAGAGCTCTTTGTTCCCATACCTTTCATTTAGGACACAAAATGCACCATTCAGCTTCTTCATGGGAAGCAACATGGCATAAGGCAGGAGAATAAACAGGTTATCGATTAGTGATGGCTGTAATGGGACTAGGATTAGAGTGGTGGCCAATATGTCAGGCATTTACAATCATTTCTATATAGAAAAGGATAAGGACTTTAGAAATGAACAAACTCAAAACTAAAATTTCAACTCTAATACTTAAGATCTTGGGCATCTTAATTTACCTGTCTAGGCCTCAGGTTCCCCGACTATATAAATGCAGATTCTGGTTCCTAGCCTATAAGGCTATTATGAGGTTGTGTATGATGATCTGTGACAGCTCCTGGCACACTCCTAGCTCAATAAGCATTTGGTTCCCTTCACCACTGGGAGCCAGAGAGATGTTTTATCAAAAGTGTTTTTGGATTTCTTAAGCAAAAAAAAATTATTTGCCAGAACTACTTTATGTATTTAATGGCAAAAATCTCAAATGGATTTAAAAAATTATTAAAGCGCTAAGATCATGAACCCCTCCCGTCACACTTCTCTTTTGGTTGAAGTGGTTTTTCAGGGGAATTTAACCCTCCAGGCAAAGACATTTGATCCTAAATAAACCATAACACACCCTTTAGAGTATGGTGACCATAACTCTCAGGTCAATTAAAAACACTGAAGAAAGGCAATGCCAAGAAATGTGACTGACGTTGATGACACATGCTTTAAATAATTAACCAGCAACTATGCAAGTTTAGACAGTGTCCATTAGCTGATTGTTTTGTTTAGAAAAGGGACTGTCCCATCTGGCATGCCCAGACGCAGACCATATCCCAATCTCGGGAACCTGATGCTTCTGAAAGCATGTGTATCCCAGCAATCGAGATAGTGGAAACTTGTGCAAGTGAGAAGTCACTTTAAAACCTTGTGCAAATGGTGTAAGTGGTGGTTTAGAAAATATGCTGGAAAGTTAGCTGCCAAAAAACAAAAATGAGAGCAATTTAAGGCACTTTTAGTTGCCAGCAAACATGCCAGAGCCTAGCCCGCACCCAGCACAGACGGATACGAAGCACATAGCTGTCGAATGACTTAATGAACACTGGCCCCTGTGCATTCTCCCGGCCCGCTTGGCACACCCACTAGGTAAGGTCTGAGAACCAGAAACTGGAAGGGTGGCCTTTCAGATCCAACAAGGGACAGAGGCAAAGATCCAGGGGTTGTTGTGTCCATCCCTGAGGAATAACCTTCTGAGCTTGCCGAGAACAGGCAGTCCCCACTTTGCACAGTCTGGGAGGCACTGATTTCAGGTGTCGCAGTTTAGTTCAGGAAAACTAGGGCTCCAAGCACACGGTTCAAGTTCCTGTTACCAGGATACATTAACTGTGACTAATTGCTAAAAGTACAAACTTCACTGGTAGTCCCTCAGTCCACCATCGCTCTGTAAATAGCATGCACACCACGATCAGTGACCAACATGGATCGACGTTTTCAAAGTGTGTCATGATTGGTCACTGCACCAGTGACTCGGTGAGCCAACAGACTGTAATCATGAGGCTGTGCTGCCCCTTGCCTCCCAGTGATAAACCCATGGGACATTCTACAAGATGAGAAATCCAAAGAAGGAACCGACTAACGGGATGACAGCGCAGCAAAGAGATGGGAGGCGGTGATGCCGGGAGGGAAACATAAACAGAGCACAGACGGAGTCTGAGGAGATGCGGCCTGATGTCCCACGGTCCTCAGACTCCAGACATGCAGTCAGAGGGGCTCGGTGAGGACAAACTTACTGGCACAGAGAAAGAAAGTGGTGGTGACGAGAAAGGAAGATGTCTCAGAGGAGGTAATGCCTGCAAAAACTTCACATTAATGGAACTCATGGAGATAGTTCACAACACAGAGAGCCCAAAGGATCGAGTGCTGGGAGCTGATCCAAACCCAGAAAGCAGCAGGACAGTAGCCAGTGCCAGGAAAAGACTCTCAGTCCATACGGTAAGCAATGGTTAAAGCAGGGGTCCCCAAACTTTTTACACAGGGGGCCAGTTCACTGTCCCTCAGACTGTTGGAGGGCCGTACTATAAAAAATACTATGAACAAATCCCTATGCACACTGCACATATCTTATTTTAAAGTAAAAAAACAAAACGGGAACAAATACAATATTTAAAATAAAGAACAAGTAAATTTAAATCAACAAACTGACCAGTATTTCAATGGGAACTATGCTCCTCTCACTGACCACCAATGAAAGAGGTGCCCCTTCCAGAAGTGCAGTGGGGGCCGGATAAATGGCCTCAGGGGGCTGCATGTGGCCCGCGGGCCGTAGTTTGGGGACCCCTGGGTTAAAGGACTCGAAGTGAGTGTTTTTTTTTAAAAAAAAAGAAATGAAACACTTTAATTATCAATATGTCTAATGTTTTTAATTAAGTGTACTAAATAAATATTAGTTTTACTATTTCTCACTTCACAATACATTGATAACCAATGATAAGATCATTTTTAATGATGTGACAGAAAATGTCAGAGTTTACAAAACCATCACAATTCTCCTCACTGAGGATTAAGACTGTTTTTCCCGTTCCAGCCTTGCACAGCCATTTCTACCATTCTGTACAACCGTGTGGAATGCAAAGGATGCCAGGCACACAGAAGTCTAAGAGCAGAACCCACAAACAAGACAACAAAAGTTGCCCAGAGGATGGTCTTGCTCTCCGGCTCCAAAAAATAAGCAAGATGCCAGCAATGTGGTCAGTCTTCTCCAAGCCCCCTTTTTCTTTCTATTTCTGGAACGATGTTGTGCTCCCAAACAAAAATGAACTGACAAACGGAAACAAATTCAATCAGTGTGGGTATGAGGCTTTCCCATTTATCAAGTCCTCATTTGGTGCACGGGCTTCTCCACTGACCATTCTCAACTATCTCAGGTCCATGAAGTACTATCACCCCTTCTTATAAAGGAGAAAACTGAACTTCAGAGAAAATGAAGCACTAACCCTAAACCACACAATTAGGAATTCAAGACCTATAACAGTGCTGAACAACAACAACAAAATGCCTATAAATGCAAGCCACACATGTAACAAATTTTCTAGTATTCACATTAAGAATATAAAAAGGAAAAGTGAAATTATTTTTAATAATTCATTTTAATTAATCCAATACAGTTGACTTTTGGACAACATGGGTTTGAACTGCACACGTCTACTTATTCGTGGATTTTTTTTTTCAATAAACATAGTCAATACTCCATATCCCCTGGTTTTGCATCTGCAGATTCCCAACAGTTGTTTCAATCATGGTTGGGAATCTGTATGTTCAGAGGGCTGACAGCATACACTATTCTACACTATTTTATATAAGGCAGTTGAGCATCCAAGCATTTTGGTATCCATGGGAGTCCTGGAGCCAATCATCCATACATACCAAGGGACAAGTGAAGTTTTGGCTAAGTCCAACTAAACACTAATTTTAAACAGCAAAGGTGCAAGCACTCCTTCTTGAGCATAGTTTAAGGGTCAAGTGTATATCAAAACTATTATGATGGCCCTGGCCAGTGGCTCAATGGATATAGTGTCAGCCCGGTGAATGGATGTCCCCGGATTGATTCCCAGTCAGGGCACACATGACAATTGACCATCTGCTTCTCTTTCCCTCCCTCTCCCCCTCCTTTTTCTCTTCCCCTTACACAGGCAGGGGCTTGACTGGTTTGAGTGTTGCCCCAGACAGGGGTTGCCAGGCAGATCCCAGTTGGGGCACATGTGGGAGTCTGTCTCACTATCTCTCCTCCTCACACTTACAAAAAAAAAAAAAAACTATTATGATTACAACACATCAACATAAAATCATTAATGAGATATTCACATTCCTTTAAGTCTTCAAAATCTGGTGAGTGTTTTACACGGATAACATGGCTCAATTCCATGTTTCAGAAGAACTCAGTTGGCTCATGCAGCCCCAGGCTGCTGTGCTGGACAGAACCCTGAGTTGTCTGTGTGGGCAGGGAGCCAGGACGGCAGAGGCAATGGCAGTCACTCTCACCTCCTCCCATGACCACAACAAAACTACAAACAAATCATAGAACAGTCAACCTGGACAACCTAAAGACTCATTGAACAGAAGTCTTATAACTGAGGAATTACAGAAGAAGCCTTATCAAGACTGGTAGGAGGAGCGGAGACACAGAACAGGCTGGACCTGCACCCATGTGCAGCGGTAAAGAATCGGAAGGCTATCTCAGCTGCAGAAGTCGCCCCTGAAGAGCAAGGGTCTCAACCCCAGACTGGGCTCCCTAGCCCAGATTACCAGTACCAGGAAGAGGAGTGCACATAACATGTGGCTGTGAAAATCAGTAGGGATTCTGTCTGTTCCGGTGAGGCAGAAGGCTGCTGGAATCCTAGACATCCTCTTAAAGAAAGAGTGCACGAAACCTCCCTCTCACACACTCACCCTGGGCTCCAGCAGAGGAAAACAGCTCAAGGATGCCAGAATCATACCAGGAGAGACTGAGTCTGTGGCTTCAGGGAGAGGACCGGAGGAACAGCAGCTGCCAATGTCCCCGTGCCGCGACCCTCTCCTGCACTGCCCACAGATGCCATCTCTTCTGAGTCCAGCAATCCCCACATAAGGCATCATCCTGGGAGCTCTGCTAGCCCTACACTGACAACTTCCAGAGGCCCTGTCCTACCCAGCTTGTGGACAACTGTAGGCCGTGACAGCAGCAACCAGCCTGGGCCCATATTGCCAGCTTTCTTAGAAAACTTCAGAAGTTCAGAGCAAGCTCAGGGCGCCAGAGACACAAAAGTTGGGGGGTAAGACACTGACCTGTTTGGCTTTAGAGGGAGGTCTGTTTTCTCCAGACACCAGACTAGCACCAAAACAGATTTTAAAACAAAGTCTGTAATAAGACACAAAGAAGGACATTACTGACTGACACAGAAATCAATCCAACAAGAGGATATTATCCTTGTAAATATTTATGCACCCAACAGAAAGGCACCCAAATATATTAATATAAAGCCAATCTTGGTGGACATAAAGGGAGAGATCAACAGTAATGCGGTCATAATAAAGGATTTTGACACCCCATTACAACAATGGTTAGATCTTCCAGACAGAAAATCAACAAGCAAACAGCAGCCTAAAATGACACATTAGACCAGATGAATTGAATTGGTAATTTTAAAGCATTTCAACCTCAAGCAGCAGGCTATACATTCCTTTCAAGTACACTTGGAACACTTTCCAGGTAGACCACAAAACAGGGCACAAAACAAACCTCAATACAGTTTAAAAGATTGAAATCATATCAAGCATTGCTCCAACCACAGTGGTATCAAACTATAAATAAATTATAAACAAACAAACAAACACATGGAGGCTAAATTACATGTTACTAAACAATGAATGGGTTAATATTTATTTTTTAAAAAATTTAAAAATAGTTTAAGACAAATGAAAATGAAACAAAACAACCCCAAATCCATGAGACACAGCAAAAGCAGTCCTCAGAGGGAAATTCACAGCATTACAGGCCTAACTCAAGAAACAAGAAAAATCTCAAATAAACAACCTAGCCTCACACTTTAAAGGAACTGCAAAAAGAATAACAAAACCCAAATGGAAAAGTGAGAGAATAAATAAAATAGAGTATATAAAAACTACAACAGATCAATGAAACTAAGAGTTGGTTCTTTAAAAAGATAAACAATAATTAAGTAAATATACAAACAAGATTGATAAACCTTTAACCTGACTCATCAAAAAAAGGACCCAAATGAATGAAATCAGAGATGAAATAGGAGATGTGACAACAGAAACCACAGAAATACAAAGATTATAAGAAAATACTACAATTATATGCCAACAAATAGAACGATCTGGAAAAAAATGGATAAATTCTCGAAACATATAATCCTTCAATACTGGATCAAAGAGAAACAGAAAATCTGAACCAACCAATCACAACTAATGAAATCAAAGCAGTAATAATAACTCCCAGAAAACAAAAGTCCTGAACTGGATGGCTTCAAGGTGAATTTTACAAAATATTCAAAGAATAAAAGCTATTCCTCTCAAACTATCTCAAAAAATTCAAGAGAAGGGTAGCCTCACAAGCTCACTTTATAAGGACAACATTACTTTGATACCAAACCAGATAGAGTCATTATGAAGGATGACAATTATAGGGCAATATCCCCGAAGAACACAGATGCTAAAATCCTCAACAAAACTTTAGCAAACTGAATTCAGCAATACACTGAAAAGATCATATACCATAATCAAGTGGGATTTATTCCTGGAATGCAAGGATGTTTTAATTTTCATAAATCAATGTGGTACACCACATAAACAAAATGAAGAATAAAAATCATATGACCATATCAATAGATGCAGAATACAGCATCAATTTATAATAAAATTCTCAGCAAAGTGGGAATAGAGAAAAACATACCTCAACATAATAAAGGCCATACAGGTGTCCTCGGGTTACAACAGTGTCAACAGACAACGTTTCAAGTTTACGACACTTACTCCCATAAAAACTTTTAAAAATTGAGATATGAGTGTTACAGCTTACACTGTTAGTGTCATACTTCCGGACTACCTGGGCGAACTAGTTTGGTTGTGCACAGCGGAAGAATACACAGCAGAGTATACAGTACAGTTTATAGATGTCCTTTTCCTTTTCCTATGGCTTAGTGGTGCTTTTAAGTTCTAGATTATGATTTTAGAACTGTGTTAGGATACGTAAGTGACAGGCTAGGGTGTGTTTCGACTTACACTGAAATTCGGGTTACGTCTGTCATAGGAACGGAACTGTGTCATAACCTGAGGACCCCCTGTATAACATTATACCAGATAAGGCAAATCTAAAAGTGTTTTCCTTAAGATTGGGAACAGAACAAGGATGTCCACTTTCACACTCTTATTTAAAATAGTACTGGAAATCCTAGTCAAAGCTATCAGACAAGAAGAAAAACAAAAGGCATCCAAGTTAGAAAGGAATAAGTAAAATCATCATTATTTGCAGATGACAGGAAACTGTATATAGAGAACCGTTAAACACACACACACACACACACACACACACACACACACACAAAGCCTTACTAAAACTGATATATGAATTCAGTAAAGTAGCAGGATACTCAAAATAAATATCCAGGAATCAGTTACACTTTTATACACCAATAATGAACTGTCAGAAAAAGAAATTTAAAAAAACAATCCTATTCACAATTTCATAAAAAAACACAACTAGGAATAAATTTATCTAAAGGTAAAATAACTATACTATGAAAATTTTAAGATATAGAAGAAAGAAACTGAAGATACAATAAATGGAAATATATACTATATTATATAAAACATAGAACATAAAAACAGACATAGACCAATGGAATAAAAGAGAGAGCCCAGAAATAAACCTACGCTTATATCGACAGTTGATGTATGACAAAGGAGGCAAGAACATACAAGGGGTAAAGACAGTCTATTCAATAAATGATGAAAAATTGGACAGATACAGGCAAAAAATGAAATGAGACCACCTTCTTACACCATATACAAGAATAAACTCAAAATGGATTAAAGACTTGCCCTGGCCTGTTGGCTAATCAGTAGAGTATCGGCCTGGCATGTGGAAGTCCCGGGTTCGATTTTCAGCCAGGGCACAGAGGAGAAGCACCCATCTGCTCCTCCACCCTTCTCCCTCTCCTTTCTCTCTATCTCTCTCTTTCCCTCCCACAGCCAAGGCTCCAATGGAGCAAAGATTGCCCGAGAGCTGAGGATGGCTCCATGGCCTCCACTTCAGATGCTAGAATGGCTCCGATTGCAGCAGAGCAATGCCCCAGATGGGCAGAGTGTCGCTCCCTAGTGGGCATGCCGGGTGGATCCCATGCGGTTAGGTGCATGCGGGAGTCTGTCTGCCCACCCCCCGCCCCATACACATACTTTTCACTTTGGAAAAATACAAAAGAAAATGGATTAAAGACTTAACTGTAAGACTCGAAAGCACAAAATTCCTAGAAGAAAACAAGCAGTAAACCCTGACATTTCTCTTACCTATATGTTTTCTGATACAGTTCCTCTGGCAAGGAAAACAAAAGAAAAAATAAACAAATGGGACTACATTAAACTAAAAAGTTTTGCATAGCAAATGAAACCACTAAAAAAGACAACCTATTGAATGAGGAAAGATATTTGCAAATGATATAGTATATCTGGTAAGTGGTTAATATCCAAAATATATTTAAAAAAAACTCATACAATTCAACACTTAAAAACAATCTAATTAAAAAATGGCAGAGGACCTGAAAAGGCACTTCTCCAGAGGACCAATAAACATATGAAAAGATGTTCATTTTCACTAATCATCAGAGGAATGGAAATGAAAACCACCACGAGATATCACCTCAATCTTGTCAAAATGACTATTATCAATAAATCAACAACAAAAAAGTGTTGGTAAGGATGTAGACAAAAGGGAACTGTCATGTATTATTGGTAGGAATACAGATTAGTGTAGCCACTATGGAAACAGTATAGAGGTTCCTCAAAAAAAATAAAAATGGAATTATTTTATGAATGAGCAAATTTACTTCTGGGTATATAGCTAAAGAAATTCAAAACATTAAGTCAAAAAACTATATGCACCCCTATGTTCATTGCAGTGTTATTTACAATAGTCAGTAATTAAAGCAACCAAGTACCCAACCACAGACGGGTGGATAGAAATGTGGTGGTACATATATGCAATGGAATATTACTCTGCCATAAAAAATGAAGCCTTACCTTTTGCAACAGCATGGATGGACCCAGAGGGCTTTATGCTAAGTGAAATAAGTCAACATAGAAAGACAAATAAGATAGGATTTCACTTACCGGTATATGTGAAAACTAAAGAACAAATTAAACAAACAAAATATAAACAGACTCAGATATAGAAAACAGACTGTTTGCCAGATAAAAGAAAGGTTGGTGGGCTATGTGAAAGAAGTGAAGGGATTAAAAGTACAACCTGTTAGTTACAAAATAGTTATGGGGGTGTAAAGTATAGGAAATATAGTCAATAATGTTGTAATACCTATGTATGGTGCCAAGTGGGTACTTGAAATATCAGGAGATCACTTTGTAAAGTATATGAATGTAACAAGGTTATAAATGTTTCTCTGTGGTCAAAGAATTTAATCTGTGTGATGCTAATTCTGTAACTTTTTTGAGACTTGTATTAAGACCTAATACAAGGTGGATTATTATAGAGGTTCAGTTTTACATATGTTGGAAATAATGTGTAAATATGGTATATATTGAGTAACGTTCTACATGCCTATCAGAACAAGCTTTTGTTCAAATCTTCTATATCCTTAATGAACTTTTATTCTTTGATCTGTGAGGTACTAAGAAAATCTCCCAAAATGATTATAAATTTGTCAATTTTTTTTAGTTTCTTCTGGAAAAGCATTGGTTTTTGTTTTATGTTATTTTCAGACTATCTTATAAAGTGCTTAGAACTGTTATATCTTCCCAGTTAACTGTATCCCTTACTATTCAAGACTGGCCTTTTATCCCAAATAATAATTTCTGCCTTTAAATCTACTTTATTGGATAATAATATCCAATCTTATTCAACCCAAAAGTGTCTTTTGGGTAGTATTTGCTTACATCTTTTCTCATCCTTTTAATTTCAGCCATCTGTGCCTTTATGGTGTAGATGTGTCCTTTGAAAATGGCATAGAGATGAATTTTTAAAAATCTAAACTGACAATCTTACCAGGAATTTGGTCCATTTATATTTATTATTATTCATATATTTGAATTTATTTCTACCTTCTCATTTTGTGTATTTTATTTACCTTTCTTTTTCTCTTCTATTTGTTCTTTACTTCTTTTTTTTGGACTGACTTTTGAATACTACATAATATTCTCATCTACTGATTTAGAAATCATATATCCTAGTCTTACTATTTCAGCAATTTCCCGTAATTTTTAACATACACATTTAACTTAGAAAATTTAGTTGTAATCAATATATTCATGCTCTTAAGCAAATACAAATATTTAAAATGTTTTTCCTATCACCTGCCCAAAATAACTATATTTATATAATAAATATTGCTTTATACTATCTAATATTGTCAAACTTCTTTTATATATATGTAGACATATATGGAATACTATTATATAAAATTCCTTAGGGTTTAATTCTACTTAGAATTTCAGAGCAAACTGTGATGCTTCTTCTAGGAATCCCAGGTGGTGACTAGTGTGGGGTTCATTATTATGTTAATTTCCTGGCCTGGGGTTCAAGGACCATGAAAGTGGTATAAAGAAGAATCCCAAACCCACCTAAGGCACACTCATGGTAAGATGTTTTAGAGGACACTCCGCCCCAGCCACAGTCACAGCCCAGGTCAAAAGAAACAAACTTGCTAGCATTTTCTTTATGGCAAATAGATTTATTGTGTGGTCTTAAGAAAGGTTCCTCTTTCACGGCAAGGTCTCAAATCACTTCCCCAAGCTACTCACACCCCCAGCCTTGTCTTCTGTCCTTGTGTGGCCCTTAAAGGCACATCCCTAGTTTCCTGAGATGGGCACATACCATCAGGGAAGGTGAAGCAGTCAGAGCCAGCATGTCCTTCGGGTGTTCAGCTTTCTCTTTATTCACAGCTCCAACGAGACCTCTTACTTCCTCATAAGCTCAGCTGAGCTGTGATACTACCCAGTGACTCCTGTTCTTCTGATCAGGGTTTTCAGGTTGTTTTCTGGACACACAGCAGTCACAGTGAGTTTCAGAAAAGGCTTATCTGGTCCTGTCACTGTCTTCCTGCTAAAAACCCTTCCAAGACTCCCCTTTGCTCTGAGGACACACACCTAAGTTATCCCCCCCCCCCTGTTTTATTGAAATATATTTGACATATTACATTGTATAAATTTCAAGTATATTATATGATGGTTTAATACACAAAATGATTACCACCAAGGCATTTGCTAACACCACCAATTCACATAATTACTTTTTTTGTATGTGTATGATAAGAACATTTAAGATCTACTTGCAAGTATATTATACAGTATCGTTAACTAAAGTCACCCTGCTGTACATTAGATGCCCAGAACTTACTCATTTTATAACTGGAAGTATATACCCTTTGACCAAGATCGCTCTATTTTCCCACCCACCAAGGCCTTACCAACCACCATCCTACCCTCTGTTTCCATGAGTTGAGCTTCCTTAGATTCCGTATATCATATATAAGTGAAATCGTACAGTATTTGTCTTTCTCCATCCGACTTTGTCCTTCTCTGCCCATCCAGGTAGAATGGACCTACCTGGTCCATCCAGGTAGACACCTGTATTCTACTGCAGCTTAGCATTGCCGCCCGACCCTCTTACACCCTCAGCTTATCCCACATCTCTCCCTCTCCCTCCCTCACTTCCCGGCAGCACATGGGTCACTCACGCTCAGTCACCCTAATGCCTCCAACCACCTGCAGGACTTGGTAAACTATAGATTCCTCACACGATAGGCTCACCCCCTCACCTCACCTCCATGTATTTAGTGCCCACCCGTTCCATGATATACACCCAGTGGCCACTTGCTGAGAGGCCCCTCCAGGCTAATCAGGGTTTCCCACCACCTGCTCCTGTGGCACAGTCGCTCCAGCCTCATCTCAGCTTCTGGTTTACACAATTAACAGTGTGTGTGTGTCTCATCGATGCCTGCCTTCTCAGTAGACTCTGGGCATCGGAACCCTAACAGCTGGGTCGGGACCCAGCTCAGGGTCCCCACTCACAAGGCCCTGAAGGAATGCTGACTGGATCAGGACTGATGCAGAAGGATGAGGGCGCCTGGACTGTGGCAGTACAGCTGAGTGATAGGAAAGACCAGATGGAAGAAATACTGGGAAGAAAGAACTGACTGGGTAAACAGAGAGAAGAAAAGTTCAGAAATAAGCTGCATTGCATCAGGAGAAAGCTGATTGCACGTGAGACATCCTGCGTATGAAGCATGAGCCCATTCAGCTGGCCATGTCCAGCGGCACGTTCTACGGACGCGGAATGAAGATGGTGAACATCTGAACCCAGGTGGCAGCGAGTTCTCCGGATGAGGACGGGATGAGGGCGTGACATCCAGGGGAGAGTGGGGAGAAAGGAGCACATTGGGCGGCATCCCAGGGAGAAATGACAAGAGGGCAGAGGGGGCAGTGGAAGACACAGAGAATGGCTCCAAGGTCGAAAACAAGTGCTGTAGATGGTCCAGGAAAGAAGGAAAAGGGATGTGTTTCCAACAGAAGAGGTGGGGCCACAATGCCAAGGGCTACAGAAGGGTCTATAGCACTGGTAGTCAACCTGGTCCCTACTGCCCACTAGTGGGCGTTCCAGCTTTCATGGGGGCTGTAGCAGAGCAACCAAAGTATAAATAAAAAGATAGATTTAACTATAGTAAGTTGTTTTATAAAGAGTTATTCTGCCACACTTAGCGAAAATCTGACATAAAGTACTTGGTAAGTATGATAATTATTATTCTATGCTTTAACTTGCTGTAGCTCTGCTTTATAAATTTTATAAAGTAAAGTTACTTCCCTACTTTATAAATCACCATTACTGTGGAACCAGTGGGCAGTTAGAATATTTTACTATTAACAGTGATACAAAAGTGGGCGGTAAGTATAAAAAGGTTGACTACCCCTGGTCTAGAAGAAATATTTTCACAATAAGCCAAAAGTGGCTATGTGAGTAAATCCTGCCATCAATTCCCCTGTCCTTCCACTGTTTTTAATGATTTCACAGCTTTCAGGACGAACTTCACAATGGCAGACAGGATAGAAGCTTGCAGGATTTGAGATTCTTTTGAACTGTGAAAAATGTCAGCTTGAAGTTAATTACATTCAAAGTTTTCAGAGGTTAAAAAGTAATGCATGAAGAAATCCCCAATTATTATTTTTCAGGAATTGGTCTGGAATTACCTGCAAGCATCTCTTTCCCCTACCCTGCATACCCCACCCCACAAGAACTGTGCTTTGGAACCTTCTGCGTTGTTTGAGCCAATTTCTATCTGGTTCACATATATACCCAAGATCCTACAAATCATATATATGATATAAATCCTATAAATCATACTTTCTACTCATTAATATAGGCCCTGGGAAACCACATAGGGTAGCATTAATTCTCTTCCACCATAATTTTTCAAAGTATTTGGAGAGTAATAACCTTGCTTTAGTATCATAAAAACAAATATAAAGTATCTCAAAATGAGGAAAAGCCTTTTCTCATTGCTAATTATGCATTAAAAAGGAGGGGAAAAAGGCAATTTTTGAGCAAGCTTAATGCTTAAAATACCAGACGTTTTAAAGATGAGTACAGAGGAAAATTTGCACTTTAATGGAAAACTAGGCATTATCTCACACACGCTTCCAAGCTGTCTGCTTCTGCATTGCCCTCAGCTACTTCGCAGTTCCTTACGGCGATGGCTGTTCCCTACATGGGCATATTTTGTTCAGTAGGTTCAACTGACTTCTCTCTGCAACTGTGGAAGAAACCAGCTTTGCAAATGCATTGTAATATTCCTGATCTATAAATGTGTCTGTTCCTTAGATTTTTTTTTAAATGTTTGTAACATGTTACCAGTTTCCTCATCCATCATGAGTTCAAGGGAAGTTAAAGTGTACTCTTTCTGAAAATTATTATTTAACAAAGTGTTAGGGAACCTGTCCCATGATTTCAAGAGAAAATAAAAAGTAGACCCACACTCTCAGAACACCGAAACAGGGGGAAAATGCCAGCTGCAATCCCAGCTGCCTGTGGTACAGTCCTGGGAAAAAGAGGAACTGCTCCTTCCGGCACTGCAGACTGCTGTGGTCTAAACCCAATCTATATGGGGCATCTCAAACCCGACACCACTGAGGCTGACCTCATCCCACACCTGTCTGCCGACTCGATGAATGAGTCAATGAATGAAAGAATACAGCTGAAACACCTACAAAACCTGGAGTTTTTATTTACTCCCATCAGGGCCCATGCAGACCGGCTTCAGATGAAGTCAGCATCCCTCCCTCTGAGTTGCAAAGCAATCTTCCTCTTGGATCTGGGTGCCCAGTGCACCCACTCACAATCCCACAGATCAACACACACACACACACACACACACACCCGCCTTTACCAGGAAATCATTCTAAAAGCCTGGAACTCACTACTGAGATGTGAGTCTGTGGAGCGGATCTGATAGTGTTGAGGCGCAGAGAACGATGCTTAAATAAGACACTCACTTTTTCCAAAGCACCAGTCTAGGACCTTGAAGGTATAACTGGGTCGATCAGAGGGAGCCTTTCAGACCTTGCTACCTGGTGGGATCAGGTTCACTTATTATTCAGCATTTCAACAGCCTGTAACATTCATTTCTCAGCACCCTTTTTGCCAGAGAGAAAAAGGGCAGCCATTCTGCAGTAAAATGACCCCCATTGTTCGGGGACACTGAGTCACTCTTCATCACAATTGCCCTCGCTGAGAGCTAAGTGTGCCAAGAGCTCTGAGTGCACAGCCACCACCAGAGTCTGCAAGGAGCACCCTGGCCAAGACGGAACAGAGCTGAACACACCATGAGCACCACAGACCCAAGGCCAGCACAGGTGCTAGGTATAAGCCACTGTTTTCCACTCATCACTGCTAGCCCCAGGAAAGCCCTGGGCATGCTCTCTAAATTTACTTATAAGCACTGTTTCTATTTTTGGAATTCGGACTTGGCAGGCCTGCTTCCACCTGAGTGAGACCAGGTGAGAGTTCCCTGACCAATGGCCCCACTGCATCAATAGAGAGATGGAGTGGCCATCCTGAGAGAGGGCTGCCAGCCTGAGGGTGCAGCATGAAAGGGGTGGAGGCTGACATCACAGGACTGTCGTGCTGGTGGTACCTGAGGGGGCTTCCAAGTCCTGTTTGGCATTTGCACAGACGCTGATGCCTCAGAGAACACAGACTAAGCCACCTGCAGAATCTACATTAAGTCATCTCTGACAGGCAGTGTGAGGCCAGTAGTACCAGCCATTGTCACCACTGTGGCCATACACATGCAGGTTCCCATTAGATTCAGACAGATGGTAAAGAAACAATGGAGCCAAAAAACAGTGGGTGTAAAGCCAGTAGCCACAGCTACCAACACAGCCGCCTGGCCCAAGCAGGTTCGCATTTGATTCAGACAGACAGTAATGAAAATGAAACAATGGAGCCAAGAATTGGTGAACCATTACATTTAATCCTGTTTGCACCCAGCGGGCAAGAAATACACACTGTGGGAAAACACTTCCCTTTCCATTCAGGGCTCCCAAAGCCACCGACTCATCCGAGTTTCCTAGAATCAAAGGTTTCTACCTCACCAGCCTTATTCACCTCTGTTCCCCATCTCCTTCTCTCTGCACAAACTCTGCACAAACTGGCTTCTCCTTCAGCACTCCGCCATCTTGGCTGCCTCTCCTATGCAATGCTAATTTCAGGAACCGAGAGAGAGAGCTCCTGGTCTGCCCCATTTTATGGTGTAGAAATCAAAACCTTTAAGCCAATATATAAGTAAGGAAGTCTCTGATACAAAGTCACTTATCTGAGGCATAAATGATATTCCTCATAAGAGTGCACCACCCCACATCATGCAACAGTCAAGGGTGTGGGGAAAAGCTTAGTGTTGAGAAGATTTTAGGATTAAAAGGGTGGAAAAGGCTTAGTCTTAAAACTAACCCTTAGGCTATAAGGACCCTGCCTGCTTACAGCCTGTCTCCCACACCCAATGCAAACTATAAGCAAGCAAACATATATATCATTTTTTCAAACTTATTTGACCTACAGTGGGCCACTCCTTTATTCTAGCCTCGCCTCAGGTGGCGAGTAAAAACACACACAGGGAAAAACACTTCCCTTTAACTCATTCAGAGCTCACAAAGCTACTGACACATCCAGGTTTTCTAGAATCAAAATCCCCCACCAGTCTCAGTCACCTGTGGTTCTACATCTGCACAAAACTCTCCCTTTTCCTCTCTGCACAAACTGGCTTCTCCTTCAGCATCCTGCCATCTTGGCTTCCTTCTTTCTCCTTCTTCTTTTTCTCTCTTTCTCTCCTTAAAACATTTTGGCATGAAACCCCTCCTCCAGCAAACATTAGCATAACAATGACCCTTCCTAAACAGTAATGCAATCCCCAATCAACTGCCCTGCTCTGAGGGCAAGTACACATGTGGTTGCACAGTGCCAGTTTTGACAATAAAAGTGAGCAAACTTAAATAACAAATTTTACAAGCTTATCTGCCCAACAGGCTGCAAAGAGGTATGCCTCCCCAAACATTGGAAGTCCCTCAAAGCCATCCAATGATCACAGCCGCACCTCCGACGCAGCTCTGCCACTTGCGTGGTCTTCTTGGATCCAGTTAGTTTGATTTCCCAAAACTTACTGCAAGGTCCTAGCAGGCCACACACATCTGCTCAAGTGGCATGACCCGAACCGGTGGGTCCAGACAGGGTTTACAGGCAGGGCTGGGAGAGGAGCTGGCCAGTCACCAGCCAGGTCTGCGGGTGGCCGGCTGGTGCTCCCTGTTGGGGCTCGCCCAGGTCCCCTTCATCTCAAGGACACCACCCAGGTGCAGAGAGTGCTGGTCACCAGCGGCTCTCACCAGCCTCCTTCTCCAGCGAAGCTGCCTCACCCGGCAGGTCACCCTGACCCCACACAAGGGGCAGCAAGTGGTGAGTGGCTGGCTGGGGGTACAAAAGGAAGCTCCTCCCCCCAGACAGGACCAACTCTGGACGCAGCCGTGCTGTGGACTCCTTGTGGGACCAGCTGATGTCCCAGCTTAGCTTCCATCCGCAGTCTATCCTACTTCATCTTGCCTCTGCCCTCAATAATTCACTGCCCAGGAATCAGGCTCTGCCGACAGAGACCGTGGACACCCTGCAGAAGGAGGGACATGCCTCGTTCATTTTCACCTCTCTGAGGAGGAGTCGCGCAGGCAGTGCCTGACCTGTCTGCACGTCGGCACACACGTAGTACAGCCCACCACCAACACTGTCACTGTCCCTGGAGCCACCTCAAATTGGGAGAGCCCCGGAAAGAGTCCACAGTTACAATGCAAAGGCACGTTTCAGAGCCACCAGGCTTCTCGCAGTGGGACAGACCACGTAGTCCCGAGGACCTGCACACTCCTTCCAAATAACAGAACCTCAGATGTACTTGCACCGAGGCAGTGACAGCTAATGGAAATGCCACCGCCTCGCTTTCAGCTGTGATGACATGAACTCTGTGGCGGCAGCAGCTACTGCAGGGTGACAGAAAGCCCCAAACCCCCGTTGTATGGGTCTTTGATGACTTTCAGGGGAAAATAAACAGATTAATGCTTTATTAATATGGCTTTATGAGTCAACAGAACCTTCTAAGGCACTGAGTAGATGGAAGAAAACAGAAATGACCACTTTGGAACCCTGTTAAACTGGCTATGTCTATTAGGTGTTTGGGGTCGGGGCAGAGAAAAGGTGGAGGAGATGAAGGACGACCCAAAGTCATCTGTCTCCCCAGTCAGGGCCCAGAGAGCCCCAGAGAATCCAAAGCATAGGCCAGAGGACTGAGGGGGCAGCTACCCAGCCATGGGCTTAGGAGCGGTCAAGGAGAGAGGTCTGCGCTTGGCCAAAGGGCAGAAAGGGGCAAGTGACAGCAACATAACACCCTGCCAGGCTGACCCCGCCACTTGCCTTGGCATTGTGTATACACTCCCGACCAGGATAGCACTTCTTCCAAGGACCCTCCTCTCATGTCCAGGACCCCTGGACTCGGGCCAGGGCTGCCTGTAGTAGTCCAGGGTCATGTCAAATCAACTCTCCACAGATGCCTTCACTCACAGGCTCCCAGGTGGGCAGCACCGTGACAGAGACCTTCGGGGTTCCCGGGCTGGCCACAGGAGCCTCAGAGTCCAGCCGAGGGCCGGGTTTCTTCAGAGGCCCCTGGGCATAGGACCCCCCCACGAGAGAACAGTCGCCTGAGGTGCAGCCTTCACTCCCAGGGAAACTCCCCCAAACGGCAGCCCACGGGGGGCTGGAGACGGCAGCCAGAGGTGCGGCCAGGTCCCTGGCACTCCACTTTGGGCAGCGGGATCTCGACCTCGGGTGGACCTGAGCCGTGGGGAGCAGGCAGTGTGACCTCCAGTCACAGGTGCCACTGGCCAGAAAGGCCCTGTGCTGCTGGGGACACGTGCCATGGCCACGGTTCCCTCTGCGGGCCTCCAGCTGTTTCTGTCTCCAGTCTGCTCCATGCGGACACAGCCGACCGGGGACGCAGCCGACCAGGGACACCACGTAGGAACGGGAGTGTGATAGGGCGGTCCCTCACAGGCCTGGCCTCAGTTCCCTCGGCGGGCCTCCGGCTGTTTCTGTCTCTAGTCTGCTCCATGCGGACACAGCCGACCGGGGACGCAGCCGACCGGGGACACCACGTAGGAACGGGAGTGTGGAAGGGCGGTCCCTCACAGGCCTGGCCTCAGTTCCCTCTGTGGGCCTCCGGCTGTTTCTGTCTCCAGTCTGCTCCATGTGGACGCAGCCGACTGGGGACACCACGCAGGAACGGGAGTGTGGAAGGGCGGTCCCTCACAGGCCTGGCCTCCACGCAGGGACTCTGGAAATACTTGTTCTTACTGATTTTACTTTTCCTTAAATAAGCATTTCTCTAAAGAACTACAGTTATTTATGCACACCTCACCACACCGTGGTTCCCCGGACTACATTACTACCTCAGGAGCTGGTCCTCCCATACCACGACTGTGCGTACGGTGCGTGTGGAGTGGGAAACATCTCCTAGTGGGAGATGTTCTGCGAGGAAAGAAACGAGAATTCTACGAAGAGGAGGAGGAGGAGGAGGAGGAGGAGGAGGGAGGAGTAGAGGATAAATAACAAGCAGTAGCTGGTGTTTCAGGCGGAAGAGAACAAGGTGTGTGGTTCTACAGCATCTCCTGTCTGGACAACCCCTGCCTGCTGCAAGGCCCCCACACTAAACAAGGGTGAAGACACCAAGGTGAGGCAACTTCTCCATCCCAAAGGTTTGGACTCTCTCTTGGCTGTGTTTGGTTTGCCCGTGAAGCCTTTCAGGCCAGCAGATGTGACCCCAGAGCTCAAATTCAATTATTCACTTGGATTTACAATTCAAGTTACAGTTTAAATAAGTCCGTCTAGTTGGGAAAAGTGTGTGTGAGGATCTACAAACACCGAACCACAGGCACACCCTCAGGCATTTACGCTGCGCTGCAGACCCACACCCCACGTGTGGCGCACAGGCGATCACAGAACGGCACAAATGAGCCTGTTCCGAGTATCACGACTCACAGCAGACAACCAATGGGAATAACTCCAATATCCATCCATTCTCACAATACATTTAGTAATAACAACAACCTACAACCAGTCAAAATTACGAAGGTGGATCTCACAAGTGTAATTATTCAGCAGAAGGACATGCACACGGGTTGCAATGAAACAAACTAAAACAGACAAACCTGGCCCATGCTATGAAAAGTGGGGCAGTGATCACTCCTGTGGGGGAAGGTGACTATAGAGGACCAGGAGGGACTTCAGGGATGCCAGTCCTGCTTTGTTTCTTAATCTGGTGCTGCTGTTTAGTTTATGAAAATTCATCAAGCTAGACGCTTATGGCAAATGCGCTTTTCTGTAGATACGTTGAACTTCAAGAAACTTCTTTAAAAATGATAAAAATGAATCACATTCTCTCTGTCCTGAAACCACCTTATCACTTCCTATTTGGGTTGAAAATAGACAAGACAGCAGGAAAATGTGAGAGGGGTGTAGGCTCTTTAAGTGAAACCAGGAACAGCAAGACTGGAGCCTGGGCTTATGTCAGAAGGTGAGACCTAAGGGAGAGGGAAATTGGAGGTGGGAGCGGATTTGGCGAGAAGACTAAGTCGGAGTCCCAGGAAAGATCGGCCCAACTTTTCTCTCGCAGGACAAATCTCAGTCCGGCTGAGTTCAGCCACACATGGACGCTCCTGCCGTTGACATCTCATTCGAATTCTGATGCCGGCGGGCTGAAACCACACAGAATCAGAAACCAGGGTGCCGCCCAGAGGGAATGTAGGAGGGTCACATCTGCACCCCAAATTCCACCCCAGCCCTGCAGGTTTTTCGGATGCCTCAGAGACTGCATACAAGCTAAGTTTTTATGTGACACAAACAGATGCTGAACCCCAGCGAGCACAGAGTGCCGTGACTTTAAAGGGATTCCAGGCCAGGCTTCCTCCTAATGTAATTCTCGTGGAATCCCTTTTCGGGATGACTTACAGATGGCCGGGCAGGCAAAGGCAGGTGCTGCAGCCGGAGAGGAGCAGCCGGTGCTTCTGGCTCACCAAGTCTGGACGGCTCCATCCACAGGGCACCCTGCCCCGTGCCGGCCTGGCCAGCGACAGCGATTCCTAGTCCTGCATCACCTCCTCCCACCACAGACAGAACTCTGCTCTGAGAGGGAAGGCAAAACGAATGACCGTCTGTAGCTCCAGAAACCTGGAACATCTCTGAACTCAAACGTTTAAAGAATCCTCCTGCAAAGGGCGCACAATGTGATCATGGTCCCGTGTTTGTGAGGACTGAGCTCATCAAACATTTGCAGCATCGCCGTAATTTCTCATATCATTACTTCGGGCCAAGTGCTATATAATATAACTAATATTACTTTTTAAAGTTAATTGCAGGATTGGAAAGTATCTGGAGCCTGGCAAGTTCCCTGGGGAATAACAGCCTAGAGAAGAAGAAGAAAACTCTACCAGCTCAACTATTAACCAAAAAAGTGAGGTTTATAAACCTGCAGACCAGACACTGTTCCCAAGAAACCCTTCCCCACCCTTCCCACACATGCATCCCTGTCTATGGGCATTATGTCATAGTTAAGTCTTTTTTATGCCCTTGATGCTCATTTAAATATTGTTTTACCTAAAAACATTGGGGAGGGGAGTAAAGAAGCATACAATAAAATATGGGCCAGCCTGTTGCCTCTTTGGGAAGAGAGGGAGACCCCAAGTTTCTCCAGACACAAGCTGCTTGCTTCCTCCTGAATTATTTTGTAGCTTTAACCCACATCACTCAGTGTCAACTACTACACCCACCCGCAAAGTCACAACACTCTCCAAATCACAATAGACACCTGGCTTCCTGTGCCCTGTCATGAGGAAACTTTTTTCTGTAGCATCCATTTTACATCAGGCACAACACTGCTCCTAGACATCAAGCCGGTCGGTCACCTGGAACCTCTCTGAGCTAGGAGCAAATCTCTGGTCTCGGCGAAGTAGGGACCCAGCCCTATCTGAGCACTTGAGATGAGCCAGTGAATGGACAGAGAATTCATTTGTACAAGAACTGGGCTGCATCCCCCCAAAATTCATGTCAAAGTTTTAACCCCCAGTACTGAAGAATGTGGTCTTATTTGGAAATAAGGTTGGTCATGGTAGATGTAACTCGTGAAGATGGTGTTACAGAAGAGTAGGTTGGGATCACCCCTAATCTAATATGACTGGAAACCTTATAGAAAGGAGAAATTTGAACCCATAGACAGATATGCACAGAGAAGACCATGTGAGGACACGGAGAGGACAGAAGCCAAGGAAAGAGGCCTCAGAAGAAAAGCACCTGCCAAATCCTTTATCCTGGACTATTAGCCTCCACAACTGTGAGAAAATAAATGTCTATTGCTTAAGAAAACAACAACAAAAAGCTAGAGACTCTGGATCCTGCATCAACCTTTTTAGGGCTCCGGAAATAACTTGTCCTCTGTCCAAGGTGAGCAGGGCATGAAACAATCAAAAGGCTAAAGGGCATCTTATCTGAGGTGAACGAGGTAAGGCTTTCTCCTCCTATAAATGGAAATGTATTCATTCATTCCTCACTCATTCATTTGAAAGCTACTTAACAAACTCCTCTCTGCAGAGCAACTCATTCCATACTGCAGGGAGGTGGAGGCACGTGAGATCCAGAATCTACCTGAAGAGACTGCAAGGTGACCTCATGGGCGCAGGCGCTGTATACAAGACGGCTCAACTCCAGCACTATCTGTGATGGGAGAGGCAATGCAAACAACTCAACTGTCCACTATAAGGGAAGAACTAAAAAAAGCAAATTCATCTCTGGCATGTCCATATAAATCAGTGGTTCTCAACCTTTCTAATGCCGTGACCCCGCAATACAGTTCCTCATGGTGCGGTGACCCCAAACCAAAAAATAATTTTGGTGGCTACTTCATAACTGTAATTTTGCTTCAGTTATGATTCGGAATGTAAATACCTGATATGCATTATGTGTTTTCCGATGGCTTTAGGGCGACCCCGCCGGGGTCGCGACCCACAGGTTGAGAATCGCTGATATAAATGAATCAGAGGCCAGTGAGGAAAACAAGCCACACCAGGCATTTCAAATGGAGGGATTGGCTGTACAACTGACAGAATAGCTTAGAAGCCGAATGGGCTGGTGGAGCAACACAAAGAACAGCAACATAGGAGCTGTTAGCATCCCTAGGGTGGGAAGGACAAAGGGAGAAGAGGGTTTAGCCGTCCATGAAGGGGGGGACTCCCAGCATGAGAAGGGAAGTGAGGGGAGAAGATGCCTTTCTTTTTCTCCCTATTGGCTGAGCTTCCTAGGAACCAGAAGGCAGGGGAACGTGGAGAGGTATGCCTGCGATAAGAGGAGAACAGGGACTATCCTGAAGGTGCACAAGGCATCGTGGGATAGTACCCTAACAGGATAAAGAAGAAGGTAGATCAATCTCTAACATACCTTGTTGAATGAGAGCAAGCAAAATACATAATGAAATATACAGATTGATACCATCTCACCACAGTGAAATGCCACATATTTGCCATGGAAAATAAAAAATGGACATAAACGGGGACATGTTCAACTGATGATGGCGTGGCATGGCATCTGCACAGGACCAGAGATACTGGGGATAGGCCATGGGTGCCCAAAGAGAACACTGGCATTATTTGTGATGTCTTAAGTTCCACCTGCAGGAAGTAACCCAGGAATTACTTTGCTAGTAACACTTAATTTTAAATGTTGAATGCATGAGCCAGTCCTAGTGTGTGTGCACGGCATCCCAATGCTGCCAGCCAAAACTAGTGTCTCCTCCCTGAAGACTCCCTGGCTGTCTGTAGGGGCGCTCCACATGTGGCATCAGAATCTATTGTTTACACATGCTTTTATTCCCTAATAGAGTCTGTATGCCTCCAGGGCAGGGACTGTTTCTTATTCAGCTCCCTATGGTACCAACATAAAATCTCCACCATACAAGTCAGTTGAATTACAGCAAATTAAGTTGTGGATAGATTCAGAAAAGTTCATCATTAGATAGAGTAAAAGGGTCAAGGACGGAGAAGCTGAGTCGGGCCCTGAAGGAGAGGTGTGATTACACATGCGGGTCTGCCATAGTACACGCACTCAACTGAAGTTGAAAGAAGCAGCAAAGCTGGGCCTCATTTGGTTTGTCCCTCCATGTTCCATCGTGTTAAACTCACTCATAATTCACACGCACCTCTGACCCTGTGGACTATGGAACTGGCTCTCCATCTCCGAGGTAGGCTCGAGCCAAAGTTTGGGAGCTTGAAATGCAGGCCTCAGGGTTGAGTCTAACTTCATGGTATAGACTGAATGTTTGTGTTCCCCTCCAAATTGATATGTTTAAATCCCAGTCCCCAAGGTAATGGTATCAGGAGACGGGGCCCTTGGGAGGTGCTGAGGCGATGAGAGTGGAGCCCTCATGATTGGGATCAGTGCCTCATAAAAGAAACCACAGAGCACACCCAGCAGCTTCCACCACGCGAGGACACAGGAAGAAAGAACCCCGGATCTGCTGGTGCCTCCGAGCGCTCAGCCGCTTCCACCACGTGAGGACACAGGAAGAAAGAACCCCGGATCTGCTGGTGCCTCCGTCTTGGCCTTCCAGCCTCCAGAACCGTGAGAAATGAATGTCTGATGTTTTACACCCAGTTTTCAGTATCTGTGTTACAGCAGCCCGAGCTAAGACACTTTGCGAGTAAAAGCAAACAGGAAATAGGGAAATACTAACGATGTCCGCAGGGAGACATGCCTGCCACCACCACCATCACAGCACCGTATCAGAAAGCGAGGTCCGGTGTGATGTTCTGGAGAGGGCAGTGGTGAGGGGCTGGGGGCTGGGAGGCCAGTGAGGCAAGGGGTCAGGAGTATGTACAAGGTGACAAGAACCTGGAGCTGAGGGTAGACAGGTAAGAGCAAAGACAGGAAGACACTGTGAAAGGAGGACTAGACACCGGCTTCCTGGATGCTGGTGTAGTGAAGACACAGGAATCCAGGGTGCTCAGATGCCACACCTGGGAGTCCAAACAGAAGGGGGCTCTGGTTTAGGGGGTAAGTCCGTGAGAAGGCATGTTATGTTTTAGTTACGTTTAGAATGTTTAGAAACATTCACACTGGAAGAGGAAGGCAGAGCACCTTACTGATAATAAGTATTTCCCATGCATGGCACAGGGACCCAGGCCACTGCGAGCCCCTATAACCCCTCTGAATAAACTGCAGATAGTGCCTCGACCTCGTGGGCGCACAGACCGGGAAGTCTCCGTAACACCTTCACGCAAACTTGCAAAAAGCAGCTCTGACTCTCCCAGCTGCAGCCCCACACAGGGTCTCCGCCCTGCACACCTTTTCTAAATGTCCTCACGCAGGGCACAGCTGGTGCAACCTCATTCAATGGCTTTTGAGGTTTAAAAGATAATAGAGGATGCAAGAAATGAGTCAAATAAGTATTCCTTGGGTAGAACACAGTCAAAAGAGTAAAGACATTCACCACTGGACGACATTTAACTCAGTGGGAATGAGTCTGCATTGAGAAAACAACCCCAGGAGCCCCCACACTGCCGCACACTTCGGGCAAGCACCAGCTAGGCTGAATAAACAGAAAACCTTCATGACATCCTCTACTGGGGAGGGATGATTATAATGTGTGTGTGATTATAATGTGGTGTGTGTGCGCGTGTCCCACCGCACATGCTAAGAAATGTCTACAATTAGTTACGGTGCTGTGGTAACTCTTCCATCAGCGACTGCTCACAAGAGCCACTGGGTCGCTTCTAAGAAGCTCAGAGCAGACGCCCCAGGAGAAGCCTGAGGGCACGGACTTGCTGCGGACCTCAGCACCATCCTCAACGCCAGCAGGCAGATCTCTGGGCCACCTGCCACCACAGGACTGGGAATCAGAGCCCAGGGCCCAACGTCACGATAAATACCGGGTAGGAGCAACAGCAGAGCTGTCACAGATGCTGCTCCTCCTCACAGTCCTTTCAGAAATTACCTGTCCGTGCATGGTTTCCTTGCGGCGTGCCAATGCCCACCTGGAGCCCTCCCGCACCTACAGCTCCTCTGGAAGTCAGGAAAGGCGCCATCCCCAGAAGACAGATGAGAGAAGCAAGCCTGGGGCAAGAGGAGGATGGAGACATCCCACAAGGAGCAGACTCTCACCTCCTTCCTTTCCCAAGACGGTCTGCATTCCCCTCTCAATGTCCTTGGGCATTTGACAGAGCAACAGTAGCTTCCTGAGCACAGAAGGCATTTCAAACAAAGCCCGTTAGGTCTGTTGGAAGTGGTCACTCAAAGGCAAATCATATGCTTGGGGTTTCTTCGCGTGCAGAAGGCGAAATCACAGCCCTTGCCTGCCTCCATGCTTCAGCACTGCTTCGCAAACTTCTTCCACATGCAGCAAGAGACCTTGTTATAACAAGGTTCTTGGCCCCCGGCCCGAGACTCCCATTCAGCGGTGGGGTGGGGCTCATGAAAATGCACGTGGAGCAAGCTCATATAGGGGTGCCAGGTGATACCGATGTAACTGATGCAAAGACCTCACTTTGAAAATCACTGGCTTCTACTACTGAGCAGAAATTACTGACAGGCTGAAGCCATCCATCAGGCTGTGCAAGTTCAATGGCTCTGTGAAACCAACAGGAAATCACTTGTAAGAGTAATTCTCGTGAGACAAAAATGAATGATTCATGGCGTGCCTGGAAGCAAACTACATTGGTCTGGCTGTAAATTAACAGAAAGCATATTTCCAACATTTTTCAGGAGGCTGGCGATTTAAAATTAATGATAAAATTAAAAAGCTTTAGGGTTATCAATGAAAAGACAATTTAAATGTAAGTTAAATTGTTCCATTTTTACAAATGAAAAACCGGAGAAAAGCAAGCATACAGGTTCCCACCAGGAATGGAACTAGAAGCCCTGTCTCCAGACTCACTGTCCACACTCCTGTTGTGGGCAGTCTGAGCCAAGTTTCCTCTCCGCGAACGTTTTCAGGGCAGAAATGATAAAGATGCAGAAGGACCGTGAAGTTTTACTGTCCTTCGTGGTAGAACAATACGGATCAGTCCTGCACAACATCAACATAAAATATTTCATTCCTGGTGTCTCCTAAAATAAACCCTCATTCTGTGCTGAGGCTCAGAGTGCGCACCAGAGCAACTGCTCCCAGGCAAGCGAATCTCTCATCCCCCCCTCCTCCTTCTTTCCTTCCTACCCTCCTGCCCAATGGACTCAAAAACACTGACAAAGAAAACACTGGGGTGGGGGGTGCTATCGAGAGACATGATGGCCCCCGGATGCCTGCGGAAGCATCTCTTCCCAGACACGACAAGATGTGTCCATTTATGGTTTTCTTGGCTCGAGATTGGAAGATGATGGTGTTCTTGCCATCTTAGGCAAACAGCTGTCCAGATCTGCTCTGGGTGGACATCCTTCTCCTAGGGCTAGGGCTGTTGTTTGTAGTTCAGTTATACTGCTGGCTGGTGCCATCAGAGGGGGCCTGCGGGGTCCCTCCCCCAGCTCCCTGACATCTCACTGATCTTGAGAAACTCGGTTAACAGTTAAAATAGTTCTTTCCATCTTAGTTATCAGAGGAGCAGCTGGCGTGAAGAAAATTTGAAGGAACTGACAAGAAAAGATAAGAAAAACAAAACGTCTGTTTAAAAAAGTGCCGGTCATCATGTGAAATATTTTAGGGAGATGTGTATTTATGCCTTCGTCAGATACTCATCACCCTCTGGATGTGCGTTCCAAGGCGGCGCTTCCCCTTCCCGTCCCCGTCCCACTGCCCCTCCCTCCGCCTGTGCCTCCAGCTGTTGCAGAAGTTCTGGAGGTTTCTGAGGACTAATTTAGGTAGCAGTGCAACTGAGGTTGAAGAAATAAAGTGGGGACAAGGTGCCAGCCAGGGCATGTCTTCTGAATAGGTTAAACAAAAATGAAAAGGCCACTCACAACGCTCTGAGACCAGGAACCTCGTAGACAGAGCTCTACACGGAAGTATGTGTAAGCTCTGGGACTCCATAAACACTCTCAGCAGCTCCGCCTGTCAGGCCGGGCTTACGGGGTCCCCACAAACACAGGAACCACTCCAGAGTGACAAGCGACTTACAACAGACTCAGCACAAAGGAGTTTGATTAGTAGTAACCAAATATTTGAAATAACCAACAATAACTAAATAATTTATATATATTGACTATAAACAGCCTATATTCTATATATTCAATATTTGATCCTGGAGGATGACATAATTTTAACTTAATCTTTTCTTTTTATTTCTTTACTAAGATAATTGGCATTTGGTTCCATTTATTTGGTACAGTGTCATCTGGGCAAGAAGCAATAATCTGCACAAATATTTATGGAGCCTCTCTTCCATCCCAGGCACTAGGCATAAGGCAGTGAACACGACGGAGAAGTCCCTGCTCCCTGAAGCTGGCAGCCTCCCTGGGACAGGGTAACAGCCACCCGGTGACAAAACGAATATACAACACATCCAACAGTGACACAGCGACTCCTCGTAGAAACCCCTAGGTGGTGTGATCATTCAGAACTTCCAGATCTGCTCCGGGTGGACATCCTTCTCCTAGGGCTAGGGCTGTTGTTTGTAATTCAGTTATACTGCTGGCTGGTGCCATCAGAGGGGGCCTGCGGGGTCCCTCCCCCAGCTCCCTGACATCTCACTGATCTTGAGAAACTCGGTTAACAGTTAAAATAGTTTTTTCCATCTTAGTTATCAGAGGAGCAGCTGGCGTGAAGAAAATTTGAAGGAACTGACAAGAAAAGATAAGAAAAACAAAACGTCTGTTTAAAAAAGTGCCGGTCATCATGTGAAATATTTCTACTTCCCAGGAAATATTTCCTTTCTGCTTCCCAGAGTTAGAGCACGGTGAAATATTTCCTTTCTGCTTCCCAGAGTTAGAGCACGGTCACTCTCCAGTATGCTACGCATATTAGTTTCCTAGCGTTGATGCAATAAATTCTCACAAACTTAGCGACTTAAATCTTACAGTTCTAGAAGTCAGAGGCCAACAGGATTCTTACTGGGCTGAATTCCTTGCCTTTTCCCCGCTCCTAGAAGCTTCCCACATTCCTCGGCTCGGAGCCCCCTTCTGTATTCAAGGCCTGCAATCCCACCACTCCGACCTCTGCTTCTGTCATCACATCCCCCTCCCTGACTCTGGCCCCCCTGCCTCTCTCTCTCACTTATTCAGACCTCTGTGATTACAGAGGGCCCGCCTGGGTAATCCAGGATACTGTCCCCATCTCAAAGTCAGCTGATACGCAACCTTAATTCCGTCTGCAACCTTAACTCCCCCTTGCCACGCAACATCACAGATTCCCAGGTTGCAGGAATGGGGACACGGACACCTTTGAGGGTGAGGGGGCACAGCTCTGTAACTGCACTGGGGAAGCTTCTTGCTGAATTCCCTGACAGGAAATGTGCAGTACTGTTTCTCCAGAGAGGTTAGCACAGTGGGAAGTAGCACTGTCTGCCTGTGAGGCCCTGGGAAAGTCACTCTGTGAGGATAGTAATACCTGACCCATGGTTCTGTGGAGATAATTAAGGGAGGTAAAAATACGGGAAAGAGGTGTGAACTGGGAAAACACAATGACCAACTGGTTAATATAGGACAGAGTTAGCTGTCCCTGAATCTCCATCCATGAATTAAATTTCTTCTTTGTAACAAACTAAAAATTTCAAGCTAGCCTGAGCTGTGGTGGCACAGTGGATAAAGCGTCGACCTGGAACACTGAGGTCGCCGGTTCGAAACCCTGGGCTTGCCTGGTCAAGGCACATTTGGGAGTTGATGCTTCCAGCTCCTCCCCCCTTCTTTCTCTCTACTCTCTCTAAAATGTAGGCCGGGCATGTGGATGTCCGAAGTTCAGTTCCCAGTCAGGGCACACAGGAGAAGCGACCATCTGCTTTTCCACCCTCTCTTCTCTCTCTTCCCCTCCTGCAGCCATGCCTCAATTGGTTTGAGAGCATCGACCCCAGGCACTAAGGGTAGCTCTGTAGAGCCTCCGCCTCAGGCCCTAAAAATAGCTTAGCTGTGATGGCATCCAGACCAACACTCTATCACTGAGCCAACTGGCTGGGGCCCATCATTGAGATTAGAAAATAGATTCTTTCTGAAATTTACTTCTACTTCTTATACTAAATTATTTATGGAAGTATATTTATTTTATGCTGTAGAGAATTTGCCTTTTTCTTTTTTAGTTCCCCACCTTTGAGAGAAGATGCAGGCTCTGGGTGTGCCCGCTGTGGGAGAGGCAGACTTTCTCTCTCCTTTGAGGTTCCTTCAGCTGACACAGCACATACACGAGAGACTTGGGGACAGAAAGTTAAAATGAGGTGCATATGATATTCTGAGGTAAAGATGAGGTAAGGTGCAGATGGGCAGAGCATCAGCCCCAGACATGGGTTGCTGGGTGGATCCCAGTTGGGATGCATGCAGGAATCTGGAATCTGTCTCTCTATATCCTCTCCTCCCACTTGGTAAAAAAATAATAATCTTGATGCAAGAAAACATGGGCTATCTGAAAGAAAAAATGTTCAATGGATGGAACAGCTAAGGTTACAACAGGAGATAGCTAATGTGGAAAATATGAAATGGTTTTAAAAAAACAGAAGTGCATCAACAAAACCTAAATGGAAGAAAAGGTAGTAGAGCAGATCCGAAGTACTGAAAATCTTATGGAGGAGGAAAAGAAATTTAGAGAATCTTGTAGATTGAAGAGGAAATGATAAAAGGGGGAAATGATGAAAGAGATGATAGAACAGAAGACAGACAAATGGTGATCCAAATCACCAACAGTTCACATGACAAGATAAATGATCAAAACAAACTAAGAACCACAATCAAAAGTCATACTCTCTGGCCTGACCTGTGGTGGTGCAGTGGATAAAGTGTCGACCTGGAATGCTGAGGTCGCCGGTTCAAAACCCTGTACTTCTCTGGTCAAGGCACATATAGGAGTTGATGCTTCCTGCTCCTCCCCCCTTTCTCTCTCTCTCTCTCTCTCTCTCTCTCTCTCTCTCTCTCTCTCCTCTCTAGAATGAATGAATAAATAAATAAAAATTAAAAAAAAATTAACAACAACAACAAAAAAGTCATACTCTCTGGACAAAATGAAAAAAAATTAGAAATTGGTTATTTCAGAATGTACACATAGAAAGCACCCTGGCAACTTAAAAATTTTTTAAATCACTCTTCTAAATAATTATATATACACAAAATATAAAATTACAATTACCAGACTATTAGAAAAATACAACAATAATTCCATGACATTTTAAAACTTATAATGTGAGTCTAAAGCTGCCCTTAAAGGCAAATGCATAATTAGCAATAAAGAATAAAAAAATATTATATATAAAGCACTTAATTCAAGATATTATAAAACAAAGTATTTGAGAAGACTTTGAAAAACTATTAAAGCTGTAACTGATGACTCAGGAAATACAAAGTAAAGCAAAATTGGTAAAGATAAATAGTAAAATAAAATAAGCCCAACACAGTCAAATTTGATCCAAGAAATAAGAAAGAAAAACTTAAAAGTTAGTAATCAGAAAATGTAACAATCACAATTACAGAAAAAGTTAAAATTAAAAATGCAATGCATATTTTTGTTCATTTTAAAACTCTTGATGAAATTGACATTTCTCTGGGAAAACTAATCACCTACACAGAAAAGTAGCAACAGAGATATTGAAAAATTTGTCCAAAGTTAGCTGCAAAAAGACTACAGAACATGAAGTACTGTTAAGTGTTCTTTTGAATTTTAAATTTAGAGATCAATCCCATGCTTCATAAAATATTCTAGAACATAGAAGAGCATGTAAATCATGAATGTGTTTTGTAAAGTTAGTGTAATGCTAACACCAAAACCTGGCAAAGCAGCTATACTTCAAAATCAATCACGAATATAAAAGCAAAAATTCTATAGAAAAATACAAGGAAATTAAATCCAACATATTAAATATATATACACACACATATATATATGTGTATATATATATATATATATATATATATCACAACTATCTAGAGTTCATGTCAGGAGTTCTTAAAATATATATTTATATTATATTACATAAAATATTCTAATAAATGTTTATTAGGTATTTGACTACACACAGCATCTGTGGATGATTTTTTTAAACCCCTAGAAAAGTAAAAATAAAAAACTTCGAGGCCCTGGCCAGTTGGCTCAGTGGTAGAGTGTCAGCCCTGCATGGGGATGTCCCAGGTTCAATTCCAAGTCAGGGCACACAGAAGTGCCCATCTACTTCTTCACTCCTCCCCCTCTCGTTTCTCTCTCTTTCTCTTTCTTCCTCTCCTGCAGTCATGGCTCAATTGGAGTGAGTTGGCCTCCGGTGCTGAGGATGGCTCCGTGGCCTCTGCCTCAGGTGCTAAGAAGAGTTCAGTTGCTGAGCAACGGAAGAGCACCCTAGATGGGCAGAGCATCACCCCCTAGTGGGCTTGCCGGGTGGATCCCTGTTAGGGCATATGTGAGGTTGGCCTCTCTGCCTCCTCTCCTCTCACCGAATAAAAAGGAAGGAAAGAAGGAAGGAAGGAAGGAAGGAAGGAAGGAAGGAAGGAAGGAAGGAAGGAAGGAAGGAAAAAAGGAAGGAAGGAAAAAAGGAAGGAAGGAAAAAAGGAAGGAAGGAAAAAAGGAAGGAAGGAAAAAAGGAAGGAAGGAAGGAAGAAGGAAGGAAGGAAGGAAGGAAGGAAGGAAGGAAGGAAGGAAGGAAGGAAGGAAGGAAGGAAGGAATTTCCATAGCATAGTGAAAGTAAACCAACAGCCAACAGTAAAAAACTATTCAGCTACAGACTGAATTTTTAAATTTCCTTTAACAGCAAATTATTGGAAAATACAAAATATATGTTTGTATTAAATTTATTTTATTATTACTCATAGTTTAAAACTTAATAATAAAATACAAATAATAAAATAAGAAGACATTAAAAATAAATATTAAAAAATTGTATAAAGAATGAAACAATAAAGAATGAATACCAGATTAATTTTCACAAACAAATGTAAAAAACAGATGGGAAAATAATCATGACTCTCAACCATTTTTTTTTTTAATTCTGGGATCACACGAGGTAGCACACCATGAACAAGAAGATTCAGTGTTGTAAAATGCTGTTTTTTCCACAAATTCATTTGTCAAAACTCAGAGGTATTTGGGCAAATTTTCAGAGATTCTAAAGTTCACTCGATAAACAAATAGTAATAGCAAATAATTTTCCCCAAAAGAAGAGGAGTCTTGTTCTATCAAATCATTAACAAGCTAATAAACTACAACAATTAATTAATGGGTAAGGAGAACAAAGCAGACACCACAAAAATTGCTTCTGTACATAGGAGAATTGGCATGAAATAAAGAGGTTGCTACTAATGTGTAGGTAAAGGATTCTTAAATAAACAATTTAACTGTTAAGTCTGTTAATCAGTTTAAGTTAAATCTTTACCTTATGCTAAAATAAATTCCAAATGAAGAGTTAATTTTTTAATTGAACCATAAAACAGGGAAAAAACATAAATGATTATATGGAATTAACATATGATCAAGCCCTGGCCAGCTGGCTCAGTGGTACAGCATCAGCCCGGCATGTGGATGTCCCAGGTTTGATTCCCAGCCAGGGAACAAAGGAGAAGCGTCCATCTGCTTCTCCACTCTTCCCCCTTTTCTTTCTCTCTATCTCTCTCTTCCCCTCGCACTGCCAAGGCTCCATTGGAGCAAAGTTGGCCCGGGCGCTGAGATGGAACCATGGCCTCCATCCACCTCAGGCGCTTAGAATGGCTTCGGTTGCAATGGAGCAACACCCCAGATGGACAGAGCATCTCCTTCTAGTGGGCTTGCCAGGTGGATCCTGGTGGGCACATGCGGGAGTCTGTCCCTCTTCTGCCTCCCCGCTTCTCACTTCAGAAAAATACCCCCCCCAAAATATATATATATATATATATATATATATATATATATATATATATATGTATATGTATATATGTGTGTGTGTGTGTGTGTGTGTGTGTATATATATATATGATCAAGATCCTGGATCTAAGAATAAAACAGTAAAAAAAATACAAGGGAATAGAAATACAGTTCTGACTAGATAAAACTGAAAGTCTTCTGTAAGCAAATAAAAATTTTTGAAGTGGGATAAAATATTTATATATAGAACACAGCTTTTACAAATCATTAATAAAAATACTATAATCCTATCGGGAATAAAAATGAAATTTTTCTTGCAAGGAAAGAAATACAAATGACCAATAAACAATCTAACACTTCTCTGACGTATAATTTTAAATTGCATTTAAAATATGTAAAATAATCCTGATTGTTCAATCCTGGCAGAGAACTCTGAATTGAGGACTCTCAGACATTGCTGTTGGAATCTCCAATTTGCTCAGGTTCCTGGAGAGTTATACAGCAGCGTTGTTAGCTTTTACAACGAGCATGCACTCTGACACCGAATTAGCACTTCTAGGAATCTACCCTAGAGAAAATGTCAGAGATTATCCAAGAAGATTTCAATACCAGAGCATTCAACATAATGAGGACAGTGAAAATAATGGAGCCCTGCATAAAAAAAAAATTAGGATATAATCAGAGGAGACAATTAAAATAGTTAAGTCCACGGGTTCTAGAATCAGACCGAGTTTCAAACCTACTTGGCCCTGTAGAAATGTTGTGATCTTGAGGCTTGAGTAAGTTATTTAAACTCTTTGTGTCTTATTTTCCTTTGAATGTAAAATGGAGATAATAATGGTGCTTACTCCATCAGATGTCGTGGAGCTTAAAGGAGTGACACTGGTAAAGCACTTAAGACAGTACTTAACGCAAGCTAAGCGTTCAATAAATGTCACTTGCTATACTAAAAAAATATTATGATTTTAATACTATTATGATGCAGATATTATTTCTTAAGTTTGAGGCCATGGAGAAATGTTTACGATAAGTTAAAAAGCAGGATCCACCAATTTTACAGTCTCTTCCAGAAAATAGATGGGAATACTTCCTAACTAATTTCATGCGGCTAGCAAAACCAGACAAAGATAATAAAATAAAACTATGAACAACACCCTGGGGGATCACAGATGCAAAGTCTTCAATAAAATATGATCGATTCAAATCTGGGAAATATCAAATGAAAAATAAACACACCATGAACAACTGGGACTTATCCAAGCTATGTAGGGCTGATTATACATTTGAAAATCAATCTACATAATCCACCATGTTAACTATCTGAAAAAGAGAAACCATGAGATTATATCAATTGACGGAGGAAAAACATCTGACAAACTTCAATATCCATCTGATAAAAACTGTCAGTGAACTATGACTAGATGGAAACTTCTTCAACTTGATAAAGGACATCTATAAATATCCTACAGCAACTATTGTGATTAATGGGGAAGAACTAAAGGCTTTCCCCCTAAGATCAGACACAAGGGAAGGGTGTTCACTCAAACTCCACGTTGTAGTGAAGTCTTAGCCAGTGCAATAAGAAAAAACAAAAACAAAAACACCTGGATGTGAACTTTATAGCAGCTTTATTCATAACTAAAAACAAGCCAAAGGTTTTTCAAAAGGTAAAAGGATATCTAAGCTGTTGTATATCTCTATAATAGAATACTGTTTAGTCATAAAAAGGAATGAACCACTGATATATGCAACTGAGCTAAATCTGAGAGATATTATGTTGAGTGAAAGAAGCCAGTATCAAAATGTTACATACCAGAGGATTCCATTTGTATGACATTCTCAAAAAGACAAAATATAGTGACAGAGACAAGTCAGGGGTTAGGGATGGGGGGGGGTATAATTACAAAGGGATAGTTTGAAGGATTTTTTTTTGGTGGAGGAGGAAGGGTAATTTTTGTTTTGTATCCTGACTGCCAGTCAATTTTACTGTATGTTAAATTTTTAAAAATTTAAAAGCAGGACCCCAGATATTACATATTATATGATATGAACTTTAAATACATAAGGAGGGAAATATACCACAATGTTGGAAGAAAATACTGGAATTGACTTGTTCTCATGCCCTGGTTTATTCAAAGTAGGAGCAGTAAGTTTTCCTTCCACAAGAACCCCAACACAAACCAGGAAACCCCCCTCGGATAACAACCATCAGGTCGCCAAAGTCTAGATCAGGGGTAGTCAACCTTTTTATACCTACCGCCCACTTTTGTATCTCTGTTAGAAATAAAATTTTCTAACCACCCACTACTTCCACAGTAATAATGATTTATAAAGTAGGGAAGTAACTTTATAAAATTTATAGAGTTACAGCAAGTTAAAGCATATAATAAGAATTACTTACCAAATACTTTATGTCGGATTTTCACCAAGTTTGGCAGAATAAGTCCTTATAAAACAACTTACTATAGTTAAATCTATCTTTTTATTTATACTTTGGTTGATCCACTACCGCCCACCATGACAGCTGGAATGCCCACTAGTGGGTGGTAGGGACCAGGTTGACTACTACTGGTCTAGATCATCAAGGTCTCAGGAAACTTTGCTTTCTTTGGAAGGGATGTTCAGATAATAGACTAGAATTGCAACACCAGGGATTAAAAAAATTAAAATCTTGTAAACTCAAGGGCTGCTAACAAGGAAAGTTAATGGGCAGTCATTTCTAAAATGGCCAATCCTTCTCATGCTAGATGACTACCCAAGTAGAAGGTAAGCCAATGATGTTAATTTTCTCCCTAGCTAAGAGTATCCTCAAAGCCAGTATTTCTGAATAAATCTCATTTTCTACAAGAAGTAGCAGACCCTGAAATTTCCTAAGTTTCCCCATTTTGTGACTACGCTGTATGCCAAATTCCCAGCATGATTCCAGCACTTTGGAAACATTTCAGAACTTAAAATAATTTCACCAACATATTTTTAATCTTAACTTTCTGCTGTTTTTTTCTTAAGTATTTACTAAGCAGAGTCAGAAAACCTAGGTTTGAACCCCAATTTCAATTGTCTTTCACATCAGTTTCCTCAAACATAGGATCAGATATTAAGATACAATGGCCCCAGATCCTTTCCATCTCTAACGCCTTAGGACAGCAATTTTCAACCTTTCTCATGTCATGGCACACATGAGACACACCATACACGCATATTATATTTTTTGTCAATCTGACAAAAACAAAAGGCATAATTTTGATTCATTCACAGTGGACAGCTATTGTTGTGTTGACTGTTGTCATTTTTTTAATTTGACAATCTAAAGAGAAAGAGATCAGTGCCCCTGACTAACTAGTCCAGTATTTCATGTTTTAAAAATACTTGTGACACACCAGTTGAAAAATCACTGCTCTAAGGAAATGAATCATGGTGAAATTAATATTGCAAGGAGCGTGACTAAACTGCCTTAATGAACAAGCAACTTGAATAAATTATTTTCACAAAGCATTCATTCAGAAATATTGTGCAAGTGACAGAGAAAAATAATTATTCATTAGAGAAACTGTTAACTAGCCATGCATGACCCCTATCTTGCACTTAGCTCAGGTTACCATACCTGAAAGTAGTAACACTCCGTGCCCCAATTTCACTAATGTAGACTGACCCGCACTCACTGTCCTCTCCCAACTCATAAGCAGTATTTTGTGTAGAGCAGCATTATTGGTGGCAGCATTTTCCTTAATTCCTAAAGCTATAATTTTTAAGTCAATTTAATTTGGAATAGGTGATAGGAGTTAAACTGACCATTCCTTTTGTACAAGAAGATATATGAAAGTGTGTGTGGTTATTAGCGGGCACCAGGAGTTATCTTTGCAATGTTGGATTTGCCTAATATTTTACTGTGGTGGTTATGAGAACCTACACAAGTAAAAATGTACAGAAAGCATGCCCATGTGTACACACGCACACACGTACACAAGTACAAATAAAACTGGAAATCTGAAAGATGTATGGATTGTATTATCACTATTCTGGTTATATCATACTAGAGCAGTGGTTCTCAAAGTGTGCATCAGGGCACATTGGTGTGCCCTAGAAGATTTCCAGGTGTGCCCTATGGTATTCCAGAGAAATATGTGCCTATTGGGGACCAAAAAACCAACAGGGTTTTTGGAGTTTAGATTTTGGGGGGACAGAGGTGTGGGGAATTGGCTGTAAACTGACAGTCTTCCCAACCCCCACCTGTTAACAGCTGTGGTGCTGGATTGTTTACACTACTCTCCATGTTCCCTGGAAAGACTGGAGGCAAGTTTCTTCAATCCTGTGTTTGGTGTCAAGTTAAGATATGTATGGTGGGGTTTTCTGCACTTGGTGAAATTCTTGGGTTGCCTTGGAAACTTGATCAGAGACAATTGATTTGCTAATGGCCTCACTTTGCCCTATAAATAAAGCAAGATGCAGTTTTTGGGATCACTTTGTTCTTGCCAGCAGCAATTACAGGGCCCTCCTGACCCCGCATTTTCTTAATTCCGCATATTTTCTTAATTCCGCACCATTCCCACTCGGGACCTGGAATTACTAGCTTCGCTGGTTTGCGACATGTGCCCAGATAGAAAAGTAAATATAGTTACTCTATTACACCATTTCATTACAGAAATACCACTCTTTTTGTTAACACATCATTATTATATTTATTATTAACACATTATTATATTATTTTTAGATAAATACACCCAAATAAAATGGATAGATTTCTCAAAAAGAAGCATGATATTGAAGAATCTGATTCTGGAAGTGAGCAAAAGTTAAGTGTAAATAAAATAGGACTTGAAGGCTATTGGACAGAATTTAATTTATAGCATTTTCTATTACTTAACACTGAACTTAATTTATGGTATTTTCCATCACTTAATACGATTGGATTAGAAATCCATTCATGGAAGCTTCAAGTGATTTGGTTTAACTTCACAGATGAAGAAGAACTGGCAGCTATATCTGCTGATTGTGGATTAATTAAACATAAGGAATTGTCTCTTGAAGCCTTTTGGATTTCCATAAAAGAAGAATATGTGGCAATATCTAAAAAAAGCTTTGAACATTTTACTACATTTTTCAACATCCTATTTTTGTGAATTAGGATTTTCTACCCTCAACACGAGTAAAAAGAGAGAAATTCTTCAATGTATTGACGAGGAAATGAGAGTTTGCCTTTCAAATATATGCCCAAATATTGAAGAAATTGCTAGGACACATCAGGCTCATGTTTCTCATAAACACAAGAATAAAAAAATAACACATTCACGCAGGGACCTGCCGGATTTAATAAATCTTACTAAGAATGTATCTATATATATAAAAAGATAAATTTTTGTTTTTTATTTTAACCCCTCTTTCTTATGAATTCTAAAAAGCATACCTCAAAAAATGTAACATAAAAATGTTTTTTAATGTCAGAATAAATTTAATTTTGTCATATTTATTTCATTTAATTACCATAAAAGCATGCTTGGACTTTATATTCTTTTCTTTAATATTTGACTTAATTATTATAACATATTTCTCAGAAATTTGTATATAGTACACCTACAATTATTTGTAGAGTTTTAAATGCACCCCGACTTCAAAAAGCTTGAACCACTGTACTAGAGTTTTGCAGAACGTTACCATTAGAAGGAAACTGGGGAAAATCTACAAGGACCCTCTTTCTTTATTTCTTACAACTGTATATGAATCCACAACTAGCTCAAAAATTCTTCAATTAAAAAGAAGGATACAGGCCCTGGCCGGTTGGCTCAGTGGTAGAGTGTCGGCCTGGCGTGTGGGGGACCCGGGTTCGATTCCCAGCCAGGGCACATAGGAGAGGCACCCATTTGCTTCTCCACCCCCTCCCCCTCTCCTTCCTCTGTCTCTCTCTTCCCCTCCTGCAGCCGAGGCTCCATTGGAGCAAAGATGGCCCGGGCGCTGGGGATGGCTTCTTGGCCTCTGCCCCAGGCACTAGAGTGTCTCTGGTCGCAAAAGAGCGATGCCCGGAGGGGCAGAGCATTGCCCCCTGGTGGGCAGAGCGTCGCCCCCTGGTGGGCATGCTGGGTGGATCCCGGTAGGGCGCATGCGGGAATCTGTCTGACTGTCTCTCCCCGTTTCCAGCTTCAAAAAGAAAAAAAAAAAAGAAGTATACGGTGAAACCTCTGCCTTCCCCCTACTCCTGACCATTATCCTTCCCAGGAGGCAACACCCTTTAACAGTTTCCTGTGTATAGGAGCTAAAAGAAAGAAGGAAGGAGGACAGGAAGGGAGGGGAGAAGACTTAACTTGGTATGGTGCTGCAATGTATCAAAACAAATTGTTCAGCTGTTTCATACACATGGTTGTCCCAGAGACATCTTGAGTCTAGGAGAGTGTTTCTGTTGAACAAATCCCCAATTCACCCCAGCTTCCTCTCCCAATGGATTCCCAGAGGTAACCGGGTCTTTTTCATCAAGACACGACACTGGATGACCCTTGTCTGGGAAATCTGACCCTCCCCTGATAAAGAACTAAAACCCGAGACATGGAGAGACGTGGAAGACTGCCCGATGACACAGCCCCGTCAGTTCACCTTGCAGGGGCACAGTCAACAGACGCTCTTCTCTGCAGTTTTCCAGTCATCTTTTTAACGGCCTCACTTAAATCGGAGTGTACACCAAGGATCACTTGACATTGAAAGAAAGCACATCATATGAAAATCAAAACAAAGCAACTAGACAACAGCAACGTGGAGAAACAGACTCCATACAGAGAAAAGAAAACCTCAAAGAACTATGAATAACTTAGGGATCTAAGAGATGACACTGTATCATTTAAGCAGAACAGGATGCTACTAAAAATAACTTCCAGAGGATAATACAGCTCTTGGAAATAAAAAATACAACAGCAGAAAATAAAAGCCCAGTATAAGAATTGAAAGATATGATTAAGAAAAGCTACAGATATTAGAGCAAAAGAATGAGAAGAAAAAAAAATGTGAGAGAAGAGATGAGAAAGTCAGATCAACCCAGAAAGTCAAACATTCGAATAGTAGATAATCCAGAAGAGGAGAAAAGAGAACTTAAATGGAGAGAATCATAAAGGACAAGGTCCCAGGTCTCAAGGACATAAACTTCCAGATTAAAAGAGCCAGGTGAGTGGCCGAGAAAACGCATGAACAGAACCACCGCAGTCAGTCACAAACGTGGTACTAGTGAACACTGTGAGCAAAGCAAAGCCTGTATGTGCCCGCAGAAGAAAACAGATTTCACTAAAAAAATCAAAACTGGAACAGCATCAGACTTCTCAGAGGCAAGGTGACTCTGGAAGCTGGAAGACAGCAGAACAAGGGCTTCAAAATTCGGGGTGGGGTGGGGTGGGGTGGGGGATGTGTTCTAACTGAAATTCTTGACCCAGCCTAACTAATGTCTAAGTGTGGGGGTAGAATGGCCACATTTCCAAACTCACAACGTCTCCAACCTTTTTGTTATTCCCACACCTCTGTCTTAGGAGGCACCTGGAGAGTGTGATCCCCCAAAAGGTATAGCATAAAACCAAGCAGGACACGTACATGGGTTCCAGGAAGCAGGGCTGTCCAGCTAGGGTGAGATGGGGGAACGGGCAGGGGAGGCTGCCAGGGAGGCTGCAGGGGCCACGCAGATTGACCAGCAGCCTCTCCAGACTGTAGCAGGCCAGAGGGATCTGCTGAATGTTCCTTCAGAATGAGAACTGGACAAATCGAAGGGCACTGTATACATGAAGAGGAGATGAAGGCAACCGGAGGAAGGTCTGGGCTTCAGTTAGGAGCAAAGCCTTAGAAAACTAAGCAGAACGATACTAACTCATGTTCAGGAAAGAAAAAGTAAGCCCAGTGTGTTTCCCAGCTCAGCTGTGAAGACCACTGATGTGGCTCTGATCAGAAGGAAGCACTGACCACTGATACAGCCAAGTGGTGCCCTGTCTTGGCTTCATGTCGGAGCCATCTGCCTCACTTTAAAAACATCTCAATGTCCAGGCTACTCCACTGAGCACTTCACTAGCATCTCTGAGGGGGCAAGGCCCAAACATGAGTGAACTTTCAAGTTAACCCGGGTAATCACAATGTGCAGAGAAGACTGAGACCGATGGAGCAAACCAAAGATACAATGTTCACTGTCATGTGTGCTACTCACAGGTTACTAGTAGTTGTAACTGCTTATAAGCTGGACTTGCAGTAGTTTACTATAGTCCACCTAGATGTCCTGCCAGGAATCAGTCAAAATTCCAAAACCGAATGTTTCACGTTCTTGCTCAAAGCTGGCGCAACTGACTTCTGGTGTCAATTTATGGCACCCCATTTCTCCTGGTCACCCTAGCCCCACTTCACCCACTTTGTTCTGACATCAAAGTCCTGCTTCAGAACACTGCTTGATATTTCCTGCTCACCCCCACCCCACCCTACCCCTGTGCACGCATGCACACGCGCGCACACATGCACCATTCTGCAGCTGACTGCCGCACCACAGTGAAAATGACTCCTGCTGAAGATCAAGCAAGCAGAAGCACAAGGGGGAAAATGAGGAGGAAAACACAAAGTTGCAAATGTAAAATTCCCCCAAACTAGGTCACAAATACCTGACTTTATTTGCTCATTGCTCCTAGAAATAAAGTGATTGACAAGCAAGGAATAACAGCTAGGTATGAACAAGCGCTTTAGGATTTGGACAATTTCAAATACCTGCATGTTGCCATTCTAATCTCATCCATCTACACACCAATCCCATCAAGGGGCAAAGGCTCCCTCTGGGGCCTGTGCCTGAACCCCAGTCGCCTGCTGCAGCCTCCCACAGTGTCTGGGTGCCAGCCTACTGCCCATCTGCATCTGTGAGGGACGCTGTCTCTCCTGCCTCTCTGCCAGCACTTGGTATTTTCATGGTTTCAGTTTTGCCAATCTAATATTGAAAAGTGGTACTTTGTCATTTTAAAATGAAGATTTCCCTGATTACTATGAACGCTGAGGATTTGGGCCATTTGCAACTGCTTGTTTTGTGAATTGCTTGCCTTTACCTTTTGCCCAATGTTCTGTGAGTTTGCCTTTCTGTCCCCATTCTTTACCAACCTAATTGCTTTTATTTCCCAAGTCCCAGCTTCTCCTGACCAGCAACACCTCCTCCACGTCATGCTGTTTTTCTCACCTGTATCTCTCACGGTGCCTGAAAATTAGTTGTCCGACACCTCTCCTCCCCCTAAAGCCCGAGCACCATGACGATGTATTCTGGGTATCCGTCTCTGACCCTGCTATCACCTCAGCAACTAGCAAGAAGCTGCAGGTGTTTACTGAATGAATGAACAAAGTTCCCTGTACCTGACACCAGAAACCCACTCAAGGTGTGTCACTGAAGAGAGGGTCATAAAGGGACCATTTGAACAGGTGGGGGCAGGGCTGGGAAAACCAACAAAGGACAGTGAAGCCCCCAGCACTACTTGCAACAATAAGAGAACCAGGCGAGAATAGCAGGGACCCTTGGAGACCTCCGGCCATGGGGCAAGTCTGGGAGGTGTCGTCAAGTCTGAGCAATGCTGACTCGGAGACTCAAACTGCCTGGCTGGTACCCACTGCCACTTGACTCTTAATAAACTTTCTTCCACTTGAATCCTTAATACTTTCAATTCTAAATCCTACGGAATAATGCCATGTTTCAAACCACTGCAAACAATAAACAAAAATCATTGCCAAACAAGCTCTACAGGAATTGAAGACAGGAAAAGGCCAGAAAAACTAGAATTACCTTCCCAGCAGAATCACCCACCCATCAGTTATGTGGCTCTCAGGGGTGTTTTCTGAACTCCCGGCATCTCAGTTTCCCATTATACAAGTCTGTGTACTATTATTCTCCACCCCATCCAAAAAAATATTTTGCTTAAAGAAAAGAATTCTTCTTACAGAAAAATACAGTTGCCCAAGTCCTGTTCTATCAGCCCAGCTCCATCAGGCCTTGGAATTCTCAGCAAATGGCTGGTTTTGCAATTCTTTTGGCTTTGCCAACCCTCCGGGGTAAAAAAAATCTTCCCACAAGGATTGGAGGCTTTCAAGTGGAGGAAATCTCTGAGAAAAATCTGGGTTGATGAGCAACTAAGAAAAGCCAGGAGGAAAGAGACATATCTATATATGTTTAGGCAGAAATAGAAAAGGTTGAAAAGCAATGTTTCTAAAATACTGCTTCTATGAAAGCAACCTTCTGTTCCTCCTCTACTCTCGGCTGGCTGAAAAAGGCAGTGTAGTTCCCACGTTCTGTCGCGTCCTCCTGAGCCCAGCCCAGCTAGCACAGTGACACGCAGCTCTGCCCAAGGTGTCCCGGGCCCCAATCTCGCCACTTAGTGAGGTGACATGCAGCAAGGCACTCACTTTTCTGGAACTCAGTGTTAGTCCATGAAAAATAAGTAACAACATCGAATTTGCTGGATTGGGGACAGAATTATAAATCATGAAAATAGGCCGTGGACGGTTGGCTCAGCGGTAGAGCGTCGGCCTGGCGTGCGGGGGACCCGGGTTCGATTCCTGGCCAGGGCACATAGGAGAAGTGCCCATTTACTTCTCCACCCCCTCCTTCCTCTCTGTCTCTCTCTTCCCCTCCCGCAGCCGAGGCTCCATTGGAGCAGGGATGGCCCGGGCGCTGGGGATGGCTCCTTGGCCTCTGCCCCAGGCGCTGGAGTGGCTCTGGTCGCGGCAGAGCGACGCCCCGGAGGGGCAGAGCATCGCCCCCTGGTGGGCAGAGTGTCGCCCCCTGGTGGGTGTGCCGGGTGGATCCCGGTCGGGCGCATGCGGGAGTCTGTCTGACTGTCTCTCCCCGTTTCCAGCTTCAGAAAAATACAAAAAAAAAAATAATAATAAATAAATAACGTGTGCTAGCCTGTGGGCTCCTGGCACGCAGTAGATTTATTACAGGTGCTATAGTCTGGAAATCAAAGAGCTTCTTTACTTAACAAATATCTTTGGAACAGCTACTATGGGCTGGGTCCCTAGTCGGCAAACTGTGGCTCACGAGCCACATGCAGCTCTTTGGCCCCTTGAGTGTGGCTCTTCCACAAAATACCACGTGCAGGTGCTACCTCGATAAGGAATGTACCTACCTATATAGTTTAAGTTTAAAAATTTTGGCTCTCAAAAGAAATTTCAATCGTTGTACTGTTGATATTTGACTCTGTTGACTAATGAGTTTGCCGACCACTGGAGCCACTGGATGATGGAGGTGACAAAGATGAGAAAAGTTCATAGGATCACTGACTTCCTGAGTTTAGAATCTGTTGAAGAAGAGATTGTTACTCAAATCAAAACCAAAGAAAAACATAATTGCCAATTGGGACAAATGTCACAAAGGGGACATAGAGCCTGCTCAGAGACCAAAATGGGGGGCCTGGTCTGGTCAGGAAGATCTTGGGCAGGGGAGTGAAGGATGAAGAACTAATGAGCAGCAATGGTGACAGTGGGACCAGCATGTGCTAGAAATCTGGGGCCTGAAGTGTCATCCTTTTGCGAAACAGAAGGAAGGCCAGAGTGCTGAAGCGTGGAAAGGGGGGATAAAGCTGAGAGCCCGGCAAGGCCTCCCTGTGAGCCATGTGAGAGACTGAAAGGTCGTGGTCATGGTCCTCTAAGAACAGGAAACCACCAAGCTAAAGATGGGCTCTCAGATCTTGCAACTGACAATTGCTGTAAAACTCCACTGCAGCCCTCTTGTCACCTCTGGACCCCACACCAAGTTAGAGGAGCAGCACTGTTTTCATTATTGCAAGGTATTCCAAAAATTATGTCCACACATATATTCCAAGAGAATAAGGGGGAGGGGCATTCATCATCATTCACCATTTACCACCTCGGGAAATATCTACAATTTCTCCTAAGTCATCATTCTTTTGAATTCCTGGTTTTCCAAAGAGATCCACACCAGTATCTCCCATCCCACATGCTCTCCTTACAACATACCCTGACACATCTCCACTGAGTAAGTGATGGCATCCATCTCCTTGAACGTGGGCTGACATCTCTCACCGCCTTGACTGATGGGAATGTGATACCATGTAACTTCTGAGGCTAAGATATAAAATGCCATGCACTTCAGCCTTACTCTCTTTGAACCCAGCTGCCATTCTCTGGTCAAGCCACATGTAGGTGTTCTGGCTGACATCACAGCTGAGGGCTCAGCCAACAGCTGGCATCAGCTGTAGACACTGGAGTGATGTTGTTGCCAGATGATTACAGACCCAGCTGTCAAGTTACCTAGCTTTCAATCTTTCCAGCTGAGGCCCAGACATAACGGAGCAGAGAAAAGCCATCTCCCACTATGCTCTGTCTAAATTCCTGAGTTCAGATATCCATGAGCAGAGAATTAAAGTAGTTGTTCTATGCTACTACATTTGAGCTGGTTTGATATGCAGCAATAGTAACCGGGACAGAGAGTGTCTCAAAGTATGTGTGTATGTGAACATACATATATATGTATAATTTTTCTTATTCACTACTGACCTCTCAGGAACCTTCTTCAGGGGTTTTATCCATACTACTTATGGAAAAAGATGACCAGGTTCCTTACTTTTAAAATAGTCAAAACATTTTAAAGTAATCCATCCTCACTGAAAAAAAGAAAACCCTTGTTAGCAAATCTAACAACTTATTTCAATTGGTTTTGCAAATAGAGATAAAAAAATAGATCTTCATCGGCAACAACTAAATAGGACATCCAGGGCTCCGTCTTTCTACACTGCTGAAGGCTCAAACATCCACAAAGGGTATTTGCAGATTAAATAAGGCAATGCCTACAAAGTGTACTTAGCACAGTGACTACCTTTTAGGAGCCCACCAAATTCTAGTTATTATTATTCCCTTGTCGTTGGGAAAACCATCATTCTTCTTGATTCCATCACTAAGCCTTTGGACCTAAATTTAACAATGCTCTTGTTTCATCTCAGGAGAAAAGAATCTATATTGTTTGGTTAAATGTCAAAAAAAGGAATCTCAGATTCCATACAATTAGAAATATTATACAACATTAAATAACATAACTGCCACACACCTCTATTTTGGTTTAGTAAAAGAACAGTCCTTTTCATTTCTTTTTTTTTAAAAAGTCAATATGTGTTAGAAAAAAGGTTTCTGCATAACTCAATCACTGCATGACTTTCAAGGTGAATAAATAAAAAATATTACCTTTGATCCTTATGAAGGTACCCCCTATGCCGTTATATAAATATTACAAAGCTGTACCCACATGGTGGTTTGAATACCAGGGAACAGAGATGGAATCAAAGAGCCAGGTCGACTAGGACTGGTTTCCTTCTCTACTCATCAATTGCTGTGTGATCTTAAGCGAATCACTCAACCTAAGTCATAGCATCTTTAAAACAAGGCTAAATTCCATACTTTTTATCCATACTGGAAGGACCCTTAAGTAGAGTAGCCCCAAGTTCCCAGGGTAATAGTCACTATTCAAATGCCGAAGTACGCTGAATGACAACCTCCCAAGCAAAATAATCACTTGCAGATTCATATTCACTAATTAATATCTTTAAAATTCTCTCAAAAATCCTGTGCCTTGCTGCAAATATTGCTGTGCATCACGTAATGAAATTGTCAATACATAATAGAAGAAAAAGTGATCAGACACAAAATTAGGACTAACACGTCTTTTGGGGAAAATAAATGAGGCTGTACTGTGTCCCCTTAACACTGTTGGCTTTTCACTGTTACCTTCAGGTTACAGGCAGGGTGAGGGTCTTCTTAAGCCACACATTTATGCAAGGGAGTGGAGAGGGAAAGAGAGCATGAGTGGTAGGAAGAAGAGAGCGAGATCGAGGGGAGCAGTGGGGGAACGGGCTGTGCGATGGAACCAAATCTGAATCACTAGCACCTGAACGGAAATGTCACTGCTAGGGAAACCATTTCAGAATGACAGTTTAGTCACCAGTTTGCACGGTGTCTGACACTCCGTTCTTCAGAACATCCTAGCTTTCTCGGGGCCCAGGCATGCCCCTGCTACTGATGGACTTAATTGTATAGGTCACATTCTCCATCCAGTAAAATGTATTTTCTATCCTGGAAAGCAGTGGGAACTCTATGACTCACAGAGCCCCGACATGCAAGAAAAATGGCCGGCATGTAATTGACTTGGAATGGCCCTTTCCAAAGGTGGCATGAAGTACAGGATAGCTTTGCACTCATAGAAACTGAGATCGAAAAGGGAGTCATGAAAACTCTCTTGGTGAGAACTGGCAGTGTCCAACCCTGTCCTTGGACAGAGGTCCACCTCCCTCACCTTTCCTCATGTCAGCCCTCATAGCCAGATAATCTGGGATTCAGGAGCAACAGGGAGAGCTGTGGAGTCTTACTAGCCTCACTGAAGACCAGAACAGACTCTCATATTACCATATATGATAAAGTCTGTCAACAGGTCTGTTACGACCTGAACCAAGATGGACCATCTGCTTTCCTCAAAGAGCAGAGATCAGCCAGTTTGGGGAAGATCCCTTAACTTGATGGCACCTTTAAGCATATTTTACTGTCACTATTCAAATGCCTCATTGTGCACTTCGTAACACCTTGTATTAAAGCTCCATCTATCCTAATACCAAAGCACATATTTGTAACTGCTTTTCCTCACAATGATTTCTATGACTCTTTTCCCAGGAACCATGCCACCTGAACATTCGGCTGGGGTATAAAACCGTTTTACAACAGTTACTCTTCCAAGTCTTCCCTCTGTTTTTAGACAGCTGCCTCCCAGGGTCCAAATTGTTTTTGGTGGACAACTGTTCTGAACACATTTCTCCACAAGATCTATTTCAGCTCAAGGAAGGCCAAGGACAAAGATAAATCAAGTTGTGGGTTAGAGGTAGACCCACTGCAGGGCATCATGAAAGCAGAATGCAGAGTGCTGGGCAGTCCGTTGCTTCCAGAACTTCAAGTTCACAAAAGGGATCAGTCTTCCCAGTGACTGATTCGTTTAAGAGAACAATCCATTTCTAAACCCTAGCCGGGTGGCCAACACTTTTTTCCTATCCGAAGTTCCCAGGATCTGTCCTGCAAAGGTGGGTATGGAGCTTTCTACCTGGTTCACCCTGACTATTCCACATGGAGAACACTTGGGAACTAAGTGCTCATCAGTCACCAGCCCCTTTCACGCCTTCAACCCAAAGACTATACAGGTGGTTACCTGCACAGGTAACGAATCTTGCCAGGTCATCTTTACTGGGGGACTTGCTTAGGTAACAGTCCCCACCGCCACCATCACTAGTCCCTCCAGTTTGTCAGTAAGTCCCTCCAAAAGACACAGGTAAGGGTTCCCAGGGCCAGCCAGGCACCCCAGCGTGCTAGCTACCTCTCCCTTGCGCGGACCTCGCCTTCAGGGCCCCCTCTGCCCGAGCCCCTCAGGGACAGTGGGAGAACGTGTGCCCGGCACCCTGCCCGCAGGCCCAACCTGCTCGCCCGGTGCCCAGCCCAGGGACCCCCGAGCTGAGCTGCCGGAGCTGCAGCGCCCACTCAGGGCAGGCAGCTAGCACTCACCATTATGTTCTTGCATGCTCGACAGCGACCAGAGCAGCAGCGCCACCAAGGCCAGGAAGCAGAGCTGGCTCAGCAGAAGGTCCCTCCGGCGACTCCGGCGACGCTCGCGATCCTCGTCCTCCGGCGACGGCATCCTCGGGAGGCAGGGCAGCGGCCCCGGCGGACGGCCGCCGCTCGGATGGCAGGCGGCCGTGGCGGGGACGGAGGCGGGAGGCAGCCCTGCGCTCTGGAGCCGCGCGTCCTCGCTGCGCTCCCGCCCGGCCGCCGCTGCTGCCTCCTGTTCCCCTTCCGCGCCGCTGCCTGTCTTCTTCTGCTCTTGGTCCTCGTCGTTGCTATCGCTCAGTCCCTCCTCTCCCTCCTCCTCCTCCTCCTCCTCTTCGCCTTGGGCCCGCGCCGCCGCCTCCCGGCACTCGGGGTCCCTCTCCTCCTCGCGCGCCATGGCTCCCACGCTCCGCGTCCGCGTTCGGCCTGGGGCGGCGGCGCGGCGGGGGCAGCGGGGGTGGCCAGGAGGCGGGGGCGGCGGCGGCCGAGGAGGAGGAGCGGGGACGGACCCGCGGGAGAAGGCCCCGCCGCTGGCCAACTCCGCTGGCTGGCGAGGTCACCGGGCTGGTTCCGGCCTCGGCCGCTGCAGGAGCGCTTCGTGGGGCCGCCGCCTACTCCATGGTCCGCGTGCAATGAGCCGGGCCGAGCGGGGCCGGAGCGCGCGGGAGCACGGAGGGCGCAACTCCTGCAGCCTGCAACGCGCAGGGACACGGGCGGGGGGCAGTGCGGGGACACAGCCGATCGCTGGCCAACACAGCGCAGAGGGGGCGCGTGAGGAGGAGACCGAGCAGAGGGAGCCCGGTGCGCAAGCCTTCAATCGTTCCGTGCCCTGGCAAGGGGGGGCGGCGGGATAGGCCCCCCCCTCTCAGGAAACGCAAGCTGCCGAAAGACGAGTCACCAGAAAGATGGATTCACCCTAAACTTTCAGAGTATCCCACAGTCACTTCAGCTTCCTATCCACCCTCTTCCCAGAAAGGGAGTGCCCCGAGTTTGCCTGGCAGCGCACGCCCAGCCACCCGCCTCGCCTCCTCCTGTGGGCCTCCTGGGTTTCCCTCCGTCCCCTATGGGGATCCCCCTGCACGCTAGTCTCCGGACCTGGAACAGGACTCCCCAGAGGCTCTGGCTCATGGGAGGGGGGTGTCCTGGCTCCCCCCTCTGGCCCAAGCTTGCACATCACTCCTGATTATGCTGGACCCAGCGGATGCAGTGGATAAGGGAAGTGGGGCACCTGGCACTGTCAGTGAGTGAGGTGGCTTGGGGATCTCTCGCCAGCCTTGGGAGGAGGCGCTCCTGGGCTTTCATCAGGGAGCATCAGCTGGCCCCTGCCTCTGAGGTCAGCTCTCTAGTACCCCCATTCCCTTGCATCCAAGGTGTTGTCTGTCGGAGAGCCAGGCTGGGTCCAAAGCCTGGCAGAAGGTATGTATGCATTTAGAGGGGACACCTATGGTGTCAGGCACACACACCCTGGCTTCTCAGGCTTCCTGCCTCCCTAGGGCTGCTGGTCAGGATGGCTGATGGATACAGTCCTGAGGAGGAGATTCATTTGTGGTGTGGCTGAAAACTAAAGATCTTGTTCCTAAAAGAATCATTTGGAAACTACGGTAGGTGTTTGTGTGAGTGTCTCCATGGAGTCCAATCATATCAGAGAATCTAGCAGCAGATGTCTAGGGAGGTGAAGAGAAAGGAGGGAACCTCTGTCTAGATTTCTTCACTCCTCTGTCTGGGAGGACCCAGAGTGTCCTAAGTGTGCTTCTCCCTGTGGGTGACCTCCTAGCCCATAGCCTCCCAGATGACCCACAATTGCATCTGGGGACATGGGTGGCTTCCTTCCCACAGAGAGGCCATTTCACTCAATAAGATTGAAGAACTTTTGCTTTCTGGTCATATCATTTATTTACTTCTCAGCTTGGCATCTTGCCAGACATACAGAGCACCTTCCCTACAATGCTCTTCTATCAAATGTGGTGGTCTCTTTGCTTTGATTACCAGGTACAGAGGAGGATTTAAAAATATGTAAGTTCGCCTGACCTGTAGTGGCGCAGTGGATAAAGCGTGGACCTGGAACGCTGAGGTCGCCGGTTCAAAACCCTGGGCTTGCCTGGTCAAGGCACATGTGGGAGTTGATGCTTCCTGCTCCTCCCTCCTTCTTTCTCTCTCTCTTTCTCTCTCTCTCTCCTCTCAAAAATAAATAAATAATAAAATAAAAAAATTAAAATAAAAATATGTAAGTTTATTCAGGATGGAATGTGTGTAGGAATTTCTCCAGTCGAATTATCTTCATCAAACATTCGGAGACACAGAAACGAAAGTTTGGGAGCTCAGAATACTCTGTCTTTCATTAAACTAACCAGGAAATACCCTCCAATTGCTTTTTCTCGTGTACATAGGGAAAATAAAAGTGAGAGAGAGAATCTGGAACTAATTGGGTTAGAGAGAGAACACTAGCTCAGGGGAAGAGTACCAGAGGCAGAGGGTGTTGTGAAATCTGGTGCTGGGAGAAGTGTCAGAAAGGGAGGACAGGGGAAGAGGGACACAGCAAGACCTGGCAATTCCCTGGAAGTTCTCTCAGCACCTGCAGTGAGTGAAAGGAAGAACGAAGCGGAGGGACGAGGCAGGGGGGAGAGGTTGCTCTTTGACACACAGAAATGATTGTTTAGTTAACGTTCATTTAGACAGATTTTAGAGCAAACGTGTTGATATACAGCAGAGAGAAAGATCCCAGAGAGGCCAACCACTACCCAAGAAGAAAAATGGAGTTCTCCCGTTCCCAGTCTGATAGTACCGTGGCCTGGTGGGGCCCTGCCCAAACTGCATGGCTTCTGTGCAGGAAGAAGAGGAAAGTCCTTGGTCAGAATGCCCTCCTCTCCCCTCATTCCAACAGGGACAAACGAGGTGGGAGGCAGGCTCTCAAGCCCACTGTCAGCACCAGATAAGAGAGACAGACTTCAGTGTGCTCCTCTCCCAAGGAAAGGAGTTATTTGTATCCGTTGTCTCCCAGAAAGCTCTCCCAGGAAATGAGTTTCGTTAGAAACAGGACATGTACTAACTAAGGTGCTGTTTATCTTTCACCATCAGGATCCCCATCGATCCTAGCATAGCTTTTGCCTTTTATTTATTTATTTATTTATTTATCTGTTTGATCTCCCAGTTTGTGTAAGGAATGTTTGGGAGAAAATCCCAGGCCTTGATACATTAATCTGAGAATTAGATTGCTTAGAAAGAGAGATATCACCGGAGATGTATTCAGGCCTTTACCCTTCCGAGAGTGAGATGGGCGTGTCACCAGCCATGCTCCCTGGTTCTACCTCCATAAACGTTCCAGTTTCAGTTCTATGCAAAGACTTTGGGCCTGATGTGCACAGTGTGCTTCATCATTCTATAGCTCTTACTTTATAACAAAGAATAAAAAACCTTCCGTGACCACATTTGCTAACACTCAGCCCATGCCAGCTCTTAAGCAGCCGGTGAGTGGGACTTTGTGCCTAGACCGCCAGCCTCTTCCAGGCCTGCTGCAAAATTTCCAGGTTTCCGGCCTTCCCTCTCCCACAGCGCCCAGACCTGACAGAGCAGTTTCCACAGCAAAGCAAGGTTGTGTCAGATAAACCACCAATTGAGGAGGGAGGGAGGGGGCAGAGGAAACATCAGAGAAGTCACTTGCTTGGCAAGGTAACGAGTCAGCCTCCTGGCCATGGCTGCTCCATAAACAAGGAAATATAGCACAACCAACAAGAGGAAAGACCTAGAGATGTTCATAAAAAACACCTTTGAATACAATAAGGCCAAGTGTTAGTGACGAGGGAAATAAAAGGGAGGAACACTTCCTTGGACTGTTCCCAGAACAGCCCTGCTCTGGCACCCCCTCTGGGCATGCCTGAAGATTTCCTAGTCCAGGCCTCACCTCACTGGTCACTGCTTCGCCTCCGGAAACAACAAATTCATAGGCTGTTCCTCACCCCCAGGTGTGTCACCCTACGCCTGCACAGTCACCCAGATCTAGACAAAAACCCAACTTCAGCCAAGAAGGCCTGACAACTGGTTTCCCTCCCAATTCTTTTCTGCTGCCTTATCCGAAAGCCAGTGAGACTGCTCCTGTAGCCTCCTCCTGAGCCGTGAGCATTTTGAAGAACCCCAAAGAATCGCTCCTCTGAGTGAGTTGATCCCACGCTCCACATCATAAGGCATTTGAGAGTACCAGGTCGGCAAGGGGGCGCTCGTGTTAGTTTGTGTTCAGTTTACAACTGCAGTTTAAAGAAACTGCTTATTTTATAGTAGTTTCCAATTTTTAATTTTCTTTTTGCTCAATTGTCTGCATTTATTTGGTGATTTTGACTCACTACATAGATATGACTATAGATTTCTTTTTCTATTGAACTATTTTTATATTCATGGCTGTCCATCCTTTTTAATTTATTAATGTATAAAGTATGTGCAGGAAGATGCATATGGCTTAAGCATTTAGTGCAATGACTTTGCTTATACGTATACACCCTACATGGGTTCCAAATCATGACTTAGAATGTTTCCTGCCAACCCCTGCCAAGCAGTAATCCTCCAGGGACTGTCCCTCTCCCACCTCTTCTGCCCTAGGTCATTGCTGCCTGTCCATGAAATTTAGGTAAATGGAGGCTATTTTGTTGTGTGTATGTGTAGGGCTTTCTTTATTTTTATTTTTTTACCTGATGCTTCAGTTCCCTTCCAAGTTTAGTGTAAGCCAAGAATAACCAAACCACTGCCTCTGGATTAGATACAAATGACCTTCCAGATTAACTAATTTTATAAGGAACTTCAACCCAAATTGAAACAGTCACTGGCTGCTTCTCAAACTGGTTACAGTGCATAAGGGGAGACTGAAGGGTAACTACAGGACAAGAGGTCAACTGGCAGACGTAGGGGGTCAAGTTTTTAAAGACAAGCATAGAAGAATTCCTAAAATGTGCTTAAAATGTGGAGCTTTTAATGGAAAAAGCCCAGCCAATTTCCCATGCACTCTGCCCATCCCCTTTTCTTCTGAGAGAGGAGAGAGTACAGGTACCAAAAGGGAAGACTCCTGCTAGTCCAAGGCAGGGCCAGGGAGCATCCCGGCGGTGAAAATGGGTAGACATGAAAGTCCACGGGAGCTTGTTAGGAATGCCCATTACCAAGGATCAGGAGGTCTGCAGGTCTGCATCCTTTACAAACTCCCAGGTCTGCATCCTTCACAAACTCCCAGGTCTGCATCCTTTACAAACTCCCAGGTCTGCATCCTTCACAAACTCCCAGGTCTGCATCCTTCACAAACTCCCAGGTCTGCATCCTTCACAAACTCCCAGGGAGTCTCCTGTGCTAACGTTTCAGTTCTGCTACTCTAGGGACAGAGACAGATTGCTGTGTATTTCTGGTGGATCCTGAAGGGAAAAGCTAAAAAGACAACATAAATTACCTAGCCCTTTTTGGTCAATATTTTTCATTTATTTTTGGTGTGTCTGGAAGCAGTAAAGAAAGAGTACGCAAACACCCCCATGCCTGTTGCTGTATCTGGCTCTGTTTTGCATGAGTTCTATTTAAAAAAAAAAAAAACTAGGCCTGACCTGTGGTGGCGCAGTGGATAAAGTGTCGACCTGGAAATGCTGAGGTCACCAGTTCAAAACCCTGGGCTTGCCTGGTCAAGGCACATATGGGAGTTGATGCTTCCAGCTCCTCTCCCCTTCTCTCTCTCTCTCTCTCTCTCTCTCTCTCTGTCTCTCTACCTCTCTCTCTCCTCTCTAAAAATGAATAAATAAAAAAAAATAAAATAAAAAATAAAAAAACTATAAAAAACAATCTAGAGCATGGAAATAATCAAGATTAAAATTTTAGATCCTCAGCGGACAAAAGTTAAGTATTCATAATTTGAGTGTTTTTGTTCATTCTATCAGACTTGTTCAGAAAGAAAACACATAACCTCCACTAGTTTTTTTTGTTGCTGTGAACTCGGGCAGACAGGGTGCTGAGTATGGCAGAGAAAACCAAGGAGGACCCTAAGGCTTATTGATGTAAACGTAAATACTAAGTTTGGAAATCCCATGTTTTCTGTTTTTAAAAAAATCTGTAAATGCTTTATCATTTTTAAATTTCAAAACCTCATACTAATAGACCATTGCAGTGCTTTTCAACTGGCGATCGCAGACTGGTCCACCAGAAATCCGTGCTGGTCTGCGAAAGAGTTCACCACCTTCCTGTTGTATGAAGATTATAGACCCACTGCTTTTAGTCTAATTTGCCTATGCTCAGGGTGATTTCTGTCGCAGCGGTACCCAAAATAATTCTCCTATTTTCACCAGTCCCCAAGTGTAAAAATGTTGAAAACCACTGGACTCTGGTATACATCTTAAGTGGCAAAAGCAAGCTGTATTATAAATTGTATAATGTTATTTTTGTTAAATTTAAGCAAAATCATGTGTGTGTGTCTTCCTACAGATGTATATAACATATAAATACACATATATGTTATACTTATATATAAATAAAAGTGCACTTATAAATTATATATATAATGTAAAATACATATATATATATTTTTAGAAGGTCAGCAGTAGTTACTTTTGGAGGTGGGACTATAGGATTTGGTGTGGGAATCAGTGAGTGAGAAGGGACTTCCAATTTATATATATATAATTATATATATGTTATTATTATTATTATATATATTATTTTGCTGACACCAGCATGTCCTATTATTTTACTTTAAAATATTTTGAAAAATGAAAAGAATCTGTCCATGCGTAAGTAGTTAAAACAAGTTGACTTACAGGAACTGACATGGCTGACTTTGGCAGGATGAACAAAAGGCTGGGACCAGGTCTCCAGGACTGCCTGCCTTCCTGCAGAACTGAGCGAGCATCTTACCCAGCAATGGCTGCTGCCTGCCCTGTGTGTGAGGCTCCTTTCTAAGGGACTGCATTAACTTTGGTTGCGGGGGAGGGGCAGGTTACCCAGGTGGTTGCCTTTCCTAGCTAGAGCAGAAAGCTGGGCTTCAGATCCTAATCTAGCCCCAGATCTAAGGTACTTTCTTCCCTATGCCTCAGTTTCCTTGTTGTTACCTAGAAAGATAGCAACAACCTGTCCTCTGAGAGATGTTTGCAGCAATGAAACTTTCTGAAACTACAAAGCATTCAAAGGAAAGAGATGCCAAAGTCAATCGCTTTTCACACTTTAACAACATTGTGTTATCTTTATGAGGATAGCTCCTCTCCCCCAACACCTGGAATCTAAATGCTGATTAGAATCCTATTCATAAGGGTTGTAAACACATGAACCATCACCAAGTCTCAGTCATCAGAGAGAGCCGAGGTCATGTCCTAAAAGGGTGGGATGGCCCCATGTTGTACCCTGCTGCTATCAGTGCCCCAAACAGAAAGTTGACAGGCCACACACTGCCAACCTTGAAAAGCTGTAGTGGTGTGCCCCCTGGTGGCAGTGGTAGACATCCTCCTAGGAGATTTCTATTGCCTCTAGAAGAATTTCTTTCCAGCCAATCTACCCGTCATTACTGACTGGTTCAGCTTAATTTCAGACTGAATCCTCAGTCTTTTTATTTTCTACATGTCTTCTGTGGACCCTGAGAAAGAAGATACCTACTAAGAAGGGTTCTTGGTGGCTAACTGGCTCAAATTTAAAAACAGAGCCTAGCAGCCATTTCTATACAGGGTCCTATCATTCAAATTGCATTACAGGAAGAAGCCAGCACTTAAACCGCCTGACTTCACTGTGTTTCTGCCATCTGAGCCTCTTATAAAGGAGTTCATGGTATCCTATTTCAACCAATAAGACTGAGGCTTTCCCCATCCAATCAGAGCTGTGAAGCTATATTCCCATCAGTATCTTCACCAACCAATCAGAAAGGCTTTATTCTGACCAATCAGGGCAGTGCCTTTTGGGCCAGTCAGATTGCTAAGCTATAGAGTCCTCATTTGCATGAAGATGAGCCAATCTGAGGCCCGTGGGTGGGGATTTCTGTCTAATATAAGCCGGCTCCCCAGTGCCTGGGAGTATACTCTCCCTTTCCACTGAATATCGGAGGTGACATGTACCCAGCTGGATCTGAAACACCAAATATGTCTTACTGGAGCAGAGCAGACCAGCACAGGTCAGACCAATGCAGAGTGGAGCAGGGCAGAGCAGAGCAGAACTGTCCAGCAAGAGAGGGGTCTAACCCCAGGGCTGTTCCACAGACATGCGGCTTCAAAATTCAGCTGTAACACTATGGAGCTCTTCCACTCTTACAGATGTGCTATATCATAGTTGAGCTGTTTGACTGAATAAAGTTTCCTTATTCACCACACCCCAAACTAGGGATTCCTGTTGGTGTTGAACTGGCACCAGCAGCCATCTATTGATACTTATTAGGCAACATCTGACATTGAAAGGACTGTGGCATCACATGCCTCAGTCCCTGCCTTCAACTGTTTGTTTTATTGCAGAGATTTCCTCATAGTTTTATTATTAGCCATACTGCCTTAGGGTACTTAAATATTTCACTTGTTTAAAATTAAATCCCTTTCTCTGAAAATTGACACCTGAGGTAGACAGGACTCATTCATAGCATTTCTGTTCTAGTCATTTATTATTCTTGTTACTCAAAATGTGCCAGAGCACAGCACCTCCTGGGAGCTGCTTAGGAATGTAGAATCCCAGGCCCAGAGCACATCTACCAACTCAGAATTTTTATCTTAACACAATACACAGAAGATTTCTATGTACATTAAAGGTTGAGAAGTATGGATTTGGTTAGTACTTCCTCACAGATGATATGACTAGGTCTTCATAACTACCTACATGGCCAGCTATAAATTGTAACACTCAAGATTACATGTACCATTAAAAACAAAACTTTCCATGTCTCATTTCCTTTTAAATGCCTCTTAAATATGGAAAACCAACAGAACCCAATTCCCAGTGGGTAAGCATTTAAAGTAATCTATAAGCAATAGATTCTAAAGTCCCAAGGAATAAGAATTCCAGCTACATAATTAAACATTTAACTGTGAATAGCAACATCTTTTTATTCCAGATAATATTCAAAATAAGAATTTCTAAGTTAAATCCCACACTTATTGTAAACTGTTACTTCAACACCACCATCACTCTTTAATACATTTTAAACACAAAACAGGGTACAAAGTAAACTTTGAAAAGGCAGCAAGAGAATTTGAGAATATACTCGCCTTGATAGAATACATTTTATTTTCTTTCAAAGTGTTTCCATGCCAGGCTGCATTAGTCATATTCTCATTAGAAAATTATTCCAAAAATATCAAGTTTTTGAATAGGATGACAAAAATTATTAAAGGAATAAAAATAGTTCTTTGAAATGTTAAAAATTGAGTGCAATATTTTTAAAACTTTTTATGAGATCATTTTAAACCTCCAGAAAGTTACAAAAATAGCACAGGGTTCTTATAAACCCTTCATGAACTTCCTTTAATATTATCACCTTTGATATTTATAGTGAACAAATCTGTAAAATTAATATAGTACCATCTAAACTACAAACCTTATTTAAATTTTATCACTCTTTATTCTAAGGTCTTTTTTTGTTCTGGTCTACTATCCAGGATCCATCCCACATTGCATTCAGTGGTTATTTCTCCTTAGTCTCCTCCAACCTATGACCATTCTCAGTCTTTCCTTATTTTTTATGATTTTGACATTTTTAAAAAGTACTAATGTGTCACAGTGACAATGAACTACTTGAAGTAGCAAACCTGTCATTTGGTTCCCATTCTTCACACCTGGCACCACTTGTCATGGTGACAATGAACTACTCAGAGACCAGATGACAAGCTCTGAGGGGCCTCGGGGAGGCAACAGCTCTGGTCAGCAGACTGAAGGACTGAAGCTTCATCTCCAGCCTTACTCAGATATTTATTAGCCAGTACAAATAACTCAAGGAAGCAGACAGAAGTTTTCAGGGGGGAAAGTAAAGGAAAAGGAACATACTGACTTCTAATCTTTGTTCTGAGAGCCTAAACATTTCTTGTTGCTGAGTCTTATCCAGCTGTTTTGCTGTTTCCAGCACACACTGTTTCCAGTATGGGATCAGAGAGGCCCCTGGACTTTTGTCTGCTCAGGGCTTTCACCCTAAGGCACCTTGCTGTCTCTAATTGTCATCCTAACTCTGTATATTTTCATAGCGTATTCCGACACTGATGGTTTATTTTTTAGCATGTTCTTCAATTTTTTATGATTCTGATCAATTTCACTTTGGTTAATATTTTCTCCAAATTAGCAAGAGATTGTGCTTTTTGAGCCATAAAATGAGGCTGAGTCCTCATTGCATCATACTAATGGGTTTGTGATGTGAATATGTCTTATTCTTGGTGATGTTAGCCTTGAGCACTTGAATTAATATATTAGAAAGATTCTTTAAAACTAAGGAAATCTTGTTTCTCAACAAAATTTTACCCATTAATTTTAGAATCCATTGGTAGATCTTGTCCACAATAATTATTACTGTGGTATTCAACTGTTTTATAAAATAGTTACCTGACATTTCTCTGAAGCATTAAATGACTATGAAATGAGCCTTAAGTGTGTTTGAGTAGGCTAAGAATTTTAGGAAGGAGGGGAGCCGTGTTCAAACAATACAAAATGATGGGGAGAAGATGACATAAAGATTCCTCTATTGGTTGTATTGCTGTCCTATCTTGGTATCCCTGTGAATTGCTTATGTCAATCACAATATCAAGACCTCATAGATAAAATTTTACAACTTTTCCATAGATATGAATCTACCAGCCAAGGACTTGAGGATTATAAGACATAGAATTGTATTCTTTAATTAAAAGAACAATAGTGCTATTGGGAGTGACAAAATCAAGTAACTGTCTATATGAACAAAAACCTAGTGTTAGTAAAGTATATAAATTAAGATGAGGAAGTTATTTACAATCAAAGTGATTGCATTTTTTTTAAACCATCAACATTTTTTTAGTAGTAACAAATTCTTTTGATAGGCACTATTTTTGTCTTTGATTCCTTGAAGTAGTGTTCATGAAATCCTTGGTCAGACCTGGTGGGTGTCATGCTATTTGATAGCTCCAACTTCAAAACATCATAGTTTCTGGGGTTTTTTTTCCTTAAAACATAAATTTTCCTTTCTTTGAATTTAAGAGAAACCTTAAAGACTCTAAAGAGCTCCTGGTCCTACACAGTGAATCACTTTTATTCCTTCCTGGGCAATAATCTCTTTGGCATAAATATTCTGCCAAAACTAGGACTCAAATGAACCAGGTGCTAACTCTGGCTTCTCCACTGATATGCAGGATTAGGAGAATGTCACAAGTTCCAGGTGCTCCATTTTCTCATTTATAAAAACCTTATTTACTCTCAAGATATAGCTATCACCTTTTTACTTATAGTGATATCCAGTTATCAGAGAGTTTTATTTTTCCTGTAGGAGGAATTGCTAACCTTTCCCATGGCGACCACAGGCATAAAGACTTTAGCTTTTGATCTTTGTGAGTTCCTCATTATAATAATTCTCACATGTCAGGTGATTACTAAGATGTTTAATTGTCCTACAAAATCTCACATGGGTAATGCTTCTCTGGCTCTTTAAATTTTCATGAGCAGAAGAATGATAAAGTGAGAATGTTCAAAAGTCTTTCCCTTCACAACAACAATGAGAACACTGGGAAATATGGTTAGAGTCAACTTTTTCACAACTCCGAAAACTAACCAACTACTTCTAGCAATATAGGGAGCATTTATTCAAGAAAAAAAATGGCTGAAGCTAAGTGCGAGCAGCAGGCTTTGTGGCATTTTAACTTGCTCTATCCCCACCCCCACTTCCCAGAACCATGGTGGCCTTGAGAACACATAGTTCACAATCACAGGAAAGACAACAGCCTAGCAGCTATTAGAAGGAGTAGAATATCTTTATTTGCTGTGACTGGTGGTCCTCTGAAAGTCTTCTCTTTATTTAATCTAACTTGGAGTACATTAAATACAAATAGCTTTTTGCCTATGAAAATTCGTTAAAAATCATCAGTGAAAATTGTTTAAAATCATGGCTGCCTGAGGTATTGAATAACAGATGGGACAAACAGTGTGGACAAGTCCTGCTGGGGGTGAGGATGACAGAGACGCAAAGACCCAACTCCAGGGACCAGGTTCAGTGATGCAGATCCAATTTATTCAGGAAGTAAGCTAGCTTATATATGTGGGTTCAGCCTATAGGGTGTTACAGAGTGTCCCTCATAGTCAATGGTTGAAAAGATCAGGGAGCTGCATGGTTGGCGCTAAGTCACTCCCTTATAGCAGGCGAGCTTCCTTCCTGGTATGCCCAGGAGGCTTCTGGGAACTGGAGTATTCTCACAGCATTGCATCAGCCACAGCTGCTAGGACTGTGCTCTACACTCCACCCACATCTCCCCCTTCTCTTTTGATTAAGGCCAATTGGACTTGATGAATGACAGCTTGCTGTTGTTGTAGCTTCTGAATGCTACGCATTATGCAACGGAACTCTAGTAGAACTAAAAAAAACTATAATACCTATTATACTCTATGCTAATAGATTAGCTGGATTAAACAATGAGGCAAGCTTCTGTAATGTTTGACTAGTTAGGAAATAGAACGGAGGTCTTAAACAGGGAATTCCTCCTAGGGGTCGAGATGTCATTTCTCTCCCATTATGTTACAGAGACTTTCTAGGTGCCGTTAAACACAGTTCCCTTTTGATTGTAAAAAATAGACGTAGGTCCATGCATGCTCCCTTCCCACAAAGGTCCCAGCGTCCAAACACAGAACGGATGGCTTGCCGTGGGCTGCATACTGCATATGGTTGCAAGGCACATTACACAAATTACAGCAACATGACAAATCATACAATTTCAATAATCACAAAGGTACATTTCACCAGTCTCTGAGCACTTTGCCAAAAGCACAAAATGTGCTCGGCCTTCTTTCTAGCCATGGGAAAAGCTTCCCAGGGCAGAGGAAGGGCCTCCAGCAAAGCCACCCCCTAACCCCATCAGGGTATTTCACATTGTTCAAAATCCATAAGTCCATCTAACAAAAAATCCAGCTCACTCAGGTCATAGTCCGGGAAATCAGTCCACAAACGTGAGGCCTCAGCCACCTCACTCATCCTTGCCATCCTGGCAGGTCTTACACTGTTCCAAAGAGGAGCACGTGGCAATGGCAGTCAGCATTTCCATCTCTGCTCTAGAGAGCATTATGGCATCCACCCCTATGTCCCAAAATGTCAGCGAACCCACCAGCAGCTTAGATACCCCCTGCTGTTCCAGCAGCCACTCTGCGATGCAAGCCTGGCTGCCGTTCATCCTTCCGCTGCAGCTGCTGCTGTTTACCTTCTGGAGTCTGCGAATCGCAATTCTGGCCCAATTCTCCTCATCCTCCAATGATGAACTGAAAACACCAGCTCGCGCTGTTGGGCTCGAGCCCTGGGCTGCCGCCGCCTGTGTCTGGGAGTCAGCGGTTACTATAGCACACATAAATAAGGACAGAGCACCAGGGCCTGGGGGCCTGTCAGGGGTAATTCTCTGGGCCCGCCCCACCAAAGCCTCCACATTCCCCCAGGTGATGGGGTGCACACGCTGGCTGTAAGGTCTTCTTCTGGAGCACTGAGGACCTCCTCCCCTCAGGCGTAGTCAGTGTGGAGAAGGCCAGGGCTGTGGCTTTGAATGGGTGAAGACTGAATCATTTAGTGGGTGCCCAAGAAACCCTGTCAAGCAGGTTGGGGTGTTCCTGGAATCCAAATTGGCTGAAAAACACAAGCATAACCTTTCCCTTGCATTAGAAGGGGGTGTGATCCCTGCCACTGTGCCATGGCTGGGTCTTTCTAGCATCATTTCAGAGAGGGGGCGGGAAGAGAGAGCGAGAAATACAGAAAAATAGACAAGACAGAAAGAAAAAAGACACATGGGGGTGTATAGGCTGACCTAAAGGTCTACAGCAGAAACACATGTTGAAGTTAAAGCTGGGGTAGAAAATGGCATCTGAGAGGCTGGGGTGGGGCATTGAGCCCCGGCAGGGATTGCGGTAGTAGCGACTTCTGCTTTTTCTGGCGGCAGAGCTGATGGCACAGTTAGCAACTCGGTTGGTTTCGTTTCTGCGTGCTCAGCAGCGATTTTGTCAAACTCGGAGGCTAAACTACTTTCCTTTTCAGTGGAGGGGGGCAAATAGGAAGGTAGGGGCTCCTCTGAAAGAGGAGTAGCCTGTAGGACCTTAGGGACTGGTGGAGGGTCCTCAGCAGGAGCACCGGTCAAGCAGGCATGTACTGCCAATAAGGCAGGAGTGAGGCCGAGAGGGAAGGTTTGCCCCTCATGTACCTTGGCCGAACAAACACGTCGGAGAGCTTGGACCCAAGTATTCGGGTCCCAGAGAGGCGCGTCCTCAATCCAGGGACTGAGACCAGAGAGAATTTCCCAGTAAGTACAGAGATCCTTTTCACAAACTTCAACTTGCCTACTCTGCAATAGGACGTGCAGGGCTCGAGCCTGCGGGGCTTGAGAGTAAGGGAGAAGGTTTCCCATTGTAGAGGGTCACTCACCCATCCCTTGGATGCTGGTTAGGTCCCTGCCCGACATTGGGTGCCAGTTGTGGACAAGTCCTGCTGGGGGTAAGGACGACGGAGACGCAAAGACCCAACTTTGGGGACCAGGTTCAGTGACACAGACTCAATTTATTCAGGAAGTAAGCAAGCTTACATAGATGGGTTCAGCCTATAGGGTGTTACAGCATGTTCCTCAAAGCCAATGGTTGAAAAGATCAGGGAGCTGCATGGTTGGTGCTAAGTCACTTCTTTATAGCAGGCAAACTTTCTTTCTGGGTATGCCCAGGAGGCTTCTGGGTGCTGGAGTATTCTCACAGCATTGCATCAGCCACAGCTGCTAGGAATGTGCTCTACACTCCACCCACAAAAGAGTAGGGTAACAAAAACTCTTAAAAAATAAAAAATAGAGAAAGAAAGAGATGCCAAGAGGGCTTTGAAAACTCCTAATATCTGGAAATCTAGAAAGCCACACACATATATAGGGCATGGTACATGTCTAGGGCTTGGTCCATACAATATAAAACCTGAAAGGACCTGCATGTTCTCACTTCTGACAGACTAGAGGCTCTGCACAAGTAAAAAAAGATTAAGACTGATTTGTAAACTGTCTAGCTGAATTTTGAAGTCATACCTGAATACACACACTGAACCTCTTGGCAAAGAATAAATTTGTTGTTTCCTGGCATGTAATAAAATCTCTATAAACATATAGTTGACCAGTATACTAACTAAGCAGATACTTCAGTGGTCACAAATGACAAAGAATGCTAATTTTGCAGAATTAGTTAAGTCACTGAAAAAAAAAACACACCCAGAAACAATAACAAACCTTAAGGAAAGAGGATAATCTTAGTTTTATAGTTATCACATTATTTTTACTTAATATGTCTAGTTTCCAACAAAAAATTATGAGACATGTAAAAAAAAAAGTATCATCCATAACAGAAAAATAAAAGAACAGTGCACAGAAACTGTCCCTAGGAAACACAGCCATTGAATATACCAGACAAAGCCTTTAAATCAACTATTTTAAATGTGACCTTAGAACTAAAAAAAGTCTAAAATCTAAAGAAAAGTATAAGAAAAATGAGTACAATAATTGAAATAAAATTCACTAGAGGGTCTGACCAAATAATTTGAACATGTAGAAGAAAGAATTAGCAAACTTGAAGAATTAGCAAAATTGAAAGTAACATTTTTTATACTTCATTTACAATAGTATAACAAAGTATAAAATATTTTGGAATAAATTTAACAAAACAAGTCCACTGACACCTACAAAGGACCATTGATAGAAACTAAAAAGAACCAAATTAGTGGAAAAACATCTTATGTTTATTAATTAAAATACTGAGAATAGTTATGATGGCACTATTCTTTAAATTGATTTACAGACTTAATGTAATACCAGATTATCTGTGTAAACCACAGATCCAGGAAGCTCAGAGAACACCAAGAAGGATAATTGCCAAGAAAGAACTACATTTAAGGCATATCATAATTAAACTTCAGAAAGTAAAAAAAAAAAAAGAAAAATCTGTACTTTTGCAGACATTAAAATATTGATTCTTAAATTAATATAGATGTGGACTTGCTATTTCCAATCTAAAATTATAAAGAGATTGGGAGTCATACTTTGTCCTAAAATTTTTACTGATGTCTTTTAACAGAAGTAAAAAGGTGAAAAAAAAACCCCTGAAAATTCAACAACTCATTTTGGATCCATAAAAGAAGTGAAATGACAAGGAAAACTGTTGCTCTCAAAGTAACAGAGGCAAACAGGAAAATAAAGAAAAGTTCAACTTATGGGAGCAGAAACTCTGAGCACAAACCTCCAAAAGAACCAGTACATGAAAATGTAAATTGTTACTGATCAATTATTGGAGGGCAGACAAGTCTGAGAGTTAAAAACTTCGGGGAGTGGAGCCAGGCATAAAGGGGATTTCAGAAATTTGATTTTTACCACCTACGGCTCCACAAGATTTCACCATGCTACTGGTCAAAGTCTCTTCATGCTTCCAGCAGGGAGAGGGGAAAAGGATACATTTAAAAATATATATTATTGAGAACCAGAGCCTGAACTATTAGCAATTTATCAGAGCCTAAGCAACCTGGAGGAAAGGAAACACCCCACTCCAGTGCACTCTTCAGCCATCTTGTCCCCCTAAGGGGCTGGGAGGAAAAACTAGATATGCTTATAAGTTTATATCCAGAGGCACAGGCTCATTAAAGACTGAGATCCAATTATGGGATAATAGAAAGCTTCCCTCTCACAATACCTCACACCACACTACTAAAGGCCTATTTACTGCGGCTTCATTTGCCCTAGACACCACATCATATTATAAAGAAAAAAATTACAAGATATATTTAAATGGGAAAATAATAGTTTGAAGAGACAGAACAAGCATCAGAATCAGGCTCAGGTATGACAAGGAGGTTGAAATAATCAGACCAGGAAGTTAAAATAATTAAGATCACCACAGTAAATGTTCTAATGTAGAAAGTAAACAACATACAAAAACGTGCAATGATGCAGAGATGGATATTCTAGGAACTTAAAATTTTCAAGGGATTGATAACACCATAATAGAAATTAAGAATTTCTTTGATGGGCTCATTAGTACACTGGACATAGTTGAGGTAACCATCTCTGAGCTTGAGGCTATGTCTATAGAAACTTCAAAAATGGAAAAGTAGAGAAAAAAAAATAAGAATACAGAACTGAATATCCAAGAATTTCAGGATTACTACAAAAGGTGTAATATATGCATAGTGGAAATATCAGAGATGAATAAGAGAAAGAAACGAAATATTTGAAACAATAATGACTGATAGTTTCCTCCAAATTACTGTTAGACACAAGCCACAGGTCCGGGAAACTCAAAGAACACCAAGAAAGATAATTGCCAAGAAAGGACTACATCAAGGGCATATCATATTCAAACTTCAGAAAGTCAAAAATAAAGAAAAAAATATTGAAAGAAGTCAGAGGAGAAACACCGTACCTATAAATAAGAATATATCTGACTTCTCTTCAGAAATATGCAAGCAAAGAGAGAGTGGTATGATATATTTCAAGTGTTGAGAAGAAAAAAACACCAACCTAGATTTCAGTACCCTACAGAATTATCCTTTAACAGTGTAGGAAAAAGCCTTTCTCAGACAAACAGAAATTGAGGAAATTTGATCCAAGTAGACCTGCCCTGCAAGAAATGTTAAGAGAAGTTTTTCAGGGAGAAAGAAAATTATATATATTAGACACTTAGACTTAAAGAAAAGAAGAGCATCAGAGAAGAAATAAGTGAGGGTAAAATAAAAACTTTTTCTTTTTATTATTTATTTATTGATTTTAGAGAGAGGAAAGGAAAGAGAGAGAAACACTGATCTATTTCTGTATGTGACCTGACCAGGAATAGAACTGGCAACTTTTGCACATTGGGACGATGCTCTAACCAACCAAGCTATCAGGCCAGAGCTAAACACTTTTATTTTTCTTATTCTTAATTGATCTAACAGATAGCACTTTGTTAAAATAATAACAACAATTATTTATGTATGAATATATATTTATGCATTCTAGGCATAAGAGAAAGATTGACTGCAAGGATACAGCAGACAGAAGGCTGGAATTGGGGTTATTTTGTTATTATAGGGTATTTTGACTAACTGTGAAGCAGTGTATCACTATTTGGAATAGTTGTAAATGCAAACTCTAAAGCAACCACAAAAGAAGTATAACTGATGTGCTAAAGAAGAATGAACAGAATTACATCAAATGCTATATAAAATCCACAAGTGTTAAAAACAGAATGAAGGACTAAAATGGGAATAAAAAAACAAGGGCAATGAATTAAAAAAAAACATAACAAATATGGTAGATATTAATTCAACTGTATCAATAATCACATTAAACACCAATGGCCTAAATACACCAATTAATCTTGTCAGAGTGGATCAAAAAGCAGGACTCAACTACATATTGTTTACAAGAAACACATGTAAAATATTAAGATAGACATGAACTAAAAGAAAGAGATGGAGGAAGATATACCATGCTGACACTAATAAAAAAAATCAAGAGTAGCTATATTAATTTCAGACAGATCAGACTTCAGAACAAGAAAAATTATCAGGGTTAAAGAAGGACATTACATAGTACTTAATAAAGGAGTCAATTTTTCAAGAAGACATAACCAGCCTCAATGTGTATGTCCCCAAGAATAAAATGTTAAAATTTGTGAGAGAAAAAAAAAAACTGAGAAAGTTGCAAAGAGAAAGAAATGAATCCATTATTGTATTTGGAGATTTCAACTCCCCTCTTTCAAGAAAAGGCAGACTTAGCAGGCAGAAAATTAGTGAGGATATAATTGAACTCAATAGCATCATCAATCAACTAGATATATGTATATTTGACATCTATTGATTATTTCATTCTACAATAGAATATACATTCTTTTCAAAATCATATGGACATTTACAACATAGACCACATTCTGGGTCATAATATACACATGTTAACAAATTCCAAAGAATAGAAATAATACAAAGTATGCTTTCAGACCACACTGGATTAAACTAGAAATTAGTAACAGAAAAAGAGCTAGAAAATTCCTAAAAATTTGGAGATGAAACAACATACTTCCAAATAACACATAAATTAAAAAAATAATCTCAAGATAAAATGAAAAACTATGTTAAGCTAATTAAAAACAAAAATATAACTTATCAAAGTTTTGAGGATACAATCAAAGCTATGTTTACAGGGAAATTTAGAGCATTCAATGCATATAAGAGAATCCTCGGATTACAACCATCTTGACATATTAACATCTTGAGTTTACAAAGCTCACTCCCATGAAAACTTTAAAAAATTGAGGTGTGTTTCAGCTTACACTGTTAGTGTCATACTTACGGATTATGTGGGCGAACTAGTTTGGTTGCCTGTGGCGGAAGAATACGCAGTAATACAATGTGTAAGTGAGGGAGTTGGCATAACTCATTTTTTCTGTTACCACAATATAGTGTACAGTACAGAATATTTATGTCCTTTTCTTTTTTCTGTGGCTTAGTTGTGTTTTATGTTCTGGATTATGATTTTACAATTGTGTTAGGATAGGGAAGTGACTTAGGCTAGGTGTGTTTTGATTTATACCAAAATTCAGGTTATGTCACTGTAGTAGGAATGGAACTCTGTCATAACCTGAGGACTCCCTATATTAGAAAAGAAAAAAGATCTAAAACTAATAATCTTAACTTCCAATTTAGGAAACTGGAAAAACAAAGAAGTTAAATACAATTAAGCAGAAGAAAAAATCATAAAACTGAGAGCAGACATCAATAAAATTGAAAACATAAAATCAATAAATTCAACAAAATCATAAACTAATCCTTTGAAAAGATCAATAAAATTACCAAGCCTCTAGTTAGGTTGATTTTAAAAAAGAGAGAAGACGAATTACTAATATTAGAAATAAGGGTCATCACTACTGATTCCATATATATTAAAAGAATAATAAAAAAATATTACAATCAACTCTATGCCCACAACTTTGATAATCTAAATAAAATGGACCCATTTTTTTTAAATGTGCCAAAACTCACACAAGAAGAAATAGACACTTTGAATAGGTCTGTAGCTGTTAAAGAATTAATAGATATAGATAATAATTAATAATCTCCCAAAGCAGAAAGCACAAGGTCTGAGTGCATTAACTGATGAAATCTACCAAACATTTAAGGAATAAATTATACCAATTCTCTGTAATATCTTTCATAAGAGAGAAACAAAGAGCAATTTTTAACTCGTTCTATGAGGCTATAATTACCACAACACCAAAACCAGATGAAAACATTACAAGAAAAGAAAACTATAGGCTAATATCTCTCATAAACATAGATGCAAAATTCTTCAAAAAACATTAGCAAACTAAATCTAGGAATTTATATGAATAATTATACACCATGACCCAGTGGGATTTATTCCAGGTATGCGAGACCAGTTCAACATTCAAAAATCAATTAATGTTATTTTTATATCAATAAGCTAAAGAAGAAAATTCACATGATCCTAACAGGAGATGCAGAAAAAATATTGGTAAAATCCAGCACCCAATCATGATAAAAAAACTTTCAGTAAACTAGAAATAGGATGGAACATCCTCAACTTGATAAAAAAATATTTACCAAAAAACTTATAGCTGACATCATACTTAATGATGAGAAACTAGATGCTTTCACACAATAGTTCTTTCAACATCATAGAAATCACAACTATTTCAACAAAACAAGGAAGTAAAGGACAGAGAGACTGAAAAGGAAGAAATAAAACTGTCTCTTTTTTTGCAGATGACATGATGATCTATGTAGAAAATCCAAAATAATTAATGAAAGTATCTCCTGAAACTAATAAGCAGTTTAGTAAGGTTGTCAGATTCAAAGTTAAAATATAAAATTTGATCATTTTTCTGAATAGTGACAATGAACAAGTGACATAAGGTGAAAAACAACTTAAAGCACTCACAAATTACTTGGATATAAATATAATAAAATATATACTATAACTAAGCCCTGGCCATTTGGCTCAGCATTAGAGCATCAGCCCAGTGTGTGGAAGCCCTGGGTTTGATTCCCGGTCAGGACACACAGGAGAAGTGGCCATCTGCTTCTCCATCCTTCCCCTCTCTTTTCTCTCTATCTCTCTCTTCCCCTCCCGCAGCCAAGGCTTCATTGGAGCAAAGTTGGCCCGGGCACTGAGGATGGCTCCCTGGCCTCCACCTCAGGTGCTAGAATGGCTCCAATTGCAGTGGAGCAATGCCCCAGAGAGATCAAGCATCACCCCCTGGTGGACATGCTGGGTGGATTCCGGTCAGGCACATGTGAGAGTCTGTCTGACTGCCTCACTGCTTCTAACTTCGGAAAAAGATAATAATAATTATCACACACATACACACACACACACATGCACATGCACACAAGAACTATATGATGAAAGTTGACAAAGAATTATATAATATAAAGATACAAATTAGGGGATATTTTATCACTCCATATTTATTTTGAAATATCTCCTAATTTTTGTGAGCAGTATATTTTATGTTCATGGATAGGAAATTCAGTATTGTCAAAATGTCTATTCTTCCTAACTTGATGTTCAGATTCAATGCAATAACCCCCCAAAAATTTCAGCAAGTTATTTTATGGATATTGAGAAAATTGACTCTAAAGTTTGTATGGAGAGGCAGAAGACCCAGAATAGTCAACACAATATTAAAAGAAAACAAACTTGGAAGACTGATGCTACTCAACTTCAAAGTTTACTATAAACCAGTGGTAGTCAACCCACTAGTGGGCATTCCAGCTTTCATGGTGGGCAGTAGCAGAGCAACCAAAGTATAAATAAAAAGATTTAAGTATAGTAAGTTGTTTTATACAGATCTATTCTGCCAAACTTAGCAATAATCCGACATAAAGTACTTGGTAAGTAATTTTTATTATATGCTTTAACTTGCTGTAACTCTGCTTTATAAATTTTATAAAGTAAAGCTACTTCCCTACTTTATAAATCACCATTACTGTGGAACCGGTGGGTGGTTAGAAAATTTTACTACTAACAGAGATACAAAAGCGGGCAGTAGGTATAAAAAGGTTGACTACCCCTGCTATAAACCCACAGTAATCAAGACATTGTGGTGTTGGCAAAGAATAGATAAATGTGTCAATGGCAAAAAGTAGAAATCCCAGAAATAGTTTCATATAGGTATACATACTCCCATATGGTCACTGATTTGACAAAGGAGCAAAGGCTATAAAATAAGACTGCTTCATTCATTGCTGGTGGAAATGTAAACTAGTACAGCTACTATGGAAGGAGGTATGGTGGTACCTCAAAAATTAAGAATAAAGCTACCTTATGACTCAGCAATCCCTCTACTGGCTATCTACTCCCAAAACTCGAAAACATTGGTACATAAAGACACACGTGTAGGAAAATGACCAGGAATTAGACTGTTGTCCTGAGACAAGTCTTTGGTGTGGACTTTGGAATGGCAAGCACTGGTAAGATTGTTTAAAGGAAACAGCTGATCCCTATAGTATAGCCTCTTCCTGCGTACCTGAGGCTAATAGTTAATCATCCTTCTCTGCACCTGAATCTATTCTAGGCCAATTTGACCCAGGCTCTGCTAATTTGCTTGATGAGCAAAGATGTGAATAAATATGGTGAGGCTGCAGAGATCTGGGCTCTCAGTCCTAGAAGCTGGGACTCCCCTGTACCCACCTTTTCTCTATGTTGTGTCTTGTGTGTGTGTTTTCTTAAGTCTTGCATTGCCTTCCTTTTGTGAACACCCATTGCAGAACTCATTGTGGCACACACGCACGCCCATGTTCATCGCAGCATTATTCACAGTGGCCAAAACATGGAAACAACCAAAGTTTCCCTCGATAGAGGATTGGGTAAAGAAGATGTGGTACATATATACAATGGAATACAACTTAGCAATAAGAAATGAGGACATAGTACCATTTATGACAACATGGATGAACCTCAAGAACATTATACTAAGTGAAATGAATAAATCAGAAAAAAACTAATCACACACAGGTGGGGTTTAAAATTGACACCCATGGACACAGATAAAAGTGAAGTAGTTCCCAGGGGGAGAGTTTTGTGGTGCAAGGGGTTGTGGGAGGGCAAGTAAAAAGGACAAATAAACAGTGACAGAGAATAATTTAACTTAGAGTGATGGGTATACAACATAATCAACAGTTCAAATGCTATACAAATGTCTCCATGTAACCTATGTACTCTTATTGATCAATGTCACCCCATTTAATTTTCTAAGTAAATTTTTTTTAAATTAAAAAGATAGTATGTCTTTTCAATGAATGGTGCTAGAACTAAATGTTCACATGCAAAAAAAAAAAAAAATCTAAAGACAGGCCCACACCCTTCACAAAAATTAACTCAAAATGGATCATAGACTAAAATATAAAATAAAATTTATAAAACTTCCTAGAAGTTAACATAGAAGAAAATCTAGGTATACTTGGGCATGGCTTTGGCCTTTTAGAAGATATAATACCAACTGCATAATCCATGAAGGAAATAACTCATAAGCTGGACCTCATTAAAATTAAAAACTTTTGCTCTGCAAAATACACAGTCAAAAGAATGAGAAAACAAGCCACACACTTGGAGAAAATATTTGAGAAAGACACATCTGGTAAAGAACTGTTATGCAAAATACATGTAAACACTTAAAATACATCAAAAAGAAAACAAATAACCCAATTAAAAACAGCAAAAGACCTGAAGCAACAACTCATCATAGATATATATTTATATGGCAAATAAGCATATGAAAAAGGTTTTCCACTTCATACACTGTTAGAAAATTGCAAATTAAAATACCAACCAGACACCACTACCCAATGATCAGAATGGCCAATACCCAAAACACTGACAATATTAAATGCCAGCCATGATGTGGAGCAATAGGAACTTTAATTGTTCATTGCTGGTGGAAATACAAAATGGTAGAACCACTTTGGAAGGCAGTTTGGCAGTCTCTCTATGTGACCTAGCAATCACATTCCTTGCTATTTATCCCCCCTCTTCAAAGTTAAATACTTTTTGTCTACAGAAAAACCTGTACATGTGTTGACAGCAACTTTATTCATAATTGCCAAAACTTGGAAGCAAACAAGATATCCTTCAGTAGATAAATGAATAAACTGTGGTACATTCAAACAATGAAATATTATTCAGCACTGAAACAAATGAGCTATCAATCTATGTAAAGACATGGAAGAACCTTGAATGCATGATACTAAATGAAAGAAGCCAATCTGAAAAGATTACATACTGTATTATTCTGACTATATTACATTCTGGAAAAGACAAACTATGGAGACAGTAAAAAGATCAGTGTTAGAAGGGAGGGAAGCATAAATAGATAAAAGCATGGGGAATTTTTAAGAAAGTGAAACTATTTTGTTTGATACTGTAATGGTAAACATATGTCATTATACATTTGTCAAAACTCAGGCAAAGTACAAAACCAAAAATAAATCCTAATGTAAACTGTGGACTTTGGTGATAATAATATGTTGATGTAGCTTTGTCAATTGTAAGAAATGTATCATTCTGGTGCAGGATTTTGAAAGGGAGGCTGTGTATTGGGGGTGCAAGGGGCATATAAAAACTCTCTGTACCTTCTGTTCAATTTTAATGTAAACCTAAAACTGCACCAAAAAAATGAAGTCTATATTTTAAAAGTCCACATGGAAATAAAAGGAACCAAAAAGCCAAAACAACCTTAATAAAAAACAAATATGGAAAACTCATACTTCCCAGGTTCAAAACTTAATGCAAAGTTACACTAATTAATACTGTATGGTACTGACATAATGGTAGATGTATATGTATCAATGCAATATAATTGAGTCCAGAAATAAGCCCACACATTTATGGTGATGGATTTTGACAAGAGTGCCAAGAAGAACAAATGTGAAAGAACAGTCTTTGTGACAAGAGGTGCTGGGACAACTAGATATCTACATGAAAAAGAATGGATTTGAACCCAAACTTCACAGCAGACATAAGAATTAATTAAAGATGAATCAAATACCTAAATGTAAAGACTAAAACAATAAAACTCTTAGAAAAAATTATAATTACTTCTAAGTCTTCATGACCTAGTACTAATGGTCATAGATACAACATAAAAGCCAAGCGATGAAAAATACTGATTAATAAAACTTCATGAAAATGAAAAATAGTTGTGCTTTGAAGTATACTATCAAGAAAGTAAAAACACACGTACAGAATAGGAGAAAATGTTTAAAAACCATAATTGATAAGAGACTAGTATCTATAATATAAAAAGAACTCTTACCACTCAACACTCAAAAGACAAATAATTTAATTTTTAAATGGGCACATTTTTGAATAAGCATTTGTCCAATGAAGATATACTAATGGCCAATAATCTCATGAAAAAATGCTGGACATCATAAATCATTAAGGATACCAGACAGCAAGATGGTGATGGAGTAGGCGGATGTACCAACTTCCACTTCCTAGAACCAAAGTAGATTACAACTTAATATTAAGAACAATCATCTGGAAAAACCAATTTTGGACTAAATTAAGAGTATGCTTTAATCAAGGATCACTGAAGAAGCCACACTGAGACTGGTAGGAAAAGCAGAAACATGGAGAGGGCTGCCCAGCTCACGGGAGCGAGAGGCAGCCTGGAGGGATTCGCGTGGTGGGAAGTGAGTTTAGCGAAGAGGGGATGGTGCTGGGCCCCAGGAACAAAGCCCCAGCCTGCACCCCAGAGCCTAGAAGAGGCATACGGACAGTGTTTAGCTGCGAAGCAAGCCAAGATACTGTTTGCGAGAAAAAGACAGATTTCTCAGACCCAGGATTATTCTTAAAGGACTACACAGAAAACCTCTTTCACAACCACTCACCCAGGGCTCCAGGGGACAGGGAGAGCGGAGAGGACAGGAGTAGCAAGAAGAGAGTATAATCTAGGAGGCACAAGGAGAAACACTTTGAGGGACAGCCACCCTGACCCCTGGGCTGAGGCACTCACCAAATCTAAAGTGAATATTTTTCCTGAACCAGCAAAGGGAAGCAGGTCATCAGCCAAACAGAAGCTCTCCTGCTGCAGTCAGAACAAAGAATTGCTTAGAAGCAGTGAGCCATCAGGGATACAGTATTGAGTGCTAAGGTCTGAACTGCATCGACCCCCCTACACACACACTGCTGAGTGCTAGCCAGAGGGTGGGCAGCAAGGGGATGCAGAAGCGCAGTCTTGTCAGCAGAGGTGAAAGCCGGGGGCTGGCTGTGGCTGTGGCTGGGGCGTGAGCACAGTCCTGCCCACGAGGGCAGAAGCCAGGGCTGGCTGTGACTGAGGCACTGCATGAGCGCAGTCCCGCCCAGCAGGGGCGGAGGCTGAGGGCTGCTGCAACGGCAGAAGGGGCACATGAAAGTGGTCCGACCCATGGCTGCGGGATGAGTGAGCAAGAGAGGTCCTGTCTTCAGTTCTGCCCACAAGGGCAAGGCGAAAGCCTGGGAACTGGCTGAAACCTGCGGCTGGGCACAGTGCAGTCTCACCTGTGGGGGCTTGAAGAAGGCTGGGGGCTGGCCAAGGCATGTACCCCAGATGCAGGAGCGCAGTTCCACCTGTGGGGGTGGGGCAGAGGCAGAGGGCCGGCCAGGGCTTGCAGCACAAACACATAAACACAGTCCCACCTGCAGGCCAGACAGGGCTTCCAGCCCAGGCACACAAGTGCAGTCCCACCCTCAGGGGAGGTGTGGACGCTGGGACAGCCAAGTCTTGCAGCCCAGGAACCTGAACACAGTCCCACCTGCGGAGGTGAGGTGGAAACCGCAGTGACCACCATAGAGGACTGGAGCTGGCAATACCCATGCCCGAATGCCAGAGGCAGTGGCAGAGAGGGTGATGGGCCAGCAAACAGAACACACCTAGGGAACACAGAGGCCACACCCATTGGACTCATGTGGCCACACCTTTCTTATACACAGACAAAATGGGAAGGCAGAGAAATTCAACCCAAATGAATCAAGAGAAATCCTCAGAAAAAGATTTGATTGAGACAGAAATAACCAAATTACCAGATACAGAGATTAAAATAATTGTTATGATACTCAAAGATCTTAGAGCAACAATGGATGGAAATAATGAGCACCTAAATAAAGAGATAGCAAGTATAAAAAAGGACATTGAAATAATAAAAAAGAATCAGTCAAAAATGACCAATACAATATCAGAAATGAAGACCACACTGGAAGGAATTAAAAGCAAGATGGATGCAGCTAAGGATTGAATAAGCGAGTTAGAGGACAAGATAAACAAAAGCATGGAAGCAGAGCAGCAAAAAGAAAAGAAACTCAAAAAGTGTGAGGTAACTCTAAGAGACCTCTGTGACAACATGAAGAGGAATAACATCCACATTATAGAGGTTCCTGAAGGAGAAGAAAAAGAACAATGAATAGAGAATCTGATTGAAGAAATCATAGCTGAAAACTTCTCTAAATTGATGAAGGAAAAAGTCACACAAGTTCAAGAAGCAGAGAGAGTTCCATTAAGGATGAACCCAAGAAGGCCAACACCAAGACAGATAATTAAAATACAAAAATTAAAAGATAAAAAAAGACTATTAAAAGCTGAGAGAGAAAAGCAGTCTATTACCTAGAGAGAAGCCCCCAGAAGGATAACATCTGACTTCTCATCAGAAACATTAAAGGCCAGAAGGGAATGGCTAAAAATATTCAAAGTGATGCAGAACAAGAGCCTACAACCCAGACTTCTCTATCCAGCAAGGCTATCATTCAAAATTGAAGGAGAAATAAAGAGCTCCCCAGATAAAAAAAAAAAAAAAAACTCAAGAAATTCATTACAACCAAACCAATGCTACAAGAAATGTTAGGAGTCCTGCTGTAAACAGACAAAGGGGGGAAAAGTCTAGTAAAAGAGGAATGTAGATTTAAAGAATAAAATGGCAATAAACAACTACATATCAATAATAACCTTAAATGTAAATGGAGTAAATGCTTAATCAAAAGACATAGGGTAGCTGTGGTATAAGAAAACAGGACCCGTACATATGCTGTCTACAAGAGACACACCTCAAAACAAAAGATACACATAGACTAAAAATAAAGGGATGGAAAAAAATATCTCATGCAAATGGAAATGAAAAAAAAGTTGGGGTAGCAATACTTATATCAGACAAAATAGACTTAAAAACAAAGGCTGTAATAAGGGATAAAGAAGGTCACTACATAAAGGGAACAATCCAACAGGAAGATATAATTATTATAAATATCTATGCACCTAATAAAGGAGTACCTAAATATATAAAGCAGACTTTGATGGGCATAAAGGGAGAGATCAACAGCAATACTATAATAGTAGGGGATTTAAATATGCCACTAACATCACTGGATAGATCCTCAAGAAAGAAAATTAACAAAGAAACAGTAGACTTAAAGAACACACTACATCAACTGGATTTAATAGATATCTTCAGAACCTTTCACACTAAAGCAGCAGAATATACATTCTTTTCAAGTGCTCATGGTACATTTCTAGGATAGAACACATGCTAGGACACAAAACAAATGTCAACAAATTTAAGAAAATTGAAATTATATCAAGTATCTTCTCAAACCACAATGGCATGAAACTAGAAATCAAATACAATAGAAAAACTGAAAAACACTCAAATGCTTAGAAACTAAATAGCATGTTATTAAATAACGAATGGGTTAACAATGAGATCAAGGAATAAATAAAAAATTTCCTTGAAACAAATAAAAACGAACATACAAGAATTCAAAATTTATGGGACACAGCAAAAGCAGTCCTGAAAGGGAAGTTCATAGCACTACAGGCACACTGTCAGAAGCTAGAAAAAGCTCAAATAAACAACTTAACCATGCATCTAAAAGAACTAGACAAAGAACAGTAAGTAAAGCCCACAGGAAGTAGAAGGAAGGAAATAATAAAGATCAGAGTGGAGATAAATGACATAGAGGCTAAAAAAAAAAAAAAATACAGAGCAATGAAACCAAGAGCTGGTTCTTTAAAAAGATAAACAAAATTATGAACCTTTTACCAGACTCATCAAGAAAAAAAGAGAGAGGAGAGGACTCAAATAAATAAAATTAGAAATGAGAGAGCAGAAGTAACAACTGACACAGCAGAAATATAAAAGGATTGTAAGAAAATACTATGAAGAACTGTATGCCATAAAATTAGACAACTTAGGCAAAATGAACAAATTTCTCAAAACATATAATCTTACAAAAATCGATATAGAAGAATCAGAAAACCTAAACAGACTGATTATAGCAAATGAGATTGAGCCTGACCAGGTGGTAGCGCAGTGGATAGAGCGTTGAACTGGGATGCCGAGGACCCAGGTTCGAGACCCCCAAGGTCACAAGCTTGAGCGCAGGCTCATCTGGTTTGAGCAAAAGTTCGCCAGCTTGAACCCAAGATTGCTGGATCGAGCAAGGGGTTATTCGGTCTGCTGAAGGCCCGTGGTCAAGGCACATATGAAAAAGCAATCAATGAACAACTAAGGTGTCTCAATATGCAACGAAAAACTAATGATTGATGCTTCTCATCTCTCCGTTCCTGTCTGTCTGTCCCTGTCTATCCCTCTTTCTGACTCACTCTCTGTCTCTGTAAAGAAAAAAGAGCCAAAAAACAAAACAAAACAAAAAAAACACAAAACAAATGAGATTGAAACAGTTATTCAAAAACTCTCAACAAATAAAACTCCTGGGCCAGATGGCTTCACAGGCGAATTTTACCAAATATTCAAAGAAGAACTAACTCCTATCTTCTCAAGCTATTTCAAAATATTCAAGAGGAGGGAAGGCTTCCAAACTCCTTTTATGAGATATGCATAATACTGATTTCAAAACCAGGCAAAGATACTAAAAAGAAAGAAAACTATAGATCAATATTCCTGATGAACTTAGATGCTAAAATTCTCAACAATATATTAGCAAACCAGATCCAGCAATACCTGGAAAAAAAAATGCATCATGATCAGGTGGGATTTATTCTAGGGAGACAAGGCTGGTACAATATCCACAAATCAATCAATGTGATTCAACACATAAACAAAAGAAAAGATAAAAATAACATAATATCAATAGATGCAGAAAAAAGCATTTGATAAAATCCAGCACCCATTTATGATCAAAACTCTCAGCAAAATGGGGATATAGGGATCATACCTCAACATGATAAAGGCCATCTATAACAAACCCAAAGCCAACATCATAATCAATGGGCAAAAATGAAAAGAAATCCCCTTAAGATCAGGAACAAGGTGGGGGGGGGCCCTTTCACCACTCGTATTCAACATAGTTCTGGAAGTCCTAACCAGAGCAATCAGACAAGAGGAAGGGATAAAAGGCATCCAAATTGGAAAAGAAGAAGCAAAACTATCATTATTTGCTGATGATATGATACTGTACATAGAAAACCCTAAAGCCTCAGTCAAAAAACTACTGGACCTGATAAATGAATTCAGCAAAGTGGCAGGAAATAAAATCAATATTCAGAAATCAGTGGCAGTTTTATACACAAACAATGAACTGTCTGAAAGAGAACTTAAGAAAACAATCCCCTTCCACTGTTGCAACAACAAAAAAATAATGTACCTAGTAGTAGATTTAACCAAAGAGGTTAAAGTCTTGTACTCAAAAAATTATAAAACATTGTTAAAGTAAATCAAGGAAGATCCTAACAAGTGGAAACATATACCATGTTCATGGATAGGAAGAATACACATGATTAAAATGTCTATATTACCCAAAGCAATCTATAAATTCAATGCAGTTCCTATTAAAATACCAATGACATACTTCAAAGATATAGAACACATATTCCAAAAATTTATATAGAACCAAAAAGGACACGAATAGCCTCAGCAATCCTGAAAAAGAAGAATAAAATGGGGGGGGGGTATCACACTTCCTGATATCAAATTATACTACAAAGCCATTGTACTAAAAACTGCTTGGTACTGGCATAAGAACAGGCATACAGATCAATGGAACAGAACAGAGAACCCAGAAATAAACCCAATCTATATGGACAATTGATATTTGACAAAGGAGGTAAGAGCATACAATGGAGTAAAGACAGTCTCCTTAACAAATGGTGTTGGGAAAATTGGACAGGTACTTGCAAAAAAATGAAACTGGATCATCAACTTACACCAGTCACAAAAATAAACTTAAAATGGATAAAAGACTTAAATGTAAGTTGTGAAACCATAAACATCATAAAAAAAACATAGGCAGTAAACTCTTCAATATCTTTTGTAGCAATATTTTTGCTGATTTATCTCCACGGGCAAGTGAAATAAAGAACAGGATAAGCAAATGGGACTATATCAAACTAAAAAGCTTTAGCACAGCAAAAGACACCATTAACAAAATAAAAAGACAACTGACACAATGGGAGAACATATTCAACAATACATCTGATAAGAAGTTAATAATCAAAATTTATAAAGAACTTGTAAAACTCAACACCAGGAAGGTAAACAATCCAATTAAAAAATGGGAAAAAGAACTGAATAGACACTTCTCCAAAGAGGACATACAGATGGCCAATAGGCAGATGAAAAAATGTTCAACATCATTAATCATTAGAGAATTCAAATTAGAACCACAATGAGATGCCACCTCACACCTGTCAGAATGGCGCTCATTAACAAAACAACACAGAATAAGTGCTAGTGAGGGTGTGGAGAAAAGGGAACCCTCCTGCACTGCTGGTGGGAATGCAGACTGGTGCAGCCACTGTGGAAAACAGTATGGAGATTCCTCAAAAAATTAAAAATGGAACTGCCTTTTGACTCAGCCATCCACTTTTAGGAATATATCCCAAGAACACCACATCACTGATTCAAAAGAAGAAATGCACCCCCATGTTTATGGCAGTATTGTTTACAAAGTCAAGATCTGGAAACAGCCCTAATGTCCACCAGTAGATGAGTGGATTAAAAAGCAATGGTACATATACACAATGAAATACTACACGACCATAAAAAAGAAGGAAATCCTACCTTTTGCCACAACATGGATGGACCTGGAAACTATTATGTTAAATGAAATAAGCCAGGCAGAGAAAGAAAAATATCATATTACCTCACTCATTTGAGGAATCCAATGACCAATGTAAACTGAGCAACGGAACAGAGGCAAAGGCAAGATCAAAGGGACCAGAGGGAAAGCAGTCAGAAGGAAAATAGAAGAGAAGATGGGATCAGAGAAGGGAAAGAGATCAATGAAATTATATATACATAGCACAGCATTATAGAGAATAGGACAGCAAATCCTGGAGGGAAGGGGGAAAGACACTGGGGGGAGGGGATATGGGGAGGCTAAGGGGAAAAAGGGGGTGGGGGATATATTTGGTGGGACACCTGAATCTATGTAAACACAAATTAAAATCATAAATAAATAAAAATAAATGAATAATTAAATCATTAGGGATATACAAAACCACAGAGAGATGTTACTCCACATCCACTATGATGGCTATAATAAAAAAAAATACAGACAATAACAAATATTGAGGATATGGAGAAATCAAAATTATATTACATTGCTGGTGGCAACGTCAAATGGTGCAGCTGCCTTGGATAAGAGTTTTTCAGTTCATCAAAATGTTACACTTAAGATTCAGAAATTCTATTTCTAGGTATATATTATACAGAAACATGTATCCAAATGTTCATTATACCACTATTCATAATAGCCCCAAGTAGAAATAACCCAATTTTACATGAGCTGATGGGTAGATAAACAAAATGTGGTTTGTCTCCAGAATTACATATTAATCAGCAATAAAAAGTAGTGAAGTAGTGATACGTGCCACACCTGGATAAACCTTGAAAACGTTTGGTTTGCTAAGTGAAAGAAGTCGGACACAAAGGGGTACATATTTTACGATTCAGTTTATATAAAATGTTCAGAAAAAGCGAATCCATTCTGACAGAAGGTAGGTTAGTTGTTGCCAAGGGCTAGGAATAGAGGAGAAGAGGGAGTGAGTGCTAATAAGTTTGAAGTTTCCTTTGGGGTGATGACATGTTCTAGAATGAGATAGTAGTGATGCTTGCTTATCTCTGTAAATATACTAGAAACCATTGAATAGTGCATTTTAATATGGTGCATTTTATGTATGTGCCCATTGTCATTAGTGACTCCTTCTATGTTGGTTTTGCATAATTCAAAATGCAGTGCTAAAGCTTCCATTTGTCCAACAGGTCTTTGGAAAACATCACAACTGCTCTGTGACTGGTGTGAATGTCTTGCGTGAGACCTGGTAAGACAGTTCCGTGATCTCTTTCTATCCTGTAGTCTGCCTGTGATTGAGGAAGACGATGGACTTGGCTGCCCACAATTAGCCAACTTCTGACCAATAATTCTCTTACTTCACCCACTACTTTATTGCTTTTTGAATGCAAAATTGGAGGATAGGCTGGCAAGCTCCTTTTTAACTCCTGGCCTCTGCCACATATGTTCCACAGTCAGTTGCATGAGTGTTTCCTGTCCTGAGATTCTATTCTATGATAGTTCTTTAGCAGATTGACGTGTTAACAAAGTCTCTTCGTAAGCTGCCCAACATTGCTGTCAGCTATAAAGAACCCCTCATGCTTGAGCATGTCCAAATACCTGACACAAAATTCAAAAATAGCACATTAAACATTATTACTATTTTTGAATATAGCATTTTAAACTTTTTATTTTAGAAGACATCTTGCACAAAAGATCCATAGTTTTATCTACAACCACCGAGAGTGACTGCAATCTAAAATGATTATTTTGACATACTTTTGTGTAAAATTTAAGTTCTTCTTCACTCAAAATTATAAAGAACTTTCTTCTTAAATCACTTGGAATTCTGTTGTATTTAAGTCTTATGAATCGAAACAAAATGTTTGCTCTTACACAGTCTTCAAAGCATTTCTTCATTCTTTTTTTTTTATTATATTTGGGTTGAAAATGTTTTATTACAGAGTTTTGTGGTCGTTTTCCTGTGTAACCTTGAGCTGGTAAAGTTGAAGTTCTGCTTTTAATTTGTCATGACATATGAAGCCTCCCATAATACCTTTTTTTATACCTTATTAACATTAAATAACTAAAAATTAGTACAGTTCATAGAGTTAATTTTGTTTAAGGCTATGAATGCTAGTATGCCAAACACATATTATTACTGTTTTATCTTACATTATTATATTACAATAAGTCCTCAGCATCATTGAAAGTTCTTGCAAATTATGACTGTAAGCTAAATGGCTTCTAATAAAACCATTTTTTACCACAAGTAATTGATATAAATGAGAGTTAAATTAAATTCCTATAGCATATCTCTGGTCACAAAAACATCACCAAACTTCTAAATAAAGATCTAGGACACTTCTAATATTAAACATTTAAATAAATATGAGCTCTGCCTAGATTTATGAAAGATTATTTTCCAACCTGCTTGTTCCAGTTCAGGGATTCTGGTGGGTAGAGACTGTCAAGGAAGCTCAGGGCTCAAGGCGGGAACCAGCCCTGGACAGGACGCCCTTCTGCTGCGAGGCCACTCACACACACCCACACTCAGTCAGACTGGGACAATTTGACAGGACAGTTCACCTCACATGCACATCTTTGGGACGTGGGAGGGAACTGGAGCCCCAGGATAAAACCTACGCAGACAATGGGGAGAATATGCAAACTCCTCACAGATAATGGCCCTGGCTGGGAGTCTGTTTTTTTTTCTCATCAATGTTATAACAAAATGACGTTGAATAAAAACAATGTTATTTGAGGACCTGCTGTACTATTACAGGCTAAATTGGGTCCACCAAATTCTTTTTTTTTTAAAATATTTTATTTATTGATTTTTTTAGAGAGAGAGGAGTGAGAGAGAGAGACAGAGAGAGAGAGAGGAGGGGGAGGAGCAGGAAGCATCAACTCCCATATGTGCCTTGACCAGGCAAGCCCAAGGTTTCGAACTGGCAACCTCAGTGTTCCAGGTCGATGCTTTATCCCACTGCGCCACCACAGGTCAAGCCGTGTCCACCAAATTCTTATGTTGAAGCCCTAACCCCCAATGTGACTATATTTGGAGATGGGATCTATAAGGAAGTAGACCACCGCAACAAAGTGAATTATTACAATAAAGACTGTCACACAAGCTTTTTGTTTCCCGGTGCATAAAAATGTTCTGTTTTTACTATATTATAGTCTATTAAGTCTACAACAGAATTATGTCTAAAAAGTGTACTGCTAAAAATATGCTAACCATCATGTGATGCTTCAGTGCATGGTAATCTTTTTGCTGGCAGATGGTCTTGTCTTCTGTTTATAAAACACAATATCTGAGAAGCGCAATAAAACAAAGCACAATAAAATGAGGTATGCCTGTAATTAAGATGAAACAAAGTCATAAGAATGGGACCCTAATTCAATAGGGCTGGTGTCCTTATGAGACGGGAAAGAGACATCAGGAGCACATGCATAGGGGAAAGGCCATGAGAGGTCACAGCAAGAAGGTGTTCGTCTGCCAGTCAAGAAGAGAGCCCTAGACACATATCTTAATAATCTTGGTCTTTCAGGCTCCAGAACTCTGAGATAATACATATATTTCTGTTGTTTTGGCATCCCAGACTGGGGTTTTGTTATGACAGCTTGAGCTACCATTTCTCAAATTTTTATAAACATGTGTTTGCTCAGAAAGGGTGAGATGGTTGGTCACATTAAAGTTATTTATCTAGTAACCTTTCTTAAATACTCATAATAATGATCAATCTCTTTCCCTGTTAAGATGTTGAAAATACCACTTGTATAAATGTAATGACTTATAAAAATCATTTTGTATAATATAAACTTCAATCTTGTAACAATAAAAATGCATTTAAACTTTAGCTAACTGATAGCATTTCAAAATTTGGAGACTTCACTCCCAGATACATTGAAAATGCTTGGCTAAGCCTGACCTGTGGTGGCGCAGTGGATAAAGTGTCAACCTGGAAATGCTGAGGTCGCCGGTTCGAAACCCTGGGCTTGCCTGGTCAAGGCACATATGGGAGTTGATGCTTCTAGCTCCTCCCCCCTTCTCTCTTTCTGTCTCTCCTCTCTCTCTCTCTCTCTCTCTCTCTCTCTCTCTCTCCCTCTCTTCTCTAAAATGAATAAATAAATTTTAAAAAAATAAAAAAAAAAGAAAGAAAATGCTTGGCTATATGTAGAAATCATACAGACGTGTCTTATTCTTACCGGGATTGTTCCCAATTAGGTATGTGTCCCCTGTGCAATCGCATATTAGTACTCCAACACAAGATAGGGTTGCGGAATAGAATGGTGAAACAAGTAAATCAGGCTACTTTAGACTTCCAAATGTTGAGATCAGGCAAAGCCAAAGAGCAGAGTTGAGGCCAAAGCTCAACTTTGATGCATCCTTATGCTTTGTGCCAGTACTTCTTGTTAAACCCAATTAAACCAAAATGCCTACGTGAGAACTAGACTCATCTTGTTTAGGAATGAAATGTCATTTTTAGAATATTTTAAGTTTATTATCTGAAAAGTTTTACTGTTTTGTTAGGGTGTCTATAATAAAAAACCAGGAGTGTCTGACCATTCTGTAAGAACAGGTTGTATGGATGAGTTCCTTCCTTCTCCAAGATCTTATTCCCTGAAGCTTTTAATCACAGTGTGCCTGTTCTCAGACCTAAGGAAGCCTGTCTGAACACCCTAGACACCTCAGTGTGGGACGGTAATTGCTGTGACTGAGTCCATGCTAACATGCTTCATTGAAAGAGAACCTTTTTCCCTGAAAGAGAACCAGCAACTCTCTAAGAGACTAATCTGATGGATGTGTTGGTGAGGAGCATGGATTTTTGATGGATTTTTTATTTAGTTCAACATGTTTTTAGTCCTGGCAGGGTAGCTTAGTTGATAGGAGTGTCATTCTGATATGTCATTGTAGATTAGATCCCTGGTCAGGGCACATACAAAAGACAACCGATGAATGCATTAACTAAGTGGGACAACAAATCAATGTTTCTCTCTCTCTCTCTTTTCCTCTTTTTCTCCTTTTCACTTTCTCTCTCAAATCGATAAAACATGTTTTAAAAATATTTTTTAAATTTCTCTTGACACTTCTTCTTGACCCATGTGTTATTTAGAAGTTTTTCTTTAATGTCTAACTAATTTAGGACTTTCCACCTATCTTTCTATGTTGATATCTAATTTAATTCCACTGTGGTCTATGAACATATTTTGTATGATTTCTATCTGTTTAAATTTATTAAAGTGTGAATTAAGACCCAGAGTGTGGTCAGTATTAGTGAAAGTGCCATGAGAGCTTGAAAGGAATGTGGATTCTGCCGCTACTGAATGGAGTGTTCTATAAATGCCAAGTTGATTGAGAGTGCTGTTTAAATCCACTATATCCGATTGGTTTTCCGCTGGCTTCGTCTATCAATTATTGAAAGAGAGGTGTTGAAGTCATCAAATACAATAATGGTTTGTCTAGTTTTCCTTGAAGTTCTATTAGTTTTTGCTGCACTTTTTTGATATTCTGTTGTTAGGATTGTTGTATCTTCTTGGAGAATTCACCCTTTATCATTTTGTAATGTTTCTCTTTATCTCTGATAAATTCTTGCTCTGAAGTCAGTTTTTGTCTTAAATTAATACAGTTACTATAGCTTTTTAAAGAAATTACTATTAACATAATATATCTTTCTCTATTCCTTTACTTTTAACCTACATTTGTCTTTATATTTTTTGTCTTGAATTAATACAGTTACTATAGCTTTTTAAAGAAATTACTATTAACATAATATATCTTTCTCTATTCCTTTACTTTTAACCTACATTTGTCTTTATATTTAAAGAAGGTTTCTGGCAGACAATGTATATTTGGATCTTGTTTTTTTTATTTACTCTGATAATATTTGTGATTTTTTGTATTTTTCCGAAGTGAGAAGCAGGGGAGAGGCAGAGAGACGGACTACAGCATACGCCCAACTGGGATCCACCCAGCACGTCCACCAGGGGGTGATGCTCGGCCCCTCTGGGGCGGTGCTCCACTGCAATTGGAACCATTCTAGCGTCTGAGGCAGAGGCCATGGAGCTATCCTCAGCGCCCGGACCAACTTTGCTCCAATAGAGCCTTAGCTGTGGGAGAGGAAGAGAGAGACAGAGAGGAAGGAGAGGGGGAGGGGTGGAGAAGCAGATGAGCATCTCTCCTGTGTATCCTGGTGAGGAATTGAACCTAGGACTTCCACATGCCAGGCTGATGCTCTACCACTGAGCCTACTGGCCAGAGCCAATCTTTTTCAATTGGCACATTTAGATCATTTATGTCTACTAATTATTGGTATGCTTAAATTAACATCTACTATGTTTGTAACTGTCTTCTAATCATTGTACTTACTCTCTGTTTCTTTTCTTTCTTCCCCTTTTCTGCCTTCTCTAGTTTTAATTGAGCACTTTATATTTCATTTTCTCTCTTAGCATACAAATTATACTCCATTTGTTTATTCTTCCTATCCACAAACACAGTTTATGATCCCACTTGTTTGTATCTTCCTTGATGTGCTATCAATGTTTTATAATTTTCCTAGTACAAGTCTTTAACCTCCTGGGTTAAATTTACTCCTAGGTACTTTATTATTTTTGTTGTTGCAATAGTGAAGGGGATTGTTTTCTTAAGTTCTCTTTCAGACAGTTCATTGTTGGTGTATAAAAATGCCTCTGATTTCTGAATATTAATTTTATATCCTGCCACCTTACTGAATTCATTTATCAGGTTCAGTAGTTTTTTGACCAAGACTTTAGGGTTTTCTATGTACAGTATCATATCTTCAGCAAATAATGATAGTTTTACTTCTTCTTTTCCAATTTGAATGCCTTTTATTTCTTCTTCTTGTCTGATTGTCCTGGCCAGAACTATGTTGAATAAGAGAGGTGAAAGGGGCCACCCCTGCCTTGTTCCTGATCTTAAGGGGATTGCTTTTTACTTTTGCCCATTGAGTATCATGTTGGCTGTGGGTTTGTCATAGATGGCCTTTATCATGTTGAAGTATGTTCCCTGTATTCCCACTTTGCTGAGAGTTTTGATCATAAATGGGTGCTGAATTTTATTAAATGCTTTTTCTGCATCTATTGATATTATCATGTGGTTTTTCTCCTTCCTTTTTTTTATGTGATGAATCACATTGATTGATTTGCAAATATTGTACCAGCCTTGCCTCCCGAGAATAAATCTTACTTGATCATGAAGTATGATTTTTTTCATGTATTGCTGGATCCGGTTTGCTAATATGTTGTTGAGAATTTTAGTATCTAAATTCATCAGGAATATTGGCCTACAGTTTTTTTTCTTTAGTGTCTTTGCCTGGTTTTGGAATCCGAATTATGCTCACTTTATAAAAGGAGCTTGGAAGTCTTCCCTTCTCTTGAATTTTTTTGAAATACCTTGAGAAGGATAGGAGTTAGTTCTTCTTTGAATATTTGGTAAAATTCGCCTGTGAAGCCATCTTGCCCAGGCTTTGGTTTATTGAGAGTTTTTTTTTATGACTGTTTCAATCTCATTTGTTAAAATCAATCTGTTTAGGTTTTCTGATTCTTACAGATTGATTTTTGAAAGATTATATGTTTCAAGGAATTTGTCCATTTCACCTAGGTTGTCTAATTTTTTTAGCAGTACAGTTCTTCATGGTATTTTCTTACAATCCCTTGTATTTCTGCTGTGTCAGTTGTTAGGTAATAAGAATTAAAGTAAAAGCCATTACTGTAAAGTTTTATGTTAATTTGTCTAAGTGTTTAATGCTTGCTGTAACTGTAAGTGTCAGAGGCTTTACATTTATTTAATGTCTTTGTTTTTGTCTTTCCTGTTGTCTTTGGGCTCTTTAAATAGAGTCTCTACCTTGTAGTTCTTTAGCTGTAATCCAATGTTATTCCACTGGAACCATATTGATGTGGTGGTAAGATGTCTGGGAAAGGAAGCATTCTATAATTACATGATTAAATCTCAGTCTTTAACAGGCTAATTTCCCTGGGCTGTAAACTTCACAAGTGTTTTTTAGCTTTTTCCTTTCCCTTAGGTTCTGGTAAAATCATTCTTTTTAGAAATTAAGCATTTGCTATTGAGAACTGTCTGGAATATCTCACAATGCTTACTTTCCCCCTTTTTGCTGCCATGGCTTTGAGGGAATCTTTCTTAGTTTTCATCCTAAGAACCTGGTGGGCTTCCTAGAAGTAGATACACAGAAGTGTGGGGTTCCCCTTGTGACTGATAATGCCTGGAGTTTCTCATTGTCTTGCTAGTCCACACTCAGTATCCAGTTCATCAAAGTTATTACTGATTAAAGTCAGGGATGGTGCCCTGGTCGGTGGTGCAGTTGATAGAGCATTGTCCCAGAGCAGGGTAGTTGCCAGTTCCAGTCAGGGGTCGCTGGTTTGAGCCCTGGGCAAGGCTCACTTGAGAAACAAGTGGTTCTAGCAGCCTCTGCTCTAAGTATGCAGATTCTCTGTCTTCACTGTCTTTCCAGATTTGGTGGTGGAAGGGATAGATATCATCCTTTGATCTCAAATTTTTGTTGGGTCTAAGAAATTTTATTTTCAGTTTATTCAGTTTCTTTCTTATTTTAAGACCAGGAGTAATCACTTCTAAGTTTTTTTTACATGTTGAAGCTGAAAGCAAAAAGCTCTGCATCTGTATTTTTGTAGTAATGGAGCATCTAAATCACATGGGCTTAAACAAAAAGGAAATGTCTTTGTTCATATAAGTAGGAATTTCAAAGGTGGTTCAAGTCTTATGTTGGGATGATGCACATGTCTCATCAATACCAATAGAAAAATAGATTTCCCTCATTTCTGTTCTGCCTCCTTATTATCATCTACATTCTGGGCACAAGGTGGCTGCCCAAAACTATGGGTTCCTTCAAAGAGAGAACAACTTCTCAACATGAAAAAAAAATCACAAAATCTTGGGCATTCATCTTGATTGAAAAATCTCAGCTCGTATGTTCACTGTATCAGTTAGCTATTGCCACAAAATGCTGTGTAACAACCACATTAGTTTTGGTGCCACTCAACAATAAATGTTACTAATGTGTCCAAAGTTTGCCTAGAGAGATCTCTGCTAATGTCATCTGGGCTCACTCATGTGTCTTCATTTGAATGGGAGTGGGCTGATTTAAGTGGGGTGGACTGGGTAGCTCCATTTCAAAGTAGGAAGGCTCTGCTCTGCCTGTCTCTCATTCTCCTGGGATCTGAGACTCATTGAGTCATGTTATTTTCATAGAAATAACAGCAATGCAAGAGGAGAACACATAAAACTACTTAAATCCTATGTTTGAAACTTGCACAATGTTAATTCTACCCACATGCTACTGGCCAAAAAGAGCTACATGGCCAAGGTCAAAATCAAAAGGCAGGAAAGTACACTCTGCCAACAATGAAGCCATGATGAAGGCATTAATACAGGTGAAGCTTAAAGTCAAACACTTAATCTATTGGCCTCACAAGTAAGCTAACCACAGTTTTCATGAGAATGTGAATGCCCCGATTGACAAAAGACCAGTCAAAACCCAGGTCCTAGGGCTTCTGACTGATTTGTACTGCTTTAGTTTGGTAGGGCTGCCACCATAAAATACAGTGGTCCCTCATCTATCATGGGGGTGGGTTCCAGAACCTCTTGCAATAGGCGAAAATCTGCGAAGTAGCAGCCTTATATTTATTTTATTATTTATATATATTTTAAGGCTTTATAAACCCACCCTGCACTCTTATAAACCTTTCCCACACTGTTATTATTAACCTTTCCCACACTATTTTGCTTATTTTACCTAAAAAATAATTAAAATAATAAATATATAAAAATACCTATATACTGCAAAATCCTGCAATATTGTGAAAAATCTGCAATACAAAATTAGATATATACAACTTAAAAATCCACGATACAGTGAGACTGCAAAAAGTGAACCACAATATGGCGAGGGACGACTGTACTACAGACTAGGTAACTTAAACAGAAATTTATTTTTTACCTTGGCCTATAGATGGCCATCTTCTCCTTCCTGTATCTTCACACATATCTGTATCTTAATTTCATATTATAAGAATTCCAGCCATATTGGATTAAGGCCCACTATAAGGAAAGTAATAAAAAATATTCCCTGCATGGATGGGACTGCAGTAGTGGTATTGTGGTTAACCGTATCCCCAGTGACAGTGTATACTGTATCACCCAGGAACATAGCTGAGTTGGCCCTTATCACAACATGAGAAAGCAGTGCACTTCTTCCACATCAAACAAATGCATGGAGCTGTGTTCTGTCTTTATAAGAAGCACCAGTCTCTTATCCTCTGAGGTCTGCTGGAAGTCCCTCTCTAGTGCAAATAATTATGTTGCTATGTATTTAAGTGGGAAGAATGAAAGGACTACTTTGCTATCACAGAGAGTGGGAAGTAATCCACCAAAGAATCTGGTAACCTCTCAACCATTTTCTTGGACAAGCTTCCCTTGAGGCATGAATAGATTTTTTTTTCTAGCTGACAGCCTTTTACTGACATCTCTAAAATAACACAAACTTTGCAGGTGAGTTAGTGATGTTTTTCTTGGCACACCTGGACTATTTTTCCCAGAGAGCAGCAGTAATGCATTATTGAGTACAATCATTGGTGTACTTAAGTGAAGCTCAAATAAACAGGTCATAAAAGGCAAGGATGGTGCCCTGGTCAGTGGTGCAGTTGATAGAGCATTGTCCCAGAGCAAGGTAGTTACCAGTTCCAGTCAAGGGTCACTGGTTTGAGCCCTGGGCAGTGCACACTTGAGAAACAATCAAAGGCACAACTAAGTGGAACAAGAAAGTTGATGATGCTCTCTCTGTCTCTCTCTCTCCCTCTCGAACATAAAAAACAAAAAACAAACAAAAAACCCCCAAAACTATATATATATATATATATATATATATATATATATATATATATATATATGGACACTTATGCCTGGGGAGTGCTATGTTCATGCTCTAGTCTGTACTAGGGACCACCATGAGCCAGTGCTTATGGACTCACAGTATTATTTTAATGTAGCTGCCCTAACAAAGAACCACAGACTGGGTGGCTTAAACAACAGAAATTTATTTTGTCCAAAATCCAGGTATTGACAGGGTTGATTCCTTTTTAGGTTGTAAAGCAGAATCTATCCTTTGCTTCTGACTGACCTTCTGATGGTTCACAGGCCCTCTTTGGTGCTCCTCATTTTGTATCACTCAATCACTGCCTCAATCTTTATGTGGCATTTTCCATGTATATGTCCCTGTCTAAACTTTTTTTATAAGGACACTATTCATATTAAATCATGGCTCACGCTAATGGCCTCATATTAATTGAACAAATAATTACATCTACAACTACATTATTTCCAAATAAGGTCACATTCTGAGCTGCTGAAGGTTAGGACCTCTGCATATAAATTTTGGGGAAACACATCGAACCCATAACAATAAACATGGTACCCATTAACCACATAGACCAGGGGTCAGGAACCTTTTTGGCTGAGAAAGCCATGAATGCCACATATTTTAAAATGTAATTCCATGAAAGCCATACAATATGTTTAACACTAAATACAAATAAATGTATGCATTTTATATAAGACCAACACTTTTAAAGTACAATAAGTCTCTGAATTCTTTTTAATAACATTGTTATGCTGTTGCTAACCAATGATGAATAAAGTACTTCTTACCATTAATGCAACTTCTGGTGCTGCATGGTTTTGCTGATGGCTTTGTAGTCTGGTTGATACATGGTGAGGTTAAGCTTCATGCAGGCGTTGAGACTTCCATCCGTTAAACGTGATTGTAGGTTGACCTTAACATTCTTTAGATGTGAGAAAGACTGCTCACATGCATACATAGAGCCAAACATTGTCAGTACAGCAATACTCACATGCTTCAGGGTGTGGTATGTGATGGGAAGCACGTTCCAAGTTTTGACAATCAGCTGGTTTGCAGGTTGAAGTTTTTTTGTTTCTCTCCACTTGTGTTTGCTCGACAACTCTGCTTGCTGTCGTGCAAGCCTTTCCAAATCTTCATTCAGTGACTTGAACTTATTCACCCACATGTCTGAGGCCTTCAGGTCAGTAGCTGGTAGCTCAAAATCTCTGAAGGAGACACCAGGATGTAACTCAGGTTGGCGCTGTCCACTGCACACTTGTGTGGATGGGTGATGAAGTTAAAAAGACAAGTGTGCTCACGAAATTCTCCAAAGCGTGCTTTGAATGACTGCAGGAGATTAGATGTGAAGCCCACTAGCTGCTGGAGATCAAGATGTTGAACAGGGTCACTTGCTGTGCATGCATCTTTAAACTATTCTCCCAGTTTTTCAAAGTGTAGTAAACAACCTGTTTCAATGTCAGCGATGAAGAGTTCCAGCTTGTTTTCAAATGCAAACACTGCTTGTTGAAGGGATAAGATTGTATTTCCAACGCCTTGCATTTTCACATTGAGCTGGTTCAGATGTTCAGTCATGACCATGACATAGTAGAACTTCAGGAGCCACTCAGTGTTAGCTAACTCAGGATGCTCAACGTTTTTCATTTCAAGAAAAGTCCAGATTTCGTTCAGACAAGCTGTGAAACAGCGGAGCATCTTCCCTCTTGACAACCAATGCACATTGCTGTGCAGAGCAGACCAGGATAATTATTCCCAACTTCATCCAGCAGTGTTTTAAACTGGCGATCATTTAAAGCTCAGGCAACAGGCCCTGGCCGGTTGGCTCAGCGGTAGAGCGTCGGCCTGGCGTGCGGGGGACCCGGGTTCGATTCCCGGCCAGGGCACATAGGAGAGGCACCCATTTGCTTCTCCACCACCACCCCCTCCTTCCTCTCTGTCTCTCTCTTCCCCTCCAGCAGCCAAGGCTCCATTGGAGCAAAGATGGCCCGGGCGCTGGGGATGGCTCCTTGGCCTCTGCCCCAGGCGCTAGAGTGGCTCTGGCTGCGGCAAAGCGACACCCCGGAGGGGCAGAGCATTGCCTCCTGGTGGGCAGAGCGTCGCCCCCTGGTGGGCAGAGCGTCGCCCCTGGTGGGCATGCCGGGTGGACCCTGGTCGGGCACATGTGGGAGTCTGTCTGACTGTCTCTCCCCGTTTCCAGCTTCTGAAAAATACAAACAAAACAAAACAAAACAAAACAAAACAAAATAAATAAAGCTCAGGCAACAATAAAATTGACCACCTGAATGACCAGTGACATCACCTCACTAAGCTGCTTGCCACATATCTGACCACAAAGCGCCTCTTGATGTAGGATGCAGTGAAAACTTAGAATGGGTCTCTTTTCATGTTCACAAAGAAGCACTACAAATACTGTTTTTCCCCACCATGCACGGAGCACCATCAGTACACACCGAAATAAGTTTATTCATTGGTAGATTTTTTCTTTAGTGAATTCAGTGAAAAACTTGAATAAATCCTTCTCTCTTGTTGTCTCTTTCATAGGCAAAACAGCAAGACTTTCCTCATGTAGTGTGTCACCGACAGCATACCTTGCAATCACACTGGCTTACGTCTGTTGACTCATCCAAAGCGAGAGAAAAGAATGGTGCTGCATTTATGTCCTTCACTTGTGTTGCCTCAATTTGATTTGCCATCATGATAGTACAATCGTGAACAGTTCTTGCTGACAGAGGCATGTCTTTTATTTGTTTGATTATCTTGTCCTTATCCGAAAAGTTGTCAAAAAGTTCATTGGCAACATCAAGCATGAATGTTTTAGTATACTCCCCATCTGTGAATGGCTTTCCATTTCTCACAATTGCTAAAGCACCAGCAAAGCTAGCTGAATTTCAGTCACCTTGTTGGGTCCAAACACGTAGTTGCTGCTGACTAGTTTGCACTCTGCATAGTAGCTCTTGACATGCTTTCTTCCTGCTGTCCCCCACTGGATATTTCAATGCAAATGTATTATGGCATGTGTCAAAGTGCCGCTTTATATTTGACCGCTTCATCGATGCAATTTTATCATTGCATATTAGACACACTGCAGAACCTGCTCTCTCCACAAAGGTGAATTCCTCTGTCTATTCCTGCTGAAAAGTATGATACTCCTCATCTTTTTTTCTTTTAGCCATTTTCCTCGTCAAAAGGGTTTCTGCGCCCTGGCCGGTTGGCTCAGTGGTAGAGCGTCGGCCTGGGTGCAGAAGTCCCGGGTTTGATTCCCAGCCTGGGCACACAGGAGAAGCGCCCATCTGCTTCTCCACCCCTCCCCCTCTCCTTCCTCTCTGTCTCTCTCTTCCCCTCCCGCAGCTGAGGCTCCATTGGAGCAAGAATGGCCCGGGCACTGGGGATGGCTCCTTGGCCTCTGCCCCAGGAGCTAGAGTGGCTCTGATCGTGGCAGAGCGACACCCGGATGGGCAAAGCATCACCCCCTGGTGGGCAGAGCGTCGCCCCCTGGTGGGTGTGCCGGGTGGATCCCAGTCAGGCACATGCGGGAGTCTGTCTGACTGTCTCTCCTCGTTTCCAGCTTCAGAAAAATACAAAAAAAAAAAAAAAGGGTTTCTGCAATTAGCTAACTGACTACTTGATTAATAGGAGGGAAGTTTACTTCCTGACCTCACAATGACCCATGTACATTACGCATTATCCAATAAAAATTTGGTGTTGTCATGGAGGACAGCTGTGATTGGCTCCAGCCACCTGCAACCATCAACATGAGCGGTAGGAAATGAATAAATTGTAATACATGAGAATGTTTTATATTTTTAACATTTTTTTTTTTATTAAAGATTTGTCTGTGAGCCAGATGCAGCCATCAAAAGAACCATATCTGGCTCGCAAGCCATAGGTTCCCGATCCCTGACATAGACCTATTTTTTATAAAAAACAACAATATAGATTATGGCACCAAATCAAAGTGATATGTAGTAAAATCATCATCAGGAGAAACCAGAATGATGCTATCTGGTCCTCAATTTCCTTTAGCTGTAGTTTACTTCAGGAGTGAAAATGTAAAACTGAAAGAGTAGACATCCTTTAATTATTTTTCTAAGTTGAGCTACAGATAATTTTGAGAGTACTCACTATGACCAGCGTTAGAGAGCAACCTTCTTATCTTTCGTATTTAACACAGTCTCCCGTATCTTAACAGCAAATTAGAGAGGCCACACATCTGAGAGGCCAGCCCACTTAGTCTCAGAAGTGAGCTGATGGAGTATCCAGAAAGCGCTCTTGGTGAAAAATAATGGGAACTAAATTGTGATGCCTAAACAAACATATGTGGGGAGGTTTATAAAGACTCAGTATGTTTCCCAGATCTCAAGGGCAAAAATGCAGCAGTCCCAGGAACAGGAGTTTGACATTCTATGGGGAACTCAAAACTCATCACATTCTACTTTTTACATGTGTCTTCTCTGCTCTAGTTCATCCTTCTTTATATTTTTCTTTCTATTCTCCTTCTATCCTTGTTTTTCTTTCTCCTCCTCCTCTTTCTCCTCTCTTCCTCCTCCATTTTTGTTCTCCAACTCTTGTATTATTTCTCTTCCTTTTCCCTTTGCCTCTATTTTGGTCTCTCCCAAAAGTGCCTTCCTCTGGCTTTTCAATCCACATGTAGATAAACAATTTTCCAGGAACGGCATACTTAAAAATTCTGGGGGAAACATTGAAGCATATTTTAAAATTTGAAACTGACATTGGAAAGAAAAAGAATTCTCTGAGTGTAGTTATTCTATGCTGCCTGCTGAATACCCACCAATCTGTCTTTAACAGGCAAAGTATAGTGGTCATTCTGTCCGAAGAGAATATCACCATCCTCTTTACACTGAGGAGTTAGCTGAGGGAGTATCCAGCATACTCTTCTGGTGAAAATGACGTGACTGCAAATCCAGGGGAGGAAGGGCACACTAAAGCTGATGTCCTCTGGTGGCTCTGCTCATTTCAGGACTGCATCCTCGGGTGATGCCATGTACATAGGGCAGGAGGGAATGTCAGGGGCCTCACAGAATTAAAAGTTATGCTGGAGACCATGGCAAAAAACAGTACCCTGAAGTCCTCCAATAATGACGCAAGACCACCTCCCTTCATTCTGCTGTAGAGAAAGGAGTATGGCTATGTCATGCCAACTTGATGTTGGCTTTGGGCACAGTAGGGGGGAAAAGTCTACCTTGATAATTACCAACCGTAATCCCCATTTTCTGTGGATATGGGCTTAAATGTATGTCTTTATGTGATATGAAAAAATTTTGGCTGGAGCTAAAATACTTAGTTAAAAGTTGTCCAAAGTTTGTGGATACACCTAGGTACCTTGCAGGAGCAAAGAAAACTTTTCTCTAAATGAATCCCTTTGAAAAGTTGTCTTCAAAGAATTTACACAAATGAAGGTCCAATAAATGTCTCTTTCTCTCTTTCTCACACAAACACAAACATACACACACACCATTATCACCACCACCACCAAATCCAAAAGCTTCTATGAGAAAAAAGCCAACAAAACAACAAACTATACTCAGATTTATAGAGCTTTCTGATATTGGAATTATCATATATGGGTAAATAAAAAACAAAAATTTTAATATATTTAATGATATAAAAGAGTTTATGAAAGAATGGGAAACATAAAACTATCAATATTGATCAGGTTAAAAAATAATTAAATAGTATTGAGAGAAAGAAAAATTCTGGGCTTGCCTGTTCAAGGCACATATGAAAGTTGATGCTTCCTGCTCATCCCCCCTTTCTCTCTCTATCTCCTCTCTCTAAAATAGTCTTTAAAAATTAAAAAAAAAGAAACTCAATGGACATATAAAACAACAAATTAGACATAGCAAAAGAGAAAATGATTAAATAAATGGAAAATAGAATTGAAGAAATTGTACAGACTGAACCATAGAGAGGAAAAGAAAGTAGGAGGTTCAGAGAGCTCATTAAATTCCAAATATAACAAATAAGAGACAACCTAGCCTAAATATATAGCAGGAGGAAAGTCATAACCCAGACACAGAAAATGTTAAGCAGTCAGAAATAAAAAACAGATCCTTGATAACAAAACAGAAATTAAAACCCCCTCTCCTAGTCTTTATAAATTACCTCTGCTGGCTTTTCACAATCAACAAAGAAAGTAGAAGTTGTTATTATCCTATCTTTAAGATGTTGTATGAAATAATCCAATGAAACTATCTTTTATGAATAAAAGCAAAGAAAATGGGGGGTGGGGTGAGTTCTGAAAAACAAAAATCTGAGAGACTCTCAGAACAGTGATTTTTTTAAGATGTGTTTCAAAGGAAAGTAAAATGATCCCAGAAGGAAGGACTGAGATACAACACGGAATGATGAGAAAAGACAATGTGGGCCTGACCTGTGTTGGCGCAGTGGATAAAGCGTTGACCTGGAAATGCTGAGGTCACTGGTTCAAAACCCTGGGCTTGCCTGGTCAAGGCACATATGGGAGTTGATGCTTCCTGCTCCTCCCCCCCTTCTGTCTGTCTGTCTCTCTCTCTCTCTCTCTCTCCTCTAAAATGAATAAATAAATAAAAATAATTTAAAAAAAAAAAAAAAAAAGAAAAGACAATGTGGATCAAACCGAACAAACTTGACTGTGTTTGCAAACTCTCACGGCTATTGCAATGTTTATATACAATGTAATGGCAATCACCTCCACTTTGCTGCAACTATGCTGGAAAAGAGCAAGAATGCTCAAAGACACTGCAAGACCACCTAACAACCCATAGATGCCTGGAGCAATAGATTATGAACTGTGACATATTGTACAATAGACTGCCTACAGCTCAAGAGGAGAGCTGTGGGAGTGTTTCACTATTAAATTAGGACTTTCAAAAGCACATGGGTTTCAGGGTAATTAAGAAAGCCATGCCATGCACAAGTCTGGGAGAAGATGTGTATTTGGAAAAAAATCCAAAGCTTTTGATTTTATAATCCCTAATCTTGGTGCAAATCTGGGTAAGTACTGAAGAAATGCCTGGAGCAGAGGTTATTTGTGAAGACTAGGAGATGTGGGATCTTTCTTTCTCTCTTTCTTTCTTTTTCAAGGAAATTACTCAAAACACTGGCTAAACACAGAGAAGTAATAGAAATTTTAATGACAACACATGATAAAGAAGAGAGTCTTTGCAAAAAAAAAAGTTTGAAAAGTCTGTTTATGTTTATGTAATAACAAACTCAGCAAAAGAGAGAGAGAATCTGATTTCCAGAGTTACCACATTATATTCTGATGTTCACTTAAAAAAAGAACACAGAACATATGATGAATGAGAAAGTACCAGCCGTTTAAAGAACAAAGCAAATGGACAGAGATGTCCCTGAGGAAGCTGAGACATCAGATTTATTAAATAAAGTCTATAAAACAACTGTCTTAAAGATATTTAAAAATCTTAAAAAAAAACATGGGCAAAAATTAAAGTAAGTATGAAAAACAATGTATGAACAAAATGAGAATAACAATAAAGAGTTAAAAACTATAAAAAGTAAACAAACAGACATTTTTGAGCTGAGAAGTACAATAACTGAAATGAAAACCAAGAATTTTATCTCGGGTAAAATTGTTCTTCAAAAATGAATGAGAAACTAAGACATTTCAAGATAAACAAAAGTTGAAGAATTTATCATTAGATTTCACCTACAAGAAATGCTAAAAGGAGTTCTTCAGGTTGAAATAATAGGTATAGTAACTCAAACCCAAATGAAGGGATAGATGTCTCCAAGGTAAATACAGGGACAAATATAAATATGATATTATTGTATCTTTAGTCTATGATTCCACTTTTCATTTCTTAAATGATTTAAAAGACAAATACATAAAATAACTATAAGTCTATATTATTGGGCACAAAATGTATAAAAAAATAATTTGTAACAAAAATAACATGAAGGGATGGCAGAGCTGTTTAGGAAGAGAGTTTTATATGCTACTTAAACTAAGCTGGTCTCAGTTCAAATTAGATTATTATAAATGTAAGATATTAAGTATAATTTTCACAGTAACTGTAAGGCTAATGGCATAAAAGATAAAAGGGTCATGAGATATAGGTAAAAATTTCAGTTTACCAGGGAGATATAACAATTTTAAACTTCTAAGCATCTAAAAGCACTACTTCAAATGAAAATAGTTTTAATCTATCATCCATCCTCAGGTAATTAGATTTTACCACACTTCTCTCAATAATTAATACATTATATACACTAACAACTGATAAGAGGAGATTTGAACAAGACAATTATCACACTTGAACTGTGGATAATATATTTACTAGATAACCCACAGGTCAAAGTATAAATAATGGAAATTAGAAACTACTTTAAACAATAATAAAATAACACTTATTTAAAATTGTGGAACCATTGTAAAAGTAGTAGAGTAACATTTATAAAAGCATGACTCTAAAAAACACATTTTACATTAGAAGTAATGATGAAAGGAAATAAACTTAGAATCTAATTTAAGAAGTTTTTATTAAAAAGAACAATGAAAGCAAAGTAGAAGAAAATAAAGATAAGGATGAAAATGAATAAAACACAAGCAAAGATACAATCAAGACAATTATGCCAAAAAGTAGGTTTTTCTGCACAGACTAAAAATTCACAAACCTTTGACAAAATTGATTGTTAAAAATATATACATATTAAAAAGAGAGAAGAAAGAAGAAAAGGAGGGAGAGAGAAACCAATAACTTCTTATCAGGAACAAAAAAGAATACCTACCTCACCATGAATGCTGTGAATAGGATCAAGAAGATATTATGTGAATAAATTTAGATAAGATGGATACTTTTTTAGAAAAATATAACTTACCAAAGCTGACTCAAAGAAGAAAGAAAAATATGATGTAATAATAATTAATAAAAGTTAAGTATTAATTTTAAAATTTCCACAAATAAAATTTCAAATATAATATCAGTTCAGATAGTTTTTCAGGTGAATTCACCTGTGTGTTCAAAAGGTAGACAATTTATTCCTTTACAAACTAGAGCCAAAATGAGGCAATACCTTGATAGCTAAGCCAGATAAGACCAGTGTGACAAAGAAAAATTACTCACAAATATAACTAGAGATGCACAAAGTCCTAAAGAGAGGAATTCAGACATGAAAATAATATATATAATATGACTATGATGGATTTATTCCTGGAACACAAGATTAGACCAGTAAAGCAAATCTATTCAAATTACTGAAGTAAGAAGTTACTGAATTACTGAAGTTATATAAAACTTCTCAATAAAATAGTGCTGAAATCAGACTGGGATGGTGGCATGTGATTGCAGACATCGAGATTATATTTTACAAAACATAAAACAATTTTTAAGAATAACACAAACATGGAAAATCCAAAAAAGAAAACATGGTTTGACTGAGCTACTCTTATGTTCCATAAAAGATTCCAATAAATGAAAAGGCAGGCCCCAAATTGGGAAAAGATATTTGCATCATATAGAAAGTAAAGAATTTGAATTAAAAGTATATTAACATGTCTTATATCTCTTGGGGAAAAACAGCCTAATATGAAGATTAGGTCCTGGCCGGTTGGCTCAGTGGTAGAGTGTCGGCCTGGCGTACAGAAGTCCTGGGTTCGATTCCCGGCCAGGGCACACAGGAGAAGCGCCCATCTGCATCTCCACCCCTCCCCCTCTCCTTCCTCTCTGTCTCTCTCTTCCCCTCCCGCAGCGGAGGCTCCATTGGAGCAAAGATGGCCCGGGCGCTGGGGATGGCTCCTTGGCCTCTGCCCCAGGCGCTAGAGTGGCTCTGGTCACAACAGAGCGACGCCCCGGAGGGGCAGAGCATCGCCCCTTGGTGGGCAGAGCGTCGCCCCCCTGGTGGGAGTGCCGGGTGGATCCCAGTCAGGCGCATGCGGGAGTCTGACTGTCTCTCCCCGTTTCCAGCTTCGGAAAAATACAAAAAAAAAAAAAAAAAAAGAAAAAAAAAGATTAGTAAACAGGAACAGCTACTTCAAAGAGCATTAAGAGCCAGTGACAAATAAACATGCAAAAATATCCTCAAGTTCATTAGCAATAACAGAAATACAAATAAAAAATATAAATTATATGAATTTGCTCATTTCTTCTAAATTATTACTTATATGTGGATTACAAAACAAAACTAACAAAAACAAAAAGTAAACAATTAAAACAAGCATATAAGCAAACAGTAAAACAGACTCAGATACAGACAGCAGAAGGGTGGTTACTAGAGGGGAAGTGGGTGGTGGAAAAGAAAGAAGGTAATGGGGTTAAATACAGGTGATGGAAGGAAACTAGACTTCGAGTGAGGAGCACACAGTACACAGAGCATACAGCTGCCATATTATAAAGTTACACACATGAAATTATATAATGTTATTAACCAATGCTACCCCAATAAATTTAATTTTTTTAAAAAAGAAAGGCATAATTTTTAAAAGTCTGCAATATAGATATTGGTGAGGATTTGGAGAATGGGAATGCTCATACATAATTTTGGAGTATTTATTGATAAAATTACCTTGGTAAATACAGTTGCTGTTTAAACAACACAGGTTTGAACTCTACAGATCCAGATGTGTATTTCTTTTTACTAAACAGGTACAGTACTGTACATGCATTTTCTCTTCCTTATATTTTTCTTTTTTTTTTTTTGTTTTTTTTTCTGAAGCTAGAAACGGGGAGGCAGTCAGACAGACTCCCGCATGTGCCCAACTGGGATCCACCCGGCATGCCCACCAGGGGGCGATGCTCTGCCCATCGGGGCGTCGCTCTGTCGCGACCAGAGCCACTCTAGCGCCTGGGGCAGAGGCCAAGGAGCCATCCCCAGTGCCCGGGCCATCTTTTGCTCCAATGGAGCCTCGGCTGCGGGAGGGGAAGAGAGAGACAGAGAGGAAGGAGAGGGGGAGGGGTGGAGAAGCAGATGGGCGCCTCTCCTGTGTGCCCTGGCTGGGAATCGAACCCGGGACTTCTGCACGCCAGGCCGATGCTCTACCACTGAGCCAACCGGCCAGGGCCCTTATACTTTTCTTAACATTTTCTTTTCTCTAGCCAAGTTTGTTATAAGAATATAGTACATACATAAAATATGTGTTAATTGACAATTTGTGTTATGGATAATGCTTCCAGTCAACAGCAGACTATTAGTAGTTAAGTTTTAGGGGAGTCAAAAGTTATATGTGAATTTTCAGCTGTGTGGGGTTTGATGTCCTTAATCCCCACATTGTTCAGGGGTCAACTGTAATTTGGTTTTAAACAGAAAAGTTGTATGTGTGTGTGTAGATATATAAATATATTTTATATATAAAATATCCATGAATGTGTATAAATATGTATACAAAATATATAATTGCATAAATGGAATATATTTATCATATATTATTATATAATATATTTATATAATTATTATACTATATTATATATTTATTATTATTATATTACATCACTGTTAGAATATTTTATTATTATAATATATTTTATTATAAAATATTATATATTAATTATATAATATTAATATTATATAAAACAATTAATATTTTCTATAATAATATTGTATATTATTAGTTATAATTATATAATATATATTAATTATTACCTATAATTAATAATTGCTATATTATATAATGATCTATTCATACAATAATATGAATATATTATATAATATATTACATAATAATACATAAAATATGTTATATAATAAAATAATTTCATAATGATGTATCATTTTTTTTATTTAGTTTTTTACAAAGACAGAGAGAGAGTCAGAGAGAGGGATAGATAGGGACAGACAGACAGGAACGGAGAGAGATGAGAAGCATCAATCATCAGTTTTTCACTGCGACACCTTAGTTGTTCATTGACTGCTTTCTCATATGTGCCTTGACCGTGGCCTTCAGCAAATGGAGTAACCCCTTGCTCAAGCCAGCAACCTTGGGTCCAAGCTGGTGAGCTCTGCTCAAACCAGATGAGCCCACGCTCAAGCTGGCGACCTCAGGGTCTCGAACCTGGGTCCTCCACATCCCAGTCTGATGCTCTATCCACTGCGCCACCGCCTGGTCAGGCATGATGTATCATTTTATAATATATTTATATATTATGAAATAATATACAATGTAATCATATAATATAAAAATATTATATGTAATATATATATATATTGAGTCATTATGCTATTACAAAAGATATTATATATATGTAAAGAGAGACACACACACAGAGACATATACAGTGGTACCTTGACACATGAGCACTTTAAATCATGAGCAATTTGAGAGATGAGCAGTCACGAGTGGATATTTGAATCATGAGTTTCCACCACCCTCTACTAGATAGCCTGCCAAATGTTCTGAAAGGAAGGAAGAAATAAACTTCCATGAAAAGGTTTTTGTTGAAACGGCCTCTAAGTGGAAGTGAAGAAAGTGTGGCAAAAACGCCAAAAGTCAGTGAAGAAAATGATGATTGTTGGGCAAATGAGTTTGTAAAATTTGTATTTTCTGAGTTTGCTCACTTTTATTGTTAAAAATGGTAAGGTGCTGGGCAGCTGTCTGTGAAATTGCTAATTACCTTCCTGCTTGGGAAGGGCCATTGTTATGCTAATGTCTCCTTCCCCCCCTCTGCCAGCATCCTTGCCTGACCTTGAAGGTAAACACACTTTATAAACCAGTTTATTTCTTAACATCCTCTCTTATTATGTGTGTGTATATATATATGTATATATATATGTATGTATATATATGTATATATATGTATGTATTTGTTATTTATAAAGTACATTTTCTTATTTAAAAGTATATAAAACAAAAAATGTGTGTGGTTTTCAGAGGCCAGAATGGATTAATTGCATTCCCATTAATTTAAATGGGGAAATTCAATTTAACACATGAGCAAATTGAGTCACAGCTCGTCCATGAAATGAATTAAACTCGTGTGTCAAGGTACCACTGTAGCATACATAATATATATATATGGTATACGATGTATATCTCCTATGACCCAGGATTTCTGCTCTACCATATTTTCCCTGGAAAAGCAATGTTATGTACCAGTTAAATAGTACAAAATATCTTCATAGCATCATTGATATAGCAAAGAATCTAACAATAGCCTGTCTAGTCAAAATAGACTGAAAAATACATTTGGTATATTCCACCATGCAGCAGGAAAAAGTGAGAAAACTACAAATAGAAACATCAAGTTTAATATATTTCAAAAAAGAGAAAGTGCTGGGTGGAAAATAAATCAACTTTTAGAGGGAAGCCTAAGGCATGATTCCAGTTGTATAATGTTTAGAAAAAAAATCATATATTGTTTAGAAACACACATATGGTAAAATTATTTTTTAAAGTAAAACAAGGAAATGATTGCTACTTAGAGTAAATAGGGACATGCATTTGGGAAGAGGTATATGGAAAATTCCAAAGGTTCCAAGGCAGAGACACTGGTATTTGGCTTTTAACAAATAACCACTATACTTCAAAATGTACATATGTATTATATACATTCTTTGGAATGTGTGATATATTTTATAGTTTTTCAATGCTCACTTTGAATCTAGAGTATACAGGTTATATGTCCAGCCATCTGAAGAGATGCTGAAATTCTCCAGGTCCAAAATTTAACTTTGGGTCAAGCACCCAACGCTGAATTAGTCATCTGTGTTGGAAGACAGGGCAGGAGCGAGATAATAAAACGTGCAGATGTGGACGGTCCTGTTGCTGATGTAACCACGGAGGGAGAAGAGAAAGGGAAGAGAGGCATTTCCAGGACTTGATGTGGATGGGGATGATGTTGGCATATGAGCCAACATCATTCCACAGGTTTGGGCTAGGTCATCTTCAGATAACTTTTTGGATCTTTTTACTTATCAGGGTGACAGTGGTTAATAAAATTATGTAAGTTACAGTATAGTGGTTTCTAGAGGGGAAAGGACTGCGGGCAGTAGTAAAGGGTAAAGGGGTCACACATACGGTGACAGGTTTGACTTTGGTTGGTAAACACACAATTCAATTTATGTATTAGAGAATTGCATACTGAATTGAACGCTTTGGATTTTTAACCTAGAAAATGCAAGTTGAATGTATTCAAACACTCACAGAAAGTTAGAAACGGGCAAGGCAACTATGGTTAGGATCTATCATTCTGCCAGCTGTGTATCTCAGCTTCCTCACCAACTGGGTTCTGAGCCAGTTTGGCAAGGGAGGCACTGGCAGAGGATTATAAGTGGGAGGAGTCAGTGTACTTCTCCCTCTCTAGTCTGACCAGGTGGAGATTTCCAGTAGTGAAGGGATATCACCTCCATGGTCCCAGTTACCAACGAGTACCCCCTTCTATAATTTTATCCTCTCCAGATGGTTAGAAGTTTATCTGGAGAGTAAGTTTAATTGATGAAAATGTGGTGAGATTTGAGAAAAATAGAAGACATGAAGTATTCTCACGAACTCAAGATGGGGAGAGAGAAAGAGGAAATAAAGAATGCTTAGGTAGTTGTGAGGACCGAGCCACAGATGAATTCAATGAATATGGATTTGATCCAGTTTGCAAAAAGACTGTGACCTGAGATCAGAAGATGTGGGTGTGAAGCCCAGCTCAACCACTGTGTGACTTCAGGGCTCAATGCTCCTGAGCTCAGTCTCTTCATCTATAACACAGATGTTATGATGACCATAACACCAGCTTTACAGAGCTGCTATGAAAACGCATGTAAAGGACACAGCAGAATCAGCAGCATGGCCAACAGCTCTCAGGAGCTGATAAATCTTAGTTTACTTTCGCTGCTCTGTCCCTACAGTACTGCTTGCCAAGCTGATTGGTGAAGACAGAACTTCGGAGCTGAGTGGTTGATGACAGGGGCCACTTCCCCTGTCATGGAGATGTGACTTGTAGGATGGAGACCTACAAGTCAGATGGATGTCAAGGGAAGTCTGCCTCAGATCTGGTGGACAGACATGAGAAAATCACCACGTAGTTGTTATCTATTACTGAGAAACAAACAAATCTTTCCAAAACTTAGTGGCTTAAAACAATTATTTACTATGCCTCATGGTTTCTCTGGGTCAGGAATTCAATCAGGGCACAGAGAGAATGGCTTGTTTCTGCTCCATGCTGTCTGGGACCTCAGCAGGAAGAGTCCAGGGCTGGGCGCTGGACTCATCTGCAGGATCATTCACCTACAGGTCTGCGAGGCTGGCTACTGGCTGGAAACGAGCACCTTAGCTAGAGTTGTTGCTTGAAACCTGTGGTCTGAGTTTCCTCACTATACAATGGCTGTGTTCCAAGGGAGGAAGGAAGAAAGGAATCACTATAATTGGTTAATCACAGACAAAATGCATCCCTAAGGGTCTGAGGGAAGTCATAGACCTTACCTAAACACTTGATCAGCCAGCCAATATCAGGACAAAACAGAAGTTTATTAACAAGAAGGGGGGATTGCTGATAGATAAGCCAATAGTGGTGTCTTCTACACACACGTGGCATTCAATGCCTTCCAGACACATTCCCACCCACTTCTCTGGTTTATTTTTTTAAGTAAAAGCTGCTTCTCCAACATTATCATCCAAGAGGTATCTAGGCCAAACATTTGTTTATTTAATTCCCCTGGTCTCACACGCCCCCTCCACTGCCCGTATCTCTCCCCGCTTCCAGGTACACCACACATCTCTTTCCCACGGCTCCTGACTACCTGCATCACTTCAGCACCTGTTCTTCATGTTTTCTTTTAGCCTTGGCCTTTAGAAAAATCTTTTTTTAGATGTCTTTAAAAATCATAAACAAACTTTGAAAAGTTTTAGATTTATAGAACAACTGAGCAAAATTACAGAGAGTTCCTATACTTCTACTTCCTCCTCCTCCAATTTCTCCTGTTATTAACATTATGTTATCAACAAAATAAAAAGGCAACCAATGGAATGGGAGAAAATATTTGCACATCATATATCCAAGGAGGGGTTAGTATCCAAAATATATAAAGAACTTATACAACCCAATAGAAAAACACCTCAAACACTCCGAATAAAAAAATGGGCAGAGGAACTGAATGAACATTTCCCCAGAGAAGACATACATATGGCCAACAGATACATGAAAGCTGGCCAACATCACTAATCATCAGGAAAATGCAAATAATACCCACAGTGAGATATCACCTCACACCTGTTAGAATGGCTATTAAAAAGAGGTAAGAAGTAACAAGAATTGGCAAAGATGCAGTGTAAAGGGAACTTCTTTGCACTGTGGATAGGAATGTAAATTGATGCAGCCACTATGGAAAACACGATGGAGGTCTCCCCCAAAATTAAAAATATAATTACCATATGATCAATATGAGTATCTAAAAAAAATCACTATCACGAAAAGGTATTTGCACACCCTCATATTCACTACATCATGATCTGCAATAGCCACCATACAGGAACAAGTTAAGTGTCTATAGACAGGCAAAAGAATTAAAAAATAATGTGGTGTACATATACAATAAGGTACCATAAAAAAAAAAATTCTGCCATCTGCAATCATCTGCAACTACATGGATCCAGCTTGAGCACATTATGCTTTGTAAAATAAGCCAGACAGAAAGACATTATGCTTTGTAAAATAAGCCAGACAGAAAGATCTCTGTATGAAATCCCACTTACATGTGGGATCTAAAAATAAAAACAACCCCCCCCCCAACTCATACCTACAGAAAACAGGTGAATGGTTGCCAGACGCAAAGGGTGGGGTTTTGGTGAAATGTGTGAAGATGGTCAAAAAGTACAGACATCTAATTATAAGAGGCTTGAAGATGTAATTAACAGCATAATGACTATAGTTAACAATACTGTATTGTATATTTAAAAGTTTTCACAAGAAAAAAAATCTGTAATTCTGTGAGGTGATAAATGTTAACTAAAGTTATTATGGTAATCATTTCATAATATATACACACATTAAATCATTATGTTGCACACTTAAATCTAATACAATGTTACAGGTCAATTATTTTTCAATAAAAATTATGCATTAATGTGGTATATTTGTTACAATTGATAAGCCAAAATTATTACATTATTATTAACTAAAGAACATAGTTTCAAAAGTCCATAGTTGACATTAGAAATAACTCTTTGTGTTGTACCTTTCATGGGTTTTCCCAAAGAACAGTATGTATCCATCATTATCCTATACAGATAGTTTCATTGTCCTAAAACTCCTGTGTTCCACCTATTTATTGCTCCTTCTCCCTGAATCTCTGGTAACTACTGATCTTTTCACTGTCTCTATAGTTTTGCTTTTTCCAGAATGTCATATAATTGGAATCATACAGTATATAATCATTAGATCTTGGCTTCTTTCATTTAGAAACATGCATTTAAGATTCCTCCATGCTTTCTCAAGGCTTGTTAGCTCGTTTATTTCTATCACTGAATGATATTCTATTATTCAAATGCACCAGAGTTTATCCATTTACTTGTTGACAAAAATCTTACTTGTTTTGAAATTTTGGCAATTATGAATAAAACTGCTAAAAACATTTATGTGCAGTGTTTTATGGACATACATTTTCAATTCATTTGGGTAAACAGCAAAGAATGTGATAGCTGGCTCATATGGTTAGACTATGTTTCGTTTTGAAAGAAACTGAAAACTGTCTTCCAAAAAGGCTAGACCGTTTTTTGCATTCCCAACAGCAATGGATGTTGCTTCACATTCTTGTCAGAATTTAGTGTGATCAATGTTTTGGCCTTTAGCGAATCTAATAAGTGTATAGTAGTATCTAATTGTTTTATTTATTTATTTGTCTGTTCATTTTTGAAGATCAGTTTTTATTTTTTGATTGCAGTTGAAATACAATATTATATTACTTTAAGGTGTGCAACATAGAGATCAGACGTTTATATAACTTACGAAGTAATCTCCCTGATAAGGCTGGTACCCATCTGACACCATACATAGGTATTACAATACTATTGACTGTATTTCTTATGCTGAGCTTAACATCCCATGACGGCTTCTATAATTGTCAATTTGCATATTTTAATCCCTTTTCACCCACACACCCCTAGCCCCCTGCCATATGGCAACAATTAAAATGTTCCTTTTATCTATGAGTGAGTTTTGTTTCCTTTATTTATTTTGCTTTTTACATTCCACATATAAAGTAAAATTACATGGCATTAGTCCTTCTCTGTCTGACTTATTTCATTTAGCACAATATTCTACAGGTCCATCTATCTTGTTGCAGATGGCAGAATTTCATTTTATGACTGAATAATATTCCAATGTATGTATGTACCACTTCTTTTTTATTCATTCATCTACTGATAAACACTTAGCGTGCTTCCACATCTTAGCTGTTGTAAGTAATACTGCAATGAACATATGAAGGCATAATGTCTTTTTGAATTAGTGTTTTGGGTTTCTTCAGAGATAAATAACCAGAAGTGAAATTACTGGGTCCTTTTTGTCACTTATTATAGCCTTTTTTTAAAAGTTCATTTTGCTTGGTACATTGCTACCCTAGCTTTTCTTTTTTTCACTCCATTTGCATAAAAATATTTATTATCCCTTTAATTTTAGTCTATGTGTGTCTTTCAAAGTGAAGAGAGTCTTATAGGCAGCATATGTTTGGGTCTTGTTTTCTTATCTGTTCAGGACCCTGTATTTTTTGATTGGAGCATTTAATCCATTTATATTTAAATTAGTTACTGATAGGTATGTAGTTACTGTCATTTTATTATTCATATTTTTTAATCTTTTCCCCTCTACTTTTTACTAAAAAAGTCCCTTTAACATTTTTTGTAATACTAGTTTGGTGAAGAACTCCTTTAGCTTTTTCTTGTCTGGGAAACTCTTTACCTGTCCTTTGTTTCTAAATGATAGCTTTGATGGATAAAGTAGTCTTCACTGTAGCTCCTTGCTTTTCATCATTTTGAATATTTTGTGCCAATTACTTCTGGCCTCAAAGTTTCTGTTGAGAAATCAGCTGATAAGTCTTATGGGAGCTTCCTTGTAGGTAACTAACTGCATTTCTCTTGCTGCTTTAAGATTTCGTCTTTGTCTTTAAATTTTGGCACTTTAATGTTGATGTATCTTAGTGTGGGCATCTTTAGGTTCATCTTATTTGGGACTCTGTGCCTCCTGGTGTTGAATGTCTATTTCCTTCACTAAGTTAAAGATGTTTCCCATTAGTACTTCCTTAAATAGGTTTTCAATTCTTTGTTCTCTCTCTTCTACGTATGATATGCTTGATGTTGTCCCTGAGGTCTCTTAAACTATCCTCATTTTTTAAAACCTGTTTTTTGTTTTGCTATTCTGTTTAGGTGTTTTCTGCTATTTTATCTTCCAAATTGCTGCTTCTATCCTCTGCTTCATCTATTCTACTGTTGATTGCCTCTAATGTATTTTTCATTTCAGTTTTGTGTTCTTCATTTCTGACTGGTTCCTTTTTGTGTTTCCCATCTTTATTTTTATGTTTCCTATCTTTTCACTAAAGTTCTTATTGAGTTCATTGCGCACTCTTACAGCCAATGTTTTAAACTTTACATCTGGTAGGTTGCATGTCTCCATTTTGTATAGTTCTTTTTCTGGAGATTTGTCTTGTTCTTTACTTTGAGACATGTTTCTTTGTCTCCTCATTTTGGTTGCTGTTTGGTGTCTCTTGCCCTCCTACCAGTCTTGATGTGGCTTCTTCTGCATATTCTTAGTTATAGGACTTATGTTCACCTAGACTTCAGGCCAGGGGTAGTCAACCTTTTTATACCTACTGCCCACTTTTGTATCTGTTAGTAGTAAAATTTTCTAACCACCCACCAGTTCCACAGTAATGGTGATTTATAAAGTAGGGAAGTAGCTTTACTTTATAAAATTTATAAAGCAGAGTTACAGCAAGTTAAAGCATATAATAATAATTACTTACCAAGTACTTTATGTTGGATTTTCGCTAAGTTTGGCAGAATAAGTCTTTATAAAACAACTTACTATAGTTAAATCTATCTTTTTATTTATACTTTGGTTGCTCCACTACTAACCACCATGAAAGCTGGAGTGCCCACTAGTGGGCGGTAGGGACCAGGTTGACTACCACTGCTTCAGGCAGTTCTCAGTAATAGGTTTCTGTAGTTCAATTGTAATTTATTTATTTTTTTTACAGAGACAGAGAGAGAGTCAGAGAGAGGGACAGACAGACAGGAACGGAGAGAAATGAGAAGCATCAATCATCAGTTTTTCACTGTGACACTTTAGTTGTTCATTGATTGCTTTCTCATATGTGCCTTGACTGTGGGCCCTCAGCAGATGAAGTAACCCCTTGCTCAAGCCAGCGACCTTGGGTCCAAGCTGGTGAGCTTTGCTCAAACCAGATGAGCCTGCGCTCAAGCTGGCGACCTCGGGGTCTCAAACCTGGGTCCTCCTCATCCCAGTTCGACGCTCTATTCACTGCGCCACTGCCTGATCAGGCTCAGTTATAATTTTGATGTGCTTTAATTGTTTTAATTTGTACTTCTCTAATGATATATGATGCTGTACATTTTTCATATTTATTTGCCATCTGTATATCTTATTTGCTGAGGTATCTGTTCAAATCTTTTGCTCATATTTTGAGCTTTTTTATAATAGTAGTGTTTTAAGAATTTTCTATTATTTTATATAAGTCCTTTCTCAGATGTGTGTTTTGCAAAGATTTGCTCCCAAACTATGACTTATCTTTTCATTCTCTTAACAGTATCTTTCACAGGGCAAAATATTTTATGCTAAAGTCACCTAGATATCTTCCCAACTACCTTCAAGTCCAGCACAAGTGGCAAGCATCTGCAGATCACTTCGTGCTCATACCAGGTGGCTCCAGGCAGAGCACAGGCAGTGGCTGATCTTGGCCTGCACCTCCCAGAGACTCCAGAATGAAGACATTCAGTGACCAGCTTCAGAACACACCAGAGAAGCATCCAACCACCACCACCACCACAAGAGATTCTCATTCTCTTAAGAGTATCTTTCACAGAGCAAATTACTTTTTAAATTAATAAAGTCTAACATCAATTTTTTTTATAGTTTGTGCTTTTGCTATTGTCATTGCCATACCCAAGTTCATGTAGATATTCTCCTTGTTGATACATCCACAAAGATTTCATAGTTTCAGTTTTTCACATTTAGAGCTATAGTTCATTTTGAGTTAATTCTTGTGAAGGTGTGAGTTCTATGTACAGATTCATTTATTTGCATCAACATGTACAGTTGTTTCAATACCATTTGTTGAAAAGACTATTATTTCTCCATTGGAATTACCTCTGCTTTTTTCTCAAAAGTCAGTTTCTGGGCTTTCTATGCTGTTCCACTGATCTGTGTCTATTGTTTTGCCAATACAACACTGTCTTGAATACTGTCACTTTATAGTAAGGGTTGAAGTCAGGTAGTGTCAGTACACTAACATTGTTCTTCTTCAGCATCATGCCAACTATTCTGGGTCTTTTGTCTTTACATGAACTTTAAAATCAATTTGCTGATATTCACAAAATAGTTTTCTGGGATTTTATTTGAGATTTCAATGAATCTACTTACCAGATTGGTAACAATTGACAATCTTAACAATACTGAGTTTCCATATTCATAAACGTAAAATATATCTACATCATTTTAGTTCTTTGATTTTTATCAGGGTTTTGTATTTTTCTCATGTAGATTTTATACATATTTTGTTAGATTTATAACTATGTATTAATTTTTAATTAAACTTTTTGGGGTGACATTTGTTGATAAAATTATATTATAGGTTTTAAGTGTACAATTCTACGACACGTCATCTGTACATTGCAATGTGTGCCTACCGCTCAAAGTCAAATCTTTCTGTATCATAAGAAAGATAAAATACTATTTATTCTTTTGGTGCTACTATACATGGTATTGTGTTTTTAACTTCAAATTCCAGTTTTTCATTGCTGGTATATAGCCTTTTATATATTAACCTTGTATCCTGCTACCTTGCTATAATCATTTGTAGCTCCTGGAGGTTTTTGATGTTATTGATTTATTGGTATTTTCTACAGAGACAATTATTTCATCCACACACAAAAAAAGAGGTTTTTATGTTTTCCTTCCCAATCTGTATAACTTTTATTTCATTTTCTTATCTTTTTAAATTAACTGGGACTTCTAATACAATGTTGAATAAAAGTGGTGAGAGTAGATATCCTTGACTTGGTTTTGATCTTTGAAAGAAAGTATCTAGTTTTTCATGATAAAGTATAATGTCAGCTATTTTTTGGTAGATATTCTTTTTGAAGTTGAAGAAGTTATTTATTTTTAATTTCAGAGCATTTTTATTATAATGAGTATTGGATAGTATCAAACGTTTGCTCTATATCTATCAGTATGATAACTTTTTTTCTTTAACTTATAATGTGATAAATTACTTTAATTGATTTTCAAATGTTGAACAAACCTTGCCACAATTGAAATAAATCTCACTGGTTATAGTGTATAATTCTTTCATATGTGTTGTTAAATTCAATCTGCTAATTTTATTGAGGATTTTTGCATCTATGTTCATGAGTAATATTGGTCTATGGTTTTCCTTTCTTGGAATGTCTTGACTAATTTTCATATTAGAATAATGCTGGCCTCATAAAGTAATTTAGGAAACATTCATTCTGCTTCGATTTCTTAAAATAAGTTGTAGAAAATTGGTATATCTTTCTTAAATCTTTGATAGACTTTACCAACAAACCCATGTGGGCCAGTGCTTTCTGATTTGAAAGGTTATTAATTATTGATTTAATATTTTTAATAAGCCTATTCAGATTACTTATTATTTTCTTGTGTAGCTTGTAGTAGATTGTGTTTTTCAAGAAATTGGTCCATTTTATCTAATTTGTGAGTTATCAAATTTGTGAGTATGGAATTATTTATAATATCCTTTTATTATCTTTCTAACTCCCATAAGATTACTTCTAATATTAATACATTCTGTTTTCTCTCTTCCTTTTCTTAGCTAACTGAGCTAAGAGTTTTTCAGTTTTATTAATCTTTTCAAAGAACCAATATTAGGTTTTGTTGATATTCTTCATTGAATTCCTGTTTTCAATTTTGTTAATTTTTCTTTTAATCTTATTATTTCATTTCTTCTACTTATTTTGGTTTTAATTTGATTTTATTTCTCTGGTTTTCTAAGGTGGAAGGTAAAATTATAGATTTTAGATTCTTCTTTATTAATATAATCATTCAATGTTTTAAGTTCTCTGTGGGCACTATTTCTACTGTACCCACTCACAAATTTGCAGCTTTCTTTTATTTATCTCAAAATATTTTAAAATTTCTCTTGAAATCTTCTCTTTGTCTAATCTGTTATTTAGAAGTGTGGTATTTTATTTCAGCTATTTCTTTATTATTAATTTTTAATTCCACTGTGATCTGAGAGCATACTTTGTATGAGTTTATAATTGTTAAGGTGTGTTTGTCTCAGAATGTAGTCTGTCTTGCTGAATGTTCCATATAAACTTGAGAAGAATTTGTATGCCTTATAATATTTTTGTGGAAAGCTGGACATAATGTACTGGATAAAGAAAATACAGTAAAAAGGCTTTTAGGGTGAAGTTTCATGTTTACATGGCTAGGGGTTAGACTATGTTTACTGTTTGCCATAGCTGTCAGTATCAGAGGCTAAAATTTTCTCAGATTTCTTTTTTTTTTTTTTTTTTTGGTCTATTCTTTTTTTTTTTTCTGAAGCTGGAAACGAGGAGAGACAGTCAGACAGACTCCCGCATGCGCCCGACCGGGATCCACCTGGCACGCCCACCAGGGGCGACGCTCTGCCCACCAGGGGGTGACGCTCTGCCCCTCTGGGGCATCGCTCTGCCACGACCAGAGCCACTCCAGTGCCTGGGGCAGAGGCCAAGGAGCCATCCCCAGTGCCCGGGCCATCTTTGCTCCAATGGAGCCTTGGCTGCGGGAGGGGAAGAGAGAGACAGAGGGGAAGGAGGGGGAGGGTGGAGAAGCAAATGGGCGCTTCTCCTATGTGCCCTGGCCGGGAATCGAACCCGGGTCCCCCACATGCCAGGCCAACGCTCTACCGCTAAGCCAACCGGCCAGGGCCTTTTTTTTTTGGTCTATTCTATTATCTTTGGGTTTCCCTGAGAGTTCTTCTTGAATAAGGTCAGAGATGTGCAGTTCTTTTCATCATATTCCCCTGTTATTAGATGGAGTCCTACTGATATGGTGGTAAAGTGTGAGAACAGGGAAGACGTTCTACAGTCCTATATTAGGTCTAGTCTTTTATTGAGCCTGTGGTTCTGGGCCATGACCTTCACAAATGCTTCTCAGTTTTTTCCCCTTTAGATGAGATAAGAAGCTTGGGGGAGTGGAGATGGGTGTTTTTTCTTTACCAAGATTGGTTAGGCTTCAATAAAATCCCAGTTGATTAGGTTCTGGTAAAATGGTTTCTCTTGAGAGTAAGCCTTGTTATGAACAGAATGCTCTGGACACATTTCTAAATGGTTCCTCTCCCTGCTGCCCACATTAGAAGCATAAGGAGGCTCCTCTGGGATTTTCCCAGTGTGAAGCTGGTAGGACTCCTGGAAGTGAAACTCACTGAAGTCCAGTCACTCCCTCGAGAGTTTTCTCTCTCAGACCTGTCCTCAGGGTGTCTCCAGCAGTCCTCTACCACAGTTCAGACTTTCCTTCTCCAGTACTGGTTCCTGTGGAGAGATGTGCTCCCAGGATTCTTCCCAGGAAGCCATGATTCTCTGGATCCATCTGTCTGTTCTCCAAGCTGGGGGCAAAGCGCGGAAGTTGCCCTGTGACCCGGAATTGAGCAGATGTGCTGGTTTTCAGTTTCTGCAGCTGCTTCCATGTTGGGAAGATGGGAGCAATAAATGCCAGCCCCTTACATGTTAGACCAGAAAGTGGGAGTCTCACTAGCAGGCCTGAAATCTATACCTATCAGTCTTATCTCTTGTCTGTACTGATGTCTTATAGTGCCAGTGAACACATCTTAACATATAGGCATGCCTCCGAGATACATGGGTTCATTTCCAGACTGCTGTGAATATTGCAATAAAGTGAGTGACACGAATTTTTGGGTTTTCCAATGCATATAGTAGTTATGTTTATACCCATCCTGTAGTCTATTAAGTGTGAAATAGCATTATGTCTAAAAACACGATCTACATACTTTAATTAAAAAATACTTTATTTCTAAAACCTGCCAAGCACCACCAGAGCCTATTGAAAACACAGCGCTGGCAGATGCACTCGATGCAGGGTAGCCACAGCCCTGCAGTCTGTGAAAACCCATCTGTGAAGTGCAAGAGAATGGTGCTCAGTAAAGTGGGGTGTGCCTCAAATATCATAGACCAGTTTTGAGTGCTCATTACACACCAGGCATTGTCCTAATAGGTACTTTACACACAATACATTTTTTGACTAATAATAACACTAGCTGACACTTAATAAACATTTGCTGTTTCTCAGGCTCCGTGCTAAATGCTTCTCAGAATTATTTCACATAATCTTCACCCCAAAAAAGAGCTCAAGCCAATCGAGGTAAAGCAAAGCCAGATAAAACCTGGGAACTAAGAAGTATATATAGTTAGAGCTGTGGCACTGAGTTTCGGATAGGTGGTGTAACTTAGCAAAGTCCCACAGCTAGTGAATGTTGTGGCTCAGGCATCCCACCTGACTTTAGAGCCCAGGCATCTAACCAGCAGACAATACTGCCTCCAGATGACTCTTTAGAACAAAATACTTCCACTTTTTCTAAAATTTTGAAATAGCTCTAGTTCGTGTAAGCATAGCTCTGAGGTCTGTGTCCAGCAGAGGTCTGCTGCCCGTTAGTGGCATCTGCACATGGGATGTGTTACTTAAAATGAGCTGCCGCTGGGAGTAAGAGGAAAGTAGGAGATACAGTTTTGCCTTCAAGAGATCATAGTTTCAGTGAAGAGTCAGAATGTTAGAAGAGAACAATGGATTCTGCTTTCATAGAGCAACGCGTGAACACAAGCAAATGAAAATAAACAATAAATTTACAGTGTGAGACAGTGATAAGAAAAACATTGACTTTGCAAATGTCTGACAGACTTGGGGTTTGAAATCCTTCCAGCCACAAGGGCCCATAAAACTTTGAGAACATGTCTTATCCTCACTGAGTTTGCTTTTCTCACCCATCCAATTCATAAAACCAATGACGGCCTCTGAAGAGCTAAATTTTTAAAAATGCATGAAAAGGATCAGGGACAGTTAGAACTGAATATATACATATATGTTCTCTTGCTATTATAAGCAAGTGCTATAATTTGAGAGCTTACACCTTGTGGTGTGGCATATATGCCCTTCATTTAGATAGACCATTTCCTAACCCTCAAAAAATTGTGTATTCTCTCTGAATGTCAAAGTCCTTGCTTTTTTCATTTGACAAATTTTTATTGAGCATCTACTACTTTTAAGCATTGGAGTAGGCCAGCAACATCATGACCAACACAATTCCCATGCTCTAAAGGCTTACGGCACTTGTCTGTGGCAGATACAATCATGGCCTTTGTGGATCCTGAAAGACAAGAGACGTATGTGGCACAATACCTGGTACTTGGTAGTTCCTTTTGCATTACAAACCCAGTCCGTGAAAGATGAAAGAATGCCAAAAAGAGGGATAAGGGGCTATGCATGTTTTCTGTTGCTGCTGTAAAAAAATAATAATAATAACCACAACTTAGTGGCTAGACAACAAAACCATATTACCTAACATTTCTGTAGGTCAGAAGTCTGACATGAGTCTCCCTGGACTAAAATCAAGGTATCAATAGAGCTGAATTTCTTCCTGGAGATTCTAGGGGGTGCTGAGGGTTGAATGGTGTTCACCTCAAAATTCATATGTTGAAACTCTAACCTCCAACCTGACTGTAGTTGGAGATAAGTATTTTAGGAGGTAATCAAGGTTAAATGAGGTCATACGGGTAGGGCACTAATCCAATAGGATTGGTGGCCTTATAAGAAGAGGAAGAGAAAGAGAGAGAGAGACAGACAGACAGACAGAAAAAGAGAGTTATTACACTCTGTGTGCACATATCAAGGAAAAGGCCATGTGAGAACGCACTGCCTGGAAGCCAAAAAAGAAAGGACTCTCATCATAAAGAGGAACCTTAATCTTGGACTTCTAGCCTTGAAAATTGTGAGAGGTCAATTTCTATTGTTTAAGTCATTCAGTCTATGGTATTTTATTATGGTAGCCTGACTAGACTTATACTAGGAGAATACTTTTGTTTTTAATTTTTTTCTTTTTCCAGATTTCTTTGCTTTTTTCAGATTCTGGAGGCTGCCTGCATTCCTTGGCTCATGCATTGCTTGGCTCCTCCTCCCGTGCACCGACCACAGCCGGGACTCATGCCCTGCTTTTAAAGACTCATGTGATTAGATTGGGCCCACCTGGACAATCCAGGAAAATCTTTCCAGGTGAAGGTCCTTAACCCTGTCACATCTGCAAAGTCTCTTTTGCCATGTAAGGTCACGTTCCCAGTTTCTGGGGACTAGGACATCCTTGGAGGGGGCTTTACTCCACCTACCACAGGGTACGAGGGGTCTGTTCGGACTTTGGGTGTAGATTCTGGCAGGACATTTGAGAAATGCATAGAAAGAGAGATGGCAAAGTCATGCATCGTATTTCCAATTTACTTACGTTGATGCAAGAACGTCCAAACTTGTGGAAATTTTTTGAGTTTATTAGAGTTTATTTGAGCCGAACAGAGGATATGCCTGGAAACGATCTCAGCAGACTGAGAAAAATATTTCTGAGAATGACTGTGTGCAGTTTTTTCTATGCTTTTGAACTTAAGGAGGAAACATAAGGAAGACTACACGAAGGTGGGAGAGAGCAAGGCAGGGACTCGGTCACAGGATAACTAACAGGATTATGTGCTTTCCTAAGGGTGGTTACACTTCTGATGGGTCGAAAAAGGAGGCATTTCAAAGCTGTGTTAACCTAAACAAACAAAGACAATGGTCAGGGTTTGCTTAAGGCAAAGATAATTCTTTTACTAAAGAAGTTAGAAATTATAAGCCTGGCACATGACTACCGACTGTGAGCTACCCAGTCAGGAATTTATAATCAGATCACTGTGCTGTTGGGTTACTTTTGGTTACATTTATTACAGTGCCCCCTTTTCATTCACACTTACATAGTAGCTTCTTTCCCACAACAAACACACCCAGCCAAGCAGAGAAGGGAGCTGGGCTGGCCAGAGATTTTCCCCTCTTGATGTGATTGTGTAAAGTGTGGTCCCCAAATGCCTTGAGTTAGAAACTCTAGTTTTCTAGGTTCTTGTTTATAGCTTATACTTGATTCTGATCATTGGCAAAAGATCATGATACCATCATTTTCAAATATCTAGCTCTTTATCTTTTATCTCTGGAACTGAAAATCATTACTTCTGTGACGGTGCCCTAATGTCACGGGGTATTTCTAGGAGAAAGGGAAGCCTAAGACTTCCTTCTCGTATTTATCTTCTTGTGGCCACCTAGCCTGTCACCTGACTGCCTGCATGTCTGCCTCATTATTATTCAGAGCTCCAAGAATTTTAAACTTGACACTTAAAAGAAAAAACTTTTTAAAAGACTTTAAACTTGAAAGTTTCTTTAAAGTTTCAATTATTTTCAAAGGGACATCATCTTTCAAAACCAAACACACTGTATCGGCTTCCTAGGACTGCTGAAAATATTTATCATAAACTGGGTAGTTTAAAACACAAATTTATTCTCTCACATTTCTGAAGGCTGGAAGTCAAAACCAAGGTGTGAGCAGGATCATACTCCCTGCAGGCTCTAGGGGAGGATGCCCTCTTGTTTCCTGAGCTTCAGATGGTTATTAGCAATTCTTGGTGCTTTTTGGTTTGTAGACATATCACTCGTCTCTGCCTCCATTGTTACATGCATTCTCCCATGTGACTCTGTTTTCTCTTCTTATAAAGACACCCAGTCATTGGATCAAAGCACACCCTAATCCAGTATGCCTTCATGTTAACTAATTACATCTGCAAAGATCCTATTTCCAAATACCTGAAACAGCCCATCCTGAGGTTCCAGGTGATCATGATTTTAGGAAACATCATTGAACCCAGTATATCCACCCAATAGTACTATTTAACTAAATTATGAAATGGCTCTCACTAGAAAGAAATTCTGCCTTTATCCTACATGATGTGGCTCAAACTGTAGCCAAGTTTGAGAAAAACACTTTTATTTTCCCCCATAATCCTGGAAAGCATGATTTAACGGTCTCAGGCTCTCTCTGGTTCAGAAGTAGTAGAATGTGATTTTACTCTTAGGAGAAAATGAGCGCCATGGCCCTTTAAGTGGGGTCACTATAAATCAAATGCCTTCCCAGTGTTTCTAAGGGGGGGGGGGTCACAATTAACCCAAGTGCAGATGACAGGAGTGAGGAGTTAAGTGTTCTTTTAGGGAATGTTAAGTTTACATGTATCCTAGCAGTGCTGTGCCTGTAGGATTTGTTGCTTTACTGGGAGAAATGCATGTGTTCCCAGTATGGGTTTAAACAGCCCTGTATTTATTGCTATGCTTCTGAAGTTATGTGTAGCTTTCAAAGAGCAGGCCAGCAGCAGTTAATGTGAGTATGAAAGTCTGTTTTTATTCCATACTATATGAAAACTGAGAATTAACTGAGCTGGGATGGAAAAACCTAACCTATTGTGGGTGGTCCATCCACCATCCCCCAGGACCCCAAAGCTTGGGCAACACAGCCAGTCCAGATGCTGGTCTGCTGAGTTCCGGCCCAATTAATTGCCTTGTGAGGGACAGGCAGCAAACTCACACCCCTGTGGACAGACAGACTACCTCTCTGGAGAGGGCTCACACGCCACACCACTGGGAAGGAGTCTACACTGGACAGGATGCATCACCTGGGGAGATAGGTCTTACACTAGAACAAGAAGGAAACCATTTCCTCTTCTGGGGCCCTGTGGCTGTTGGGGCCCACATCCTGAGCAGACTAGATGGCATTCCCACTGGGGACAGTGAGCTGGCCCCTGAGATAGGCAGCTGGGGGAGGGGCGGGGGGAGCCAGGCGGGGGAACATCCATCAAGTACCCCCTGTCAAAATTCCAGAAACAGCAACATAAAAACCACTGAACCCATAAATAGTGCTTAGTGAAAGTTTACTGTGCATATAAGGACAGTTCGCGAACAGGGAGGTTTCAGATTTAAAACTGATACGAGGCTCAGGGGCATGGCGGTACAGGACGGGGTACAGAGTGAAAGGGAGGAGGCTCTCCAGCCTCTGCATCATCGGGGTTTCCAGACGGCAGGGAACTGGTTAAAAGTAAGGATCTCAGACCATTTTTAAGAAGAGATGTTTATTTTATCATTATCAGAGGCGTTTACAAGCAGCAGCTCAAGTTAAGTTTTGCTTTCTTTGTAGAATAAGCTTAGTAAAGTTTCTCTTATGTAGCTTAAATGGTTTTATCTGCTCTGAGGATTCTCAAGTCCACTCTTCATTTTAAGTTTATTTAATTGTAACATCCTAATGACGAACCCGCACTGAGGCCGGATGTCTGTGGGCACAGACACACGGGGTATTGTAATTATGAGCAATCCTACATGGCTCATCCTTCCCTGGCCCTTGAGTGCTCTTCTTAGCGGTGGTGGTTCAGCCAGGAGCTAGAAACCAAACTGGTTTGCTAAATTAAGACACCTTAGTATAAAGCTCATTAACTAGGGATTGCAGAGTGAAAAGGTAAAAAGGGAACGTGAAGGTCAAGGGAGTAACCACCGCAGGAAGCAGCACCAACCCCTGGGACTGGAAAAACACAGGGAAGAGGCTGCAATGGCTAAAATATACATGCTTCGAGGAGAGGTCCCATACAGGTAAAACTCATAATACCAAGGAGGGTACATCTGGGGGCTGGAGCTTAGAGGGCTTGCTGGTGTCTCTGAGCTTGGAGGGGTCACACGACTCAGATATCCCAGCCCCTGTGGGGCTGCCTGAAGATCTCAGAGGAGAAAGTGCTGGGCTGTTGGTGACAGTATCTCTCACCTGGGCGGGAGAAGGCTGGTTGTATGAACAGTGGTGGGATTCAGCCAGTTCTCACAGGTTCAGCAGAACCAATACCTAATTTTTTGTTGAGTTTGGTGAAGCAGTTGTTAAAATGGCACTTGTAATCAGGGTTCTCTCTAAGGTGGGCGCCTGGGCAGTCATCCAATGTGGAAATTACAAATTTACATCCCTTGCTCTTTCTTAACATTCATTTGTGCAACAATGTATTCTAAGTGCAACAGCATATTCTAATGTTCATTCCATCCACAGGTGAAAAAACAGTGCAAGTGAGGACACCAATCAAGAAGCAATATGGAAATATCTTTAACAGTTTTATTTTTTTTTTCAGGTATTATTTAATATTTTTCATTAATATTTTAAAACTTATAATCTAGTTTTGTGAACCTCTTTAGTCGTTCTTATTTAAGTATTAAATGCATGAAATAATAAACTACCTTTCAGTATATCATTTTTTTTATACTGAAAATGGTCATTAGGGCAGAGAACCAGTTGTTAACTTATTTGAATCCCACCACTGTGTATGAGTGTTGGAAAAACTGCAAACTAGCTCTAATCGCTTCTATGAGAACAAACTGCTGACGCCACTGTGCAGAAGCAAAGTAGGGCACTGCTGACAGGAGAAGCGAGGGGCACGGAAGAGCAGGTCCTTTCCCTCTTGGCCTTCTGGTCCTCCTCTCACACCCCTGTGGGCAGAGACGGGCTCCAGCCCGGCCCACAGAGCAGAGAACAGGAGGGGGAGTTGGGAGCTGGGAGGCAATAGCTGTGTGACCTGCACAGTCCTTCCCACTGGCGACTCGGCCTCCTTACACAGCCTCCTACGTATATCCTATACATCAACTAAACAATTCTGTGCATCCATCTGAAACAATACAACTGTTCTTCACACAACTCAGATATCCCAACCCTTTCCCTGAGATGAGGAGATCCCCAAGTCTCAAGTGTCATTGTGACCATCTCTAAGTAGTTTGAAGCCAGGGTCTTGCCAGCCACAGAGCTCAGGGCAGCCAGGGTGGGGAAGCAGCATCTCCGTGTCACCAAGTGGCCTCTATGACCTTGAGAACCTTTTAAACACAGTTCTTTTTATTTTATTCTCGGTGATTCTTTTTCTGCTTTTTTCTGCATTTGGGGATCAACAGGGAGTGCTCTGATTTCACACCTGCAGAAATGTCTCTCGGCCAGGTCTCCTGGTGAATGAAATGCTAGACTGCAATCGCAAAGGCTATAAACTCACTTCTTTTTTGGCTGGACTTTTAATGGTAACTGATTCTTTCCTGAGGTAATCTGAGGTTCTTGTGCCCCTAAACCACCTGAAGCTTTAAAATGGTTGATGGAATGACAAATGTGAAAAGAAAAGAAAGCAGAAAGTTGTTCCCTAACAGCAAGCAGTTTAAAAATTATTTCTATATTACAATATATGCCTTAAAAATTATAAAACATTAGCTTTTAAAGTGAGGCTACAGGCTGGGAGCCTGAATGCTGCCCAGAGTCACTTTTGTTGGGTGAGCAATGCTTTATTTTATTTATTTTTGAGTGAAGATGAATATTGTCAGACAGAGCATGCAGTCTTCAGCTTGCCACAATCACCACAAATCCCTATTGCTCACTTTGGCCAATATGCACCACGTGTTTGTTACTTGCATACAGACTTTTCAGCTGCAATAGTTAAACTAATACTGAAGATCATTTTTTTTAAAGGCAGCTGTGTTACCCACCGTGGATGCATTAAACTAGAAGACATCTGATCTACCCTGCTGCCTCCAAGCAGAGCTTAAGTTGTGATCCTTGACAGAGCTTAAGTACAAAGGGTCTTGTCCACATAAATCCCGCACTGGAACTCCAGGGAAATGAGGCAAATGCCCTCAGTTTTCAGTTTTACCCTCAACATATCCAAGAATTCAACCTTGAGAGCAAAGATCAGAATACTCATATCATACCACTTGCTTGCCCATGTAATAAGATTATAAATCCATACTAAAAAAAAAAAAGTAGTTTCTACACCATCCCATCACTTTATCCTTCCAGGTCTGGGCTACATTATATTTAGTCTAATCTGGTTGTCTTTTTGAACCAATACATCCAAATTCTCCTTAGCCTAGTGTATTTTGGATGAATGTGTAACCTTCTCATTCTTTTTTCTTCTGAGATGTTATGTGGTGTCTGAGGAGGGGACTTCCTATTGATAGAGGACATAGGATCTCAGATCCACACACATAGGTTCAGGCACAGTTGTGCCTCCTCTGATCTCCTTGGAGAAACCCCTAGTCCATCTGTTTTCTAAACACACTGTTTGCATTGAAGGCTAGAATTTTGGCTGGTGAACTTGTGGCTCACCTTCTGGGTCCTATTGGAGCCTGGTGCCCTGTCATCTTGAATTGGCCTCTGAGCCCAGCCTTTTCTGGTGCTAAAATCTGTTTGGGACTAACATTCAGTCTCCAGACTGAATGACCTTCCCTGTAGCATTCGGTGAATACAATTGAATCAGTCTGATACTCAATGTACCTGTTTTTCATTTTGTCACTTGGTGACACAGGCTTCTTGCAGGTTTAATCAGCCAAGGGCGGAGTACATAGATCAGGATCCAGGAATTAACATCTATTTTCCTCAAACTATATATTTCAAAATATTCAAGAGGAAGAAGACTCCCAAGCTCATTTTATGAGGTCAGCATTATCCTAATTCCAAAACAGATATAGACAGTATGAAGAAAGAAAGAAAATTATAGGCCAATATCTCTGATGAACATAGGTGCTAAAATCTTCAAAAAAATATTAGCAAACTATATCTAGCAATACATTACAAAAATCATACACCATAATCAATGAGATTTATTCCAGGGTGACAATCTTGATACAACATCCACCAATTAATAAACATGATACACTGCATAAACAAAATAAAGGGTAAAAATCACATAATCATATTAATAGAAACAAAAAAAAGCATTTAATAAAATTCAGCACCCATTTATGTTCAAAGTTTTCAGTAAAGTGAAAATCAACTGTACATACCTCAACATAATAAAGGCCATATATAACAGCCCACAGCCAACATCATACTTAATGGGAAAAACTATAAGTATTTCCCTTAAGATCAGGAACAAGATAGGGATGTCCACTATCACTACTCTTATTCAATGTAATACTAGAAGTCATAGCCACAGCAATCAGATAGAAGAAGAAATAAAAAGCATTCAAATTGAAAAGGAAGAAGTAAAATAGTCATTTTTTTGCAGATGACATGATATTGTATATAGAGAACCCTAATGATTCTGCCAAAACAAACAAACAAAAAAAAAACACTACAACTGATAAATGAATTCAGTAAAGTATCAGGTACAAAATAAATATTCAGAAATCAGTTGCATTTTATATACCACTAATGGTCTATCAGAAAGAAAAACCAAAAAACAATACCGTTCAGAATTGTTTCAAAAGGAATAAAATACCTAGGAATAAATTTAACCATGGAGGTAAAAGATTCATACTCAGAAAATTATGAGAAACTGAAGAAAAAAAACAAAAAAGATACAAACAAGTGGAAGCATATACCATGGTCATGGATAGGAAAAATTAACATCATTAAAATGTTCATATTACTCAAAGCAATCTATAGATTCAATGCAATCCCTATCAAGATACCAATGACATATTTCACAGAACTAGAAGAAATATTCCAAATATTTATATCAAACCACAACAGAGCCCAATCTTGGGAAAGAAGAACAAAGTTGGAGAAATCACACTACTAGATATCAAATTATACTACAAGTCCATAGTAATCAAAACAACATGGTACTGGTATAAAAACAAGCACACAGATCAATGGAACAGAATAGAGAACCCCCCCAAAAATCAACCCATGCCTATACAGCCAATTAATATTTGAAAAATAAGGCAAAATCATAAAATGGGGTAAAGACAGTCTATTCAATAAATGGTATTGAGAAAATTGGACAGACACATGCAAAAAAATGAAACTAGACCACATCCTTACACCATAAAACAATATGAATTAAAGACTTAAATATTAGACACAAAACTATTGATATAAAAATTCTAAAAGAAAATATAGGCAGTAAAAACTTGAACCTTTCTAGTAGCAATATTTTTTAGATAAATCTCCTTGGCAAGGGGAAGAAGAGAAATGATAAACAAATGGGACTATATCAAACTAAAAAGTGTTTTGTTTTTAAGAGAGAGATGAGAGAGAGACAGGAAGGGAGAGAGAGGGTGAGAAGCATCAACTCATAGTTGCTTTACCTTGAGTTGTACATTGAGCTTCTTGTAAGTGCCTTGACCAGAGCCATGCCAGTGTTCCCTTCCTCAAGCCAGCAACCTTAGGCTTTTCATGCCAGCTTTGGGCTCAAGCTGGGAAGCTTTGGGATTGTGTGGATGATCCCCCACTCAAACCAGTGACTTCAAGGTTTTGAACCACCAACCTCAGTGTTCTGGGTCAATGCTCTATCCATTGTGCCACCACCAGTCATGCCTAAAATGTTTTTTTGCAGAACAAAGGAAACCATCAACTAAATGAAAAGACAATTTATTGAATGGGAGAACAAATCTGCTGAATCTGATAAGGAATTAATATCCAAAATTTTTAAGAACTTATAAAACTCAACGCCAAAAAAACCCAAAAACTCAATCCAATTAAATAATGGGCAAGGGACCTGAATAGGCACTTTTCTAAAGAAGACATAGATAGACATATGAAAAGATGCTCAGTTTCACTAATCATAAAAAAATGCAACTTAAAATCACGATGAGATATCACCTCATACACGTCAGAATGGCTATCATCAATAAATGAACAAACAACAAGTGTTGGTGAGGATGTGAAAAAAAAAAGAAACCCTCATGCGCTGTTGGTGGGAATACTGATTGATGTATCCACTGTGGAAAGCAGTATAAAATTATCTCAAAAAACTAAAAATGGAAGTGCCTTTTGACACAGGGATCCCACTTCTAGGAATTTATACAAAGAAACTTGAAACACTAATTCAAAAGGACATATGCATCCTATGTTCACAGCAGCATTATTTACAATAGCCAAGATCTGGAAACAGCCCAAGTGCCCATCATCACATGAGTACATAAAAAAAGCTATGGTACTTTTACACAATGGAACACTACGAGGCCATTAAAAAGAGGGAAATCTCTGCTGGATGACGTCAGAGTAATGGCGGGGTAGGAAGCGATACCGATAAATCTCCCCCAAAACTCAACAAGATCTTCAACCAGAAACAGAAAAACCTATACTTGGAGCTTCCAGATGCTTCACAATACACCCAAAGGTATGATTGAGTGAAAAATTGGCTAAATATATAACCAAACCCCGAAGGAAATAGGGAGTAAGAAATGCTCCGCCTTCCTCACTAACCTAAACAGGGCGGCTTTCTCTGGTAACTGTGAATATAGAAACTGAGGCGGGCAAAGGGGGTGAATACATCCAGGCCGTGACACAAACGGCCGAACCAGGCTGTGGCACGGAGATCCAAGCCGAGGAAAATCTGATCCTGTGGCAACCCGGGCAATACAAGCTAACACTCGCGCCAAACCCAAACAAAGAAAGACAAGCGGCGCGGCCATTTTACCCGGTCTCCTGGTCGGTGCGCAGTTAGTGGGCGAGAATTTCTTCCTAGGCCCCGAGAGTGGGTGCCCGTATTGCCCCATGGAGAGGCAGGGTCAGAGGCCTTTCTGTGGGCCGAGGGCAGAGTCTCTGGGCAGCCCCAGCGCCCTGGGAAAGCCATGCACGGGAGAGAGTGAGAACTAATTCCAACGGTGGAAATTTTCCATGCTGCTAGGGGTTTCACTCAGAGGGAAACGCGGCCGGCCTCATATCCTGGTTTGCGCGCGCAGATAGTGAATGAGAGATTCCTCCGAGTGCCTCGGCAGTGCGCGCCCGTGTTATCGCACAGAGGGGCAGAGTCAGGGGCCTTTGTGTGGGCCAAAGCAGAATCTCGGGCCGCCCCAGCGCCTTGCAAAAGACGCGCATGGGGACGAAGCGAGACTCAATTCCAACGCTGCAACTTTTCCCTGCGGTTGGGGGTTTCACTCAGAGCGTGAAACTGCTGGCCGGATATCCTGGTCTGTGCGCACAGCCAGTGAGTGAGAGTTTCCTCCAAGCACCCCAGAAGTGGGCGCCCGCCTGTGTTACCGGACAGAGTGGCAGAGCCAGAGGTCTTTGAGTGGGCGGAAAGCCCGCCTGATTATGCTAGCAGCTCTGACTGACTGAGCCTTACCCAGAGCCCTGTGCTGAGTGGAAATAGAGTGGGGAGTTGCCAGCTCTTTGAGCCTCTTACTATCCAGGCAGAGGCAGCAGCAACCCCATAGCTGGATTATCAGGCTACTAATTGAGAAAGGAAAGACTAGGAGAAAGGCTCCAGGAACACGCACTCTCTCACTGTCGGAGCCTATAAATGCTAATGAGCTTCGACTGCCAACGAGACTAAAGCACAATACATGACATTGCCATAGAGACTTATCAACTGCAAACCTCCACCTGAGTGTGCCAAAGGGGCAAAACCCGGAGTACAGATTCACCGACCAGGAAGAGGGAGAGAAAAGAAAAAGCAAGAAGATAACCTCTCAAAATCAAGAATAATCTGCAGACTTTATAACCTATCCCATTTTATTATATTTGTTCGTTTGTTTCTCTTATCTTCATTCTTGATACTTTTTTTTTCCTCCTCCAATTTGGCCGATTAACTCTCTACCGGTCTTACTCTCTCCTCTCCTTGAACTACACTACCCATAAGTGTTACATCTCCCATTATCTTTACTCTTCTCTTCCTTTCTCTCTATGAGGGTTGCACTCCAAAACCCTTAACTCTCTCTCTCTCTCTCTCTCTCTCTCTCCTTTCCTTTTTCTTCTTTTAGTGGTTCCCTCTTTTTTTCTCTCTCTCTCTTTCTTTTCTCCCTCTATATTAGTTTCTTCCTTTCTCCTTTACATCTCCTCTCATTCACACCTCAATAACAAACAAATTATCTTATCTGGGACTCAAACTTATGTTTGTGGCATTTTGGGGGGTTTTTACTTCACCTTTTTAACTCACTAGCAGTGCTCCCATCACTGGCTCTCCATATTATCTAGTTCTTGTTCCACTAAATACAATTGTAATTTTTTAATTTGTCCCCCCATTTTTCCGTTTTCCTCTTAATCCTCTCATCATAACTCTTAGACAACCAACACCTAAAAGCAAATCAATTTATTCTTGACCCAAATTTTTTCCTTATTTGCTTTTTGTGGATCCATACGCTCTTTTTTTTTTTTTTTTGCCCCTTTATTACTTTTCCCCAATTCAGGCCCTCCATCACAGGCATTGTTTGTTATAATTCACAGTCCACCACAAGATTTTCTCAAGAAAGAGGGGAGAGGAGAGGAGAGGAAGAAAGGAGGGGGGGAATAATTTCCTTTTTTAAAAAAATTTTTATTTTATTTTATTTTTCTTTATTTCATTATTAATTTTTTTTAAAAAAACATCTCTTTTCAATTTTTTATTTTTTTATTATTTTTTTAAACTTTTTATACTTTATTAAATCTCATTAATACTATCAACAAAACCACCCTCAGATGCCATGAAGGAAGAGAAAATCAAATATCATGGATACAAAAGAAAGAGAGGTAACACAGCTAGATGAGGAAAAATCTATGGAGAAAAAATTTAATATATTGGAAACCTTGGAGCTAAATGACAGAGAATTCAAGATAGAAATCCTAAAAATCCTCCGAGATATACAAGAAAACACAGAAAGGCAATTTAGGGAGCTCAGAAAACAACTCAATGAACACAAAGAATATATGTCCAAGGAAATTGAAACTATAAAAACAAATCAAACAGAGATGAAAAACTCAATTCACGAGCTGAAAAACGAAGTAACAAGCTTAGCTAATAGAACAGGTCAGATAGAAGAGAGGATTAGTGAAATAGAAGACAAGCAACTTGAGGCACAACAGAGAGAAGAAGAAAGAGACTCAAAAATTAAAAAAAATGAGATAGCCCTACAAGAATTATCTGACTCCATCAAAAAGAATAACATAAGAATAATAGGTATATCAGAGGGAGAAGAGAGAGAAAATGGAATGGAGAACATACTCAAACAAATAATAGATGAGAACTTCCCAAGCCTGTGGAAAGAACTAAAGCCTCAAGTTCAAGAAGCAAACAGAACTCCGAGTTTTCTTAACCCCAACAAACCTACTCCAAGGCATATCATAATGAAATTGACACAAACCAACAGCAAAGAAAAAATTCTCAAGGCAGCCAGGGAAAAGAAGAATACAACATATAAAGGAAGGCCCATTAGATTATCATCAGATTTCTCAGCAGAAACTCTACAAGCTAGAAGAGAGTGGACCCCAATATTTAAAGTCCTGAAAGAGAGGAACTTTCAGCCACGAATACTATACCCATCAAAGCTATCCTTCAAATATGAAGGAGAAATAAAAACATTCACAGATACAGAAAAGATGAGGGAATTTATCATCAGAAAACCCCCACTCCAGGAATTACTAAAGGGGGTTCTCCAATCAGATACAAAGAACAAAAAAAAAAAAACAGAGCCACAAGTAAAAGCTCCAAGAAGAACACAATAAAACCAAATTTAAACTGTGACAACAACAAAAAGAAAGAGGGGGAGAAGATGGAGATTAACAGTAGCAAAGGACGATGGAGTGCAAAAGTACTCACAAAATAGTTCGCTACAATGAACAGGGTAGGGACCCTTTTCATTACTCAAAGGTAACCACCATTGAAAAAACCACCACAGAAGCACATGAGATAAAAAAGATAGCAACAGAGGAAAGATGTATGGAATACAACCAAATAAAAACAAAAGATAGAAAAACAAAAGAGAAGGATCAAACAAGACACAAAACTAACAGAAAGCAAGATATAAAATGGCAATAGGGAACTCACAAGTATCAATAATTACACTAAATGTAAACGGATTAAACTCACCAATAAAAAGGCACAGAGTAGCAGAATGGATTAAAAAAGAAAATCCAACTGTATGCTGCCTACAGGAAACTCATCTAAGTAACAAGGATAAAAACAAATTCAAAGTGAGAGGCTGGAAAACAATACTCCAAGCAAATAACATCCAAAAAAAAGCAGGTGTAGCAATACTCATATCAGATAATGCTGACTACAAGACAGGAAAAGTACTCAGAGACAAAAATGGCCATTTCATAATGGCTAAGGGGACACTGAATCAAGAAGACATAACAATTCTTAATATATATGCACCAAACCAAGGAGTACCAAAATATATAAGACAGCTACTTATTGATCTTAAAACAAAAACTGACAAAAATACTATCATACTTGGAGACCTCAATACACCGCTGACGGCTCTAGATCGGTCATCCAAACAGAGAATCAACAAAGACATAGTGGCCTTAAACAAAACACTAGAGCACCTGGATATGATAGACATCTACAGGACATTTCATCCCAAAGTGACTGAATATACATTTTTCTCCAGTGTACATGGATCATTCTCAAGAATTGATCATATGTTGGGCCACAAAAACAACATCAGCAAATTCAGAAAAATTGAAGTTGTACCAAGCATATTTTCTGATCATAAAGCCTTGAAACTAGAATTCAACTGCAAAAACGAGGAAAAAAATCCCACAAAAATGTGGAAACTAAACAACATACTTTTAAAAAATGAATGGGTCAAAGAAGAAATAAGTGCAGAGATCAAAAGATATATACAGACTAATGAAAATGACAATACGACATATCAGAATCTATGGGATGCAGCAAAAGCAGTGATAAGAGGGAAGTTCATATCACTTCAGGCATATATGAACAAACAAGAGAGAGCCCAAGTGAACCACTTAACTTCCCACCTTAAGGAACTAGAAAAAGAAGAACAAAGACAACCCAAAACCAGCCAAAGAAAGGAGATAATAAAAATCAGAGCAGAAATAAATGAATTAGAGAACAGAAAAACTATAGAAAAAATTAATAGAACAAGGAGCTGGTTCTTTGAAAAGATCAACAAAATTGACAAACCCTTGGCAAGACTTACCAAGGAAAAAAGAGAAAGAACTCATATAAACAAAATCCAAAATGAAAGAGGAGAAATCACCACGGACACCGTAGATATACAAAGAATTATTGTAGAATACTATGAAAAACTTTATGCCACTAAATTCAACAACCTAGAAGAAATGGATAAATTCCTAGAAAAATACAACCTTCCTAGACTGAGTCAAGAAGAAGCAGAAAGCCTAAACAGACCTATCAGTAGAGAAGAAATAGAAAAAACCATTAAAAACCTCCCCAAAAATAAAAGTCCAGGCCCTGACGGCTATACCAGCGAATTTTATCAAACATTCAAAGAAGACTTGGTTCCTATTCTACTCAAAGTCTTCCAAAAAATTGAAGAAGAAGCAATACTTCCAAACACATTTTATGAGGCCAACATAACCCTCATACCAAAACCAGGCAAGGATGGCACAAAAAAAGAAAACTACAGACCAATATCTCTAATGAATACAGATGCTAAAATACTAAACAAAATACTAGCAAATCGAATACAACAACATATTAAAAAAATAATACATCATGATCAAGTGGGATTCATCCCAGAATCTCAAGGATGGTTCAACATACATAAAACGGTTAACATAATACACCATATCAACAAAACAAAGAACAAAAACCACATGATCTTATCAATAGATGCAGAAAAGGCTTTCGATAAAATACAACACAATTTTATGTTTAAGACTCTCAACAAAATGGGTATAGAAGGAAAATATCTCAACATGATAAAGGCCATATATGATAAACCATCAGCTAACATCATATTAAATGGCACTAAACTGAAGGCTTTCCCCCTTAAATCAGGAACAAGACAGGGTTGTCCACTCTCTCCACTGTTATTTAATGTGGTACTAGAGGTTCTAGCCAGAGCAATCAGACAAGACAAAGAAATAAAAGGCATCCATATTGGAAAAGAAGAAGTAAAGGTATCACTTTTTGCAGATGATATGATACTATACATCGAAAACCCCAAAGAATCCACAAAAAGATTTCTAGAAACAATAAGCCAATACAGTAAGGTCGCAGGATACAAAATTAACATACAGAAGTCAATAGCCTTTCTATATGCCAACAATGAAACAACTGAGAAGGAACTCAAAAGAATAATTCCCTTCACGATTGCAACAAAAAAAATAAAATACTTAGGAATAAACATAACAAAGAATGTGAAGGACTTATATAATGAAAACTATAAACCATTGTTAAGGGAAATCGAAAAAGATATAATGAGATGGAAGAATATACCTTGTTCTTGGCTAGGAAGAATAAATATAATCAAGATGGCTATATTACCCAAAGCAATATACAAATTTAATGCAATTCCCATCAAACTTCCAATGACATTTTTTAAAGAAATAGAGCAAAAAATAATCAGATTTATATGGAACTATAAAAAACCCCGAATAGCCAAAGCAATCCTAAAGAAAAAGAATGAAGCTGAGGGCATTTCAATACCTGACTTCAAACTCTATTATAGGGCCACGACAATCAAAACAGCATGGTATTGGCAGAAAAATAGACACTCAGACCAATGGAACAGAATAGAAAGTCCAGAAATAAAACCACATATATATAGTCAAATAATTTTTGCTAAAGGGGCCAACAACACACAATGGAGAAAAGAAAGCCTCTTCAATAAATGGTGCTGGGAAAACTGGAAAGCCACATGCAAAAGAATGAAACTGGACTACAGTCTCTCCCCCTGTACAAAAATTAACTCAAAATGGATCAAAGATCTAAACATAAGACCTGAAACAATTAAGTACATAAAAGAAGACATAGGTACTCAACTCAGGGACCTGGGTTTTAAAGAGCATTTTATGAATTTGACTCCAATGGCAAGAGAAGTGAAGGCAAAAATTAATGAATGGGACTACATCAGACTAAGAAGTTTTTGCTCAGCAAGAGAAACTGATAACAAAATAAACAGAAAGCCAACTAAATGGGAAATGATTTTTTCAAACAACAGCTCAGATAAGGGCCTAATATCCAAAATATACAAAGAACTCATAAAACTCAACAACAAACAAACAAACAATCCAATAAAAAAATGGGAAGAGGATATGAATAGACACTTCTCCCAGGAAGAAATACAAATGGCCAACAGATATATGAAAAGATGCTCATATTCTTTGGCTATTAGAGAAATGCAAATCAGAACGGCAATGAGATACCACCTCACACCTGTTCGATTAGCTGTTATTAGCAAGTCAGGTAATAGCAAATGTTGGAGAGGCTGCGGAGAAAAGGGAACCCTCATCCACTGTTGGTGGGACTGTAAAGTAGTACAACCATTATGGAGGAAAGTATGGTGGTTCCTCAAAAAACTGCAAATAGAACTACCTTATGACCCAGCAATCCCTCTACTGGGTATATACCCCAAAACCTCAGAAACATTGATACGTAAAGACACATGTAGCCCCATGTTCATTGCAGCACTGTTCACAGTGGCCAGGACATGGAAACAACCAAAAAGCCCTTCAATAGAAGACTGGATAAAGAAGATGTGGCACATATACACTATGGAATACTACTCAGCCATAAGAAATGATGACATCAGATCATTTACAGCAAAATGGTGGGATCTTGATAACATTATACGGAGTGAAATAAGTAAATCAGAAAAAAACAAGAACTACATGATTCCATACATTGGTGGAACATAAAAACGAGACTAAGAGACATGGACAAGAGTGTGGTGGTTACCAGGGGTGGGGGTAGGGAGGACATAGGAGGGAGGGAGAGAGAGAGTTAGGGGGAGGGGGAGGGGCACAGAGAACTAGATAGAGGGTGACGGAGGACAATCTGACTATGGGCAAGGGGTATGCAACATAATTTAATGACAAGATAACCTAGACATGTTTTCTTTGAATATATGTACCCTGATTTATTAATGTCATCCCATTAACATTAATAAAAATTTATTAAAAAAAAAATAAAATGAAATTAAAAAAAAAAAAAAAAAAAAAAAAGAGGGAAATCTTACTTTGTACAATAGCATGGACGGACCTGCTAAGTGAAGTAAGCAGTCAGAGAAAGATAAGTAACATATTATTTCACACAAATGTGAAATCTATGGAACAAAATGAACTAACAAGCAAAATAAAGACAGACTCATACATAGAGAGCAGGCTGGCAGCTGCTGTGGAAGGTAGGGGGAGCTGAGCAGGGGTGGTGGAGGGATGGAACAAAACAAAAAGGACAAAACCTTCATGGACATGGACAACAGTGTGGTGACTGCCAAAATGGGGGTAGGTGGAGGAGGGTGTGGGGGCATAATTGGTGATGGATGAAGACTTGACTTGAGGGGTGAACACACAATACGGTGTACAGAGATGTGTTGTAGAATTGGGCACCTGGAACCAGTATAATTATGTTAAGTAGTGCTACCCTAATAAATTCAATTTTAAAAAATTAAAAAATAAGACTAAAATAAAACTAGCTCAGTCTGGCTAAGCCAGACTAGTGACTATCTTGCAAACCTGTCACCAAGTTCAACCTCCAGGGGCTCTGTGCACAGCAGCACTGGGAATCGGGTGGGAGGACCCCTGAACTGCTTTTTTTTTTTTTTTTTTTTTTTTTGTATTTTTCTGAAGCTGGAAACCGGGAGAGACACTCAGAAAGACTCCCGCATGCGCCCGACCAGGATCCACCTGGCACTCCCACCAGGGGGCGATGCTCTGCCCCTCCAGGGCGTCGCTCTGCCGGGACCAGAGCCACTCTAGCGCCTGGGGCAGAGGCCAAGGAGCCATCCCCAGCGCCCGGGCCATCTTTGCTCCAATGGAGCCTTGGCTGCGGGAGGGGAAGAGAGAGACAGAGAGGAGGCGGGGGGAAGCAAATGGGCGCTTCTCCTATGTGCCCTGGCCGGGAATCGAACCCGGGTCCTCCGCACGCCAGGCCGACGCTCTACCGCTGAGCCAACTGGCCAGGGCCTGAACTGCTTTTTAAGTGGGCAAGTTCTGTCTTCAGAAGTGGAAGGAGATGGTTGAAGGCTATTATTATATATTTCAAATCACGAGGTCTCCCCATGCACCCCACAGTTTGACTTCTGTTCTTGGCCCAATGAAAGCTTGTAGCCACTCTTGGTTTGGCTAACCGTTAGTGAACTATGTTAAATACTGCAAAGTGGAAAGGTAAAAGAGAGTGGAATCCTCTTGCTGGCAGAACGTTAAGAAAATAGGACTTGTTTTTTTAATCTCTCTGGAAGAAATACAAGAGTTTCAATGTGATCAGGTGGGGAAACCACACTGGACAATCTCCTGACTCCTCTTACTGTTCCTAAATGAATGCCCTGGAAGGAAGGATACTGTCCCGATTTGCCTAACACTCATACATTTTTAAGAATTTCATACTTTTGCATGCCCTACCCAAACTCTCTTCTGCATAGGTCCCCGATTCCAGGCCCTGGTGAGTGGCAGTAGACCCCTTCTCCCAAGCCCAGCTGAGTCCACCCGCGCACGCACACACACACACACGCGCGCGCACACACACACACACACACACGCACACACACAGATGTGGGCCCCAACTCACAGGATGGGGAAAGCCAGGTGCCAGCTTAGGTGTAGGATATGGACTGCAGTCTGGCCCAGGAGGAATCCAGTCTGTACCTGGACTGGAGCCAGATCCTCTGCAGGAGCCCACCCACCCATGGTGATGGTGTGAGATCGCAGCCTGCTGAAAGTGGGCTCTTTTGGGGGGAAGGTAACTGACACCCAGCAAGGGGCGGGGTGGAGACAGTAACCATTGTAATAGTGCCTCTTGACTCAGGCTGTATGAGTCGTGTTGGCCACCAGGATGATGTCTGCGGATCTAGTTTTCTACCTTGCTCTCGAGTTGAGTTTGTGGAACAAAGCATTGGACAGGCTTACATGCTTGGGTCAGCAGACGACAGAGTCCCCACACCTTTCGCAAACTTTGCCATTTTCTATAAACAACAAAAGAACAAAGTGCTGTTACTTACTTTAGCTTTTATGAATACGCTTTTGCCTTGAACCAAAAAAGTTGATAGAGCCTAAAGCAAACGGTGTTGTTCAAGAAAAGTGGCTCTTGGCATTGTCACTGCAAAACTCCCCAGGCTTCTCCTGACAGCAGAGACCCCGGTGTGCGCACATGGTGCTGGCGGAGCCCACAGGAGGTCGGCTGTCGGGTCTGCCTGGGCCTCTCATCCTCCTTCCCCAGCCAGAGTGAGTTCACCTCGTGAAGGAAAGTCAGTCCCCAGGTTTCAATGCTCTTCAAAAGAGGCGGCCAGGCAGGCTGCTGGAAAAGGGAAAAGGAAAGAAGAAAATTCAGACAAAGTAAGAATTTATTGTTTCATAGTCCAAAGGGTGAAACCTAGAATTCAAGGGGGAAAGAAATATTAAAAAAGGGATACAATGGCAATGTAAGAAGAGAAGTGCGGAGGGCACCTGGCAGCTTATTGCCCATACTTTTCTGCACATTTAAGATTATTCCAAAATGAAAAGGTTGTCAAAAAATAAAACTAAAAGAGAAACAGGTCATAACGTCATGGCCAGTGAGAGGGTTTGAAATCTGACCTGCCTGGGCTCAGGCCTCTCTACCGAGGACTGCAGTGAACCTGCTCAAGTTCATTGGCATTTCCAAGTGCTCAGGCAGCCAGCTGTTACCATTATTAATACCACCAAACAGGTGCCAGGAGGTCATCAGCTTCAGAGTCACACAGAGCCTGACTTCTGACGTCATGATAATGATGACTCAGTAGTCAATGGGGCTAAAGGCTGTCCTGTGGAGGGAGCTGAGCCCCCAGCCCCCACCTGCCCTCACCCCCAAATTCCTCTAATCCTGGGAGCAGAGGTGTCTACTACCCACCTGTGCCCTGAAATTAAATGATTTTTTTTTGTGAGCTGTAAAACTAAGAAAAGCAAACATATAATCTACAATGAATTTAGCAAACTGAAAATCTTTCTTTTTTTAATCCTATATATTGGTAACAATAATTTCTAATTACATACAAAGTGGAACAAGATCTAAGTAATATAGACCCTTAAATATGTTTTTTGGTGTTTTTTATTTTTATTTTTTTAAGTGAGAGGAGGGGAGATAGTAAGACAGACTCCCGCATGTGCCTAACCAGGATCTACCTGGAAACCCCTGTCTGGGGCTGATGCTTGAATCAACTGAGCTATCTTTGGTACCTGAGGCTGATGCTCAGACCAACTGAGCTATCCTCAGTGTCTGGGTCAGACAATGGAACCAACTGAGCCACTGGCTGTGAGAGGAGAAGAGAGAGAAGGGGGAGAGGAAGGGGAAGAGAAGCAGATGTTTGCTTCTCATGTGTGCCCTAACCGGGGATTGAACCCGGGCCATCTACAAGCCAGGTTGATGCTCTTATCACTGAGCCAACCAGCCAGAACCTTGTTTTGTTGTCAAACACAGCTATTATTATGCTCTACATAGGACATAGTGGATTTTCTTCTCTTTTTTTTTTTTAAGACAAAATTTTGATTCCCTTGGTTGTTTATTGGAGCCAAGAATTAAAATGCCCTTTTAGTTCTTTCTTTTAACCTGATTCTCTTTTCCATAAACACACTGACTGTCCAACCAGGGAACATGTTCATTTAAAAATTAAAAATATGCATGTAATAAATTATCTTACCACTTTATATAACATATACAACATATAATATTACTGGCCTTAATCAATTCTCTCTTCTAAAATAAGCACCCTAATTCATGTTAGCACAGTTCCTTTTTCCTTTAAAGTCTCACAGAGTCCATTAGGAAAACAAAAAGATAACCATCAAAATGAAAAGACAAGCCTGGCCTGTGGTGGCACAGCGGATAGAGTGTCGACTGGAGTGTTGAGGTTGTGGGTTCAAAACCCTGCACTTGCCCAGTCAAAGCACCTACAACAAGCAACGGGCAAGCAGGGAACAACTAAAGTAAAGCAACTACACTTCCCGCTCCCCCACCCCTCTCTCCTCTCTGTAAAATCAATAAAGTCTTAAGAAAATTTGAAAGTGAATACTTTTACTTTAGCATGTTCCCACCTGTAATGCCAGTGGCCGTGGCCAGGCAGGTCCACAATGGATTCAGGCAGATGGCAGAAGATCTGTGGAGCCGGAAAGTGTTGGGCCATTCCTGTTTAAAAGATTCTTGCAACAGCGGACCAGCAAACAGGCAGGGGAAACCGTTTCTCACGGCAGCATGCGAATGAACAGTGAAACGGCCCCTTGGCGGCGGTGGGCAGGCAATCCACAGTCCGCCATCCGCCATCTTCCCCGAGGGCAAGCACCCATAGCTTTACATAGACTTCACATGGAGCTGCCACGTGCTCACGCGCTACTCAGGCAAAGTGCTCGCAGCCGGTAAACCGGCGAGCAAGCCTAACACAGCTGTTTTCCCCATGCCACCACAAACAAAATTGAGATTTGATGATTAACGAAGGAGAGGGAGTGAGTCTAGTTACAAACTAAGGGCATATGACACAGTTTTGCTGCTGCATGGACCCCTAAATTCTCCGTGAACCTTCATAGAGAGACTTGCTTGACAGATTGGGTGTTGGGAACCAGAGTGAGGGGTTGAACCCCATGTCTACGTGGGTGCAGAGCAGATTAAGGGATCAGATATGGAAAATGAGCTAAAGCTCTCTCAATATTCCCGGGAAAACAAGAACACAAAGCCAGACGTGAAGATGAAAACTTAAAGCCTCAGGGACGAGATGAAACAGGACGCTGTGTCTGTTGGTCATGACTTTGTCATTTTTGTTGATGGTGATGATAGATACATAGATGAGAGAAAGAAAGGAAAGAAAGAAAGAAAGAAAGAAAGAAAGAAAGAAAGAAAGAAAGAAAGAAAGAAAGAAAGAGAGAGAGAGAGAAAGGAAGGAAGGAAGAAAGAAGAAAGAAGGAAAGAAAGAAAGAAAGAAAGAAAGAAAGAAAGAAAGAAAGAAAGAAAGAAAGAAAGAAAGAAAGAAAGAAAGAAAGAAAGAAAGAAAGAAAGAAAGAAAGAAAGAAAGAAAGAAAGAAAGAAAGAAAGAAAGAAAGAAAGAAAGAAAGAAAGAAAGAAAGAAAGAAAGAAAGAAAGAAAGGAAAGAGCCTGACCTGTGGTGGCGCAGTGGATAAACCGTCGACCTGGAAATGCTGAGGTCGCCGGTTCGAAACCCTGGGCTTGCCTGGTCAAGGCACATGTGGGAGTTGATGCTTCCAGCTCCTCTCCCCCTTCTCTCTCTCTGTCTCTCCTCTCTAAAATGAATAAATAAAATTAAAAAAAAAAAAAATTTAAAAAAAAAAAAAAAAAAAAAAAAAAAAAAGAAAGAAAGAAAGAGAGAGAAAGAAAGAAAGAAAAAAGTTAAGTGGATAACAGCTGTTGAGCACCTACTACAATCTTAGCATAGTTCTAGGTGATTTTTCTATTTTATCCTAATTAATCCACCAAGAAATAAAAAGACAATGCAAATTATTTCAACTGTACCAATGAATGCTTGGAGGTAGAGAAAGATTATTTTTTAGCTCTAATAGCCTCCATGTTTTCAGGCCGGTTTGCATGTGCACGCCAAACCCAGGCCCCAGAGTAACCACCCACGTGCACTGCCTGGTTAGAAGCCCCTGCCCTCCTAGACCAGCCAGCAGGTGCACTGTAACTCAATTTTAGCTGATGTTTTCTTGAATCCTCAAAGAAGTCAACTTCCCTTCTTGTCCTTCTGAACATTTAATCTCAGATGACCTCAATCTCATTACAGCATGCTAAATTAAATACAACATTTAATTTATCCTCAAAGTTGCCCCCACTGTGATGGGCAGAAGATTGGACCAGAAGGTAAGTGCTGAGGCTCCTAGCTCTCTCTTCTCTCTCTCTGTCCATAACTCTCCAAACTATTACATAAGAAGCCCAGAATGACTTGGTCTAGTCGACTGGCCATATCTCTAAGTAATCAGTCAGCTTTTCCTGAAAGAGAAGAGAAACAAGAAAATAAAAAGCTTAGGAAAATGGCAGAGGGTGACATTACTGTCAAAGGACTCAGTGGCCAAGAAGAGGTAGAGTCCATCGAAGTCTACCACTGTGGCCCAATGGGACAATTCACATGAGTCCCAGAAATGTAGAATCAGCATTGTTTCCCAGACAACCAGTGTGGCCTGCCAATCAGCGGTCATGCAGGAAGCACCTCACAGAAGGGGATGGTGGCATTTCATTCCAGCTCCTCCTTGCACGAGCTGGGTGACCTTGGGCCTCAGTCACCTCAATCATAAGGTGAAAAGTTTGCAATTCTAGTTCTAAAAGTCTCTGTTCCTTCTAGAACTTCTGAGATCCAGACTCTGTTGCTACCCACTTGGCCCCAATAACTAAATATTTATTTGTCATGGTACACTGATGTTTAACACACAGTGGTCACAGGTCTCTAAGAAGTTAGCAACTCAATTTATGGGAGGACAATCTCTAGCTGTGTATCAAAATGAAAAAACAAGTCATAAAAATTATTTAGCTTGTAGTATTACAAACACATCATAAAATGAATTGTGAGGGATTTTATCGACTTGTATTGATGGGATCTTGTCTTATATACAGAACAGTTCAAGCACATCATAACAAATGAAGAAAACTTATGAACTCATAAATAAACACCTCTAAGTTCTGATATCATGTTTTCATGGTGCATTCTTCAATTTCGCTGGCCATAGTGGGTTGATGTTAAAACCTAGATTTCACAACTTTTGTTTTGAATACTCACAGCCTCACAAGGGAAGGTCAGCTTTCTAAATGAACACGCAACATTTGGCAGGTGATAAGGAAACAACAAACGTGGTCATAGAACTTCCCTTGTGGGCATTCAACATCTTGACCCTCCTGTTTCCTTCCTGTCATAGTCCCAGGCCCACCAGGACAGAAATGCAAGTAAAACCCGGTGATTGGTACTTATCCAGAAAGGCAGAATTTCAGTGGATGTTTTCAGTACCCAGCTCAATGCGTATCATTCTTGTGTGTGTCACCCAATGCCTTCCAACTTGTGCATCTCTGCCAAACCAGGAGCCTACCCTGGGCACCTGAAAGATGAACATGCCAGGAGGTTAACCCCCTCTGGGAGCAGCCTTAAACCAATAGCAGGTAGGAGTTATGGACAAATGCCCCAGTGTCTTAACTCCTCAGGAAAATTAATAACTTTTAGGCATATTCCTCACCCTCTCAGAAGGATGGAACTTCATGTGCCCTGGAAGCCACATGCTACTGGCTTTCTTCCACTTCCCTACCCTCCTATCAGTGCTTCCTGGTATCACCTCTCAAATAAACTACTGCCTCCTGGGTAGCTCAATCTATGAAATCTATTCACTGTCATTCCACAGGTAATCCCATTTTTACATACACATATTCAGGCATAAACACAGGATTTAAGGCCAACATTATTTATTGCAATGGAATCTAAAAAGATAGTTTGTCTTTAAGAAAATCACAACCTTTTATTACATTTTATCTTTTTTTAGTAGCTTTTATTTCTTTTTCTTATTGCAAAAGAGATAGATGCTTATTGCAAATTTAGAAATATAGCTCAGCAAAAAAGAATATAATTTATATAATCGATAAATTTACCATCCAGGTTGTACCACTGTTAATATTTTGATAAGCATATTTCCAAATGTGTGTATGTGTGTGTGTGTATATGTGTGTGTACATGCTCACAAATAGAATCATGATGTGTACACTATGTGAAATTCATTTTTTCCATTTAACAATGTCTTAAACATTTTGCTACATCAATATTCTGCTATTACTGTGTTTTAATGATGGAGTAGTTTTCCACCATACAGTTCTGACATAATTTATTTTATCAATCACCCTTCATTAGGCACTACAGTTAACATTTCATCTTTAAAGCAGACTATGCTTCTGTTGATTCTTTCAACAATGTTGTGGATAATTTGGGTCAAATAGAAACTATTTGACAGATGGGCCAGTAGGAGCCCATCTCATAAAGGAGACAAGATTAAGAAATATGAAGCATTATAAGGACCATTAAATATATACTCTGTGGAAATGAACATAAATTGTATTAACGATGTCAATTTATCACCCTGTACACCAGGGGTCCCCAAACTATGGCCCGCGGGCCACATGCGGCCCCCTGAGGCCATTTATCTGGCCCCCGCCTCACTTCTGGAAGGGGCACCTCTTTCATAGGTGGTCAGTGGAGGAGCATAGTTCCCATTGAAATACTGGTCAGTTTGTTGATTTAAATTTACTTGTTTGCTTTTTTAAATATTGTATTTCTTCCCATTTTGTTTTTTTACTTTAAAATAAGATATGTGCAGTGTGCATAGGGATTTGTTCATAGTTTTTTTTGTAGTCCGGCCCTCCAACGGTCTGAGGGACAGTGAACTGGCCCCCTGTGTAAAAAGTTTGGAGACCCCTGCTGTACACACCCTTTTAATAAGGCCGTCATTCACACACCACAGATCAATAGGCATCATACTATGGCACCCTGGTCTTTTGGGTCACAATTCACTGAGCCAAGGTGGACAACTGAGTCAGGGTAGACAACAGACCCAAAGGGAATGATCCATTGGCTGGCAAGCTGTATGGTTTGTGCGCCTGGTTCAAGAGGATGAACTGGGTCACCCAAAGTCTTCTTGTCCAAAAATTAAAACAAAGAGATAGAGAGGAAGTTTTCTGTCCAGTCATGGATGCTAATGGGCATAAATTTGAGGATGGGGAGCTATTTAGGGCCATTTGCACACAAAAGTATGAGAAAGTAAAGCTCAGAAGAAGGAGGGAAGGAAGAAAAAATTAAATAAAAATAACAGTAAAAAAGGAAAGAGAGTGAGTGTGTGAGAGTGAGCGAGAGAGAACTGGAGATGCAATAGCATCCATCCCCATTTTCAGTATACACAGTTCACCCCCATCTGGAAGCCTAGTTATCTGGTCACTTCTAGACTTTTCTAAATTCTTGAATACATTTTTTTATACACTACCCTTTGTTTAGTTTGTTTTTCTTAACTTCAGCTCATCTGCGTGTGAGTCTATTCTTTATACATTAAATATTCCTGACTTGGATGTAAACTGCAGAGATGTATAAACCGGCTGAGTCAGTATGGACTGGAATGGTCAGGGGAATATTCACGGAGGAAACAAGAAGCATCCAGATCTTAGAAGAGGAATTTAGAGGATGGTGATAGGTGGAAAAAGGAGCAGTGATGATGGGATAAACTGGGCAGGTCTGAGGGAAGATTCTTGTACATTCTTTCCCTAGGTTCCTTTCTGAAGAGAAAAAAGTGTTTACAGTTGAGCAGAAAGACCCTCAGTGAATACCAAGGGTGACTTTGATTTAGACACAGAATCCCCACACAGTTGCCATCGAGCAGGGGTCCCCAAACTACGGCCCGTGGGCTGCATGCGGCCCCCTGAGGCCATTTATCTGGCCCCCGCCGCACTTCCGGAAGGGGCACCTCTTTCATTGGTGGTCAGTAAGAGGAGCATAGTTCCCATTGAAATACTGGTCAGTTTGTTGATTTAAATTTACTTGTTCTTTATTTTAAGTATTGTATTTGTTCCCATTTTGTTTTTTTACTTTAAAATAAGATATGTGCAGTGTGCATAGGGATTTGTTCATAGTTTTTTTATAGTTCAGCCCTCCAATGGTCTGAGGGACAGTGAACTGGCCCCCTGTGTAAAAAGTTTGGGGACCCCTGCCATAGAGAAACCGAAGCCCAAGGAAGAGCCCATTAGCACCGTCACTGCTTTTCTCAGACTGATGCTGAAGCCTAGATTAAGGAGGACCTGAGAATGTGAGGTGGTAGGAGAAAGGAGAGGGGTAACGAATTATGTGTGAGCCACATGGGACACCTGGAACTCCACTGTGCTGTAGCTTACCCTTTGCTGACTACCTCAGTTTCCCCACCTATAGAGTGGAGTCACTATTATTTCTCTTCAACCATTTGCAGGTCACCTGGAGATTCTCCACTAATTCCATATCAACCCTATTAAAACCTCATTGTTGCTCTGAGAAACTATTTTCCAGATTTTCTGAGGAATGTTAATCAAAGTGAGATCGAGAAAAATAACACAATTTTGTCCTCAAGAGCATTGAGTCAAGGACTCAAAAATTTCTCAGTGGAAATTATGTCACAATGGAAAATTTCCAGTGTGCAGCCAAAAAGTTCATAACACTATGAAGAGATATTGATAGAAAAAAGATGATTTCTTCAAACCCCTTCAATGTGAATATTATTAAATATTTGGAAATGTAAAAGATTGCTCCCCCAAGAAATCAAAAGGTGTGTTCTCATCCACTGCCAATCAATCAATCAAAAATAGACTTGTGAACATAGGTAAATTAATCCTTTCTCAGAGTGGAGGTGGCACCAGGTAACGGTGAAGATATCATCCAAGACTAACACCATTTTTCTCCTGGTCAGCCCTGAGCACTGGACTAGGCCCTGGTGCCATGTGAAAAAAGTGAATTTAAGTTGTTTGAGAAAACCTATTTCCCACCAGGTGTGAGAGGATGGGCACACACCTATCCAGAGGAGGCTGCATTGATGAGGACACGATTGACCATCTTTCCTTCCCCTCACTTGCTCCTCTCCAAACTAGCTCCCCAGTAGTGAAAGTGATGCTACATGTATTTAACCCCTATGCTGTGTCCCATCCAAACTGCTTACCATGACCTCATGACTGTCTCCCCCTAATCTCCTTTCATTCCCCTGTCATGTCCATGTGGTCACCTTGTTCCACAGACACATAAAGCTTGTTTTTGCCTCAGAGATGGTGTGCTTCTTGCTCCAAGATCTTCACAGAAACCCTAAAGTCCTTGTACAGTACAGCAACAATACAATCGGTGTCCCTAAAAATCACTATGCAATCAAAACCACAAGGCCTCTGGGAAAAATGTGGGGGTAAGAGCAAGCCTTCAAAAACATCAGGGGCAGCTTGGCCTGTGGTGGTGCAGTGGATAGAGTATCAGCGTGGAATGCTGAAGTCACAGGTTTGAAACCCTGGGCTTGCTCTGTCAAAGCACATACAACAAGCAAGCAATGAACAACTAAAGTGAAGCAACCGTACTTCTCAATAACTCCCTCCTCTCTCTGTAAAAATAAATAAAGAAATGTTAGTCCTGGCCAGTTTGCTCAGTGGTAGAGCATCAGCCTGGTATGTGTATGTCCCAGACTTGATTCCTGGCCAGGACTCACAGGAGAAGCGTCCATCTGCTTCACCACGCCTCCCCCTCTCACTTCTCTTTCTCTTTCTCCCTCTCTCTCTCTTTTTCTTTCTTTCTCCCCCTCTGGTTTGATTGGAGCAAGTTGGCCCTGGGTACTGAGGATGGCTTCATGGCCTCCTCTCAGGTGCTAAGAAGAGCTTGATTGCTGAGCAACAGAACAACACCCCAGATGGGCAGAGCAGTATCCCCCTAGTGGACTTGCCCAGTGGATCCCAGTTGGGCACATGCGGGAATCTGTCTCTGCCTCTCCTCATCTCACTGAATAAAAAAAAAAAATGTCAAGGACACATTAAAAAAGATTACAACCCAATAAAAATTTGTAAAACATTGGTACCTAATACAAACGGTAGCATAGTTTTTCACATGCAAATGGTTAATAAATGCATAAATATGATAATAAAGGCATCAGTCAGCCTTGAAAAAGGCCCACAATTTGCTCGTGGAAGTGGATGTCAAAGAGCTGCTGCTTGTGAATTACTGTGAACAAGATGGAAGGACGTTGTCTGAAATTAAACGGAGGTTGTGTGACTGGTCATGGGTAGGTGTGACTCAGCATACGTGTTGAGCTGAGATGGCAGGTAGATATTTGAGGTCCACGCACATGCCTTTGGTGTATTCCTGCACTAGCTAGTTGAGCTGGGCACGATTTTCTGTGTATCTAGTGTTTTTGAAGATGAAGTTGTGCATGGGAAAATTCAAAACTTTTTCCTAATATAACAATCACATCGGAACAAATCTACATTTTCAAAACAAGTGTGATAGCAGAACTGTCCTGCAGATTTCAGGGGTTACCTCTTCACTTGCTGCCCAATCAGAAGGGCCTCTCCCCCTCTCCACCACAGGGATCCAAGCTCTACTGTTTCACATGCCCTGTAAGAATGGTCATTATCTAAACTTACCTTCAATATTTATAGGTTTGGATTTGCGTTGTCAGTTACTCCTCATTAACCTCCAAGTTTCCCTAGGGGAGGGATATTGTCCCCCATGTTGAGCTCCTGTGTCCCTAGACCCTGCTTTGTGTCTGGAATAAGATAAGTATAAATAACAAATATTTTAAAAACTAAATTAGCTCCTGGTGTTTTTTCACCAGTATCAGAAGCCTTGGGGGAGGGGTGTAAGATTACTAGTACCACCCCTTTCGATAAAAATCAATGAGAACATTTGAATTGTTTATCTACCTTCAGATTTGTTCCAGTTACTATTGCTGCATAACAGTTTACCCCAAAAGTAGAGACTAAAACTATTATTTTATTATGTTCTCAAATTCATAGGTCAGGTTGTGAGCAGAGTATGGAGGGGCTGGCTTGTTTCTGCTCTTCTATTGTCTTGGACCTGAACTGGGAAAACTTGAAGACTGGGAGTGATTCACAGGATGGGAGCCTGCCCTGGGAGCCTCTAGATTTAGGACAGCTATATGTGGCTTGGCTTCCTCCCAGCATGGTGGCCTCAGGGTAGTTGACTTCTTCCTTGGCGCTTCAGGGCTCCAAGCAATAGTGTCCAAGTGCGCCTCCCGCAGCCCAGCCTAAGAAGTCATATAGAGGCATTTCTGCCATACTATAACAGTCTAACTATCACAAACTGTGGTATAATTTTTTAAATGATGCTTCAAAGATGTTTTGCCCTAATCTGTGGAATCTGTAAGCATGATGAGATACTTTTCCATGCTTGTATTATGTTATATGGCACAGTTGGCAGATAGATAGGAAATTATGCAGGCAGACGTGATCTAATACACGAGCCATTAAAGGCAGAGAGATTTCTCTGGAAGACAGAAAAAAAGAAAATCACAGATATTAAAAATGGAGTGCAAAATTTCCAAACTAATTTGAAAGAGTTTAAGAAAGAAAAAGAAAAGGAAGACAATCCAGAAAAATCCAAAAATAGAGAAAACCGAAATCTGGACAAACAGAGACCATAAAGTTAGTAGGCTCAGTCATCCAATGAACAACTACAGAGAAACGCAAATGAGTGACTACACAACTCAAAACAAAATGCAAGAATCTCAAAAACATACTGTTGAAGAGAAAAGCAAGACCCAGAAGAATATGTAGAGTACAAATCAAATCTTACTGTTAAGGATGCAGAACTAGACATATTGATTAGGGATACTTACATTTGTAAGAAAACTAGAAATAAAAGCAAGGTAATGATAAATATAACATCAAGATAGTGATTACTCAGGGAGTATAGGATGGGGGCATATGGGCTTCAAAGGAATTGTTAATATATTGATTCTTAAGCTGGGTATAGGATCTCATGCATTTGTAATTCCTCTTATTACAAGAATTATTTAGCATTTATTTAATTTTTAAACACTTAAGAAATGGTGACTGAACAACAGGTGGTCCCAAGCTCCTCCTTTTAATGAGGTTTAGAAGTCTAATGCCTTCCTAAGTACATCAAGGAGTGAATTCTCACCAGAGGTCAGGTACCCTAATTCCCCAGAATACTGTGTGAAGATGTCATGGTACTCCCCAGAGGGTTCTAAATGTCTATAAAATGCTTTTTCTGGGCCATGAGGCTAATTAAAATGGATAGTTTTTAAATTTTAAAGTATTTTTAAAACCTAAAGTTTTCTTTCCTTTGAGTTAATATAGTTAGGATTCCCTCTTCAGGTTTCTTAATGCCTCAGAGTTGCAAAATACTCCAAATAAATTTTAACTGAATAACTTCAATCTTTTTTTTCTTTTTTTCTGACAGAGAGAGAGAGAGAGAGAGAGAGAGTCAGAAAGAGAGAGACAGATATGGACAGACAGACAGGAAGGGAGAGAGATAAGAAGCATCAATTCTTTGTTGCGGCACCTTAGCTGTTCATTGATTGCTTTCTCATATGTGCCTCGACCCAGGGGATACAGCAAAGCAAATGACCCCTTGCTCAAACCAGTGACCTGGGGCTCAAGCCATTGACCTCGGGCTTTAAGCCAGCAACTATGGGTCATGTCTATGATCTCATGCTCAAGCCAGATGAGCCCACGCTCAAGCCGGTGATCTCAGGGTATCAATCCTGGGTCATCTGTATCCCAGTCCAATGCTCTATCTACTGTACCACCACCAGGCCAGGCTAATTTCACTCTTTAAAATAACAAGGACCATGTGTGATGCAGAGAAAGCAGGAGGGACATCTAGGATATTTAACAGTGTAGGGAAATATTCACTGCATCACCTCAACTGGGAACAGAAAGAGCTTCAGGTGCTGCATAAGCCCACTGAGGTGTAGTCCAGGTCTTGCAGGGTCAGCCGTCTGGGAGTGATACTGGTGGAAATGTGGTTCCTATGTGGTTTCAAGAGAAAGGAATTTCAAAAGACCTGCATTTGAGGAAGATTAGGCTGTTGCAGTAAGATTTATTCAGGCTTGAAATAGAAGGTTGTTCACAGGCTTTTGGTGTCTCATCTTCGTCTGTCCTGCCAAGGAAAACGTCCAGTCTTGTCTTCATTAAACCCAGTGTAAAGACCAAAGTCCAGCTATTCTGTGCCATGGCCCATAGCAAAGCTCAGTTCAGTCCAGGCACTGCTCAAAGCCTGTGCTTGGAAGACCATCTGGCTGCCAGTCTACATAGTACAGGAGTAAATGGGGCTAGTGCGTCTCTCCAAGTTGGACGGCAGAGAGATGAGAAAGGCCAGATCTCTGTGTGGCCTCTGTTTATATTCTAGGATGGGAAGGACTACCTTTCCTTTAAGACTGATTTCTTTTAAACCAATCAGTTTCTTTAAAATTTCATGGGCTTGCCTTGGTTTCTCCCACCAACCAATTAGATCCTTCTTCTAGGCTAGACTGACAGGCTGCTAGGGTGACCATTCTGGTTTCCACAGCACAGGCCATAAAAAAGCACAGAAGCACCTCCCCCCCATAGTTTGGGGTTAGATAGGTTTTACCCTAGGGGATTGGAAAAAAACAGTTTCTTTCTTAAAAGGCTTGAGGATTGATCCCAAGGGCTGAGGGCACAACGGGCTCCTGGCATGTGCAAATGTGCCCATGGATGCTACAGCTTTCTAGCAAATTAAGCTAAGTGGGATGCTGCAACTTCTTACTAAAACAGGCTTTCCAATTTTATTAAATATAATAACGTTCAACTCCTTTTTCTCTTTTTCTCCATCAACATCTAGCTACCTGCTTACATTAACAGGAGGAAAGTTAGGTCACAGTGGCACAACACTCTACATGACAATAGCTTACATGACAATAAACTACATGACAATACTGCCACACCGACACTTGTCAGTTCTGCAGAAGTCTAGTCTTCTCCCAGGATTGCACAGCTCTGAGAACAGCCGCCACCATCCACACCACCTAATGGGGTACACCTACGCAGCTGTAGACCTGCTCCTGGCGCCTCCCCAGGTCCTCTCAGGGCTCTCTATTTCTGTGCACACCAAACATGACACAGCAGGTGACTGCCTGAGAGCTGTCTCTGGCCTGCTCGGTGTGAATGTGCTGCAGAAACAACACTTCTGAGAACAGTGACGGCAGTCAATGTTTTATCTAATGGATCATCTCTTTTAACCTCACAAAATCTCTGCAAAGCACGGTTATTCCCAATGGCAGATAGAAAAACTGAGGCTCAGAGAAGATAAGCAAATCACCTCAAGTCACCCAGCTCATAGGGGTGCTGCTAGAACTGTGCCCAAGATCACCTGGAGGCCCAACAACTCTTAGGCATGAGGCCAAAAGAAAAAACCCTTCCTGATCCGATGATTTAAGTCCTTTTCTCCTTTTTTCTTTGTTTTTGTTTTTGTTTTTCTTTTCTGGTATTGTTCTAAGAGGTCAAGCAGGGTTTTTTCGTTCTTTCATTAAGATTTTTTTATTTTAGTAAGAACATTTAACATGAGATCTAGCCATCCTCTTAAACTGTACAATCAACATCGCTGTTGACTGTAGGGACAATGTTGTCCAGCAGCTCTCTAGGCTTAGTCATCTTACTTAACTGAAACTTTACGCCTGTTGATAAATTACCCTCTATTTCCCTCTCCCCCAAGCTCCTCCTTACCACCATTCCAGTCTTTGATTTTACAGATTTGACTCTTAGATACCTCAGGTAAACGGAATCATGCAGTGTTTGTCCTTCTGTGACTGACTTACCATAATGTCCCCAAGATTTATCCATGTTGTTGCATATTGCTAAATTGCCTCTTTTAAGGGCTGAATTATGTATACACCACGTTTTCATTATCTGTTTCTGTCCATGGACACTTAGGTTGTTTCTACATCTTGGCTATTGTGAATAATGAACATGGGAGTGATAATACGTCTTTGAGATCCTGATTTCATTTCTTTTGGATAAGTACTCAGAAGCAAGATTGCCAAATCAGCTGGTAGTTTTATGTTTAATTTTTTGAGGAACCTCCATATTGTTTTCCATAGCAACTGCACCATTTTTCATTCTCACCAATGATGTGCAAAGGTTTCAATTTCTCCAGATTTTTGCTAACAGTTTTTCTTTTTAATGATGGCCATTTTGACAGATCTAAGATGATATCTCATTGAAGTTTTGATTTGAATTTCCCTGATGATTAGAAATGGTGAACATCTTTTCATATATTTGTTGGCCATTTGTATATTTTCTTTGAAGAAAAATGTCTATACACGTCCTTGGCCCATGTTTTTATCAGGTTTTTTGTTATTGAGTTGTATGAGTTCTTTATATCATATATTTTGGATATTAGCCTTTACTATACTGCTCACAAAAATTAGGGGATATTTCAAAATGAATATGAAGAGATAAAAAAAGAAGCATTTGATTTTTTTATTTAACAAGAACATCAAAAAGGCAAATGACAAGTCAAAGATAGTTGTTAGACTATGCAAATGAAATGCAAAACCAGCTTATATTTCATTGGTGAAAATGTACTATACAAAAGGCTAGAAAGTACTGGAATATCTATCTGCAAGTTCCCTGATACCCTAATTTTTGTGAGCAGTGTACCTACATGGTTTGCAAACATTTTCTCCTATCACATAGGTTGTCTTTTCACCATTGGTTATTGCCTTTGCTGTGCAGAAGCTTTTTAGTTTGATGTAGTCCACTTACATATTTTTGCTTTTGTTGCCTGTGGTTTTGGTGTTATATTCATAAAATCACTGTCAAGGACCAACGTCATGAAGTTTTCCATCCGTGTTTTTTCTCAGTTTTACAGCTTTGGATCTTACATTTAAGTCTTTAATCTATTTTGAGTCGGTCTTTGTGGATGGTGTAAGATAAGGATCCTTTTCAAGTGGCTCCTTGAAGTGGTCAAAGTACTGAGAATATTGCAGAGTTTAAAATAACCTCTCTCGGTCTGCCAGCTGCTGCCAAGAATAACTTTGTATATTAATATTCTTTTGAATAAGCCACACCAAACTTGGGCTAGTCTTTTACATGAGAAATTCTTCTCTTTGTGGTAGAATTAAAGAGATTGGGACTTAGGGCAGAAACACCAGAGTGCTGTTTCCAGCTGTGCCACACATCACATGGCCCCAGACAAACTTGCAACCTGTCTAAAACCCAGCTTTCTCACCTATACGAGGGGGTCAAAGACACTTTTGCAGATGATGGTTTTGAGGGTGCAAATATTAAATCATACAATGTAAGTGGTAAACAGTAAAGTGCTAGAAGAAGAAGAACGGCTTATAGTATTGTTCTTTAAGAATCTTTATGTAACATGAAAATTAAAAATAAAAACTTTGGAGTAAGATAGTCATCACAAGATTTGGGAAGATCTTGGGAAATGGCTTTACCTCTGAGCCTGCATTTCCATCTGAAGTAACCCCTGTCCCCTCTTAAGTGAGATGATGTATGGAAAGTCAGGTGGCAAGATGACACATAGCCCCTCCAAAAGTAGTTTAGCAACAGTAGGATTTATGGTCTTTGTGTGTCTCTGTGCCTTTACACACAACTTTGATGACTGAAATTTAAAGGCATTGTATAAGCATAATTTCTAGCAGGCAGGAACTCAGAGCGGCATTACAGGGGAATGACAAAGGCCAACTCTCTCCCTTCCCTGCTCAGCAGCTGCAGCACTGGGGCCCTGTGCTTCCAACCTTAGTGGCTGTGTCTGTCCCTGTCCATTTACCTCCCCACCCAGCCTGATGGTTAGCATACTAATTTCATCATTGAAAGCCTCAGTAATTACTTTTAAATAAATACCATGGAAAATAATCATTCTGTCCAGCTTGGCCACAACTCTGAATCTGGAGGCACAGCAAGCTCAGCACCAGCTACTTGAACCAGGGTTGATACCATATATGTGTATAGACACCAGCATCGTGTGTGTGTGTGTGTGTGTGTGTGTGTGTGTGTGTGTGTGTGTGTGAAAGTTTCAGTAGCTGTTGATACATTGCAGAGTATTGCATGCTGTCGATCTCCCCCCTTTTAATAATGCTGCTTCCCAGATGTGCTGTGAATAAATCAAGTCTGGTTCTTTTGTTGTTCAGGTAAATTACTTTAAAGGGTATCTACTTATTCGTAAATCTAATTGTAATATTTTACAATGTGCAAGGAGGCATTCGATCTCAAATTATAGGTGTTTCTATTTTAGTCCATCATACGGATGTAGAGAGAGTCTGTAGCAGTTAGTTACGCATAACCCTGCAGGCTTTAACCTGAGCCAAGTAAAGGCCAGAGAATGCGGAGCTTTCAAGCTGATCAGTAGTCAGCTGAATACTAGAGAGAAACTCTCTGAAGATCCTGGGAATGTTCCCATCGAGTTCTCTCCCATTTCTGTGACCACCGCCTTGGTCACTCCAGATTTCCAGCTTCATCTCTTCAGGGAGCCCACCAAGTTCTGTCTGCCCCCCACCCCTCCAACCAACACATCCTCAGTTTTGCTACCTTGAAACACTCTCCTGACCAGTAAGCTGGAGGGTGGAGCATAATCATAGATTTCAGCTTATTCGTTTCCTGTCTCTCACTGCCCTTCAATTCCCAGTGTCCAAAGTCTCGAGAACCATATTCCATATATCCTATCCTTTTTAAAAGTTGTTTCAAGTGAGAGGGTGAATCTGGTCCCTGTTTCTCTATCTTGGCTAAAAATAAAACCTGCTTTCATTGACGTTTGTCTAACTGTTGTATCTGTAGCCAACCTGTGGTAGCAGCTGACAAATGAGTATAATTCTCTCATGAATGATGGGTAATGGTTTTGTCCACATGAATGAGTAAGACAAAAGTGATATAAAGTTGTGTGTCAGAATGCCCTTGTTCATCAATGATGTGCGCGACTTCTTTGCTGAAATAAATAAAAGTTGTTTAAAAATATTGAAGACATGTCTTTTTAAGGTTTGTGCCATTCAAAATGTAACAATTGCAGACAGAGCACATGTTTAAGTTTAATCTTCCTTATTAATATTTTCTATCACTTTCTTAAATCTAACCAATCAACAAAACAGCAAACCAAGCCCTGTTTTGTAGCATTTTTTTATTTCTATGGTGTAAATATTCCCAACACGGATAATTTCAAGATACCAATGTGATATTATTGAACAGAGAGTTGGGTGGAGCCACACAGTAGCCAGCACAAGACAGGTGTTTCTACTATGTGGGTGCAGGAAACATAAACGTTACTATAAAAGCATAGATTATAGTATGAGTATAATAGGAAGTTATGAGTAGTGAGTATTTATTCTCTTTATTTTAACACAGTACACTTAATTGTAAGTTTATGTAATTTAATTTTTAATAATGGCTTACGAAATTCCTGAATGCTTGCTTGTGGGAGCTAGCGCACACCGCTTTGCTCATCACTTGACACAGCCATGGCACAGGCAGGCAGATCCACACTGTCCTTGGAGAAGCTGATTCTTGTTCCTGTATCTTACAGGGGAAGCACTCACCACACAGAGGAAGTGAACAAGAGCAATGAGGTAGCAGGGGCAGTACATGCGAGGGCAGGCGGAAACCATCCGTCCCAACTCCAGACTCCCCCGGTTTCAAGAGGGTGTCAGGAGAACCTCATGACGTCAAACAAGAACTCTGGGTTTTATCTCAATCTCCATCTGTTCAGGCCTCAGCTTTCCCAACAGCATCTCTCTCACAGAATTGTGCTAAAAAGTGATTGTGTTACTGCATGTTAAGCGCTAAGAAAAGTGCCTGGTGTGAAGGCACCTGAGGGTAAAGAGCCAGTATTATTATTACTTTTCAAAAGCCCTGTCTAGAGAAAGCCCTTTCTGTCAATACTCTAAGTTCATCCTAAATGATCCAGTGCTGACTATAACTTCTGAGAAAGTCTATAGGAAACAAATGTAATCTCCCCTCCCCCTAAAACACCCAGGAAACAAATCTGTTTTTCCTATCCAATAGCACACTAGTGCAGGCAGTGTGGGGGCAGAGCAGGTTCATGAAGGGGCATCTTCTCCCAAGACTATGTTCAGAGGCATCACCACATTGGCAGCTTAAAATCAGCCATGGTGGAAATATGTACACCACAGAAATCAGCAGATACCGAAAACCAGGGCTTTTCTTCCAGAACCTTCATCAGCACACCACTGCTCCTTCTTATAGCCTTCCTGATGCAAGCAGTGAAATTCACTTAATAGAAGGAATGCATCAGACTTCACTTCCAGAAAATCAATCTCTTCCTAGCAAGGCATTAAAGGAAATAATGAAGCCTGTCCAATCTTATTACCAGAACATACTTCTACCAAAGGAATGAGCAAATTAGCCTGGTATAAACAGTTTCTCCGGGGGGTCTTGGAAAGAAGTACACAAGCTCAAGATAACCTCATAGCTAATGCATTTCCATTAATATTGGCTTCTCTGGAACTTAGCAATTTGCCGTGTACAACTTAGAGTGATGCAAAGCCCTGAGTCCAGAGAGCTCATGATAAGAGCACATCATGAAGGTACCAATGACAGTTTTCTGGGTCCCTTTATAGACAGATGGCTCCTGCCATCCTCCTCACTTGAGGAGAGTGAGGCCTAGTGAGAAGACGCCTGGCAAGCCTGCCAGGTTCATCTGAGGCTGGAGCTGTCTTTGAGTTAAGTGATTCTCCACTAAGCTAGAATGGATTTCTAGAAGGCAGACCTAAGACCAATGAACGAGTGTAGCAGGCTACACACTATTGGCTCCCATTCTTCACCCTTCTCCATATTCATGTATTTTGCTCTATGACTTTGCAATCTCTCCCATGCAAAGGTTTGATTATTTCTGTCCCCTTGATTCTAGACTTATCAGTGTGACTTGCCAACAGAACAAAATGGAAGAGAGCCTGTGTTTTAGGAGGCCTCACATGTTTCATCTTAGCTTGCTGCAGGCACTCTCCTATTACCATGAGAAGGACACAGATGGCTAGCCCACTGGTCTAAGGAGTGTGGGAGATATGGGGAGCAGACAGCTCAGCCACTGCAGCCCAAAGCTGAGCCATCCCAGCCCACCTGCAGGAAGCAAAGGGGCACAGACAACAAGCCCCAGACAGGACAGTGAGTCTCACTGGGGTCCTCAGAGCCACCCTCGTCCACATGCAGATTGCTATCGTGTGTGACCAAGACTTTACAGTTGTGTTAATGGAGCACTAGTATCACAACTGCTAAGTGAAACAGAAAGCAAGAGGACAAATATCTTTCCCTTATTAAAAGGAATAATTTTTTTTTCTTTAATTAAAATTTTTTTTTAATTTTATTGATTTTAGAGAGAGAGAGAAATAGGAATAGAGAGAGATAGAGGGAAAAGATGAGAAGCATCAACTCATAGTTGCTTTACTTAAGTTGTTCATTGATTGCTTCTCATATGTGCCTTGACCAAGGGACTCAAGCTGAGCCAGTGACCCTTTGCTTAAACCAGTGACCTTGGGTTCAAGACAGCGACCTTGGGATCAGGTTGATGACCCTGCACTTAATCTGGCAAGCCCTCACTCAAGCTGGTGAGCTTGTGCTCAAGCTGGGTACATTTGGGTTTCAAACTGGGGACTTCAACATCTTGGGTCTGTGCTCTATCCACTACATCACCACCAGTCAGGCAAAAAAAAAAACCAAAACAATTTCTTAAAAATTGAAGAGTTAAAACCATGAAGCCTTTGAAGGTTTAGGTTGTCATATTTGTTTTGTAATCTCCCAAGCCTACTCCAGTGCCTCGAATACAGTCCGTGTGTCTCAGGGTTGTTTGCATAAAAGCTGTCTTTTGTAAAATGCCTCATTAGGCAGAGAGTTTCCTGTCACTAAAGATAAAGCAGCATTGATAGCACTTCTTTCCTAGAATACAATAGGAGGCATTATTTTTAAGTAGATAAATTAATCAAGACTTGTTCACATGGAAGTGACAAAAAAGTGACTCAAAATGGCTTTTCTTGCTGGCTCACAAACTTATGTTTGTACTGTATTGTCAGGACTCAGACCGCCTGCCTGGCTCCAGTTTGTTCTGGGTTGTGACCAGCAGCTCTGGGAACTTAACCCCATATTTCCTGCAGGGGTGGAAGGCCAGTAGTGGCCGCCCTCACACCCAGGCACATGCAGGTTCCCATTAGATTCGGACAGACGGTAATGAAACTGTGGAGCCAAAAACTGGTGGGCCATTCATTCTTTTATTCTAGCCTCGCAACCAGTCGGCAAGAAAAAACACACAGGGCACCAAAACCCACTCACACATTCTCCAGTTCCACCACCAGGAGAATCTTTTCCAGTTTTTCCTGGAATCAAAGGCCCCCCACCAGTTCAATCACCTCTGGTTCCTCATCTGCACACCTTCTCCCTTCTCATCTCTGCACAAAACTGGCTTCTCCTTCAGCACCCAGCCATCTTGGCTGCTTCTCTCTCCAGCACTCTTCCTTCCTGCTCTCACTCTGCAAAACCATGGCCTCTTCTTTCTCCTTCTTCTTCTTAAAACTTTTTGGGGCGAAAACCCCTCCTTGGAGCACATATTAGCATAAAGCCCCTTCCCAAGCAGGAAGATAATTAGCAGTTTCATGTGGGCAGTGGCCATTTTTAACAATAAAAGTGAGCAACTCAGAAAATATAAATTTTACAAACTCATTTGCCCAACAAGGGTCAATGTTTTCATATTGGCGAATTCAATATTCACAGAGACTTCAAACAACATAATTAGCACAAATAGTGAGAACTGACTGTATATGTGTGTGTGTGCACTCACTTTTGGTTTTTGACTGCTTTTGCCTATGGCCGTTTTGAAGCCACAAATTAGGACATATAAATTAGAAATTATGAGAGCAAAAAGTGACAAAGAACTTAGAGCAATACAATTAGGGAAGCTGCAAAAAGTTATAGGAGCACGAAGACCCAGAATAACTTTAGAAGGAGCACATGTTGCAGTCTCACTGTGCGCAGGCGCTGAGCTTGGCTCCCCAGCGCTGCAGACAGGAGCAGCGGACACCTGTTTTTGAGGCGCATGCTGTCTAACAGGAAAGCTGAGGGCTGCACAGGTGCTGACAATGCAGGAAGAGAGAGGCCAGTGCCATAAGAATACCATCACCTCAAATTGTTTTGTCACTTCTTGCTCTTGTAATTTTTAATTTGTGCCTTCTAATTTATGGCTTTAAAAAAAATCTGGATTTGTGATTTAAATTTAAATAAGAGTTACATGGCAAAATTCTTTGAGGCTCAGGTTTAGAGGTCAAGTTTGCATATGGTGATGGGAGGTGTGAGCTCTTTAAAACTAGGGTGACAGCCCCAGGGTTCCATAGTGCAATGCCAATGGTGTCCCCTGGGTGTTTCTCTCTCTCTCTTTCTCCCCCCTTCTCTCTCCCTCCCTCCCTCTTTCTCTCTCTTTCTCTCTCCCTTCTTTCCTTCGTCCCTCCCTTTCCTACTTTTTCCTCTCTCTGCCCCTAGTGCCTGTCTAACAGCACCTACATCTCCTCCCCAGCCCCTCCCACCTCCCATGAGCAGCCCCAGCTCTGGGCTCTGATCCTGCCCCTTTCCTGCAGCCCAGGGAGGGTGCCCTCTTTCTGACATGTTTGCCCTCCAGCCCGCCTCACATCCCCTGTTGGGTCTCTCGTCTCCATCACCTGTATCACTAACTCCCCTTCTTATATGTTCTTTCATTAAAGACCTAGAATGGTTTCTAGTTTGGGGATTGACTCCTGGCTGATGTAAGTTTAGACAATTCATCAATTATACTCTTGCTTCAGGGTGACTCTGGTTACTTAGATGCCATTACTGTCATTACTCTCAATGATAATAACATTAAATTTATTTATATCCCAATTACATCCAGGAATAACACATGCAAATTCACAACGCGAAATGATAACAACATACAAACTGCAAACCATGAAAAGAAGAGTCATGGGAATATCTACTAGGACATTTTGCTCAGACACTATGCCCAGAGCATTCCTCCTGAGCCATTCATTGCTCCAGTGAGTCAAAGTGGGTTCTGATGAAGTGGAACTGGGCTGGGAAGAACCCCCGAGAGACTGGGAACCAGTGAAGGGGGCCAGAGCCAGTGCCAGGAGGCAAGCCCTCAGGAACCCACTGCTGTCTCTTTGGGGGTCACTGGAAGGCAAGGTCAATGCCAGCTGAGCTGCCATAGTCTGTGCAGCAGGACAGGCCATTGCAGCCCCTCAGTTACAGGGACACTGGAGAATGCACAATGGAATCAAACAAGAGAATGTCATGTCAGGTGGAGAAAGGCCATCTGAATGCTCCCTGGCATTTGGTGTCATCCAGTCAGCTGTCAGCCTTGGCCAAGAACTTCGAGTATAAAGCAAAGGAGATGTTCCTCACTTTAGTGTCTCTCCTTTCTTATCAGGTTTCCTTCTATTATCATTTAAAGTCCGTCCTCACCTGAAGCTAAAAGCATCCCTGAAAACAATATAGCGTAGAGTCCCACATCTAATAGTATCACTTGAGAATCTCTTAAAAACCTCAAAATTCCCAGCCCTGACCATCCCCCAGATCACCAGAATTACAGTTTGATTTGACACAGGGCCAAAGCAAATCTGAGGTTTGTCCTATTGTTGGTACTCTCTGAAGGTCCCCAAGATACCCCAGTTTGCAAGCCAATGTGGGAACCATGGACTCAGCCACATAAAGGCTTATAGGAAGTTCATACCTGTTGAGCCAGTAAATCTACCATTCAGAGATAAACATTAAGATTTATGTATAAAGATGATCATCACAGCAATGCATTTAAAGGAGATTGGTCTAGTAAATTATGGTTCATCCTGCTGTGAAATATTATGTGGTATGCCAGTAATGTACTTGAACAATATTTTAGGGGATGAGAAAATGCTCATGACATACATAATATAAAACACTGGGGAACAATTTTTTTTCCATTTTCTGTTGCATGAAGTTTTAGAACTGTTTCTATATATTTCTGTAACACTAATTTCAAATCTAAAATCTGTTTTTTGGTGCATGCTCTAGTTTTTATGCAATTTTAATTTCTTTTTGTTACAGTTAATGGCACGCATTGGTTTTTAAATTGGAGTTAAAGGGCAACGACTCTTGGTTTGAACATAACCACAAGGCAATTAATGTTTTGCAAACATCACTTTTACATAATTGTAGTTGTTTTTAAATGTAAAAAAATTATTAGCTGATAAAAACACCCTCTTATTTTGTTTTAAGATTGAATCATGGCTTCTTCGAGTAGGCGTAAATGTAAAAATAGTCCTGACACCTTCTGTTATATATGTGGCTGTTACACACTTCAATGTCAAAGGTGCAATATTTCATCATTTGTGACACATGCGTATATTGCCTATTTTCAAGTTCCCCTTGGCGATCCAGACAAGAATTGGGCTCCTCATATTGTGTGTCATAATTGCGAGGAAATGCTTCATGACTGGACAAAAAGAAAACGCAAAGGAATGCCTTTTGATATTCCCATGGTTTCGCGTGAACCTAAGGACCCCAGCAGTGACTGTTATTTCTGTCTGATCCATACAAAGGGTATCAGCTAGAAAAAACGGCATATAATCACATATCCTAATATTTCTTCAGCAATACGACCTATCCCACACTCTGAGACACTCCCGGTTCCAGTTTTCAATGGTTTTATTTCTTCTAAGGACGAAGAAAGTGAACATGGTGATCAAGTATATTTTGATAAGATGCATGAGAAAATGATTGTACAATCTGAAGGGTCTTCTTCTGATGCCAAGCAGTCATTAACCCCTCAGCAGTTTAGCCAACCTGAATTGAATGACTTAGTAAGAGATTTGGGCCTATCAAAGAAAGCAGCTGAGTTATTAGCCTCCAGCCTGCATGAAAAGAATATACTTCACTGGTCAGCTAAAGTATCCCATTTCAGGAAGCGTGAACAAATTTTTGTGGACTTTTTTGGCTATTTCTTGACAGCTCTAAACGAAGTCTGAAATGTGTTCTTCTACACAACGGTAATGTTTATGCCGTGGTTTCAAATGGTTATTCATCTGCGAGAAGATTATAATGACATAAAAATTGTCCTCAATTTTCTGAAGTATGAGGAGCATAACTGGATCATTTGTGTGGATCTTAAGATGGTAAATTTCCTGCTAGGACAACAGAGGTTTCACAAAGTATCCTTGCTTTCTGTGTTTGTGGGACAGCCAAGCTCGGGAGAAACACTGGACACAGAAGGAGTGGCCTAAACGCGAAACTCTGGAAGTAAGGATGCAAAATACTGTGAATGAACCTGTAGTTAATCGAGACAGAATCATTTTCCCCCACTTCACATCAAACTTGGCTTAATGAAGCAGTTTGCTCAGGCTTTGAATAGAAAAAGTGAATGCTTTCAACATATTATTTCTGTTTTTCCTGCCTTGTCTTTTTTTTTTTTTTTTGTATTTTTCTGAAGCTGGAAATGGGGAGGCAGTCAGACAGACTCCCACATGCGCCCAATCGAGATCCACCCGGCACGCCCACCAGGGGGCGATGCTCTGCCCATCTGGGGCATCGCTCCGTTGCAACCAGAGCCACTCTAGTGCCTGAGGCAGAGGCCACAGAGCCATCCTTAGCACCCGGGCCAACCCCACTCCAATGGAGCCCCAGCTGTGGGAGGGGAAGAGAGAAACAGAGAGGAAGGAGAGGGGGAGGGGTGGAGAAGCAGATGGGCGCTTCTCCTGTGTGCCCTCGTCAGAAATCGAACCCGGGACTCCTGCACGCCAGGCTGATGCTCTACCACTGAGCCAACTGGCCAGGGCCCCTGCCTTGTCTTTTGAGAAGATAAAAAGCAGTTGTATTCGATGGACCTCAAATTCCAACCCTCATACATGATGAAGAATTTGCCAGGAGGATTAATAAGGAGGAGAAAGCAGCATGGCAGTCTTTTGTGGCAGTTACAAAGAACTTCCTTGTCAACAAAAAAGCAGAAAACTGTGAACTTCAGGTCCAAAGGATACTGTTGGCTTTCTGCAACATTGGATGTAACATGAGCATTAAGATTCACTTCCTGAACATTCACCTTGATAAGTTTCCCAAAAATCTTGGAGCTGTTAGTGATGAGCAGACTACTGCTGGAGCATCAAATGAGATTATCCTCAACAAGTACACAAACGCAAGAGCTACAAACACAAATTTTTGCCTGAATAGAATTTAAATAAGTTTTGTGCAAATTTTATAATTAAAATAAGTGTTTTAATATGTTCTATTTTGAAATTGAAGACAAATTCTGATGCAATCATCTTTTAGTATATTAGTGTATTTACCACATTATATAAATTATTATATTTTCACAAAGATGATGCCCAAGAAGACATTCTACTTCATTATGTTAAACTAAATTTTGAAAATTTTACAATAAGATGAAAACCTAAAATCTTGAATTGCAAAAAAACTGTAGCTTACAGAGAAAAACTAATGTCAGATTTGTGATCAGCACATTTGAATTAGGTAAGAGCAACTGTTTTTGTGGATGCAACAAAAATTTTGTTTCCCAGTGTAATCTTAGCCTGACCAGGCGGTGGCACAGTGGCTAGAGCTTTGAACTGGGATAATATGGACCCATGTTCAAAACCCCGAGGTTGCCAGCTTGAGCACGGGCTCATCTGGTTTTAGCACATCTCACCGGCTTGAACTCAAGGTTGCTGGCTTGAGCAAGGGGTCACTCGGTCTGCTGAAGTCCCCTGGTCAAGGCACATATGAGAAAGTAATCAATGAACAACTAAGGTGCTGCAACAAAGAATTGATCCTTCTCATCTCTCCCTTCCTGTCTGTCGCTATCTGTCCCTCTTTCTGTCTCTGTCACAAAAAATAAATTAATAAATAAAATGTTTTTTTAAAAATATATTAACTTTGTAAGAATTATATAAATTATATTTTAAAATGTTAATAGGGACTATATGCTATTTCTGGGTCTTAGAATTATGTATATATATTTTTTCATATTTATTAAATTTTTTCAGGTTACAAGGAACATGGTCATGTTGGTCGGTGGGAGGATGTGTGTGGGGAGGAGGAAGAAAGAGAACAAAACAGATTTAGCCTCCCCAGAGCCAGGGCAGGGCTCAGCGCAGTGGAAGCACATGCAGGAGTGAGACGATGTAGGCTGAAACAAGCTTAAACAATGTAAGGTTATCCCATGGCCCCATTGACCAATGGCTTACTAGTCCAATGCTTCACCATTTTGGTGAGACATCTGCTTTCCATTGATGTTTCTGCTTTTCTTGGGGTTACTGACTGATTGTGTGTCTCCTATTTGAATTGAGCAAGAGGGGATATGATTGGGGTAACGAGCTGACATGTAGGGCCAGTACTTCTAAGGAGATATCTTTAGTCAGTCATCCTGTTGACTGGCTACTTTGTGTTGAATCCTCATCCTTGCTGTGGCCCGAACAGTCAAGTCCTTTATTTCTGCACATGAAAATGTTTCTCAATCCATCATCAGTGGTCCACAGGTTCGTGTGAAAGTGATTACTATGAAGTGTTCCTGGAAAGCCTACTAAGGGAATGGAAAAGTGGAACCAGTATGCAGCATCCAGCCAAGTCCCAGGCAGGGCTGTGGGATCACTCCCACAGGGGAGCTCAGGAGAGGCATCAGAATTGTTGAACTGTGGGCATGAGGAGAGCAAGGCAAGAGGACTAGACTATCACCCTTCTACACCCATCAGTAGTTGGTCAAGAACATCTGCTGGAAGAGGTGAATTCCCAGGCACTTCTGGGTTTCCACGTGCCCTCCACATGGGATGGGGCAGTCTGCCATGTGAGAGGTGCAAGTGCTAGCTGCTGGGAGCACAAGCAGGCCAGGACACAAGGGGTATGAGTGAAGCACGACATTCTATGCTGTGATGGGCTCAGGCAGCCCATCTGAACTTGAGCTGGTCATAGGGTCACAGTGGAGACTCCCAGAGAATTAGCCTTAATCCTTTGCCTTAGGACTCTGAATGCTCCCTGAGCTTGCCTCACTGTGTCAGAGCTGTTTTATCCTGATCTTTGATAGAGGAACACTTGGGACACCAATGGTGGTTCAGGGAGGGGGCAGAAATTAACATGACTTCTCAAGGATTCATCCATTGCCGAAGGGATGAACAACAAAGATCTATGGTCCAGGTGATTCTCCTGCAGGTTCATGCATTCCTTGCCAAAGGATGTTTAATTACCAGACTTCCTTCCCTCTCTTCCAATTCCTCTTCTTAACTTTTGTTTCTTTTGGAACAACATCATTTGTAATACACAGGTGGGTGTTCATTGAACCTTCCCTCCCATTTTCTGTTCTAAGCACAGGTAATTACCGGCACATGCATCAAGTTAACATTCAGAGGTAATATTGTAATTTGTCTTCAGGGATATTACACATAATGTGCTTTGTTTCCTCCGCCTCACCAGCTGAGCTAAGAGCACTGTATTTCCTCTTGGAGGGGTTTGGAAAATTCTGGAGGACACGTAAATAAGGTTTCTAATATAAAAAATCACTTCTGAGCAGTGCCAGGAGCATCCCTCCTCTTTCTGAATAGCAGCATTATTTGTGGTATCTGGCAGCAGGCGACTCAGCCTGTGAGTCATGCACCAGCAAGACAGACACTCCAATGCCATTATGAAATGGCAAGAGCCCTGTGATCAAGCGCAGATCCTCTGTTTGCGGATTAAACAGAAAGCTTTCTCCAGAGCCTCCTACATCAATAGAGCAATGGTCATTGCCAATTTGTGATTATGCTAAAAAAATGCTGAGAATCATTTACATGAAAATTCTCACCTTGCTTGAGTTCTCTCTGGGCTGAAAGACACAATATTCAGGCCAAGTAAATGCACGGGGCTGCCCAGTAGAACACTTCAAGCCACTTGGACAGACAGAATTCGAACTTGGGGCTGGCGCATGCTCCAGGAGCGTCTCCTGAGTGCTTGTCTGTATTAAATCAGGCCCAGCTCCTGATTCCAGCTCTGGAGCGCAGTAGTAAGGCTTTTCCCTACTACTACTCTGAGAGTGACCTCAAACAGAGGTCACTATAACTATTTCAAAAATTGGCTTTTATTCCTTACAAACCTGCCAGGGAACTGGAGCAGCCTGGGCCATGAATGGTTTTATAACAAATAAATATTCATTCATGAGAACACATACTGAGAGCCCAGGAGCTATGAACGCACATGGCCAACCCACCCTTAGGCTGGGAATGAGGAACACGTGTGCCCCTTCTTCTCTACATTGGAGATTAGCTTCTAGGGGTGACACAGAGGGGACCCCTGCTGGGGACCTGGGCTCAAGTATATCTTTATATTTGTCTGGCTGTGTGTCTTGGGCAAATGACCTCTCATTCAATGGCCTAAGTTGGCCCTTAGTCATGGAGCCGATGGTACTTTTCTGTAGGAACGGGCCCAGGAAGAGCAGAGAATGTTCACACTGGGGTTTAAAGGGTGCTGTGATTTAAAAAGAAAATATAGTCAGGACACCTGGGAGAAGAAGTAAACATATTATTTTAAAGCTAATTAAATAAGTTTTATTTAGTACCTGCCAGGTGCAATGTACCAAAGGGAATAGAAATTTAACAAATCCCTGATTGCAGGGGTTTGTGATCCTGGAGGATAAAGAAGTTTGCGATGAGCTAATAAAAGACAGACATGGGAAGGGGCTGAGGCTTCCAAACACAGGTCAAGGTCACAGCTATAGAGCATGTGAACAGCAGTCCCCACATGGGGTTGACAGGCATTCGGAGGAGACAGCATTTGAGCAAGAGCACCTAACAGTAAGAACAGGGCTCCTGTAGCATTTCCTGTGTGCCCAGTGCAATGACAAGGACCTTACCTCTCTTGGTTAACTCATAAAGTCTTCACATCAATACCATAGAAGTGTGCTAGTATTATTCCCACTGCACAGGTGAATGAAGAGACACAGAGAGCTAAAGCAAAATGCCCTCACATCCTGCTCAGAGAGCACCTTCTTTAGCGTGACCTCTCAACTTCTTTCTTCATTTCTCTTTCTGAATTGGCACTAACGTCAGGCCTGGGCTGCACTCTGCAACTTAACAGTATGTGTCAGATTGCACATGGGTGCAGGACAGGACAGGACAGCACAGGGTCAGAACGGGCAGGGTGAGCGCCCCACCATCACAGAGCCCATAATGCTGTAATGACAAAGAATCTGGACCTATAGGCTAGCTCTCACTCACAGACTGCCCAGTGTGCCGGGACTAGCAAAGGGCAGGTTGCTATTGAGGATAGATTTGAAATGATGACCAGAGATATTGCTCCTTTTCCCCCACCTTTAAACAAAAATTTCCCCCTGAATATGAATGTAAAACTCATTGGAAAACACAAGGAGGACAAAAAAAAATCAAAATTATTCATAATTTCACCATTATGTTGATATATTTCATTCCAATCTGTTTTATCTGCAAATTAAGACTTTTTAGGGGAGAAAACAGAATCATACGGTTTATGTAATTTTATATTATTATACATATTATGAGTATTTTCCACTGTCATTAATAATTGTATTTTTTTAATTTTTATTTATTGATTTTAGAGAGAGAAGAAGGAGGGTAGGAGAAAGAGAGAGACAGAAACATCAATCTGTTCCTGTATGTGCCCTGACCTGGGATCAAACTGGCAATCTCTGTGCTTTGGATGATGCTTTAACCAACTGAACTATCTGGCCAGGGTTAAAAATTGTTTGACATGTAATTTTTTTTGTATTTTTTTTCTAAGGTGAGTAGCAGGGAGGCAGAGAGACAGACCCTCACATGCACCCAACTGGGATCTACCCAGCATGCCCACTAGGGGGCGATGCTCTCCCCATCTGGAGCGTTGCTCCTTTGCAATCGGAGCCCATCTAGCGCCTGAGATGGAGGCCATGGAGCCGTCCTTTGTGCCTGGGCCAACTTTGCTCCAATGGAGTCTTGGCTGCAGGAGGGGAAGAGAGAGAGAAAGAGAGAGAGAAAGGAGAGGGGGAAGGGTAGAGAAGCAGATGGGTGCTTCTCCTGTGTGCCCTGGCCAGGAATCAAACTTGGAACTTCCACATGCCAGGCTGACGCTCTACCACTGAGCCAACTTGCCAGGGCCTGACATGTAATTTTTAAAAGCTACATAACACATCCATACATGGACATGCCATAATTCACACAACCATTTTACTGTAGTTGGATATTTACATTTTGCCAGGTTTTGCTATTAAAAACTATGCTGCAGTATTTTTTGTTGCATATTATTTTCTCAAACTTTGGCATCTGACTTCTTAAAAATAGTTAAATATTTGTAAGACATTACATAATTTCTAATTGAACAATATTTGTTCTTGTTTTGACATGGCTGCTTTAGGAAAGCCATGTGTTCTAGACTGGGGACTCATAGCCCAGTCTCACGACTCCCACCTGTGCCTTGGAGAACTGCCTTCTCATCCCTCATGCCGTTCTGTAATCTCCACTGACCATATGGATGCAGGGCCATCCCCGTAGCACCATGTTGTCAGCACCGTGTTGCCATATTATAGCCAAGTAGCTACCAATCTCTCCATTTACATCCCAGCTATTAATAAGCCAGGGAAAAATTAGTTTCTCTTTGCCAATACATAGTCCACAAAAGCCCTTAGAAATTAGTCTTATTGGTCTACTTTGGGTGATATGTGTATTATTTGACCAATTATGAAGGTCAAAGAGATGCAACAGCCTGACTCATGTCTTGACTTTTTTTTTTTTTTACTTCCTGGTTATGTCCTGTGCACTGTTTATGAACAGGCAAGTCCAAATCAAGGGCTGCTAGCTATGCTGCTTCTGTACTGAGGAGCAGAAAAATGTGTTAGGCTGGAGAAGATCCAGCCATCAGTCTTTTGGGATTACCCAGAAACTCAAACTCAATATGGCCCAAACCAAATCTACCTTCCCCACCAAAGCACATGCTTCCTCCTGTGTCTCAAGAAGCCATTGCAATGTGTAGCAGACCCCAAGGTTTAGCTCACCCAGATTTCATTCATAACCCCCTCTCTTTTGTTTGCCTCTGCAATGGAACCTATGACAGCTATAAGCAATCTCCTAGCCTCTCTCATTGCTAGGAGTAGTTGTGCAAACACTTCTGGCTTTGATATATAAGCAGGTGATGGCTGGAGCTGTCACAGCTGTCTTGCAATTTTAAGGGCCAGAGTCACACACTAAAAAGAGACAAGCATGAGGAGAGAAAGACACTGGGTCAAGGGTGATGTCTGCCTATGCTGAAGTATTCTGGGAAGCCCACCTTTACACATCCTCTTACATGAGACAAACAGACGCCTATTTTAAAGCCAAATGCAACTCCTAAAAGACACATCATCTTCTCAGACAACTAGAGAAACTCTGAGTTTCTTTATTTCTCACAGTGTTTCTCCTTATCACTGGTTGCCCACAAAGCACTATTGATTTTACTTCTCTGGAGAAGAAAACTAGAAACCACAGAAAGCCAGATTCTAGGTAGAATATGGATAGTAAAAACTGCCTAGGTGTATCAGCTATTCATGAGGTGTCTTATGATAGGTCAAAACTGTATTTGGAAGGAGGTTATAAGGCAACAAACTCAACTCTTAGAAGAGTACTGTAATTAGCTACATTCAGGTTGCTAGAAAATGTTAAGTTCCCTTCCATCTCCAGAATGCTAAAATAAGTCAATTCCCATCACCAGGCATAGTTTGTAGCCATGTAAAACAGAACAAAATATTGCTACTTATAACCCACTCTGCTTTATAAGATAATGGGTCTGATTGGGAGTGTTTTGCCCTGGATGCAGACAGTTCTGTGTTAAGTTTGTTTATAGCAGAAGCTGAGCTAACAGAGGGGAAATATTTGGGAGCAGGGAGGGCCGCAAGGAAGAGGGAGTCAGCGATGCTGCGTAAAAAAGGGTCACGGAGGAGACTCAGGTGGCTGAGTGTCTGGAAAGCACTTTAATAAAGAGGAATTAAGATATAACAGAATAAATTGTTTGTTGTATTGATACCAATGGGCATAGTATTCTTCCACAGAGTCTGAGGAGAGCATTCCAAAGACCTACGTACAGGGGATGAGGCTTCCTTGGTCAGATTTACTTGAAATGAGGTTGAAATGGAAGGCTGCCCCCAGGTTCCATGTGTCTCATCTCCCTCTGCCCCACCCTGGACAGAGTCCAACCTAGTTTTCATTAGACCCAGGACAAAGGCCAGTGTCCAGAAATTCTGTGCCGCGATCCAATTCATATCAAAGTTCAGTCCAGTCCAGTCTTTGTCCTTGTCCTTCAGCACAGTCTGTGTTCTCAGCTGCGCTCCAGTTGGCACTGTGTCCAGCCAGGCCTGTTTGGAGTCCACACAGCTGCCAGCAGCCGGGCAGCTGTGGGGCTTCTAGGGCTGCCAGGCTTCTTGGAGAACTCACCAACAAAGGGCAAGCATGTGTTTCCAAGTGAGAAAAGAAAGAGAGAGAGAGAGAGGTCTCATTTGTTCCTCCTAGGTTATATTCTTTAAACAAACCAATCAATTTTTTAATTTTTCATGAGCTCCTATTGGGCCCTCCCCTCAACCAATGGGATCCTTTTTCCAAGCTAGACTGACAGTCATCTATGGTTGCCATCTTGGCCTCTAATGCACATACACTTGGCAAAGGACTCCCTCCTGCTGCTGTTATTCCTCCCCTCATCGTCTTTGGATGAACTGTTTGTACCCTGGGGAGACTGAAATACTGGTCCTTCCTTCCTCCATCGGAGACAGCGTTAATCTCCTTAGCAAGGCAAGGCTATAATCCCTTGGGGTGTCAAAACTGCAACTTCCCAGTGAAGCAAGCAGACCCTTCAATGTTTGAGTCCCTTGGCTTCCTTCCCTTATTGCTATCTAGCTACCTACATTAACAATATGATCCCTTAGGCAGGGCAGTCTTGCCTAACTTTTAAGAAACATCAGGCCCTGGCCGGTTGGCTCAGCAGTAGAGTGTCGGCTCAGCATATAGATGTTCCAGGTTCGATTCCTTGTTAGAACACACAGGAGAAGTGCCCATCTGCTTCTCCACCCTTTCCCCCCTCTCATTTCTCTCTCTCTTTCTCTCTCTCTCTCTCCGTTTTGTCCCTTCCTGCAGCCATGGCTTGATTGGAGCAAGTTGGCTCTGGGAACTGAGGATGGCTCCCTGGCCTCACTTTAGGTGCTAAAATAGCTCAAACAGCTCCATGGGCAGAGCATCGCCCAATAGGGGGCTTGTCAGGTGGATCCCCTTGGGGTGCATGTGGGAGTCTCTCTGCCTACCCGCTTCTCACTTAAGAAAAAGAAAAAAAAGATACATCATATTTTGTGTGGAGATAACTATTAAACTGAAGCAAGGACTGAGTTTGTCAGCTGGACAAACACATGGTAGAAAAATATTTTGTGCCACACAGCAATGACTCCAGTACAAATGTGATAAGGTGCCAAGGAATTGCAAAAATTGTTAACATTAATATTTTAAAAGGAAGAGTCAGGCCCCCTTACCCCTCCTTTCTGAGGAAGAAAAAACAAGAAGAAGAGCTTACAAGGGACAAAAATCAGCTAGTCATAGTTTAACTAGTTTCTATAGTTCTCTGGAAGGACTGACGCCACTTACTACACAGAGCAAAGAAGATAGAACCTATCTGAAAACCCCTTTCTCTTCTCTTTTCTTAAAAGCCTTTAGGAAACAATGTTTATGTACCTTAATTAAAAATTCCTATATTAATCCTAACTCTTCTTCCCATCCTGAAGTCATGAGAGTAACATATACCTCTAGACCAGGGGTAGTCAAACATTTTGTACCTACCGCCCACTTTTGTATTTCTGTTAGTAGTGAAATTTTCTAACCGCCCACCGGTTCCACAGTAATGGTGATTTATAAAGTAGGGAAGTAACTTTACTTTATAAAATTTATAAAGCAGAGTTACAGCAAGTTAAAGCATATAATAATAATTACTTACCAAGTACTTTATGTTGGATTTTCGCTAAGTTTGGCAGAATAAATCTTTATAAAACAACTTACTACAGTTAAATCTATCTTTTGATTTATACTTTGGTTGCTCCACTACCACTCACCATGAAAGCCAGAATGCCCACTAGTGGGCAGTAGGGACCAGGTTGACTACCACTGCTCTAGACGAAGGGATCATGAGCCCACTTCCCTTGCTTGAAAAACCTGTATTCTGTAACGTTTTATATGCTTTCTAATAATCATTCTTCTGAAATTCTTTATATGTACAAAACTTATAAACTAAGCAAGCAGAGATTAGCTTATTAGGTTTCCTAATAAGCTAGCCTCAACACTCTTAGCAAAGGTAATTTCATTTAGCTTCTCTCCTTATCCTAAACATTTCATTTTTCACTATTGTGGTGACAGGGATAGATGGTAGACCCTAGAAGTTTTGGGAATGTCTTTGATGGGTATGTAAAACATTTATCACTACTGTGTTATCTTATGGTCTTGATGTGTAAGAATTTTTTTTCCTTTTAATAGATCCTATAGATAGATGTTATAAGCTTATCAGTAAAAACTTTTGTACTGTGCTCCCCCTCCTTTTCCCCTTAACCAGTATGTGATTTTTGTCTCTATAAAAGCAGCATCAGGACTATCATCTGGGCTGCAGGATTTGTGTTAGCTATACCCCATATATCAGGAGTCCCCAAACTTTTTACATAGAGGGCCAGTTCTCTGTCCCTTAGACTGTTGGAGGGCCGGAGTATAAAAAAACTATGAACAAATCCCTATGCACACTGCACATATCTTATTTTTAAGTAAAAAAACCAAAATGGGAACAAATACAATATTTAAAATAAAGAACAAGTAAATTTAAATCAACAAACTGACCAGTATTTCAGTGGGAACTATGCTCCTCTCACTGACCACCAATGAAACAGGTGTCCCTTCCAGAAGTGCGGTGGGGGCCGGATAAATGGCCTCAGGGGGCCGCATGTGGCCCGTGGGCCGTAGTTTGGGGACCCCTGCCATATATGTTGCTGGCTTATTAATAAAGCTCCTCCTAAAATTTCTCCTATAACTTATCTTAGTGTCTCTATGTAACCCACGGATTACACTACTTTATAACACAAGAAGGCCATCAGGGTTTGAGCACACCCTGAAACTCACAGACATCTTGGGATGGTCTTGGCACTTCAATAAGTCATGAATTTGAAATTCAAAGCAATTTTAAGTAAGTTCTGAGAACCAGGAGGTCCCAGCTGACATAAAGTCTTCAAGTGATAAAGAAATGACTCCTTTCCTGACTGTGGTGGCGCAGTGGATAAAGCATCGACCTGGAATGCTGAGGTCACCAGTTCAAAGCCCTGGGCTTGCCCAGTCAAGGCACATATGGAAGAAATGACTCCTTTCTTGATTGACATTCCTCCCACAAAACACTTTATATGAACAGATGAGTCAAGTAGCAGGCCAGTATTTTTGTATTTACTGTTTTTCTTTCTTATCAGATTCTCTGTCGCCAAAACAAAGAATGAAAGACAACCAGACAGGAGGCTTGTACTAAGAGACTGTTGGAAAAATGCAGGAGGCATTTAACAGTAGTCTGATGGAATTTCAGAGGGGAGGATCAGAGGAAATGGGAAGGAAGAAATAATCAAAGAAAATGAATAGATTTTTACCTGCACTGAAGAAAGGTATACACATATTCAGACTGAAAAAATGACTGAGCGTGATAACTTTAAAATTTCAACTAGATCTATATTGGTAAATTTCTAAACTCTAAGGATAAATAGGAAAATTTTAAAATCTCCCAGGGACAAAATAGTTATTAAAAATCAGAATATAAGGGCTATGAACACACAAATCTCCAGTGTCATGAAGGAAATGATTGCAATATTTGGCTACATAAACCTACAAATTCCCACAGTTTGTTATTTACTTAAATCTAAAGTAAAAACAAAACTATATATTTATTTGAGACACATGTATGTAATTAAATTAAACATCTCTACAATGATACAAAGCTAACATAACTGTATGTATGTACCTCTGGAGAAGAGTGGGGGATGATATGAAAAGAATTTTCATTATATTTATTGTATTCTGAATTGTTCTGAATTTCAATTAGAATGCACAACTTTATTACTTGAAGTTGTTTAAAATATGAAAAACACCATAAAAATAAGTTTCCTTTGCAAAATAATAATGCACTGCCTACTTTATATTTTTCATGATTCATTTATTTATTCCACACATGTTAATTGGGCACCTACTATGTGCCAGGCATTATTTTAGGCACTAATGTTTGGAGAGAAAAACCTGCCTCATTGTATTTCACACACTAATGAGTAGAGGTAGACAATACAAATTAATAATAATAGTAATAATGGCTGTTGGTCAAATAACTTTGTAAAATATGATTTTTATGTTAGCTCACTTATAGTTTGCATTGGGGATTGGGCAGCGCCAGGTATATGTGGCCTGTGAAATTGCAAATTACCCTCCTGCTTGGGAAAGTCCATTGTTTTGCTAATGTTTGCTGGAAGAGAGGTTTTCATGCCAGAAAGTTTTGGAAAGGAAGAAGGAGAAAAGGCAGAAAAAGAAGCCATGTTTGCAGAGAGAAAGCAGAGTGCTGAGAAAGAAGCCATGTTTGCAGAGTGAGAGAGGAGAGAATGTGGACTGCTAAAGAGGAAGCCATGTTGTCAGGGAAAGAGAAGGTGTGCAGATGGGGAACCAGAGGTGAGGGGCTTTGCGAGCTCCGCTGAGACTGGTGGGGCCTTTGATTCTAGGAGAAACTGGAGAAGATTCTCCTGGTTGTGGAACCGGAGGATGCATCAGTGGCTTAGGAAACCCTGTGTGTTTGCTCATCGGCCAGTGCAAGACTTTAGTAAAGGAATGGCCCACCATTTTTTTGGCTCCACTCTTTCTTTACCATCTGCCTGAATCCAATGAGAATCTGCATGTGAATGGCCACGATGGCCAGCCACGGCTACTGGCCCTACAATGGCCAACACGTTTATAACACTGTTTATAAATCTGCTTATTCCCAGAGTTCAGGCATTCCCCAGCTCAGCCAACAGCCCTCCCACCCTTCCAGAGGTGGCCATCCTTGACCATTTCTTTCTCTCTCTTTCTTACACACACACACACACACACACACACACACACACACACACACACAATCCCACAGCAAGACTCACTGGCTCTGCCTTACTTTATTACTTCTTCTTCTTCAACTGTTAGTTCCTGGTCTAAACCACCTTTGTCTTAGACTCTGGGTCAGTCTTGGACTGTCGCTGAGAGGTCTCCTGTTCCTGCCCTTGCCCTCCTCATCTTGCAATACATTTGTCTTCAACACAGAAGACAGTGATTCTGCGAAAACGTTGCAAAGCAAGTCCTTTCTCTATTCAAATCTGAGCCCCCCCCCCCCCCCGTAAGCTCCCATTCCCTTAGAGTAGCATTCAATGTCCCCACTATGCCAAGTAAGAGCTCACCTGATCCATCCCGCTCCGTGGCCTCATCTCCTACATCTCTCCCCTCTGACCCTGGTCCAATTACATGGGCCCCTTTCCTGTTCCCAGGGTGCTCCCTCCAGAGCCTGACACTTCTGTCCTCAGCCTGGGCCTCTGTTTACCCGGAAGTCCGTGTGATTCCCATGTCACTTCAGATAGGCCTCCCCTGATCACCCATTACAACTGGACCCTCCCCCACACCCCTCTCTGCTCTCCTTAATCTGTTTTTTTAGTGTTCACAACTTCTATCATTCCTAACATCTGATATATTTATTTCCTCATTTTTTATTATCTTTCCCTTCCTCCCCACCCAGAACATAAGATCAAAGGCTTGATTTGTTCACTCTTCTGGCCTCAGTGTAGGGAGTGATGTCTTATTCATCCTGGTGCTCAGTTAATATTTGTTAACTCCGGGGCAGTCTCTGGAGAGAGTGGGGCCCCAGGAGCATGGCGGCGGGAGTTCTCGGCCCCAGGTGCACAGAGATAAGCAGATGCATCATCAGGAGAGAATGTTAAAGTGGAAGTTGTATCAACCAGAAGTTCATCTCCCTCTTTTATTATTTCTATGAGCCAGCTATTCTGAACAGCTTCAGTGATAAAATACTCCTCCCCAACATTGGTCTATGTTTGAAATAGTTGCTGTAGTTACTGCTGAATTTTAATAGCATGCACGTAAACTTCAAATTAGCACCTTCTTATTACTTCCCCTTGAATAAACGTTGTACTCCACATGGAACATAATTTGAGAATTCCCCTTATCTGAGCTGGACTCCAACATGTGCATTCAGTACCTGCATTCACTTTGAGAGTCAGTTCAAAGCCACTGGGCTTGGGACTTGGAGGTTGGGGCTCAGCTCCTGTTCCCAGCTCCTGTGGTTCAGCATGTGCTTGCTGTAGACAGAACTGGAAAAAACAAGTGAGTGTGGAGACCAAGACACAGAACTTGAATCATTTATTTGTGTCTAGTGACAACTTGGAGTTTTCTTGTTTGTGACTAAAATTTAAAACAGTAAAACTGAGTATGAGATTCAAGACATAATAGTTTTGTTTGATAAGTGAAAATTTTAGTTCATACATGAAATGTTTCACCAAACTTGGAAAATATCCTTAAAACTTAATTCTTCTTTTTAGATTGTTAATTGTTTTAAAAACTAAAACACAGATTAAGAAATGCATGAGTATCATTGGTTTCTACATGGCTCATACTGAAAATTATTTGGTCACATAAAAGAGGTGGTATTAAAAACAAACTTCTCTGGGAGTTAAATAGACACACCACTGCTGGGAAGTAGGTACTATTGTCATTATCAACATTTTACTGATGAGAAAAACCAAGGCACAGAGGGCTTAAGTAGCTGTACTTAAGTGGCAGAGCAAAGGTTCAAGGCCAGGCAGCCTGTAGTGATCACCTCTCCTTGAAGTTCCATTTATACTTTCAATTGATTGACACCTGGGACACTCACACTTTATTTATAACCAAAACTTTCTTGTTCTGTCAACTCATATATGCTCAAGTTAACTGCATTAAAATCTTAAATCAGTGACCCAGTGATTCTGCTCATACTGTGAACCCAAGAGAAAGCATGTCTACATCCAACAAAAATCAAAAACCACATACAGTAGTATTCATAGTTGGTTTACCACTAGGAGAATGGATACACTGGGAAATATTTATATAATATTCACAGCAATAGAAAAATAAATTGATTATGAGTGCACACAATGACATGAATGAATGAATCTCACAGATACAATGTTAAGGAAAAGAAACTATACATAACAGTTTCTACTTGGTGTACCTCCATTTATATGATATTCAAAACAGAAGAACTGATTGATGGAATAGAAGTGAAAATAGTGGTTACCTGGGGGATGATTAGGAGATTGGACCAAGGGAACTTTTAGGAAGCTGAGAGGGTTCAGAACCTTGATCTGGGTTCTGGTAATACACATGTGCCATGGACTCAATTGCCTCTCCTCAAATTCAAATGTTGAAGCCCTCAACCCCATGTGACTGTGTTAGCGAGAGGCCCCTTATGGAGGTAAGTCAAGTTAAATGAGGTCAGAAAGGGTTACACGGATCTATTAGGATTGCTGTCCCTATAAGAAGAGACACCACAGGGCTCACGTTTTCCCTCTCTCCGCCATGTGAGGACACAGTAAGAAGGTGATCATCCATGACCCTAGGAGAGAGCCTCACCAGACGCCCACCCTGCTGGCAACCTGATGGTAGACTTCCGGCCTCCGGCCCTGTGAAAGTACAAGCCTTCTGCTCTCTGCTGTTTGTTATGGGAGCTCAAGCTGACTACACAGACACGTGTGAAGTTTCATCAAGATGTCCCTTCTTAAATGCACTTTAGACACAGTATGTATGTTAAACCTCTCTGGAAAATACTGCATGAAGACTAAAGTAACAGAATCCCTCCAGGCATCACCAAGGAGAAACAAGTGAACCCAGTGCGCCACTGACCATCCCGGTGCTTCTCCTGTACCCGGCCCCTGTGCACCAGACAAGGCACCCCCGTGTCACGTGGCTCCCAGGCGGGCCGGACCTCTTCCCAACTTCCCAGAGGATGCTGGCCCGCGGCCGGCCCGTGCAGACAGGTAACCCCGCTGCTTAGCATCGGCCTGTCCTTTCTTTTACCTCAGGTGAGAGAGGACAGAGGAGATGGCCAGGCCTGAAGGGCAGGGCAGAGCAGAGAAGGAGACAGACTCGGCCCTCCTGGCCAGGTCATCTGTCATTGCCAGGCAGTCAGTGACACCTCCCCTGGTTCCCACACCACGTGGACATGGGCATTGCCCAAGAGCAGCATTCATCAACAGCTGACAGGCGGGGCACCTCTGGGAAGGCCAGTGCTATAAGGTGCCAGACACCACGCTGAGGGCACAGCTGTTGACAGATACCTGGACCTGTCCAAATGCTGCTGATCTGGGCAATCGCAGAGGGGACAGGACGCTGTGGTAAGGCATGACACAAAGAACAAACGACTGAAACAGGACGTTCACAACATGTCCCACTGCTTCAGAGATGTGCGACTTCCCTGTCTGGCTCTCTCCAGAATCTTGATGCATTTTGTTTTCGTTGCGCCGACCTGACACAGCACCACCATCTACTTGAAACTGCTTTACAAGAGAACTTCTTGTTCAGTCAAAAGTTTTGTATCTGCACTTTCCACATGTGCTCTCACTCTTCTAAAGGATGAAGTGAGTCCCGACCAGGAACTCTGACTGCAGACATGAGGTTTTGCTAAAATATTCCCATATTTGGGTGTACTCTGCACTGAAGAGATCTAACAAACAAATGTGCTTATTCATTTAGAAAATGTTTATTAAGTGTTTAGAATACAGCAGGCTCTGCATCCAAAGCTATAAGAAAGTCTAGAGAGTGATCATTTATCTACATATTTGCTGCTAGGTGTCTGTGCATTTAGAAGTTGACTGATTATTAGTTAACTGATTAAAACATTAGGGGGATAAAAATGGGGAAAAAAATAAATTAATGCCAGATTGGTATCAACTAAAATGAAAGCATTACTGATTGTCTAAGGCAATTTTTAAAAGTTTGATTTATGCATTTTCTCAAACACAGGTTTGTAAAAAGTGAGTTACAACTATGTACATAAAACTAAGCCAGCTCCTCCCATCAAGGGAAGAGTCCTTGACACTCTTACATTAAAAGGAAACTAGTTTCACTTTATTAGTAATTACTGAATTTAGTTATATTATTTTATATTAGTTATCACTGGAAGACAAAATTGTGAAACTATGAAAATATATTTAAATTAAATGGTCAACCTGAAAGAATTACACTTTTTTATTTTTTTTACTTTAGTGAGAGGAGGGGAGGCAGAGACAGATTCCTTCATGCGCCCTGACTAGATCCACCTGGCAAGCCCACTAGGGGGTGTTGTTTTGTTGCTCAGCAACCAGAGATTTTTTTTTTAACATCTGAGTCAAAGGTCATGGAATGGTCCTCAGCACCTGAGGCCAACATGCTGGAACCATGGCTGCAGGAGGGGAAGACTGAGAGAGAAAAGGGAAGGGTGGAGAAGCAGATGGTCACTTCTCTGTGCCCTGACCAGGAATCTAACCAGGGATATCCACATGCCAGGCTGATGCTCCACCACTGAGCCAACAGCCAATACTTTCTCAACAATCAATGCAGAACTCCTCTACTCTAGCTCTGGCTGTTATTGTGAAGGTGAGAGGCTGTGCAAACAGGATTAATGCTCTAGTTCACGTTTCCCTAAGTTGGTTCCTAATAGTGTCCATGAACAAAAAGAGAAGATGGTTTCTAGGGTTGAATGTTTGGTGAAACCAAGTTAAAGAGCTTGTTTTATTGCGGGACTTCATATACTAATGTGACTTGCCCCACTATTCTTTTAACATTGTTTCTATAAAGGATGACTTGTAAATTCACAGGTAGCTACTGATAAACAGCCTGTTTGCTTAAAGGACTCTAAGAGCTAACCTCAAAAGGAAGCTGATTCCAGCCGTCAGGTATTTTGGCTCCAGGAGATCTGCTCGCCTTCCAGGAAAACCAGTCCGTGGCTTGGCTCTAGGTTCTATGGGGCAGACTGCTCGCTCACACACAGCACCCTGAAGTAGAGCCCACAACCCCTTCTGGTTTCCTTCATTCTGACTTCTCCTTCCTGCTCATAAGACCCCTGCCTGCCCTGAGACGGTGAGATGGTCTTTGTGACCAGAGTCCTCATCTTCTCAAGCAGCCGGCTCTTGAATTAACCTGCCCTTCTTCCACCAGACCCTGTCTGAGTATTGGCTTTCGAGGGGTAGGCAACCCAACCTGGGTTTGGTATCAGAATTTGCAAGCCAGCCAAGGAGAATTTGAACCTGGACAGTCCAGCTCTCCTGGGTCTCACGTTACTGGGGAGAAACTGGGGGAAGGCTGACCCCTGGCGGGGACTGCAGGGACTTCCCAGCATTGTCTGGAGTTTTTGTTTGTTTGTTTGTTTATTTGTTTGTTTTGTTTCATTTTTTTTAATCTCAGGGACTTTCCCTGCTCTCCCCCTCACAGCATCAGCTGTCTATATAGCTTTGCTGGCGGAAGGAAGAGGTCATTGAGGGAGCAGTGGGCCCCACGACTGGCCAAGTCGAACCAGTGTGCACACTGGGAATCCTCTGTCTCCGCTCTGTGGGTTTTATGCCATTTGAAATTTGGAAGGCTCTTGTGTGGTACCAGTTGGTACAAGATAAGATTCTAAGACTGGTGTCTCAGTCCCTTCTTCGGGAGGATTTGGTCTGAGAGTTCTCGTTTGTTTGACCTTGATCTTTGTTTCGGACTCGGTTTCTGTTTTTAAAGGGGGGTGTGGGTCTCAGTTTTGTCAGAGTCTGTTGGGTAGCACTCAAAAGAAAAATGAGGGAATGAGTCTTTGAATACCCTAAATCTTCCTTCTTGAGGTGCAGAATCTGCTGTTGTCCTGAGAACAATGGAGGAATTAACGCCACCCCCAAATCCCGTGCAGGCTGTCGAAGCAGCAGAAGTGACTGTCCCAACTCAATGTGAAGGAAAAATATGTCACTTTTAAAACTCAAACAGCTGAAGTCACCCACGCCTGATACCTTCCCTTCCCTTTCTCCAGCTTCCTTAAAAGTTGTCCTCTCTACAACCGAGGACGCGCTAGAAGAATGTGGCTATTTCTTAATATCCAGAGCTGTTTCATGAGCTCCTCAACCACAGTTGCCCACGGACCAAGAAACTGGTACAATCTGAAGCTCTGCTCATACCTTGAGTAGATTTCCCTCCACCATCTCCACCATCTAGGGAAAATCAGTTGTTTCATAATTACCCTAGAGATGAGGAGGGGAGAAACTCCCCATGGAAAAGAGCCTGTCCCATTTTCTTGGGAGCCCCCTAGTGCATTCTCATGCTGGGAAAAAAATGTTCATTGTTGTAGACATTTTGCAGCTTAAAAAGCAGTGTCCCCAGAGCACAGGCACTGCAGTGATTTTTAGAGGTCTCACGCTGTCACCATTAGCATGACTGAGTGATTTTCCAATTTGCAGAATGCCTTGGGAAAAACGTTAAAACAAAACCCAATCCCAAGTACACGACTCAGAAAGAATCACGAGGAATATACTGTTCCCAACGAGGCCTCCTTCTTAGGTCTTAGGTGGTTTCCAGAGCCTGGTTTCTCAGGCTCAAGGCAATGTCTCCTGGGATGGCACAGGCTCTTGGAAAAGGATCTGCTCAGCTGCCCTCTAGTGGTAAGGACAGATCACACAGAGGCACCAGTGGGCACACCCCCATAAAGTATGGGTTGGCTTGCATTAATTTATACAAGCCTCCTTGCAGAAATGTTTTTTGCTGAATCCTCAGTGTCCCGCATAGGCCCTGGGGCAGATTATGAGCTTGACAAATATTTTTGAATTAAATTAAAAGATCAAGTGTTTGAAGCCCACACATAAGGTAGCTAGAGAAACTTTAAGAGTTTCTATCTTTAAGGCATTTATAAACTAGCTAAGGAGATGGATATGAACACAGGGGCACCCACCATTTTCTCAAAACACACCGGTCTGATGGTATAGTCCAGGGCTGTGGACATGCGTGATGAATTATTAACTGACGTAGCCCTCACCAGTAATCACTGAAATTAAAGATGTCTGTGTCCAGCCTCTTGGGGACAACATGTACCTCCTCTTTCACACCATTCAAAATGTAATGCCCAGGTCATTAGGTGTTCAGCCCCTTCCCTGGCTGTGCTGACTCGCTGGGCCTCGGCCACTCCAGTGGTCATCCGGGACATCTTTCCCCCGTGCCACATCTCATGGCCGGATCATAGTCTCAGGCAGACTTGCGTTTCAGGGCCTTGGAAAGCCCTTAACCAAGGGGACAGTTCTCTCACATGAGTATTTTGGTACATTCGGATCCCCCCTTTCTCTCTAAAAACATGAAATGCATCTTCTTCATTTAGACTGGAAAACTAATCTGTATCACTCTTAAAATCCACCCTTCCTCCAGGCCAGCCCTCCAGGGACCTGGACTCAGCTTGAGCATTTCAACATTTCTGTAGTAAGGAAATGCCCAGCGGATGGCTACAAATCAAAGAATTCAAGTGGCTTCTTTTGAGAACCCTCAGTGAAGGTGGTTGGAGGTCTGAGCTGCCACTCTGCAGCTCTCTCTGCATCTTCTCACGGGCCTAGAAAACGGCTGCAGTCTTGGGTAACGGGACCTCATACAACTGTTTTCAGAGGAAAAGAGGGCAGCAGACCTTCCTGCTCCCACCGATTTCAGCCCACTCTCCCTTCTGATTTCTAACACCAAAAATTAATGTTTCTTGTTTTCAAACTTTATGTTATTGGAGTCACACTAAAAAATATGCACTCTGAAAAAAATATATATATGCACTCTGTTGTCCTGGCTTCTTATGTTTGAGGTCATGTTTATGAGATTCATTTGTGTCATTGTATGTAGTTGTGTTGCATGCATTTTGTTGCTGTCCTATGGTCCTGTCTATGTATAGCACAGATGGGTCATCAATTCTACTGTTGAACAGTTGTGCTATTCTAGTTGGGGGCTATGATGAATAATGCTGCTAGGAAAATTCTAGTACATGTCTTTTGATGCACAAATATACGCATTCCTTTTGGCGTATTCCTAAAACACTGAAAGACCATGGTCATACCAATTACATCTCAACCAGCAGTGCCTGAGAGTCCATGAGCTTTTTAGTTTTAAACCCAGAAATCATTAAAAAAGAAAGAGGGGAAGAAAGAAAGAGAGAGAGAGAGAGAGAGAGAGAAAGAAAGAGAGAAAGAGAAAGAAAGAGAAAGAAAGAAAGAAAGAAAGAAAGAAAGAAAGAAAGAAAGAAAGAAAGAAAGAGAAGTAGAAAGAAGAAGAAGGAAAAGAGGGAAGGAGAAAGGGAGGGAGGAAAGGAAGAAGGAAGGGAGGGAGGAAGAAAGGAAGAAGAGGAAAGAGAGGACAGGAGAAGGAGAAGAAAAGAAGGAAAGGGTTAGGGCAGAAGGAGGAGGAAGAGAAAGGAGACAAAGAGGAGGAAGAAGTGAAGAAGAGGGAACAAGGAGAGTAGAAGGGAGGAGGAACTAGTAGCAGTGACCATGTAAAAGTAGCCTCTCTTCCCTCTTTACGTCACTGGTGAATGTAAGTGAATAGAGAACAAGTTTGACCTTTCTCAAAGGCTGAGAAGGAAAAGTACATGCACCGTGTCTTGCTAGAGAGTGGCCTACATACGTCTGAGGAGAGTGGCAGCAGTAAATTATCTGACAATTATTGCATCATCTGACTCTAGCTGCAGACACAGCACTCCGGAAAGTGACACCACGCCTGGAGTCCGAGGCGGCACACACTTCCATCCTCAGGGTTGCCAATGATTCCTTCTGAGGCGGGGGTTTAGGCGGAGCCAGCTGCACCAGTGATACGATTCGTAGCCTAAGAAGAGATGACCTGGCTGCGACTGATCCATCTACTACCAGATCATTCCAGGGGCCAGTGGGAACTCTTGGAGACTGGGCCATGCTCAAAGACCAAAAAAGCCCCGCCAGAAGGTGAAAGAGACCAGCAGAGACTAAGGTCCATTTTTTTCTACCCCCTATAACCTGGTCAGGAAATAGCTATCCTGAGTCAGCAAATAGGACAGAACCAGCAGCCCAGGCTCGGCTGGGGCATAGTCTGCAGAGCAGGAAAGCTTTAGCAATTATTCCCATCAACAAGACTGATAGTGACAGGGATTCATAGCTAAGTCTTGGGAGCTGCTACCGCATGTGGGGATGGCGGGAGCCAAACCCAGGCGTCACACTTCAGTTTGATGGGTGCGCGTATGTTCTATTTCCTTCACAAGATTAAATACGCTCTTTCCCCAAGCGCCTCTGCTGACAGCCTTCTGGGTGCAAATGGTCAATGTCCATTTAAAGTTGAAAGGAAAGCAAAAATTAGATTGTATTTTTAGAAGCTGAGAGATGCAGATTGAATGGGGTTGAGCATGAAAGCAAATCCCGGAGACTGAACTGACAGAGGCTTTTCTTAAATGCAAACTTTCCTCTGAATCACAGGGAAGTTCTGTGCTGTTCACAATGGGCAACAGCATGAACATGGTCCCATCTTAGTTCTTTTCTTCATATTTCTGAGCAGATTTAGATTTCAAAATCAGTAAAAGAATGACATAAAAACGGTCTTCCTCTGGTTGGAGGGGAGCCCCGTCTGCAGTCAAGGAGGAACCAGATGCAAGCCTCTAAATAAAGTGGCTTGGTGAGTATGGCAAGGATTTCCATTTCAAAATGCACATAACCTGAGCTGGTCAAGATGGTGGAGTAGGTAAACACTACTCACCTCCTCCCACAACCACATCAAAATTACAACTAATCTATAGAACATCTGTCACTGAGAACCACCAGAAGACTACCTGAACGGAAGTCCTGTAACTAAGGATACACAGAAGCCACGTGGAGGCTGGCAGGAGAGGCAGAAATGCAGGAGAGGCAGAAATGCAGAATAGGCTGGTCCCACACCTACATATAGAGGTTAAAAGTCAGGGGGGGTATCTTGGCTGTAGAGGCCCCCTGAGGAGCGAGGGATCTCATCCCCACACCAGGATTCCAGTTCCCATAACTTTTGGCTGTGAAATCCAGCAGAGACTGTGGCTAAGTGGAGCAAAGGGCTGCTGGAGTCCCAGGCATTCCTCTTAAAGGAGCAGGGCAAGGACTTACTCGCTAATGGACACACTATCTCTGAGTTCCACCTTTGTGGTAGCAGGGACATAAAGGGAAGAACTAAATTGTCTGACTTTGCAGTGAGGGCTGGAGAAGAAGCTTTCGCCCAGACAGAAGTGCTGGCAGAAGCCACTGTTCCTTTGCTGAGCCTCCCCCTGCAGGTTAGGGTAGGTGCCATAACTGAGTCTCCATTAAGCTGATTAACACTGTTCACCCTGCTCCACCCTATCTATGGCTTTTCCATATAAACAGCTCATCTTGGGTCAGGCTGAAGACTCTCCTAAGACCTCTCAAAAGTTCATAGAACCCAAACAAGAAGCATGTGGCTTCAGAGTGCCCTGTTCCTTTTGCTAAGCAGCCCCACGCCCGGCAATAGCTACAGCCAGCTGCAGTTCACAGCTTGGCCTCTCCTGGGCACCTCTAATTCCAGCATGAGTGGCAACCATCTGCAGATAGCTCTGTAGCTCACACCAGCTGCCCCCAGGAAGAGTATAGGCAGTGGCTGACCTTGGCCTGCACCTTTTTAGACACCTCAGAACCAACATACCTTGTGGCCAGCTTCAGACCACACCAGAGAGGCACCCAACCACCATCACAAATGACTCACTCAAAGGGCAGACTGCCAGTGCCAGAGCCCCATTACAGCCAATCATGCTCAATGGCGTCAGCCCCTGCACAGCTGTTCTTCCTCTATAGCCATGACCAGTCCTCACAACCAATCAGCTTCGGGTCAATCCCTCCCACTGATGTGCCAACAGCAACCAAAGATCAAGAACAACAAGAGGGCACATACAACCCACACAAAGAACACACCTGGAGCACCCAGCTCAAGTGACCAGGAACACTGGGCCGCACAGAACACCAACCATGTAAGACCACTCCACCAAAACTTGGGGACGTAACAGCTCTATCTAATACATAAAAACGAACACAGGAAGGTAGCCCAAATGGGGAGACAAAGAAACATGCCCCAAATGGAGAATCAGGAGAAATTTTCAGAAATAGAACTAAATAAAATGGAGGCAAGTCATCTAATAGATATAGAGTTCAAAACAATGGTTTAAAGGATGGTGAAGAAATTTAGTGAAAACATCAACAGCATTAAAAACTCAACACAGAAACCATAAAAAAGAACCAGTCAGAAATAAAGAATATAATAACTGAATAAAGAATTCATTAGAGGAAACTAACAATAGATTAGATGAAGCAGCAGATTGAATCAGTGCTTTGGAAGATAAAGAAGCAGAAAACACCCAATAAGAAAAGCAAAAAGAATCCCCCTCCAAAAATAAGAATAGTTTAAGGGGACTCTGGGACAACCTCAAGCATACCAACATTGGCATCACAGGGGTACCAGAAGGAGGAGAGAGAACAAAGAATTGAAAACCTATTTGAAGAAATAATAACAGAAAAACTCCCTTATCTGGTGGAGGAAATAGACATACATGCCCAGGAAACAAAGAGAGATCCAAACAAGATGAAGTAAAAGAGGCCCACACTAAGACACATCATAATCAAAATGCCAAAGATCAAAAACAAAGAGAAAACTTTTAAAGTAGCAAGAGAAAAGCAGTTGATTACCTACCAATAAGGGAGCTCTCATACAGAAACTTTGCAGGCCAGAAGGGATTGGCACAAAATATTCAAAGTAATAAAAAGCAAAGACCTAGGCCCTGGCCGGTTGGCTCAGTAGTAGAGCATCAGCCTGGCGTGCAGGAGTCCCGGGTTCGATTCCCGGCCAGGGCACACAGGAGAAGCGCCCATCTGCTTCTCCACCCCTCCCCCCTCCTTCCTCTCTGTCTCTCTCTTCCCCTCCCGCAGCCAAGGCTCCATTGGAGCAAAGTTGGCCTGGGCGCTGGGGATGGCTCTATGGCCTCTGCCTCAGGCACTAGAATGGCTCTGGTTGCAACAGAGTGATGCCCCAGATGGGCAGAGCATCACCCCCTGGTGGGCATGCCGGGTGGATCCCGGTCAGGTGCATGAGGGAGTCTGTCTGACTGCCTCCCTGTTTCCAACTTCAGAAAAATACAAAAAAAAAAAAGAAAGAAAGAAAAAAAAGCAAGGACCTACAACTAAGGTTACTCTACCAAGCAAAGCTATCATTTGGTATCGAAGGACAAAGGAAGAGCTTCCCAAACAAACAAAGGCTAAGGGAGTTCATCACCACCAAACTAGTATTACAAGAAATGTTAAAGGAAATTCTTATTTTTTATTTTGTTTTGTTTTCTTAGTTGAGTTTGAGTGACTTTGGTTAATAAAATTATATAGGTTTCAGGTGAACAAATCTGTAATATATCATCTGTATATTGTAGAGAATGTAGTCAATAGTATTGTAATAACTATATATGGTGTCAGATGGGTACTAGATTTATCAAGGTGGTCACTATGTAAGATATATAAATGTCTAATCACTATGATGAACACCTGAAACTAATACAATATTGCATATCAACTTTAATTTAAAGAAAAAAAATATTTAAAAAATTACACATATCCTAAACGTCAGGTAGGAGGAATGGTGTTTATTGGTGAATATGATTACCCACTTTCTAATCTGCCTTTTTGTCTTATTGTTTCAAGATCTAAACAATCTAACTCTTTAATACATACTGAATTCCTTCTATGTACAGATGCTATACAGAGGTATACAAAAATTCTAACTAATTGAAGAATTGAAAATGAATAAGAGAGATTCTCCTCTCCAAGGAGCCAGCAGTCCTGTGGAGGAGACAGGTGTACAGCCCATGACAACAGCACATGGTTAGGAGGGAAGGAACTGCATGGACGGTTGTGAGACGTGATGCCTAGAGCATGGGCTCTGGAACTCCCACCCTGTCCTGGCCACTTCACATCTGAGTTCCTGGAAGAGCTCCTACTCTTCAATGTTATTACAAGGATCAAACAGATTCAGTATGTAAAGCCCTTTGTTGGTAGCTGACAGAGTAAACAGAAAAAACTTCAGTTCTACTGAATCAGCTATTGTCAACTGGCACCACCAGGATTTTCAGCTAAGACTGAGAGCCATGTTCCCTAGCACTCGATCCCCTGCGAGGTTCCAGGTTGGAATAAGGAAAATTCAGTACCAGTGAGAACAGCTTATGTGGGAAGGCAGAAGTAAAGCAGAGGCCACAGTTCGTGGGAAGTCATGTCAAATGCAGCAGTTTTCTTGAATTTGGCTGTTTCACAGACCTCATCTCAAGCTTACACTTTGGTAGGTAGACATGGCAGCTTCTCAGACATCCCTGAGAGTCCCAGGATTTCCAGCTCTGAGGGATAAGTGACAGTCACTTCCATCCTTTGGCTTCAGCCTTTAGACCGTCAACCCCTTAGTTCCTCCCACATTCACGTAAACCCTACTTCCTTTTTCTTATAACACAGTGAGTCTCTTTTCCTGACCAAATTCAGACTGATATATTTTCCATCCCAAAGGCATGATGGAAATGATGAGAAATAAAAGGATGTATTAGGGGACTGGCTGGTAGCCTGACATGGGTGCCAAACACCAATATATATATTTTCAACCCAGGGTTGGGAATTGCAGCATGTGTGGAGGGCCACTGTCATTATACATTTTCAATTGCACAATGGTTGGTGCCCCTAACCCCTGTGTTGGTCAAGGGTCAACTATATTTTGGAAATAAGACGTAACTAGGAAATCCTCAACAGAACTGAGCATCTGACTGCTTCTGTGTTAATAACTCATCGCAGAAGCTAGGGTAGAAGAGCACAGGAGGATGGAATCAATTCTGAGCACACTCACACACCATGTCCCCGGATATTCAGAAGAAAGAATTGGAATTCTGTAAAGCAAAGGGATTAGCAGTGATTTTTATTTAGCTTAAATAAGACTATTTAAAATAAAAATTTATATATACTATTATTGATGGATATAACCCTACGTTATATTTTATCTTAAGATTTTTGGAGCCCTTTTCAACTGGAGTTTCAGGAAATTATGTTCTAACACCAGAAACGAGCCACTGAGTATAAGGGCTACTTTCTCCCTGTGGATGGCACTAGCTCTCTCTGTAGCTTTTTGTGAGGAATTCAGAAAAATTACTCAAATCATTGTCTGTGGGACATAATTAATTTGAAAATGACCTAATAAATCCATTATGTTTGGCAAGACATTTTTAAAGCTTCAAAAATAAGAAGACAAATACTGATATATTTTCATTGATATTTAAAGTCTCCGTCCAGGACTTTACAAAGTTTCATAAATCTTTTTATTAGTAATGAACAAAAAATGTCACTTAACTTTGGGAGAGCACTTGTCATTCTACAACAATAAAACAATGTTGAAAATAATGCACAGAAAACAATATGGTAACTACACTTCTTTAGCCAGCAAACGCCATTGGAATACTCACAAAAAAAACACCGCTGAAGAAACAACCATCTGAACAGCATGCGGTGCGGGAGGTTGTACACAAATTAAGTGCAGATGTTTCTAACAAGTTTTAGCTTATGGGATTTGCCAGATCGGTTTCAATAATGAAATCCACAAGAAGTACTTTTGGTGAGTCACTATAGCAGAGATGTTCAAGGAAAAATATAATCTCAACAACTGAGTTCTTTATTAAACACGAGGTTTAGGAGACTAAAAAAGAATTCTGCAATAAGGCTGCCAAGACAGCGCTGCCTGTGAGACACACACTCACTCACTTCTCAGCCACGGGCAAACTCTTACTGCAAATATGCTGCATCCGGAAGTATGCCAAGGATGGCAGGATGTCAACAATATTGGCATATTTATAAGATTAAGATCCTTAAGATCAAGTAGAATTTTTACAATACTCTATAAATAAGGGGAATGTTATAGACTAAATTTAGTTCCCCCAAAATTTATATTGTAAAGTGCTAACCACCAATGTCATGATGTTTGGAGGTAGAGCCTTTAGGGGATTATTAGGTTTAGATGAGGTCTTGAGTTGGGAACCCCATGATGGAATCGGTGCCCACATAAGAAGAGCAAGAGACATGACAAACCCTCTCTCTGTGAGCACCCATCAGAGGAGCCCATGTGAACACACAAGATGACATCCATCTATTATACAAGTCACTGAGTAGGTCTCCTTAGACACCAGATCTGCTGGCACCTTGACTTGGACTTCTCAACCTCCAGAACTGCAAGAAATACATTTCTGTAGTTAAAGCCACCCAGCCTTGTGGTATCATGTTACAGCAGCCTGAGCAGAGTTAAGGGGTTAACTCTGAAAGTTCTTTGGGTCATACATAGATTTGTATGTTATCTCATAGCAAAGTAGTTATAAGATTTGGCAGACTTAAAGACAAGTTATACACTTTTCTTTTACAAAAAAAGACAAGTGTTTTGAATTTGCCAACCTTTCCTGAGATGACAAGTGGCTGTCACTGTTCTACTACATAACAAATACTTCTTTTTCAAATAAGTGCCATGTCTATCCATTCAAGGTAAAGATGGTGTTTAAACAAAGAGTGAAGAAAAACTGCTTTTTTAAAGAAATAAATACTGTGAAGTCAGTATTTTATAAAAGATGTTTGGATATGTTCTCAACATTATATGATTTTTAAAAAAATCACGTGTATTGCCTATAAAAACTCTCTTCTCTCCACATTTTAAAAACTTAGAAACAACACATTATAACCTCTTAAACAACCTTCCGAATAAAAAATGGCAGTGGTTTAGAAACAATTTATTCAAAATTATAAGCACAACAGCTTCTGATTAGTTTGTAAGAACAACTAAAAATCATCAAGGAGGAATACAATTTTTTGGAAACACGTTAACAAAAATCTTCGCAAAGTTGGCAAACGAATTGAAAGTTATGAATTATGATTTGGTGAGAATAGCCCATACTGTATTTATTCTATTTAATTCAATTTAGTATGAAACTGCTACCATTTTTGATCAATAAAATTGGCAATTTCATATGGTTTGACCATATATGTGTGTAGATACACATATATATGTATGTATGTGTATATATTTACATGTGTGTGTACACATATATATCATATATATGTAGGTGTGTGTGTGTGTGTGACATCTAGTGGCCTAGAGTCTCATGGCTTCCCTGAGATAAGGACTTGGACCCTACAACCCATCCACCTCCACTCAGGTAAGTTAGGAGTTGGAGGTAGTAACTGAAACGCAAGGGAGCCAGGAACCTTGTGCCTCACTTCCCGACAGACCTAGGAACTGCACAGACTTGCTCCATGCCTCTGCTAAAAAGCCAGACTGGGATGGTATTTGGAAGTGGAGCCTTTGGGAGGTTTTTAGCTTTAGACAAGGTCATGAGAGTGGGACCCAGTGATGGGATTAGTGCTCCTATAAGAAGAAGACACACAAGAGCTCTGAGCATATAAATGGATAGGCCAAGACCATCTCAGAGATGCCTTGCTCAATGATAAGAAAAACTAAAATGTTTTGTGTAAGAAGTGAGGGTGGGGGAGAGACCCAGCAGTTGGGTTGAAGGATAAGGTGATGGAACTGGAGGTCTGGGATCTGGGAGGCAATGACCTGCATGAGCAAGGGCCAGAGAGGAGTACACAGTGGGGAAGTGAGAACAGTGGAGAACGGAACGTGCTCTGAGAAGGAAAACTTGAACTTTCTACCTGTGTTAGCGGAAACCCAGTCTTCCTTACTATGCCTTTCTTTCCTGTGTGTCTCTTTCACTCCTCACACAAATACTTCACTTCTGGTCACCAAATGTGTGAGGTTTGTCCCCACACCAACCAGTGCTCTGTGACACCAGCTGAGTGTCCTACAATTTAACTCAATCCTGACACTATCTACCTGGAGACAGCGTCAGATCCCCCAAGTCCAGGACCCAGTCCCACAAGACTGCCCCCACGCCACCTCAGATGCCACTGGCAAGTAGGTCCCAGTGTAACCATAAATTCTGTCCAATGCAGCTAAAAATCAAAAGTTCCCAAGACCCCCTTCTCAAGTTCAATTAATTCATGAGAGTGGCTCACAGAACTCAGGACAACATTTACTTGCTCTACCAGTTTATTTAAGAATATGACGAAGGGTACAGATGAGCAGGCAGATGAAGGGATACCCGGGGGAGATCTGGGAGGGTTCTGAGTGCAGGAGCTTCTGTCTCCATGGAGTTGGGGTGTGTCACACTCCCAGTGTGGATGTGTAAGTCAACTAGAAGCTCATCACACCTGTATTTTTAGGATTTATCACATAGGCATGCTCAATTATTACTCCATTTTTAGCTCCTCTCCCTTCTCAAGAGAATGGGGGAAATGGGTGAAGCTAAAAATTTTAAGCTCCTAATCATGGCTTACTGTTTCAGGTAACCAGCCCTCACCCAATAGCCCACCCAGGGTCCCCTCAATAAAACAAAGAGCATTCTTACCACATAGGAAATTACAAGGTTTTCAGAGCCTTGTGTCAGGAACCAAGAGCAGAGACATATATATTACTTATTATAAATCACAACGTTACAGCCTCCCTTCATCCCTCACCTCTGGATACTTTGGCCCTCTGCAGCTTCCCAGAACTTACATGCAATTCTGAAGCAAAAGGAAGAGAAACCCTGAGTTGACCAAGAGAAAGTTCCCACCACCCAGCCAAATGCAGAAGAGAAATACATTCAGTTAAAGACAAATAGAAGCCCTAACTCAGTTAGTTAGTGTCGTCGTCTTAATATGCCAAGGTTGTGGGTTCAATCTCCAGTCAAGGTACACACAAGGATCAATCAATAAATACATAAGTAAATGGAAACACAAATCTATGTTTCTCTCTTTTTCTCTTCATATATCTCTCTAAAATCAACAAATAAAAAAAAAAAATAAAAAGACAAGCAGAGAAAGTTGCATTTCTTGCTCAAGGGTGTGGTCTGAGATGGCAGCGTTTAAATGGCTCAGCCGAGGGGTGGGGGGTGAAGCCCCTCATCTTAGTGGAGGCGTCCACCTTCTATCTTGAGAAAGAATCCCATGGGAGTGTAGAGTGAGAGGCCGAGGGGCATCTCCCAGCTGCACTCAGAGCTTTTACAAGATCCCCTCAGTGGGAATTCGGAGGAAAAGCACTGTGATTCAGGAGAGTGGGTGGGTAACCCTATCTGGTCAGGCACGACAGCTTTAGAGCAAATGCCTCAACGTTGTCATTCCGCTTCTCAGACCCTTACCTGGACTTCCAATTCTTCACAATAAGTGAAGCATTTCGTTAGAACAGATAGCTTTTTGAGAGGGAAAAATCAGGATCCTGGGGCTCCATCTCCATCCCCATCTTTCCTGGCAGTGTTTGCTGGGGAGAGACGAGCACTAAAGCAGATGTAATCAGATGTATTGATTCTAGCGCTGGAAACACTTTTCATCAGTCTCTGAAACTGTATTTTCATGCAGGGAAAGCAAACAGAGCAAGTCCTCTTGTTGATTGCAGCTATAAAAATGAATGAGGTGTTATGGACCGTGGATTTTCAGCAAATTCACTTTTGTCTTCTCAAAATATCTTCCTCTAGGTACCCACCCTTCAGGTTTGAAAACTCAGTGGTGTCTCTCTGCTTTGTGAGATACTCATCAGAACACACACGTTCAAGTGCAAGGATTTTGCAAGTAATTTGGGGGACATTTCCTGATATTTAGGGGCTACATGGAAGGCTTTTAAAAACACAAGTTCCTAGTGAACAGGTGCCTGTGCTGGATGGTAGCTACTTTACCTTTGCTTTGTTATAGGTGACTCAATACTTAGAACTGAGTTAGGTGATGAAAAAACAATGATGAAGAAGTTGAATCCCTGTTTTCGTTGACTTATAATTTATCAGGGGACACAAGCCCATGGACACGCTCTTGCAACACCTCATAAGGAGGTGATCTGAAAAGTGTTTCCAGCGCTTGATACAGATAACAAGACAGCAGGTCCCAACACCTCATAAGGAGGGCCGCCGTAGCAGGAACCACTGTGTTCCTTTCAAGAGAAGCACGAAGAGAAGTCTTTAGCAGTTAGTTGTAAAAGGCTTCCCAGAGGAAGTAGCATCTAACCCACCACATATAGGTTAAACAGGAATTTCTTGGCAGACTAAACAGGATAAGCAAAGGCTGAGAGATCTACTAGGCTTCAGGGAATGTGCCAAAAGGTTACTACAATGGAGAAGGAGATACATGAGATTTTTTTCCAAGAGGGTTTATTGAGATACAGTTTACATGAAAACAAAAAAAGTGCCATTTTTAGAGCAAAGTTCTATGCATTCTGATAGATCCATATAATGATGAAACCACCACCATCACAATCAAGAAGTAAGAGAGGGTTGCTACCCCTAATTTCCCTCCAGTGCCCCTTTAAAGCCAGTCCCTTCCTCTGACATAGCCTTTGACAACCACTGATCTATTTTCTATTTCTATTGTTTATCTTTTCCAGAAAGTCATATAAATGAAATCGTACTATATGTAGCCTTCCTTGTGAGTCTTTCTTCTTCTACTTAACATAATGCATTTGAGATTCGTCCATGTTGTTACATGTATGTACATGAAATTTTTATTTATGAACCCAATTTAAGGTTATGAACAGTTGACATTTACATTAATCACCTGATCCTAAAAGTCTAAATTGTGATAAAACTTTAATTACCAAGAAAAATCTCAGAGAGGATTCTGGAAAGTCGGCTGCTTACATGCATGGCTACTCACCTCCCTTTTCCATCTCTCCACCTGGAAGAACACCACTAGCAAGGTACAACCAAAGATCACCTTCAAAGAAAAGGTTTGCCTGACCCTGTTCACCTCACTGCATGTGGTTTTTAGAGAGCCTGTCTAGTCAACAAGTTATTGTGAACCTAGAGGGATGACACACATTGAAATGCACTGACATCAGCCCCTGTGGATGGGGGAGTGCTTTGACTTGTCCCCAGTGAGACCTAAGGACAGCAAAGGGTCCTCTCATTGTTCAGCAGAGTGAACAGGTTTTTTACCACCACCAACTCATAAGACCAAAAGCTGCCAGTTTAAACAGCAGAGCTGTTCCCTCTACACATTCTAAGGGAATACCCATCCACAAATAGATAAATAAAATGGAAACTATGTAGACTTTAGAGGTGTTTACTCTTGGCTGATACCTTGGGATCACCTGGTGAGTTTAAAAAGCTACCAACACCTCAATCCCATCCCTGGAGAGTTTTCATTAACTTGTTTCACTGTGTCTTGAGCACTGGAATTTTTAACACCTCCCTAGAGTGGTTCTCATGTGTGGCTAAGGTTAAGAACCACTGGATTAAGGAAATTCAGCAACCTCAGGGAGAAGACCAAGTTTAACAAGGAGAGCAGATGACTACTGTTAAGATAGAGCTGATGGCTGAGAGAGAAGACCTTAAATAGAAAGCAAATGAGAACTCCCAAGGGCATTCAATTCAACGCAGAACAAAATACTTTCTTGAACTTGAATATTGGTTTCTGAAATTACAATTTCAACACACTAAGTGAGAAAATAATATTCTTCATTGAAAACAAAATTAGTATTTGGGGAGGTTAAGCAGAAAAATAATTTTATAAATGATTTGGAATTCATAAGAGAGTTGAAGGACAGGCCAGGATATATAAATATGAACAACAAAAAGTTCACAAGAAGGGGAAACGGAACAGATAGGAACTACTAATAAGGAAATCAAAAAAGAAGGTTGATCTGAGTGGTTTTGAGTCTTCAGGTTAAGGAAATGAGAGCCCCAAGTAAAATTAATTCTAATTTAAAAAAGAACAGAAAACAAAATAAAACCCAGAATTCCAGTAACATTTCTTTATGAAATTTCTGAATTCCATATAGCCTAAGGATTACAAAACAGTAATTCAAAAAAAAGACATGATCTCTCTCTCTCTCTCTCTCTCTCAATCTCTCTCTCTCTCTCCTCTAAAATGAATAAATAAATAAATATTTTCAAAAAAAAGACATGCACCTCACCTCCATGTTTATTGCAGCATTGTTTACAATAGCCAAGATCTGGAAACAGCCCCAGTGTCTGTCAGTGGACGAGTGGATTAAAAAGCAGTGGTACATATACACAATGGAATACTATGCAGCCATGAAAAAGAATGAAATCTTACCTTTTGAGATGGCATGGATGAACCTGGAGATTATTATGCTAAGTGAAACAAGCCAGGCAGAGAAAGACAATATCATACAATCTCACTTATATGTGGAATCTAATGAACATGGTGAACTGAGGAACAGAATAGAGACAGATGCAAGGTCACAGGGAGCAGAGGAACAGCTGTCAGAGGGAAGGGGAATGAGGCGATGGGATCAGAGAAGGTGAAGGGATTATCTAAATTATATATAAATAACACATAGATACAGATAACAAGATAGCAAGTCCCAGAGGGAAGTGGGGAGGGAGGTGAGGGAGGAGAGGCAAAGGGGGTGTAATGGCGGCATGTTGTGGGGGTGGGGGGTTGAGGATGTTATACAGAGTGGGACACTTGAATCTATGTTAATATAATAGATTAGAAAAATTTAAAATATATATTCCTGAATTCCAATTAAGGAAAAATATATTACATGCTTATAGAAAGAAACAGCAGATTATTTATAACGGATAAAAGTCTAAAGTCAGGCCTCTGTCTGCAATACTGAAGGTGTAAGGCTGTAGAAAAGTGTTTAAAGGTGACTGAAGGAGGAGAATATTCAAAGAGTCCTGCACCCACCCACAAAATCAATCACCTGCTAAGGAAACATGTTTTTAGGTACGCAGAAATTCAGAATGTCTACAGAATAATATAGATAACTCCTTTATCAAATTATTCCAGATCACAGGAAAAGATGGAAAATTTTCCAAAATTATTCAATGAAGCTACCTTAGCCATATGGCAAAATCTTTATAGGATGCACCAAAAAAACCAACAAAACAAAAACACTACTCTAGGTTAACTTTATTTATGGGTATATAATTATAAATGAAACACTAGCAAGCTGAATCCACCAGTATATTAAAAGAATAATCTACAACTGCAGAGGATCTATTCCAGGAATGTGAAGATGATTCAGTTCCCAGAGCGATACACTGTTTTTGGTGGAAAAGTTGATATTGTATGGAATTTAGGCAATATAAATCACAATCCCAACAGAATTTTCTAGATACAGACAAGCTGATTCTAAATATATATAGATATATATAGAACACAAAGGAACTAGAATGGCCAAGTCACTTTCTAAAGAAGAATAAATTAGAGGATTCACAATATCTGACTTTAGACTTTTAATAAAGCAATAGTAATTAAGACAGTAGAACAAAATGAGAGTCTAAAAATAGACCCACACAGAAATGGCCAACTGATTTTTGACAGACTGAGAAAAGCAAAATTGAATTGCAAAAGCAGTTCACCTGAAGAAAGTCTTCAAAAACTGGATATCTGACATCGACATGCAAAAATATGAATCCCAACCTAAATCACATGCCTCATACAAAAATTAACTCAAAATCAAGAATAATTCTAAGAAAAAAGAAAAAAAGAGGTCTGACCTGTGGTGGCACAGTAAAGCATCGACCTGGAATGTGGAGATCACATGTTCAAAACCCCGGGCGTGCCAGGTCTAGGTATATATGGGAGTTGATGCTTCCTGTTCCTCCCCCTCTTTTCTCACTCTCTCCTCTCTGAAATGAATAAATGAATAAGTAAATCTAAAAAAAAAACAAACCAAAAAACACCCCCTGAATCTTCAAGGATATTCAATTTAACACAGTAATTCTTGAACTAAAGTCAGCAAATTATGGTATATAATTGTAGTACATAAATTATGGTATGTATGGTATAGTCACTTTAAGTGACTATTTGAATATATTTTGCAATGGCATACAAAATATGATATTTATTAGTAGTTTTAGAAAAAATACTTTTTTTATTATTTGTACCCTCCTATTCCAATTACAGTTAGAACTTTTATAAAGATTAAATGTAGAATTTTATACATTGTCTTTTCAGCATTTGCTAAATGTGATTAACTATAATCATATTTTTTCTCCTTTACATTAGTTCACATAATAAATAATGTTAAAGATTCTAGAATAGGAAATAATTGTCTTATATCATGACAGTCATGCACCTCTTAACGACAGGGCTATGTTCTGAGAAGTGCACCATTAAGCAATTTCATCCTTGTGCCAACATCATAGTGTGCACTTATACAAACACAGATGGTACAGCCTACTGCACACTTAAGCCATTTAGTATAGCTTATTGCTCCTAAGCTACAAGCCTGTGCAGCATATTACTATACAAAACAACACGAGATCAAATCAAGCACAAGAGAAAATGATGCCATGAACAGGTGCAGTAAACACGAGATGTATGAGAGCGCTGCAGGTTTAACACAGCACACTGCTTTACCGCAAACTTTATTTTTTACAAGTAAAAAGGGTACACTCTAAAATAATGATAAAAAGAAGTAGCTCAATATTTCAGCTTCTCTCTCTCTCCCTGCCTCTCTCTCAAAAAAGAAAAAAGAGTAGTACAGTAAATGCATAAAGTAGTGACAATTGTTTATTATCACGTATTCTGTACATAAGTGTGTGTGCTGTATTTTATATTCTGGCAGTGCATGAACAGCGTGCTGCACTGTGGCTCGTTGCTACGACATTGGCTATAATAAATGGAAATTTTTAGCTTCATTATAATCTTATGGGACCACCATCATATATGCAGTCTGTTGTGGACCATTAGGTGGTACAGGATTATATGTTATTCAACATTGTTCTGGAGGTTTCTCTTAATGCTATAAAACAAAATTCTCTGGGCTCATATCAAAGAGGTAAAATTAATTTCACTTGATTGTGTTTGTATACTTAGAAACATACACCTTCCCAAAATAATAAAATTAATGAGGATTTAGTAATATGGTAATATAAACATATCTATTACTGGTGGATTTTTTTTAACATGCTGGGTGGAGTACAAACCTGAAATACTTTTATTTACTTAATCATAAGCTTCAACAATTGCAACTTCTTTTTTTATCCTTTTCATTTGGGTAACATCCAGAAATTTTGGGTCTCTTTTAAGCACAAAAAGCTTCATCAGGTCTAATTAATTATTAAATTTTCACAGCAATAAATAACTGATCCATTTTTGTATGTTCCTGCATAATATTTAAAATATTTATTTAAAGTGACTATAGTCCATAACGTACTACTTATGTACCATAATATATAAAATATTCCCTACTTGGGAAAAATTGGGTTGTATTCCATGTTGGGCTATTAGAGATAATCCTTTTATTAAAATTTTATTAATTTTTAATTTATTGTGTTTACATGGATTCAACTGTCCCACTGAATATAACTCCCTCACACCTGTGTCCCTTTTTATATCCCCTTAGTCACCCTCCCCCTAACTCCCTCCCCCCTTCCCTCCAGGATTTGCTGTCCTGTTATCTATATCTCTGTGTTATGTATATGTAGTTTAACTAATTCCTTTACCTTCTCTGATCCCACACCCTCATCCCCCTGACTGCTATCCCTCTGGTGCCTGCGACCCCGCCTCTGCTGCTATTTCATTCCTCAGTTCACTTTGTTCATTAGATTCCACATATATGTGAGATCATATGATATTTTTCTTTCTCTGCCTGGCTTATTTCACCTAGCATAATAGTCTCCAGGTCCATCCATGCTGTCACAAAAGGTAAGATTTCCTTCTTTTCCACAGCTGCATTGTTTTCCATTGTGTATATGTACCATTACTTTTTTTTTTTTCATATATATATATATATATATATATATATATATATATTTTTTTTTTTGTATTTTTCTGAAGCTGGAAACAGGGAGAGACAGTCAGTCAGACTCCCGCATGCGCCCGACCAGGATCCACCCGGCACGCCCACCAGGGGCGATGCTCTGCCCACCAGGGGGCGATGCTCTGCCCCTCCGGGGCATCGCCATGTTGCGACCAGAGCCACTCTAGCGCCTGGGGCAGAGGCCAAGGAGCCATCCCAGCACCCGGGCCATCTTTGCTCCAATGGAGCCGTGGCTGCAGGAGGGGAAGAGAGAGACAGAGAGGAAGGAGGGGGTGGGGGTGGAGAAGTAAATGGGCGCTTCTCCTTATGTGCCCTGGCCGGGAATCGAACCCGGGTCCCCCGCACTCCAGGCCGACGCTCTACCGCTGAGCCAACCGGCCAGGGCCTGTACCATTACTTTTTAATCCACTCGTCCACTGACGGGCACATGGGCTGTTTCCATATCTTGGCTATTGTGAACAATGCTGCCATAAACATGAGGGTGCATATCTTCTTTTGAATCAGTGATGTGGTATTCATAGGATATATTCCTAAAAGTGGGATAGCTGGGTCAAAAGGCAGTTCCATTTTTAATTTTTTGAGGAAACCTCATACAGTTCTCCACAGTGGCTGCACAAGTCTACATTCCCACCAGCAGTGCAGGAGGGTTCCCTTTTCTCCACGTCCTCGCCAGCACTTATTCTGTGTTGTTTTGTTAATGAGTACCATTCCAACAGGTATGAGGTGGTATCTCATTGTGATTTTAATTTGCATTTCTCTGATGATTAGTGCTTTTGAACATTTTTTCATCTACCTATTGGCCATCTGTATGTCCTCTTTGGAGAAGTGTCTATTCAGTTCTTTTGCCCATTTCTTAATTGGATTGTTTACCTTCCTGGTGTTGAGTTTTACAAGTTCTTTATAAATTTTGGTTATTAACCCTTTAACAGACATATTGGTGAATATATTCTTCCATTGTGTGGATTCTCTTTTTATTTTCTTCATGGTGTCTTTTGCTGTGCCAAAGTATTTTAGTTTGATATAGTTCCATTTGTTCATCCTGTCCTTTAATCAGCAAAAATATTGCTATGAGGATTATCACAGAGTTTAATGCTTATGTTTTCTTCCAAGATGTTTATAGTCTCACGACTTACATTTAAATCTTTTATCCATTTTGAATTTATTTTTGTGAATGGTGTAAGTTGGTGGTCTAGTTTCATTTTTTTGGCGTGTACCTGTTCAATTTTCCCAACACCATTTATTAAAGATCTGTCTTTACTCTATTGTATGCTTTTACCTCCTTTGTCAAATATTAATTGACCATAAAGGCATGGGTTTATTTCTGGATTCTCTGTTCTGTTCCATTGATGTGTATGCCTGTTCTTATGCCAATACCAAGCTGTTTTGAGTACGATGGCCTTGTAGCATAACTTGATATCAGGAAGTGTGATACTTCCCACTTTATTCTTCATTTTCAAGATTGCTCAGGCTATTTGTGTTCTTTTTGGTTCCATATAAATTTTTGGAATATTTGTTCTATATCTTTGAAGTATGCCATTGGTATTTTAATAGGAATTGCACTGAATTTATAGATTGCTTTGAGTAATATAGACATTTTGATGATGTTTATTCTTCTTATTCATGAACACGGTATATGCTTCCACTTGTTTGTATCTTTCTTGATTTCTTTTATCAATGTTTTATAATTCTCCTTTACCTCCTGGTTAAATTTACTCTTGGTACTTTATTTATTTTGTTGTTGCAATAGTGAAGGGGATTGTTTCCTTAATTTCTCTTTTAGATAGTTCATTGTTGGTGTATAAAAATGCCACTGATTTCTGAATATTAATTTTATATCCTACCACCTGGTTGAATTTATTTATCAGGTCCAGTAGTTTTTTGACTGAGACTTTAGGGTTTTCTACATACAGTACTGTGTCATCAGCAAATAATGATAGTTTTACTTCTTCTTTTCCAATTTGGATGCCTTTTATGTCTTCTTCTTGTCTGATTGCTGTGGCTAGGATTTCCAGAACTATGTTGAATGATAGGCAAAAGGGGGCACCCCTGCCTTGTTCCTGGTTTTAAGAGGATTGCTTTTTATTTTTGCCCACTGAGTATGATGTTGGCTCTGGGTTTGTCATAGATGACGTTTTCACGTTGAGGTATTTTTCTTTTATTCCCACTTTGCTGAGAGTTTTGATCATAAATGGGTGCTGTATTTTATCAAATGTTTTTTCTGCATCTATTGATATTATCATGTGACTTTTATCCTTTCTTTTGTTTATGTGATGAATCACATTTATTGATTTGAAAATATGGTACCAGCCTTGCCTTCCCAGAGTAAATCCCACTTGATCATGATGTATAATTTTTTTCATGCATTGCTAGATCCAGTTTGCTAATATTTTGTTGAGAATTTTAGCATCTAAGTTCATCAAGAATATTGGCCTATAGTTTTTTCTTTGTAGTGTCTTTGCCTGATTTGGAATGAGGATTATTCTCGCCTCAGAAAATGAGCTGGGAAGTCTTCCTTCCTCTTGAGTATTTAAATAGTTTGAGAAAGATAGGTATTAGTTCTTCTTTGAATATTTGGTAAAATTTGCCTGTGAAGCCATCTGATCTAGGACTTTTGTTTGTTGGGAGTTTTTTGATAACTGTTTCCATTTCATTTGTTGTAATCGGTCTGTTTAGGTTTTCTGATTCTTCCAGAATGAGTTTTGGAAAACTATATGTTTCTAGAAATTCATCCATTTTCCCTAGGTTGTCCAATTTCTGGCCATACAGATCTTCATAGTATTTTCTTACAATATTTTGTATTTCTGTGGTGTCAGTTGTTACTTCTCCACTTTCATTTCTAATTTTATTTATTTGAGTCCTCTCTCTTTTTTTTTCTTGATGAGTCTGGTTAAAGGTTCATCAATCTTTACCTTTTCAAAAAACCAGCTCTTGGTTTCATTGATCTTCTGTATTTTTTTAGATGCTCTGTCATTTATTTCCACTCTGATCTTTATTATTTCCTTCATTCTACTTTTTCTTGGATTTATTTGTTGCTCTTTTTCTAGTTTTTTTAGATGCAGGGTTAAGTTGTTTATATGAGTTTTTTCTAGCTTCTTAAGGCATTTCTGTAGTGGTATAACTTTCTTCCTTGATTTCGTTGTTAACCCATTTGTTATTTAATAACATGCTATTTAGTTTCTAAATGAGTGTTTTTTCAGTTTTTCTATTGTAGTTGATTCTAGTTTCATGCCATTGTGATCAGAGAAAATGCTTAATATGATTTTAATTTTTTTAAATTTATTGAGAATTATTTTGTGTCCTAACATGTGGTCTATCCTAGAGAAGGTACCGTGAGCACTTGAAAAGAAAGTATATTCTGCTGCTTTGGGATGAAAGGTTCTGAAGATATCTATTAAATTTAGTTAATCTAGTGTATCGTTTAAGGCTGCTGTTTCTCTGTTAATTTTCTGTCTGCAGGATCTATCTAGTGATGTTAGTGGGATATTGAAATCCCCTACTTTTATAGAGTTGCTGTTGATCTCACCCTTTATGTCCATTAAAATCTGCTTTATATATCTCGATGCTCCTATATTAGGCATATAAATATTTACAATGGTTAAATCCTCCTGTTGGATTGCTCCCTTTATCATTATGTAGTGACCTTCTTTATCTCTTACTATAGTCTTTGTTTTAAAGTCTATTTTGTCAGATATAAGTATTGAGACCCAAACTTTTTTTTTTCATTTCCATTGTGTGAAACACTTTTTCCATCCCTTCACTTTTAGTCTATGTGTATTTTTTGTTCTGAGGTGGGTCTCTTGTAGACAGCATATGTATGGGTCCTGTTTTCTTATCCATGCAGCTACCCTATGTCTTTTGATTGGAGCATTTAATCCATTTAATCCATTTACCTTTAAGGTTATTATTAATATGTAGTTGTTTATTGTTATTTTATTCTTTAAATCTACAATCCTCTTTTTCTCTATTTTTTTTCTTTGCTCTTTTTATAGCAGGCCCCTTAACATTTCTTGCAGCACTGGTTTGGTTGTAATGAATTCCTTAAATTTTTTTTTTTTTTTTTTGGTCTGGGAAGCTTTTTATTTTTCCTTCAATTTTAAATGATAGCCTTGCTGGATAAAGAATTCTTGGTTGTAGGTTCTTGCTTTGCATCACTTTGAATATTTCTTGCCAATCCTTTCTGGCCTCAAGTGTTTCTGTTGAGAAGTCAGATGTCATCCTTATGGAGGCTCCTCTGTAGGTAATTAACTGCTTTTCTCTTGCAGCTTTTAGTATTCTTTCTTTGTCTCTTAACTTTGACATTTTAATTATGATGTGTCTTGCTGTAGGCCTCCTTGGTTTCCTTTTAATGGGACTCTCGGTATTTCTTGAACTTGTGTGACTTTTTCCTTCATCAATTTAGGGAAATTTTCCGCTATTACTTCTTCAAACAGATTCTCTATTCCTTGTTCATTCTCTTCTCCTTGAGTAACCTTTATGGTGCGGATGTTATTTCTCTTCATGTTTTCACAGAGCTCTCTTAGAGTTTTGTAAGAATTTCTGAGAACCTTTTCCTTTTGTTGTTCTGCTCTTGTGCTTTCATTTATCTTGTCCTCTAAATGGCTGATTTTATTCTCTGCTTCATTCAGCCTGTTATTAATTCCTTCTAGTGCAGTCTTCATTTCTGATATTGTATTTGTCATTTCTGACTGGTTTTTTTTTTTTTTTATGATTTCAGTGTCCTTTTTGATGCTTGCTATCTCTTTATTTAGGTGCTCATTATGTCCATCCATTGTTGTTCTAAGATTCTTAAGGTCCTAAAAATCATTGTTTTAAACTCTGCAGCTGGTATTTTGGTCATTTTTATCTCATTCAGTTCTTTTTGTGGGCATTTCTCTTTTTGATTAATTTGGGTTGCATTTCTCTGTCTGCCCATTTTGTCTGTGTATTAGGTAGTGCTGTCTGACTTTGAAATATTTGTGTGGTCTTTATGAAAAAGATGGGCTCAGTGGTACTGTCCTCCAGGCCACTTGTTTTCCTTGTTCTAGGAATGCTTCCTGAGGGTACTATTTTCCCTCTTGTTGTATGTGAGTATTAGATGCAGTTGGTGCTTTTGTGGGTATGGTTATCCTTTCAAGCTGGTTGACTCTAAGGTTTAACCTCAATTATGTGTATTACACACTGTGCCATGTCTGTCCTGTTGGGTGTATTTATTCTCCACAGTGTCTGATGCCTGCTAGACTCCACCTTTGGATGTGCTGCTTGTGTAGGTAGTTGAGTCTAGGGTTGGTGCTGACTGCCACTCACTAACAGTAGTGTTGGCTCTAGTTCTTCTAGGGTTGGTGTTAGCTCTTGTTTGCAACCCACTGTGGGCTACCAGTCTTCAGCTACTGAACTTTTCACTGTTTCTGTCTGTGTTTTTTGTGTCTGGGTAATATGGGAGGGGCCAACCTTTGTATAAGGATCAGCTTCCTCCTGCTTACAGAGGACTTCAGCTCCGTAAAAGCCCCAAGCTCTGTAAGATTTATTTCCACTTTTCAGCTGCTCCTCCTCTTTCAGCTTCCTGGCCTTCCCACAGAGTCTTCTGTAGTAAGAGTATAGTGTGGGCTCAGATAGGCCTCACTCAACCAACCCCTCTACAGGTTGTACACTTGGTGGGTTAGGGCAGCTGAGGTTGTGAATACAATGTTTGTGGGACCCCCTACTTCAGGGGTCTCTTGGTCAGGAGCTCAGTACAGGGAATGTGACCCCTACTCCAGAGCTTGATCCCTCAGCTACTGCTGGATACTCAAATTTTATTTCTCCCCAACAAGGTGAGCAGCAGTTTCAGACCGAGTGTAGCCAATAGTCCCCTCTGCAGTTCTCTCAGTTGTTGTGACCCCGGTCTCAGGGAAGAAGTCTGAGAGAGTCTTCTGGGGCTGACTGTGCCCCTTCTGAAAGTGTCTAAGTGCCTTGACCAGATCCCAAAATAGACTCACAGGGACCCACATTTTAAATGTCCATGCTCCAAGCCTCTCTCCCTTCCACCTGTGGAATCTAGCCTAGCTGGACAGAATATCCAGTGTCTAGGCCAGATGACTGAGAAGCTCCACTCTACCCAATGCACATGAGCTGCTGTGCTGGTGCTGATCACAGAGAGTAGAACTCACCTCAGCTGAGCCAGGTATGACAAACTTTTCCTTAGGATACCACTCTAGCAAGGGTTGTTAGGTCCTGAACTGATACTTTATGCAGCTGGCCCCTGGATGTGCCATCCCTGGGCCTCCCAAACAGGAACCCAGCACAGACCAGTGGGAGATACTGCCTGTGAAGGGCCCTTGGCAACCTTTTTTGGAGCTACAAGCAATTCAGAGTTTGTGGCTGCCTCTGCCAGATGTACATAAAAATACCAAGCTACACTCCTAGGCTAGCCTTTACCCACTCTGTTCCTGGGGGAAAGTCCACTCAAATGACCAAGTTTCCCTGAGTCTTGCCTCTTGTAGCCTGTCTGCTGGCTGCTTTTTGGGCTCAACCATTGAAAAAACCTCTGCTGGCCTGACCTGTGGTGGTGCAGTGGATAAAGCATCGACCTGGAAATGCTGAGGTCGCCGTTCGAAACCCTGGGCTTGCCTGGTCAAGGCACATATGGGAGTTGATGCTTCCAGCTCCTCCCCCCTTCTCTCTCTCTCTCTCTCTCCTCTCTCTCTCTCTCTCTCTCTCTCCCTCTCCTTTCTAAAATGAATTTTAAAAAACCCACCTCTGCTAGAGTCTAGAGCCTGTGGCAATTTAGCAATTAGAAGTGGTAGTAGGTGTGGCTCTACCTCTTGGCCCCAGGTGTCAGTCTGTCCAGACTTTTTTCACAGACTTCAGTAGGGTGTGGTCCCAGGAGTCTGGTGGGTGTGGCCTCTGAGACCCAGAGGTATGGTCTGCCCACTCACAGTTTCAACTGAGTCTCTTGTGAGGTGGAAGCACCAGTCATAGACTCAGGAGAGTGTGTGGGAGAGTTCCAGTCTCAACACCAGAAAACTGAGTCACTGACGCGCCCTCTGCTTCCCGACCTCTCAGAATGACCCATCACCATGACTGGGGTATAAGCAGCTCCCAAGGGTAGAGCAGCTATTTTTCCCCAGGCTGATGCCACTCAGAGGGGATTTCTCCACTCAGGAAAGATGGCTACTGCAGTACTGGAGAATGATTCAGCACAGGGGTTCTGATGGCTGTCCCCCATAGTGTCTCTCCCTGGGCCTCCAACTTTACACTCTCCTCACACAACTCCAGTCCTCTCAGCTGTCCCCTGCCAGAGCCCCAGGTAAGTAGCTGTGAACAAGGTTTTCTGTGTGGGCCCTTTAAAATGGAGTCTGCATGTGAGAGCTCTCTTTCTCACAGACAGAAACCCAGCTCTTTTTACAGCTAAATGCTATCTGGGTGCCTCTTCTAGTCTCTGGGGCTCTAGGCTGGTTCCAGGCCTGGGGATGAGGACCCACACCTCTCAGGGAAACCCATCCTGCCATGAGAGACCCTCCGGACCCTCAGCTGCTGCTGGCTTCTGGGAGCCAGGCAGTCCTTTCCACATCTCCACCCTTCCTACCAGTCTCGGTGTGGCTTCTTCAGTGATCCTTGGTTATAGACTCCTCTTAGTTTAGTTCAAAGTTGTTTTTTTCAAGATGATTGTTCTTAAATTAAGTTGTAATCCAATTTGGTCCTGGGAGGTAGCAGCTAGAATGTCTGCCTACTTCATTGCCATCTTTCTTTAAAAAGACTATCCTTTGCCCTGGCCAGTGAGCTCTGTTGATTAGAACTTCATCCCGAAGTGCAGGGTTGCTGGTTCGATCCTTCGTCAGGACACATACAGGAGCAGATAGATGTTTCTGTCTTTCTCTCTCTTCTTTCCTCTCTCTCATCTTAGCCATAATTAAGGGTCCAGTTCAGTAAGTACCATGAAGTAGATTCACATCCTTATGCAGCCATCACCACCATCCATCTCTAGAACTCTTCACCTTGCAAAGCTTGCCCCATTTCAATTTTGAATGGGAATTGGTGATAATAATTTTCAACCACGTTCACTGCACAACCCAGGAAAGGCTAGAGATAATCCTTTAATAATTCCTTTTTAGTATATGGTTTCATCTTAGAGTTACTACTTTGGGGTAGATTCCCAAGTATAAATGAATGCTTTAACATTGCTGGTTGTTTTTGTGGGCTTTATTTTCAAATTTCTTTTTATGAAGGCTATACCAATTATTACTGCTATTAATTGAACTAATATTGGTAGAATATGTCTCTCTTACCATTCTGATTAGTCAGATTATTACAACTATATTATCCATTATATTTATCTTGTTATTATTATCTTAAAGAAATGGTAAATGTCCAGGGTCAACAAGGCCTCCAACTTTATTTATTTATTTATTTATTTATTTATTTATTTATTTATTTTTGTATTTTTCTGAAGTTGGAAACGGGGAGGCAGTCAGACAGACTCCCGCATGAGCCCAACCAGGATCCACCCAAACAGAGAATCAACAAAGACATAGTGGCCTTAAACAAAACTCTAGAGCACCTGGATATGATAGACATCTACAGGACATTTCATCCCAAAGTGACTGAGTATACATTTTTCTCCAGTGTACATGAATCATTCTCAAGAATTGACTATATGTTGGGCCACAAAAACAACATCAGCAAATTCAGAAAAATCGAGGTTGTACCAAGCATATTTTCTGATCATAAAGCCTTGAAACTAGAATTCAACTGCAAAAAAGAGGGAAAAAATCCCACAAAAATGTGGAAACTAAACAACATACTTTTAAAAAATGAATGGGTCAAAGAAGAAATAAGTGCAGAGATCAAAAGATATATACAGACAAATGAAAATAACAATACGACATATCAGAATCTATGGGATGCAGCAAAAGCAGTGATAAGAGGGAAGTTCATATCACTTCAGGCATATATGAACAAACAAGAGAGAGCCCAAGTGAACCACTTAACTTCACACCTTAAGGAACTAGAAAAAGAAGAACAAAGACAACCCAAAACCAGCCGAAGAAAGGAGATAATAAAAATCAGAGCAGAAATAAATAAAATAGAGAACAGAAAAACTATAGAAAAAATTAATAGAACAAGGAACTGTTTCTTTGAAAAGATCAACAAAATTGACAAACCCTTGGCAAGACTTACCAAGGAAAAAAGAGAAAGAACTCATATAAACAAAATCCAAAATGAAAGAGGAGAAATCACCACAGACATGCCACTAAATTCAACAACCTAGAAGAAATGAATAAATTCTTAGAACAATACAACCTTCCTAGACTGAGTCAAGAAGAAGCAGAAAGCCTAAACAGACCTATTAGTAGAGAAGAAATAGAAAAAACCATTAAAAACCTCCCCAAAAATAAAAGTCCAGGCCCAGACGGCTATACCAGCGAATTTTATCAAACATTCAAAGAAGACTTCGTTCCTATTCCACTGAAAGTCTTCCAAAAAATTGAAGAAGAAGCAATACTACCAAAAACATTTTATGAGGCCAACATAACGCTCATACCAAAACCAGGCAAGGATGGCACAAAAAAAGAAAACTACAGACCAATATCTCTATTGAATACAGATGCTAAAATACTAAACAAAATACTAGCAAATCGAATACAACAACATATTAAAAAAATAATGTATCATGATCAAGTGGGATTCATCCCAGAATCTCAAGAATGGTTCAACATATGTAAAACGGTTAACGTAATACACCATATCAACAAAACAAAGAACAAAAACCACATGATCTTATCAATAGATGCAGAAAAGGCTTTCGATAAAATACAACACAATTTTATGTTTAAGACTCTCAACAAAATGGATATAGAAGGAAAATAACTCAACATGATAAAGGCCATATATGATAAACCATCAGCTAACATCATATTAAATGGCACAAAACTGAAGGCCTTTCCCCCTTAAATCAGGAACAGGACAGGATTGTCTACTCTCTCCACTCTTATTTAATATGGTACTAGAAGTTCTGGCCAGAGCAATCAGACAAGACAAAGAAATAAAAGGCATCCATATCAGAAAAGAAGAAGTAAAGGTATCACTTTTTGCAGAAGATATGATCCTGTACATTGAAAACCCCAAAGAATCCACAAAAAGACTACTAGAAACAATAAGCCAATACAGTAAGGTCACAGGATACAAAATTAACATACAGAAGTCAATAGCCTTTCTATATGCCAACAATGAAACATTTGAGAACAAACTCAAAAGAATAATCCCCTTCACGATTGCAACAAAAAAAATAAAATACTTAGGAATAAACATAACAAAGAATGTAAAGGACTTATATAATGAAAACTATAAACCATTGTTAAGGGAAATCGAAAAAGATATAATGAGATGGAAGAATATTCCTTGTTCTTGGTTAGGAAGAATAAATATAATCAAGATAGCCATATTACCCAAAGCAATATACAAATTTAATGCAATTCCCATCAAAATTCCAATGACACTTTTTAAAGAAATGGAGCAAAAAATCATCAGATTTATATGGAACTATAAAAAACCCCGAATAGCCAAAGCAATCCTAAAGAAAAAGAATGAAGCTGGGGGCATTACAATACCTGACTTCAAACTATATTATAGGGCCACGACAATCAAAACAGCATGGTATTGGCAGAAAAATAGACACTCAGACCAATGGAACAGAATAGAAAGCCCAGAAATAAAACCACATATATATAGTCAAATAATTTTTGATAAAGGGGCCAACAACACACAATGGAGAAAAGAAAGCCTCTTCAATAAATGGTGCTGGGAAAACTGGAAAGCCACATGCAAAAGAATGAAACTGAACTACAGTTTGTCCCCCTGTACTAAAATTAACTCAAAATGGATCAAAGATCTAAACATAAGACCTGAAACAATTAAGTACATAGAAGAAGACATAGGTACTAAACTCATGGACCTGGGTTTTAAAGAGCATTTTATGAAGTTGATTCCACAGGCAAGAGAAGTGAAGGCAAAAATTAATGAATGGGACTACATCAGACTAAGAAGTTTTTGCTCAGCAAGAGAAAAGAGAAACTGATAAAATAAAGAGACAGCTAACTAAATGGGAGATGATATTTTCAAACAACAGCTCAGATCAGGAACTAATATCCAAAATATACAAAGATCTCATAAAACTCAACAACAAACAAACAAACAATCCAATAAAAAAATGGGAAGAGGACATGAACAGACACTTCTCCCAGGAAGAAATACAAATGGCCAACAGATATATGAAAAGATGCTCATCTTCTTTAGTTATTAGAGAAATGCAAATCAAAACTGCCATGAGATACCATCTCACACCTGTTAGATTAGCTATTATTAACAAGACAGGTAATAGCAAATGTTGGAGAGGCTGTGGAGAAAAAGGAACCCTCATACACTGTTGGTGGGAATGTAAAGTAGTACAACCATTACGGAAGAAAGTATGGTGGTTCCTCAAAAAACTGAAAATAGAACTACCTTATGACCCAGCAATCCCTCTACTGGGTATATACCCCAAAACCTCAGAAACATTGATACGTAAAGACACATGCAGCCCCATGTTCATTGCAGCATTGTTCACAGTGGCCAGGACATGGAAACAACCAAAAAGCCCGTCAATAGAAGACTGGATAAAGAAGATGTGGCACATATACACTATGGAATACTACTCAGCCATAAGAAATGATGACATCGGATCATTTACAGCAAAATGGTGGGATCTTGATAACATTATACGAAGTGAAATAAGTAAATCAGAAAAAACCAGGAACCGCATTATTCCATACGTAGGTGGGATATAAAAGTGAGACTAAGAGACATTGATAAGAGTGTGGTGGTTAAGGGGGGTGGGGGAAGAGGGTGATGAAAAGGGGGAGGGGGAGAGGCACAAAGAAACTAGATAGAAGGTGACAGAGGACAATCTGACTTTGGGTGATGGGTATGCAACATAATTGAACGACAAGATAACCTGGATATGTTATCTATGAATATATGTATCCTGATTTATTGATGTCACCCCATTAAAAAAAAATAAAATTATTAAAAAAAAAAAGCAAAGATCTTCAATAAATAGTTCTCCAAAGAGAATATACAAATGGTCAGCAAACACATGAAAATATACTCAACATTATTAGTTATTAGGGCAGTAGTTTTCAAAGTGTGCACCAGGGTACACTGATGTGCCCTAGAAGATTTCCAGGCATACCCTAATGGTATTCCAGAGAAATATATGTCTGTTGGGGAACAAAAAACCAACAGGGCTTTTGGAGTTTAGATTTTAGGGGGACAGAGGTGTGGGGAATTGGCTGTAAGCTGACAGTCTGCCCAACCCCCACCTCACTTGCCTGATTAGGTTGCAAAAGGCTGTTAAGCTGTGGTGCTGGATTGTTTACACTACCCCCCATGTTCCCTGGAAAGACTAGAGGCAAGTTTCTTCTATCCTGTATTTGGTGTCAAGTTAAGATGATATGTATGGTGGGGGTTTTCTGCACTCAACACAATTAAGAGTAAAAAGAGAGGAGTTCTTCAATGTATTGATGAGGAAATGAGAGTTTGCCTTTCAAATATATGCCCAAACATTGAAGAAATTGCTAGGACAAATCAGGGTCATGTTTCTCATAAACACAAGAATGAAAAAATTTAACACATTCGCACTAGGACCTGCCGAATTTACTAAATCTTACTCAGAATATATCTATATATATAAATAAAAAGATAAACTTTTTTGTCATTTTTTAAATTTTTTAACCCCTCTTTTTTATGAATTCTAAAAAGCATAACTCAAAAATTTAACATAAAAATATTTTTTAATGTCAGAATAAATTTAACATTGTCGTATTTATTTTGTTTAATTACCAGAAAAGCATGCTTGGACTTTATATTTTTTCTTTAATATTTGACTTAATTATTATAATATATCCCTTAGATATTTGTATATCATGTGCCTACAATTATTTGTAGGATTCTAAATGAGCCCCAACTTCAAAAAGTTTGAGAACCACTGCATTAGGGAAATGCAAATCAAAATCACAATGAGGTACTACTTCACAGTCACCTACAATATCTGTAATCAAAAAGTCAGGTAATAATGTATTGATAAGGATGCAGAGAATCAGATCCCTCCTTCATTGCAAATGGGAGTGTAAAATAATGCAGCTACTTTGGAAAACATTCTGGCAGTTCCTCAAAGGATTGAACATAGAATTACCACATGACCCAACAACCTCACTCCTGGGTATACATCCAATAGAAATGAAAACATATATGCACATCAAGCACTTGTACACTAATGTTCACAAGAGTAGTAGTCACACTTGCAAAAATTTGGCTACAACCTCAATATGGTATATCTACAAAATGGAACATAATTTGACCACTAAAAAGAATGAAGTGGTGATATATACTGCAACATGGATGAACCTCAGAAACGTTACACTGAGAGAAAATGCCACATGTTATATGATTTTCTTTCTATGAAGTGTCCAGAATAGCCCAATGTATTGAGACACAACCGGTGGTTGCTTAGGGTTGTAGGTGGAGGGGAATGGGAGGTGATAGATAAAGACTTCATGGGTATAAGATTTCTTTTTGATTGTGGTAAGGGTTGCAAATATCTGTGAATGTGCTGAAAACCATTAAATTGGTACACATTGAATGGGTGACTTGTAGGTGGAGGGGAATGGGAGGTGATAAAGACTTCATGAGTATAAGTTTCTTTTTGATTGTGGTAAGGGTTGCAAATATCTGTGAATGTGCTGAAAACCATTAAATTGGTACACATTGAATGGGTGACTTGCATGATATGTAAATTTTATTTCAATAAAGCTGTTGCATTTTTTAAATTGCTGAAAATACCAAGTGCTGGCAAGAATGGGAGACCACTACCGGGAGGAATAAAAAATGGTCCAGCCACCCTGGAAAACAGTTGGGCTATTCTTTATGAAGTTAAACTTGCACCTAATTAAACATGACCCAGAAATCCCATCTCTAGGTATTTACAATCAGAGAAATGAAAAAAATTATGTTCATATAAAAACCTGTACACAAATGTTTATAGCTGTTCTATTCAAAGTCCCCCAAACTGGAAGCAGTTCAATCCAGTGAGTGAATGAATAGGCAAACTGGTACATCCATACAATGAAACACTACTTACCAGGAAAAAAAAAATGAACTATTGTACTTGCATCAACATGGATAAAAATCAAAGCCATTATGTTGAGTGAAAGAAGCCAGTGTTTAGAGGTTATATAATGTAAGATTCCATTTATTTGACATTCTCAAAAATACACAACTAATGATGAAGAACAGATTAGTGATTGCCAGGAGTTAGGTGTAGAATGAGACTATAAAAGGATATCTTGTGGGAGGGATTTTTTGGGGGGAGTGATGGAACTATTTTTATAATGATTACATTACATGAATCTATACACATGTTGAAATTCATAGAATTGAAGTCCAGGCCAGTTGGCTCAGCGGTAGAGCATTAGCCTGGTGTGCAGAAGTCCCCGGGTTCAAGTCCCAGCCAAGGAACACAGGAGAAGCATACATCTGCTTCTCCACCCTCCCCCCTCTCCTTCCTCTCTGTCTCTCTCTTCCCCTCCTGCAGCCAAGGCTCCATTGGAGCAAAGTTGGCCCGGGCACTGAGGATGGCTCCATGGCTTCCACCTCATGCGCTATAATGGCTCTGGTTGCAGCGGAGCACCGCCCCAGATGGGCCAAGTATCGCCCCTGGTGAGCATGCCAGTTGGATCTCAGTTGGGTGCATGAGGGAGTCTGTCTGTCCACCTCCCCCCACTTCTCACTTTGGAAAAATACAAAAATACAAAAAAAAAATTCATAGAATTGTATGCCAAAAACTAATCAAATTCTATGCCCAAAATATTAATATTACTGTACATTAATTTTAAAGTTTATATCAATACATAAAAACAAAATAAAATGAAAGATAAAAGGACCCAGGAGAGAAAGTGGCAGGGAGAATTTACATAACAGCTCCAGAGTCAGCAACTCTTCAGGAAAAACAAGGGCAGCTCACAAGAAGGATGTCCACAGACCACTCAGATTCACACAGTAGGTGATGTATAAGGTGCCACCAAGTAATCATGTGGCCGGACCTCCAACTCTCTCAGACTGAACGTCAAGTAGAGAAGGACAGTGGCACTTTCCTTTGCATTGTACCTCTTCCAGGAGGTGTGGTAGGGTTAGCCAAACTTTTTCTTTTCTATCCCTGCTGAAAGTGAAAATGACATCTCTCCTTTCTGAAATGTCTGAATGCCTTCCTGGCCTCCAACTCTGAGGCTCAATTCTGTGCCCAAAGAACTCTCTTTTCTCCCCCAACTTCACATGAAAGACTCTATCAGACTTGAGATTGACATCTGTTAGGACTGTGACGGAGATCGCAGCCCCCCATGGAAGACGCCGTCAGGATTGACAATGGCATCTGTTAGGACTGTGACGGAGATCACAGCCCCCCATGGAAGACGCCATCAGGATTGACAATGGCATCTGTTAGGACTGTGACGGAGATCGCAGCCCCCCATGGAAGATGCCATCAGGATTGACAATGGCATCTGTTAGGACTGTGATGGAGATCACAGCCCCCCATGGAAGATGCCATCAGGATTGAAAGCCTTTGGGATGATTCAGTCCTGTCTTCCCAGCAGCTTGTCAGCCACTGAAGTGCATGGGTCCCCAGTGCCACAGAAGCAACACCGATGCTGCTCGTGGACAGCTGGGAGTCCAGAATTGGCAAGTGCTGTGTTTTGAGCACTTCAGGCATGCTCTCACTTACCTCCACCACGAGGCCAACCAGACCCCGCAGCTCCAGGGGGCGCCATTCTCATACTCCAGGAGAAATGAGCAGTGATCATGTGACTGGAACCCTGGAAGTGTTGACTAGACAGCCCTGGGGAAAACAGAGCTGTGAGTTAGGATCCATGGGCACCCCCTTTCTCGCATCAGGAAGCCAAGGTCATTGAAATAGCCTGCCCTAGTCATATACATTGTGGCTATGCGGCGATTTGAAACCAGATTTCTTTGTCTGACTTCTTAAATTGGTCTAAACTTTCAAAATCTCTTTCCAAATCCAGAGGCACGACAAGGTCCCCAGAAGAGTCTGAGAGCACAGCAAGGGGTGAATCAGTCACCAGGCAGGAGAGACACACTGGAGATGGGCAAGGAACCTACAGGCTGAAGTGCGCTCTCCTCAAATGGCTAAACCCAGCACAAAGGGCCAGCCAGCCCGCCCCTTGTGAAGAAAAGCTGCATTTGGAAACATGATACTCTAATACTGTAAACACAGGATTTGGACAGGCTTATGTTAGACATGGAGCTTATCACCTGCTGGAAGCTTCCCAAAGCAGTGTCTATAGGCTTTAAGGGGAAAAAATCCCCACAATTAGAGGAATTAGCCAATATGACTCGTTCAAGAGCTCTTTAATCACCTGTATGATGCCATATATAACAGACAGGAAGCGATCGTGAGGACTTTGTGGGACATAGTAACTAAGACAATTAATAAGAGCATCAGGAATATCCTCTCAGGATAATCCTATTTCAGTGCCTTCTGCTTGTAATCCTCTCCTCTTCCAGGACTAATGCTGCCCGTTGTCATTCTCACATTTTTACACTGCGCTAATATCTACAATATGCTCGCACCTTTGAAACGCTCTGTTCTCTATCTTCGGGGTAGAGTCGGCAGAAACCTTTGGAAGTGGGAATGCCAAGTGGGTGATGGGTTTCAAGAGGATCAAAGGTGGCAGGTATGGACATTCAGGTTCAGAATGCAGGGGCATCAATGGCCCCTTTTTTCCAAAGCAGCATAAAGTTCACTATTTTGTACCCTCATCCCTCCCGATGGGGGTGAGGATGCCCAATCAATCGCAATGACAGGATAAACTCAGTCATTTCAGCTTTAATCTGAAATTCTCCCTCTCCTTTTTCCCACCGGGAGCTTATAAAACCAGAGGGACCGGGGAGGTGGGCACGTGCACCATCAAAGTGTCAGCAGGAGCTCTCTAGACCAGGGGTCCGCAAACTTTTTACACAGGGGGCCAGTTCACTGTCCCTCAGACCGTTGGAGGGCTGGACTATAAAAAAAACTATGAACAAATCCCTATGCACACTGCACGTATCTTATTTTAAAGTAAAACAAAATGGGAACAAATACAATATTTAATATTAAGAACAAGTAAATTTAAATCAACAAACTGACCAGTATTTCAGTGGGAACTATGCTCCTCTCACTGACCACCAATGAAACAGGTACCCCTTCTGGAAGTGTGGCAGGGGCCGGATAAATGGCCTCAGGGGGCCGCATGTGGCCCCTGGGCCGTAGTTTGGGGACCCCTGCTCTAGACTATGATTGGCACCTGCTTGTTCAGGTATCCCCGGAGCTGCACATCCCTGCCTGCTTCTTGGCCACAGCCACATTCCCAGCAGTCTTGTGTGCTTCATGTCCTCCCCACTGAGGACCCCATCAAATCTGCACGTATCTCAGGGGCCCAGAAAAGTCCCAAGAGACATAGAAAGACACCCCCGAACCCTGCCCTGCATCTTCCTGACCACTGGAGAGAACTTGCGGGTACGCAGCTGGGGACCCTGCCTGGGCGGCCCGGCAGGTCTTCCTACCTGTGGATTTCAAACCTCTTCACGGGGCATCACAAATTGCTGTATGAACTCAAAGCCTAAGTATTAACGGCTATTATTCTTTGCATTCCTGACACTGCAGATCCTCGCTGGGGGGTGAGTGTGTGTGTGTGCCTGCATGCATGTAGAAAGAAGAGACACACTCACCCTCTTGACCTTCTATCCCAAAGTCCATATCTGTCCTCAACTCAGTATTCTCTATATTCAGGGCTGTTCCTCAGCACACAGAGCCCTTTTCCAGGAGCAAAATGCTGTTTATTAAGCATTTTGCCAAACACTGAGTTAAAATTCTTTCCACATGATAGTTCCTTCAATCCTCACAACAAACTATGTGCTAATAGTACTTCCCTTTTACAGTTGAGGAAACTGAGTCACAGAGCGATTGCCTGGGCTTTCCCAACCTCCTAGCCAGTAAGTGGTGAGGCTGATTGGAGCCCAGGTATGTCTAGGCCTTGTTGGCAGCCACGCTGGCTCTGCTGCTTGACATGCGGTCCTCAGCCAGAGCCCGCCTTAGCCAACCTGGGTTGGGCTCGGGGACCTGGCATGTGGCGGTGGCGGTGGTGGTGGCGTTGGTGGTGCCGTGGTCCACTTAGACCCTCCATCAGGCCAAGACAGTGCTCTCTGGCTGGCAGTGCCCCTCCTCGCCCAGGCTTACCCTCTTCCCAAATGTGTTCACGGTGGGATACAAAGCCCAGCACCATTTTTTTCACCCAGGACAGCCCTCAGCCCCTGGCCGAGGCCTTTGTTGATGATGAGATGGAAGCTCAACAGCCTCTTCTCCCCTTCTCCCCCAGTCCTCCAGGGACTGACCCTGAGAACATGCCTCCACTGGGAGCCAGTGTCCCAGGGGCCTACTGAAGACAGTGATCGTGCAGCAGGTGGCTCTTCTCTGAGTATTCCGGGAAAGCAGGCGTCTGCCCTGAGTGTCTGAGCAGCCTGTGTTTTGGGGAGCCCGTGGCAGAGACTGCCTTTGCCTGGATCTGGGAGGGGGCCTGTAATTCCGGTGGCCAAGGCCAGGCAGGTCCACATTGGATTTGGGCAGACAATAGAGAAACTGCAAAGTCAGAAAGCATTGGGCCATACAATTTAATAGAGTCTCACAATGGTAGACAAACACACAGGCAGAGGAAACGGCTTCTCAGGCAAATGAACAGCAAAATTCATTTTTGAATGAACTTTGCCCCTCACAGTGGTGGGCAGGCAATCTGCCATCTGCAATCCACTGCCCTACAGGCAAGCACCCATAGCCTCGCATAGGCCATACACACGTGCCTCTCCCACATGCTCACGCACTAAACAAGGAAAGCGAGCAAGCCTAACATGGCTGTTTTCCCAACAAGGCCTGTCAGCTGGCCCCTCCTAGGAGCCTGACAAGGGGCCGTCTGGCCTTGTCCCTGTCCAGCCCAGGAGGTGACGAGGGCCTGACTCTCAGGATGTGTTTTGCCAGCTCCACCCCCCACACCGTGGGTAGCATGCAGGAGCCTCCTTTGCCCCAGCAGTGAATCACCTAACCTTAAATCTGAAATCGCCCTGCAGGAAGCGGGCTCATAGCCTGTGAGGGAGGAATGTGGGGCTGTCAAGAGGCCTCCCCTGAAACACAGTGGGGCCGGCACAGTGAGCCCACTGAGCCCAGAGATTTATATTTGAGACCTGGGGCTGTCATGGACAAGCTGCGTGGACTTGGGCCGTGGCTCACCCCCCTGAGCCACCCTTGACATAGAATGAGGGGTTGCGATAGTCCCATGTGCTCCAGGAGGGTTCCTGCAAGGACAGGGGTACTCTAGGTCATTCTCCCCCCACCCCCACCCCCCCCCCCCCCCGCCCCTTCATTAGACTTTAATTAGGATGGGAAAGCAGAACAGAGACATACGATCTGTCCCAGGACTCAGGTCCAGACAGTCACAGATAAGCTGAGAAACATGACCCTCAACAGCTCTGAGGGACTCTGAAGTCAAGTTTGTGCCACATGACGGAAAATATTATTCAGCTGAGACTTTAAATAGCCGCTGCATCTGGCCCTGGAAGGTGGCCTCCACCACCGGAGCAGCCAGGCCCCGCGCACAGGCATCCGAGAGGGCGCTGACTCACTGCACAGTCCCTCAGGCCCTGGTGTCCCAGGGTCCGAGGAGCCCCTCAGAAGCTACTGGTTTTGCTCAGGGATTCCCAAGAAACCACAGCTGTGCCTCACCTTCCCCACCCTCAGCAGTAGTCAGGCTACAGCCAGCTGTATGCTGCCTCAATAGAAAAAGCCGCTCTCAAACTCAAGGTGTGTCAGAATCAATGCCCTGGGATGCATTTAGACCACTGATTGCCAGGTTCGCTGCCTCAGTGGGTCTCAATGGAGCCGGAGAACTCACGTTCCTCCCCAGCTCCCACGAGATAATGCTGCGGCTGCAGTCTGGTCGCACTTGAGAACCACGGCTTGGGGCCAGCGTGTTCAACCCGGGCTTTCTGCTAGAGTCAGCGGCAGACTTCACAGTCCCAGCGCCCATGCCACACCCGCTGAATTAAAGCCGAGCTTACAGTGGTGTCCTGGCATCAGTAGTTTTTAATGCTCCTTGGATAATTCCACTGTGCCAGAAAACTTGAGACCCATGGCTCCAAGGAGAAAGCCAGGGCATGGTGCCTGCTGCTGTAACATTATGACTGATCAGGAAGCAGAGATAATGGGCAGCAATTACATCCCAGCTGGAAGTAGCCCCACGGAACTTCAGAAGGTTCTTGGGCAAAGCCTGATTGACAGGTGCTAATGCAGACCACCTTGGTGCTCCTCACTCCTTAAAATGGGGCCTGGAGAACAGCACAGCCCTGGAAGCTTTGAGAGGTACAGAACCTCAGGCTCTACCCTGGAGCTGCCTGATCCGAGTCTGCACTTGAACATCCTAGGCAGGCGTCTCCAAACTCGGCCTGCGGGCTGCATGCGGCCCCCTGAGGCCATTTATCCGGCCCCCCACCGCACTTCTGGAAGGGGCACCTCTTTCATTGGTGGTCAGTGAGAGGAGCACTGTATGTGGCGGCCCTCCAACGGTCTGAGGGACAGTGAACTGGCCCCCTGTGTAAAAAGTTTGGGGACTCTTGATCCTAGGCAATCCACGTGCACTTTAAAGTGTGGGAAGCACTGATCCATGAGGTGGTGAGCCCTGGCAGGACCGGAGCAGGGCCTGGGAGGCAAAACCCGCTTGAACCCAAGGCTGGCCCAGGGGCCGTATCACCAGCTCCCCAAACCCAGAGAACCACGGAAAGCTGGGTGCTCCTGTTTTATATGAAAACCACATGTAGGGCTATGTTGTCTCCTTAGAACTGCCAAGAAACCCCCATTTGCCCTCTTCCCAGCAAATGACCTGGCTGGACCCTCAAACCTGAGACTGTTATCTTCATCATGCCTGGATGGAGTTACAGCCTAGTTCTAATTAGAGCCTATCACAATGATCTTGAACATGGCCTACGCATGAAAATCATCCAGACAGCTTTAAAATCTCCCTGATGTCTGGGCCCCACCTAGAACAATTTCATCAGAAGCTCTTTGATGGAACCCAGGTGTGTCAGGACTTTAAAGCACCACAGGTGATTCCAGCTGGAACCAGGAAGTGCCCACAGTGTCTTCAGTATTGTCTCTCTGTAAAATGCCGGTGGCCGAGGCCAGGCAGGTTCACACTGGATTCGGGCAGACGGTAGAGGAACTGCGGAGCAGGAAAGTAGCAGGCCATACCCATTTATTGGAGGCTCACAAAGACAGGTGAGCAAATAAACAACAAAAGGGAAAGAGCTAATAAACAAAGGAAAATCTGCTATTCGCAGTAAGGGCCAGGGAGCCGGGGAAACCCACCGCACCTCACCACAGAAGTGCGATCTGGGGGAATCCCCACCCAGAGGAAACCCCCATGGCCTTATATAGGCTGTGCACACGTACCTCTGCCACCGCTCACACACTAAGCAAGCAAAGTGCTTGCAGCCGGTACACCTGTGAGCAAGCCTGACACAGCTGCCCCGCGCTTGCCCTATCCCATGTCCCAGTGGTGGCATGCTTGCAAGCACTCACTTCTATGTTGCCTTTTGCCTTCTCAGAATCACTAAGAGCAAAGATTTAATTAACTGGCTGTGGGAAAAACAGCAATGTTAGGCTTGCTCGCTGGTTCACCGGCTGCAAACACTTTGCTCAATTAGTATGTGAGCACGTAGCAGAAAGCTACATGTGTATCTCTATGAAAAGCTATGGGTGCTTTCCCTCACGGATGATTCTCCCCATCACTCTCCCACCATTGCAAAGGGCAGTTTTCCTGATCCCTTGCCCTTCGCTGTGAAAAGCAGGGTTTCCTTTGTTTATTCGCTCCCCTGTCTTTGCGAGACTCCAATAAACGGGAATGGACCAATGCTTTCTGGCTCCGCAGTTCCTCTAACATCTGCCCAAATCCAATGTGAACCTGCCTGGTCTCGGCCACCGGCAAGCATTACATTGCCAATAGAAAAATTGTTTGGGAGTGATCCTGCTTGGTGTCATCTCATGTCATCTATGCTCACAAGAATAAAATCAATTTATTCACACTAAGAAAGAAGTGATTGTTAGTACTTTGCAAAAGAAGTAGAAAAAGGAGAAGGAGAAGAATAGGAAGAAAGATCTGAAGAGAATTGTTCAGTTTCAATGCATATCCTATTGCAAGTGACCTTGGATTTTTCCGACAATTTTGTGCAGTGAGTAAGGCAAGTATTATGATGCCCATTTGTTGTGAGCTGAATGTTAGCCTCAAAGATATGCCCAACTCCTAATCCTTGGGACCTGCAGATCTGACCTTATATGGCAAATAGTAGGATTCAGTTGAAGATTTTGAGAGCAGTCACTTACTCTGAACTATCCTGGTGGGTCCTAAATGCAATCGCAGGCATCTTTATAAGAAAGGAGCAGAGGCAGTTTTGACAGAGACACGCCCAGAGGAGAAGGCACTGTGAAGACCGAGCACAGGTCGGAGTGATGCAGCCTCAAGCCAAGGGCACCAGCAGCAGCCACCAGAAACTGGAATACACAAGGAGTGTGTGTATCCCTGGGGGAGGTACAGTCCTGCCAACACCTTTAGTCTGTGAAACTGACTTTAGACTTCTGGACTCCAGAGCGGAGAAAGAATCAATTCATTTGGTTTAAAGTCATCAGATTTGTGGTAATTTGTTAAAAGCAGCACAGAAAACAAATACAGTTTTTTGTCTCCAAACTCATCATTTGTTCCAATAACATTCAGAGCATGCCCACCGTGGGAAATGTCACTGGGGTCCAGGAGGGGAAAAGCCAGACTTGGTCCCTTTTCTTCGTCCCAGGGAAGCAGACGGCAGTGAGCATGCCCCTAAGTGTAAAGACAGAGAGTGACAAATGCCATGAAGAAGTCAGAGCAGGGAATGGAAGAGCAAGTACCCGGGGCCAGGACAGCAGACAGGCAGATGGAGGTGAGAGCCCGCTCTGGGGAGACGGTGTGTGTGAGCTGAGCTCAGACCCAAATGGGACAGGGAATCGATGGGCAGGTGAAGTGTTCTGTGGAGAGATAGCCCCACATGGACCCTGGAGGCAGGCAGGAGCTGGGCGTGGTGGAGAGACAGCAGCCAGCACGGAGCAGGGACAGAGTGGGGGGTGAGAATGCTAGAGAGCTGGGGACCGAGATAAAAGTCGCTTTTATTCTAAGTCACAGTGTCAAGTAAGGGGGTGATTTATCTTCCAAATCAGAAGCACCCTGCAATGCTTAATGTTCCTTTGTTTATTGCCCACAGATACACAAGCAGGAAAAAAAGGAGTATTAAGGACACTTGCTGTTAGATGTTGCCTCCTCCAAAATAGTTGTTTGGAGCCACAGAGCCCAAGATCTTGACAGAAGGAAAGAAAGCAGTGGGGTGGAGGGACCGGCCAGGCTGCCCTGAGCTTCTCCAGAGTTCTGTCAGCGCCAAGAAACCAGCTCTCCCCAGGCTGAGCACGGGGCTTTCGGGGGTGGAGGACAGCCGGACCATAGGACCTGCCACCTGTTCTTCCCATAGAGGAAGGGGAGGCGAGAGTGTGGGCTCAGGCCCCAGCACGGGGTTGGGGACAGAAGCCACCTGTTTTCATGGGTCTGTTCCATGCTAGCTCCTGACTTCAGTTAATGCGCCTAGCACTTTGGTGGGAATAGGAAGTCTGCCAGCTTACATGTTCTCTCCAGCACTCCCTGGCAGGTCTCAGCAAGACACAGATCAAGACCCAATCAGTACAGCACAGTCACTCCCCAGACCTGGACCGCAGGGGCAGACGGGCCCTGCCAATCCCACCGTCGAACCCCTGGCCCCACTGGGCTATGCGTGGTCCCACACCCCAAGCATTCCAAGGGGCTGTCCCTGACACCACTTAATAACCTTCGGGGCCAGGGGCATTGTCCAGCAGATGGTCAGAGTGTTTTTTCATATGAGAAATGTTGAGGTTGCTTCTGTTTTGTGTGCCGTGGGCAGGATGTCCACGGATGTCAGAGTTCTCTGACTGCTCAGGTCGCCAAACAGAGCTAGTCTCTTTTTTCCGGTAGCCCCTCAACATTCTAGTTGTTAAACTTAAAGGCCCAGCAGGCCCTGGGAAAGGCCACAGCCAAACTGCTCAGAGTTTGGGGTCGGGTGGGTTGGCAGATCAGTGCAGAAGGGTTTGAGGGGCGCTGAGTCGGCACGCCCGGTAGAAGCCATGCCCGGGCGAGGGAGGAGGGCTTCTCATCCCCATACTTGCCTTGTCCACTCCTGAAATCAGTGCTGTCGCCCTGCCTCAGCTTCTGGGCTTGCCCAGCTCTGTAGCGGGTACGGTGACTGCTGAGCATGAAGCTTCGGGAGATGGTATGTTGGCGGTGACTTTATTCAGTCCCTGTCTCAATGCAGGGCCGGGAGCTGTGGGGGAGACAGATGTAGAATCTGGGGTCTCTGCCCTTAAGGAGTTTAGAATATATATAGTTGTGAAAGTGAACAAGTCCCAAACAAGCTGAGAATAAAAGTGTCTAGAACAGGGATAGTCAACCTTTTTATACCTACTGTCCATTTTTGTATCTCTGTTAGTAGTAAAATTTTCTAACCGCCCACCAGTTCCACAGTAATGGTGATTTATAAAGTAGGGAAGTAACTTTACTTTATAAAATTTATAAAGCGATGACGTCAGAGTAATGGCGGGTAGGAAGCGATACCGATAAATCTCCCCCAAAACTCAACAAGATCTTCAACCAGAAACAGAAAAACCTATACTTGGAGCCTCCAGAAGCTTCGCAATACACCCAAAGGTATGGTCGAGTGAAAAATTGGCTAAATATATAACCAAACCCCGAAGGAAATAGGGAGTAAGAAATGCTCCGCCTTCCTCAATAACCTAAACAGGGAGGCTTTCTCTGGTAATTGTGAATATAGAAACTGAGGCGGGCAAAGGGGGTGAATAGATCCAGGCCGCGGCACAAACGGCTGAACCAGGCTGTGGCACGGAGATCCAAGCCAAGGAAAAACTGATCCTGTGACAACCCGGGCAATACAAGCTAACACTCGCGCCAAACCCAAACAAAGAAAGACAAGCGGGGTGCCATTTTACCCAGTCTCCTGGTTGGTGTGCGAGTAGTTAGTGGGCGAGAGATTTCTTCCTAGGCCCCGAGAGTGGGTGCCCGTGTTGCCCCACGGAGAGGCAGGTTCAGAGGCCTTTCTGTGGGCCAAGGGCAGAGTCTCTGGGAAGCCTCAGCGCCCTGGGAAAGCCACGCACGGGAGGGAGTGAGAACTAATTCCAACGGTGGAGATTTTCCGTGCTGGAGGGGTTTCACTCAGAGGGAAACGCGGCCGGCCTCATATCCTGGTTTGCGCGCGCAGATAGTGAATGAGAGATTCCTCCGAGTGCCTCGGCAGTGCGCGCCTGTGTTATCGCACAGAGGGGCAGAGTCAGGGGCCTTTGTGTGGGCCAAAGCAGAATCTCGGGCTGCCCCAGCGCCTTGCAAAAGCCGCGCACGGGGACGGAGTAAGACTCAATTCCAACGCTGCAACTTTTCCCTGCGGTTGGGGGTTTCACTCAGAGCGTGAGACTGCTGGCCGGATATCCTGGTCTGCGCGCACAGCCAGTGAGTGAGGGTTTCCTCCAAGCGCCCCGGAAGTGGGCGCCTGCCTGCATTACCGGACAGAGTGACAGACAGAGCCAGAGGGTCTTTGAGTGGGCGGAAAGCCTGCCTGATTATGCTAGCAGCTCTGACTGACTGAGCCTTACCCAGTGCCCTGTGCTGAGTGGGAATAGAGTGGGGAGTTGCCAGCTCTTTGAGCCTCTTACTATCCAGGCAGAGGCAGCAGCAACCCCATAGCTGGATTATCAGGCTACTAATTGAGGAAGGAAAGACTAGGAGAAAGGCTCCAGGAACACGGACTCTCTCACTGTCGGAGCCTATAAATGCTAATGAGCCTCGACTGCCAACGAGACTAAAGCACAATACATGACATCGCCATAGAGACTTATCAAATGCAAACCTCTACCTGAGCGTGCCAAAGGGGCAGAACCCGGGGTACAGAGTCACCGACCAGGAAGAGGGAGAGAAAAGAAAAAGCAAGAAGATAACCTCTCAAAATCAAGAATAATCTGCAGACTTTATAACCTATCCCATTTTATTATATTTGTTCGTTTGTTTCTCTTATCTTCATTCTTGATACTTTTTTTCCTCCTCCAATTTGGCCGATTAACTCACTGCCGGTCTTACTCTCTCCTCTCCTTGAACTACACTACCCATAAGTGTTACATCTCCCATTATCTTTTCTCTTCTCTTCCTTTCTCTCTATGAGGGTTGCACTGCAAAACCCTTAACTCTCTCTCTCTCTCTCCTTTCTTTTTTCTTCTTTTAGTGGTTCCCTCTTTTTTTCTCTCTCTCTCTTTCTTTTCTCCCTCTATATTAGTTTCTTCCTTTCTCCTTTACATCTCCTCTCATTCAAACCTCAATAACAAACAAATTATCTTATCTGGGACTCAAACTTATGTTTGTGGCATTTTGGGGGGTTTTTACTTCACCTTTTTAACTCACTAGCAGTGCTCCCATCCCTGGCTCTCCATTTTATCTAGTTCTTGTTCCACTAAATACAATAGTAATTTTTTAATTTGTCCCCCCATTTTCCCGTTTTCCTCTTATTCTTCTCATTATAACTCTAGGCAACCAACACCTAAAAGCAAATCATTTTATTCTTGACCCAAATTTTTTCCTTATTTGCTTTTTGTGGGTCCATACGCTCTTTTTTTTTCTTTTTTTTTTTTTTCCTTTTTCTTTTTTCTTTTTTATTTTTTTTGCCCCTTTATTACTTTTCCCCAATTCAGGCCCTCCATCACAGGCATTGTTTGTTATAATTCACAGTTCACCACAAGATTTTCTCAAGAAAGAGGGGAGAGGAGAGGAGAGGAAAAAAGGAGGGGGGGGATAATTTCCTTTTTTTAAAATTTTATTTTATTTTTCTTTATTTAGTTATTATTTTTTTTAAAAAAACAACTCTTTTCAATTTTTTATTTTTATTTTTTAACTTTTTATTCTTTATTAAATCTCATTAATACTATCAACAAAATCACCCTCAGATGCCATTAAGGAAGAGAAAATCGAATATCATGGATACAAAAGAAAGAGAGGTAACACAGCTAGATGAGGAAAAATCTATGGAGAAAAATTTAATATATTGGAAACCTTGGAGCTAAATGACAGAGAATTCAAGATAGAAATCCTAAAAATACTCAGAGATATACAAGAAAACACAGAAAGGCAATTTAGGGAGCTCAGAAAACAACTCAATGAACACAAAGAATATATGTCCAAGGAAATTGAAACTATAAAAACAAATCAAACAGAGATGAAAAACTCAATTCACGAGCTGAAAAACGAAGTAACAATCTTAGCTAATAGAACAGGTCAGATAGAAGAGAGGATTAGTGAAATAGAAGACAAACAACTTGAGGCACAACAGAGAGAAGAAGAAAGAGACTCAAAAATTAAAAAAAATGAGATAGCCCTACAAGAATTATCTGAATCCATCAAAAAGAATAACATAAGAATAATAGGTATATCAGAGGGAGAAGAGAGAGAAAATGGAATGGAGAACATACTCAAACAAATAATAGATGAGAACTTCCCAAGCCTGTGGAAAGAACTAAAGCCTCAAGTTCAAGAAGCAAACAGAACTCCAAGTTTTCTTAACCCCAACAAACCTACTCCAAGGCATATCATAATGAAATTGACACAAACCAAAAGCAAAGAAAAAATTCTCAAGGCAGCCAGGGAAAAGAAGAATACAACATATAAAAGAAGGCCCATTAGATTATCATCAGATTTCTCCGCAGAAACTCTATAAGCTAGAAGAGAGTGGACCCCAATATTTAGAGTCCTGAAAGAGAGGAACTTTCAGCCACGAATACTATACCCATCAAAGCTATCCTTCAAATATGAAGGAGAAATAAAAACATTCACAGATACAGAAAAGATGAGGGAATTTATCATCAGAAAACCCGCACTCCAGGAATTACTAAAGGGGGTTCTCCAATCAGATACAAAGAACAAAAAAAAATAAAGCCACAAGTAAAAGCTCCAAGAAGAACACAATAAAACCAAATTTAAACTGTGACAACAACAAAAAGAAAGAGGGCGAGAAGATGGAGATTAACAGTAGCAAAGGACGATGGAGTGCAAAAGTACTCACAAAATAGTTCGCTACAATGAACAGGCTAGGGACCCTTTTCATTACTCAAAGGTAACCACCATTGAAAAAAACCACCACAGAAGCACATGAGATAAAAAAGATAGCAACAGAGGAAAGATGTATGGAATACAACCAAACAAAAACAAAAGATAGAAACATGAAAGAGAAGGATCAAACAAGACACAAAACTAACAGAAAGCAAGATATAAAATGGCAATAGGGAACTCACAAGTATCAATAATTACACTAAATGTAAACGGATTAAACTCACCAATAAAAAGGCACAGAGTAGCAAAATGGATTAAAAAAGAAAATCCAACTGTATGCTGCCTACAGGAAACTCATCTAAGTAACAAGGATAAAAACAAATTCAAAGTGAAAGGCTGGAAAACAATACTCCAAGCAAATAACATCCAAAAAAAAAGCAGGTATAGCAATACTCATATCAGATAATGCTGACTACAAGACAGGAAAAGTACTCAGAGACAAAAATGGCCATTTCATAATGGCTAAGGGGACACTGAATCAAGAAGACATAACCATTTTTAATATATATGCACCAAACCAAGGAGCACCAAAATATATAAGACAGCTACTTATTGATCTTAAAACAAAAACTGACAAAAATACAATCATACTTGGAGACCTCAATATACCGCTGACGGCTCTAGATCAGTCATCCAAACAGAGAATCAACAAAGACATAGTGGCCTTAAACAAAACACTAGAGCACCTGGATATGATAGACATCTACAGGACATTTCATCCCAAAGTGACTGAGTATACATTTTTCTCCAGTGTACATGGATCATTCTCAAGAATTGACCATATGTTGGGCCACAAAAACAACATCAGCAAATTCAAAAAAATCGAAGTTGTACCAAGCATATTTTCTGATCATAAAGCCTTGAAACTAGAATTCAACTGCAAAAAAGAGGAAAAAAATCCCACAAAAATGTGGAAACTAAACAACATACTTTTAAAAAATGAATGGGTCAAAGAAGAAATAAGTGCAGAGATCAAAAGATATATACAGACTAATGAAAATGACAATACGACATATCAGAATCTATGGGATGCAGCAAAAGCAGTAATAAGAGGGAAGTTCATATCACTTCAGGCATATATGAACAAACAAGAGAGAGCCCAAGTGAACCACTTAACTTTTCACCTTAAGGAACTAGAAAAAGAAGAACAAAGACAACCCAAAACCAGCCGAAGAAAGGAGATAATAAAAATCAGAGCAGAAATAAATGAATTAGAGAACAGAAAAACTATAGAAAAAATTAATAGAACAAGGAGCTGGTTCTTTGAAAAGATCAACAAAATTGACAAACCCTTGGCAAGACTTACCAAGGAAAAAAGAGAAAGAACTCATATAAACAAAATCCAAAATGAAAGAGGAGAAATCACCACGGACACCGTAGATATACAAAGAATTATTGTAGAATACTATGAAAAACTTTATGCCACTAAATTCAACAACCTAGAAGAAATGGATAAATTCCTAGAACAATACAACCTTCTTAGACTGAGTCAAGAAGAAGCAGAAAGCCTAAACAGACCTATCAGTAGAGAAGAAATAGAAAAAACCATTAAAAACCTCCCCCAAAATACAAGTCCAGGCCCTGACGGTTATACCAGCGAATTTTATCAAACATTCAAAGAAGACTTGGTTCCTATTCTACTCAAAGTCTTCCAAAAAATTGAAGAAGAAGCAATACTTCCAAACACATTTTATGAGGTCAACATAACCCTCATACCAAAACCAGGCAAGGATGGCACAAAAAAAGAAAACTACAGACCAATATCTCTAATGAATACAGATGCTAAAATACTAAACAAAATACTAGCAAATAGAATACAACAACATATTAAAAAAATAATACATCATGATCAAGTGGGATTCATCCCAGAATCTCAAGGATGGTTCAACATACGTAAAACGGTTAACGTAATACACCATATCAACAAAACAAAGAACAAAAACCACATGATCTTATCAATAGACACAGAAAAGGCTTTCGATAAAATACAACACAATTTTATGTTTAAGACTCTCAACAAAATGGGGATAGAAGGAAAATATCTCAACATGATAAAGGCCATATATGATAAACCATCAGCTAACATCATATTAAATGGCACAAAACTGAAGGCTTTCCCCCTTAAATCAGGAATAAGACAGGGTTGTCCACTCTCTCCACTCTTATTTAATGTGGTACTAGAGGTTCTAGCCAGAGCAATCAGACAAGACAAAGAAATAAAAGGCATCCATATCGGAAAAGAAGAAGTAAAGGTATCACTTTTTGCAGATGATATGATCCTATACATCGAAAACCCCAAAGAATCCACAAAAAGACTACTAGATACAATAAGCCAATATAGTAAGGTCGCAGGATACAAAATTAACATACAGAAGTCAATAGCCTTTCTATATGCCAACAATGAAACAACTGAGAACGAACTCAAAAAAATAATCCCCTTCACGATTGCAACAAAAAAAATAAAATACTTAGGAATAAACATAACAAATAATGTAAAGGACTTATATAATGAAAACTATAAACAATTGTTAAGGGAAATCGCAAAAGATATAATGAGATGGAAGAATATACCTTGTTCTTGGCTAGGAAGAATAAATATAATCAAGATGGCTATATTACCCAAAGCAATGAACAAATTTAATGCAATTCCCATCAAACTTCCAATGACGTTTTTTAAAGAAATAGAGCAAAAAATCATCAGATTTATATGGAAGTATAAAAAACCCCGAATAGCCAAAGCAATCCTAAAGAAAAAGAATGAAGCTGGGGGCATTACAATACCTGACTTCAAACTATATTATAGGGCCACGACAATCAAAACAGCATGGTATTGGCAGAAAAATAGACACTCAGACCAATGGAACAGAATAGAAAGTCCAGAAATAAAACCACATATATATAGTCAAATAATTTTTGATAAAGGGGCCAACAACACACAATGGAGAAAAGAAAGCCTCTTCAATAAATGGTGCTGGGAAAATTGGAAAGCCACATGCAAAAGAATGAAACTGGACTACAGTTTGTCCCCCTGTACTAAAATTAACTCAAAATGGATCAAAGATCTAAACATAAGACCTGAAACAATTAAGTACATAGAAGAAGACATAGGTACTCAACTCATGGACCTGGGTTTTAAAGAGCATTTTATGAATTTGACTCCACAGGCAAGAGAAATGAAGGCAAAAATTAATGAATGGGACTACATCAGACTAAGAAGTTTTTGCTCAGCAAGAGAAACTGATAACAAAATAAACAGAAAGCCAACTAAATGGGAAATGATATTTTCAAACAACAGCTCAGATAAGGGCCTAATATCCAAAATATACAAAGAACTCATAAAACTCAACAACAAACAAACAAACAATCCAATAAAAAAATGGGAAGAGGATATGAATAGACACTTCTCCCAGGAAGAAATACAAATGGCCAACAGATATATGAAAAGATGCTCATCTTCTTTAGGTATTAGAGAAATGCAAATCAAAACGGCAATGAGATACCACCTCACACGTGTTCGATTAGCTGTTATTAGCAAGACAGGTAATAGCAAATGTTGGAGAGGCTGTGGAGAAAAAGGAACCCTCATACACTGTTGGTGGGAATGTAAAGTAGTACAACCATTATGGAAGAAAGTATGGTGGTTCCTCAAAAAACTGAAAATAGAACTACCTTATGACCCAGCAATCCCTCTACTGGGTATATATCCCAAAAACTCAGAAACATTGATACGTAAAGACACATGCAGCCCCATGTTTATTGCAGCATTGTTCACAGTGGCCAGGATATGGAAACAACCAAAAAGCCCATCAATAGATGACTGGATAAAGAAGATGTGGCACATATACACTATGGAATACTACTCAGCCATAAGAAATGATGACATCGGAACATTTACAGCAAAATGGTGGGATCTTGATAACATGTTACGAAGCGAAATAAGTAAATCAGAAAAAACAAGGAACTGTATTATTCCATAAGTAGGTGGGACATAATAGTGAAACTAAGAGACATTGATAAGAGTGTGGTGTTTACGGGGGGGAGGGGGGAATGGGAGAGGGAAAGGGGGTGGGGAGGGGCACAAAGAAAACAAGATAGAAGGTGACAGAGGACAATCTGACTTTGGGTGGTGGGTATGCAACATAATTGAACGACAAGATAACCTGGACTTGTTATCTTTGAATATTGATGTCACCCCATTAAAAAAATAAAATTATTTAAAAAAAAAAAATAATAAAATAAAATAAAATTTATAAAGCAGAGTTATAGCAAGTTAAAGCATATAATAATAATTACTTACCAAGTACTTTATGTTGGATTTTCGCTGTTTGGCAGAATAAATCTTTATAAAACAACTTACTATAGTTAAATCTATCTTTTATTTATACTTTGGTTGCTCCGCTACCACCCACCATGAAAGCTGGAATGCCCACTAGTGGGCGTCAGGGACCAGGTTGACTGCCACCGGTCTAGAATGATGTTTGTAAGTGAGCCTCAGAACCCCCTGGAAGGCTGGGGGCAGCTGCTAGGCCTACCCCAGGACTCTCGGCATGGTGGGTCTGAGGAGAGGCCCGAGAAGGCGCAACTCCATCACGCTCCACATTTTGCTGAAGGCGCTGGCCCAGAGTCCACAGCTGAGACCACTGGGATGGCGGAAGCGTGGGGAGGGGAGAGCTGGACACTGTTCGCTGCGACCCTGAGGGGCAGAGGTCCTTCCCTGCTGCCTCAGGAGTGTAAACCGGGGGCACCAGCAATGAGGGGCCCCGAGTGGGTCTCCTGCATTTCACACAGCCCACCGTGCCCAGCAAGTGCTGCTTCTCCTTGGTGTTTGATCTGATTTCTTATCCTTCCAGTCCATCACAGACGAACCCTTTCATAAGACAAAATCATAAGTGTGGATGCTGCAGCAACACTGAAATGCCATAGAAGTTTCTAAATGCTTGTCTGGTTCCAGCTGGTCCCAGTGAGCTTACAGCCTGCCACTGCTCAGGAGCCACTGTGAGAGGTGCCACCCAGTAACCTCCTTGTCCCCCAGAGGCTCTCACTCACACATCCTGAGTGCAGCCCAGCACCTGGCCCTGGCCTAGCACCAAGAGGTGCTGAGTGGACGTTTCCTCAGGGCCTGGGCTCTGGATGGAGGTGGGATCCACTGGAAAAGGACTCGTGTAAGGCAGGCGTCAAGGGCAGGGCACATCCCACTGATCCGTCCCCTAAGCTCAGCCCGTGGGGCATTGTTTCACCCCAACTAAGACAAGGGGTCTGGAGGCAGCAGCAGATCTCAGGGCTAAGGGAGGAGCCCCCACAAGAACTAAAGCCACTGTGGCCACATAGTTCTTCAGCTCCCAGTGCCACCTCTCTAAGCTGTGCCAGTGTCCCAAAGGGCCAGGCCCGCATGGTCAGGAGCTGCTCTGTGCAAAGGCCCCTTAGCTACAAGATCTCTAACCACAAGACACTCCTCTTCCCCTCTTCCCGACCTGTCTCAGCAGCTCCCTTCCTGGGCCACCACGGAGACTCAGTGCCTTACCTTCGGGAACGTTTAAAGCCCCGGTCTTTGCATCTTTGGAAATGGCAGGTGAGTGACAGCCCCTGGGGACCCATAGGAGTCAGAATTGCCATGAAGAAGTCACAAGAAGCCAGGCTGAGCCCCTGCTCCCTGTAGGGAGCTCCCTGAAGCCATTTGCCCACACTGACCATGACCACTGCTCTGAGCAGTGAGGATGTGTCCGGAAGCTGGACCGTGGGGAGAGCAGAGAGCTGGAAGTAGCAGGCAGAGTTCGGCAAGTTCAGCAGAAAGCTGGTGCCCCTCCAGGGAGGAGAGGGATCATCGTCTATTCTGCTTTGATTTTTACTGATTATGAGTCCAAACAGCAAACCTTGTCTTCCTGCCTTTAATTGGCCTGGACAACACTGTGATATTCACTTCAGCCTTTCCCTGCCACTCAGTATTTATCCACTGTTCTCTGAATCCCTCATTAAATGCTAAGCATGTAAGGGTTACCAATATGAACCGAGGCACTTAGCGTCCTGTGGGTTGTGTCACTGAGCTACTGCTGTATAAGAAATCGTCCCACACTTAGCGGCTTACAAACCACACCCATTTGGCTTTAAAATACCAGCTGATGATGCTGTGGGTGAGGAGATCCACCAGGACTCTATGGGGCTAGCTCGTCTCCGCTCCGTGGGGTGTGGGTGGGACGGCTGACTCATGGCCAGGCTCAGGTTCTCCTTCCTGTGGTCTCTCTTCCACACGGTGTCTCATCCTCCAGGGCTTTTTTTCTCCAGCTGGATAGAGAAGCCTTCTGCACATGAAAGCAAAGCAGAGACCTGCAGTGACTGGGGCCAGCCCCTTCCCGAGGCTCCCCTGCCACTGGGCTGGAGTGCAGCCCTGGCATCAGGAGTTCGTCTCTCCCGGCGCTTTTCTGGTAAGTGGCCAAGGCTGAGAACCCCTCCTCTGGCCCCTCAAAGTCCAGGTGTGGTCTACGGGCCAGCAACAAAGGCTCCCCTGGGTTTATTAGAAATGCAGAATCTCAGGGCCCTCTCAGCAAGCAGAATGCTTTGGTGTAGTGGAACTATGACTGTCATTAAATGATGGAAAATTCAGCCAGAAGGCGCCATGCTGGAGCTGTGGCTCCTTCTCTTCCACCACAGATGTTCTGGAGGACTGGCCTCCAGGGGATCCCCCAGATCTGCACATCCCACAGAAGGGGATTTCCAATACAATGGAGCCATCAAGAGAAATAAAAATGGACAGAAATAGCCATGTTCACGAGCACTGCAGGGCGATGACAGGGCACAGGGAGGCAGGTCATTTGTGCCGGGCTGGGGGAGGTGCAGGGGGATGGAACCCAGGTGACAAGGACAGTTGAGTGGGTTCCAGTTGCCTCCTGACTCAGATCAGCATCTCTGACTCTGTCTGGGAAGCTCATGTGCTCCAGATCCTGGGCCTCTACCTCCGCCCCAGTGGCTAAGGATTTCTGCAGAAAAATCAGCCACCCTCGCAGGCGGGAGTCGGCTGGATTCTCCCCTCACCCTCTCTCCAACCTGACGCATCCCAGAGTCCGGTCCTCGGTCTCCCTGCATGCTCACCCCCTGCCCTAGGTCAGCTCCCAGCCACGTCTCTCTGCTCACGCCTGCGTTCCCTGCCTGTCTCCGGGTCTCTGCGCACAGTGCCTGAGGCATCTACTGAAAGGCCTGCTCACAATGACATCACCCTGTCACTACTCCGAGGCAGCTGCAGAAGGAGAGTCAGCCTCCCTGGGGCAGCAAGCAAGGCCCACCATAACCTGCTCTCCTCCCCTCCTCCTCAGGCTAGTGCCCCGGATGCTGCAGTTCTCTCAACAGGTGACAGTAGGGGGGGACCTGCTCCTGCACCCTATTATTACTCCTGCTTCTGGCACACCCTCCCCTCCTCCTCTGCCTGGCTCACCCCTAGGGCCCCTCCTGGGACCCAGAGTGAAGAGGCTTGTCCCCTGGAGTGTGTACTTGATTGTGTGGCATCTGTGTCCTTAGGTCCAAGTCAGGTGGCACTTAGCCTTTAAAGCTATCTATGAGATAAGGCAGGGGCCAGGAACCTATGGCTCACGAGCCAGATGTGGCTCTTTTGATGGCTGCATCTGGCTCGCAGACAGATCTTTAATAAAAAAAAATAATAACGTTAAAAATATAAAACATTCTCATGTATTACAATCCATTCCTTTCCTACCGCTCATGTTCATGGTTGCGGGTGGCTGGAGCCAATCACAGCTGTCTTCTGGGACAACATCAAATTTTTATTGGATAACGCGTAACATACACGGGTCGTTGTATGGCTCTCATGGAATTACATTTTAAAATATGTGGTGTTCATGGCTCTCTCAGCTAAAAAGATTCCCGACCCCTGAGATAAGGGCTTCATAGGAGTGCCCCCTGCCCAGCTCCCATAAAAACCTCGTGCATACTTCTAGAATTGTGCTGTCCAGTACGGCAGCCATAGGCTGCCCACTAAAATGCAACCGGTCCCAGTTGAGATAAGAGTAAAATGCATGACAAATTTCAACATTTTGTATAACAAAAGAAAGAATGTTAGCTTGTTAATAATCTTTACATTAATTACCTGTTGAGATAGTTGCTTTTGACATATTGGGTTAAATAAAATATTTGATTGATATCAATTTCCCCTGCTTTATTTTATTGTTTTTAATGTGGCCACCAGAAAATTTTAAATTGCTCCCATGAGTCACTTCATTTCTATTGGACCACACTGGTCTAATGGATGTTTTTCTCCCCAAACCGCTCTCTCCTAGTTGTAACCTAAAGTATATTATTTAACTTCAGAAACTTGGGTTCTTTTCTATAAAATGTAGTCAATGTAATTCTTATCTCATAGAATCACAGTAAGAATAAGAGACCATGCACCCAGCATATAGGAAGATAGTTATCATTTAACATTGGTTGTATTATACAGAGTTAACAGTTACAGTGAACATTGTGGTCTCAAGTGTTGTATTCATTTAAATTACCCAGATTCTCACACTGTGTAGCACGTAGTAGGTGCTTGCCGCACAGACTAGATAAAACGGAAATCGCAGTGAGGAAAGAGAGGCAGGCCCCCCTTCTCTGAGAAGGAAGAAACAAGAAGAATGCAAGGGAAGGAAGCCTGCAGGGGCAACTGAGTCAGCCAGTTATAGATGAACTACTTCCTATAGTTCTCTGAAAGGGTGACTGGGGCCACTTGCTACACAGAGCAAAGAAGATAGAACTTATCTGAAAACCCCTTCCCCTTGTCTTTACTTAAAAGCTTTTAAGAGACAATGTTCACATACTTTAATTAAAAATACCAACCCCTATCTTCTGAACCCACCTAAACTCACCCTCCCCTCCTGAAGTCATGAGAGTGACGTATACCTCTACCAGTGTTTTTCAACCAGTGTGCCGCGGCTCACTAGTGTGCCATGAGACATGGTCAGGTGTGAGTATAAATGCATTTAGAAACTGTATTATTAACTATATGTATAATATGTACTGTGTTAGAGTGTCATTTTGTGTCATTTTGGTAGGTGGTGTGCCCCAGGATTTTGTAAATGTAAAAAATGTGCCGCGGCTCAAAAAAGTTTGAAAATCACTGCTAGACAAAGGGATCAGGAGCCCCTTGCATGAAAACCTGTATTCTATAAAAGGTATCTAAGTTGTGAGAAATCTAACTTCGGGGAGCACGTGCTTGGTTCCCTCTTTTGAGGGTCATTCTGCTCCATTGGCAAACTAAATCTTACTTCCTTCATCGAGTTGTCTGGGCGTTTTTGTCTTCCTTGGATTCCTGCAATAGCCGATTAGACATTGACTCATGCGCACAAGCCCCGCACTGGCTGATGCCCCGTTAGGCAGGTTTTCCTCCCTGCCTCTCCCTCACAGGTCAGTGTGGCTCCCTTCTGCTCTGGTGCCCACGTCTCGCCCATGCACCTGCAGTGCACCCAGCCCTCCTCCCTCCCTCTCCAAATTCGTCCATCTAGTCGCAGCCTGTTGCAGACACCCTGACCCTAGAGAATACGTCCTGCTTCCAAAGAAGCATGGTCCCCCAGGGAGTGGCCTCCCAGCAGCCATGAAGTTACTCGGCCAATTCCACTGTTGAAGGTGAGCAAAGGGACATCACTGTCCCAGCTGCTCCTGGGCTCTTTTCAGAAAAATTCTTGCCTCCAAACATGAACTTCTAGAACACCAGCAGCAAATCTTTCCGGGTAAATGTGAGTCAGTTTGTTTCCCAAGGAAGAAAAGCCAAGAGTTTGTGGCAATGAACCAGCACTATTCTGATTCCGGTGTGGATGTAGCAGGGGTGGGAGGCAGCCCCAGGTGCCAACGTCAGGCTTCTGGATGGGCGAAGCCCAGTGTTTTTGGAGCAATCCTGAATTCACCCTAAAACGCTGTTGGAACTGGACTGAGTGACCTGAGTTAGCAACATGGCATTGATGCCCCAGAGAGGCCTTCTTGTACCCTGACAGTGGTCTGTGGGGGTCCAAGTCAGGCTAATGTCCAGCCATAGCCCAGTCCACACTCAGGTCTCCCCATCACACCTGGGAAATGTGGCCCTGAAACCTTTTCGGCAGCCTGAATGTCAGCTTCCTCGGCAGAGAGATTGGAAAAGTTGGAAAGCAAAGCCATCAGGAAGCAGGACACAGCCCCTCAAGGCCAGCTGCTGCCTCAACCAGCGACAAAGTGAGGATTTGGACCACAGCATCTCGGGGCCATCAGGGGCCATAGGCACTGTTAGCCTGGCCGCCTACCTGACACATGAGAAAACTGGAGCCCAGACATGGGGAGAACTTGTCCAAAGGTGACCTGACAGGGTTGGAGTCCACCGCAGGTCTCCTGACTCCCAGACCAGCACCCTATCCGAGCTCATTGCAAGGGGCCGATGTCAGGACTGCACGAGAAACACTTAGCTCTCACACTGCCTAAAATACATTGTTAAAGACTCACTGACTGGCAGAAATGAGGTTCCAGTTGGCCTGCAAGTGCCTGAATGGGGGTACTGATTCTCAGTGATCCTACTTCAGGCAGTGCCTGCCCCGCAGCCGAGAGTCCAACACCAAGGTGTTTATAGGAAGCGTGGTATGCAGGGAGGTGGAGAAGAGTCATCATGGGGCGTGGGATGCTGTCCACATGAGGGGAGCTGCAGTGGGGTGGGGGGCTCTGGAGGCTGGAGGACCAAGCCAAGTTGCCAGATGAGAAGAGATGCCAGATGGCTCCCTAGGTCAGGACGAATCAGGTTATTGGCTCCGTGCCCCTGCCTTCCAACCTCTCAACCCCTTTGCTGAAGGCAGAGGGGAGTTCCCACTCTCTGATTTGGGCTCAGTCGCAGGCCTTGCTTTGGTCCATGGGATACAGTCAGAAGTGCCAACACGTCTATTCCCAACCTCTTGTACTTCTGCTGTCCCTGGGAGAACAGGAGAACAGCCCCACTCTGGTTACCTGCTGTCCCCCAGCCTGGCATGCAGAACAAACCCAGGTGGGGCTGAACTGGAGCCCAGGTGGCAGTGAGGAGCCCTGTGAAACTGGTCAGGCAGCAGAGCAGAGTCAGTCACCAGCTGAGCCTGGTGGGGCAGAGACGACGCTGGCCAGGGACCGGGGCGTGTCTCCACCTTTCATATAGAAGAACAGTACAATTTGGGAATAGGAAACAGCTAATGGATGGCCAACTCTGGCAGAAGGAAGACTGTGAACAAAGGCACGGGGGTGGGAAAGGACCGTGAAGAGTCAAAGAACAATGAGCAGCGCTGTCCACTGAACCTCTTACGACAGCAGAGATGTGTCTGCACCAACCAGGGCCGGAGCCGGCAGCCATGTGGGCCACTGAACGTTTGAAATGCTACCGAGAAACTGAATTTATCATTTTATTTAATTGCTATTTCAACTAGAGAGTGCAGGACTGGAGTGTTGGAGACAGGAAGGCTGCAGTCAGGTGAGACTGGAGGTCTCTTTTGCTCAGTAGAGCTTTAGAGCTGAAAGGGCCCCATAACACTGGGGAACAAAATTGTTGTTGCATCCACAAAAACACTTGTTCTTACCTAATTCGAGTGTGCTGATCTAAAATTTGACATTAGTTTTTCTCTGTAAGCTACAGTTTTTTTTGCAATTCAAGACTTTAGGTTTTCATTTTATTGTAAAATTTTCAACATTTAGTTTAACATAATGAAGTAGAATGTCTTCTTGGGCATCATCTTTGTGAAAATATAATAATTTATATAATGTGGTAAGTACACTAATACACTAAAAGATATGATTGTATCAGAATTTGTCTACAATTTCAAAATAGAACATATTGAAACACTTATTTTAATCATAAAATTTGCACAAAACTTATTTAAATTCTATTCAAGCAAAAATTTGCGTTTGTAGCTCTTGTGTTTGTGTACTTGTTGAGGACAATCTCGTTTGATGCTCTAGCAGTAGTCTGCTCATCACTAACAGCTCCAAGATTTTTGGGAAACTTATCAAAGTGACTGTTCAGGAAGTGAATCTTAATGCTCATGTTACATTCAATGTCGTGGAAAGCCAACAGCATCCTTTGGACCAGAAGTTCACAGTTTTCTGCTTTTTTGTTGCCAAGGAAGTTCTTTGTAACTGCCACAAAAGAGTGCCGTGCTGCTTTCTCCTCCTTATTCATCTTCCTGGCAAATTCTTCATCATATATGAGGGTTCAAATTTGAGGTCCATCAAATACACCTGCTTTTATCTTCTCGAAAGACAAGGCAGGAAAAGCAGAAATAATATGTTGAAAGCATTCATTTTCTCCATTCAAAGCCTGAACAAACTGCTTCATTAAGCCAAGTTTGATGTAAGTGGGGGAAAAATGATCCTGTCTTGATTAACTACAGGTTCATTCACAATATTTTGCATCCTTACTTCCAGAGCTTCACGTTTCGGCCACTCCTTCTGTGTCCAGTGTTTCACCTGAGCTCGGCTGTCCCACAAACACAGAAAGCAAGGATACTTCGTGAAACCTCTCTGTTGTCCTAACAGAAAATTTACCATTTTAAGATCCATGCAGATGATCCCGTTATGCTCCTTATACTTCAGAAAGTCAAGGACAATTTTTCTGTCATTCTTACTAAGTCATTCAATTCGGGTTGGCTAAACTGCTGAGGGGTTAATGACTGCTTGGCATCAGAAGAAGACCCTTCAGATTCTACAACCATTTCCTCATGCATCTTATCAAAATACACTTGATCACCATGTTCACTTTCTTCATCCTTAGAAGAAATGAAACCATTGAAGACTGGAACTGGGAGTTTCTCAGAGTGTCAGATAGGTCGTATTACCGAAGGAATATTAGGATATGTGATCATATGCCGTTTTTTCTTGCCGATGCCCTTTGTATGGATCAGACAGAAATAACAGTCACTGCTGTGGTCCTTAGGTTCACGCCAAACCATGGGAATATCAAAATGCATTCCTTTGCGTTTTCCTTTTGTGCAGTCATGAAGCATTTTCTCATAACTGTGACACACAATATGAGGAGCCCAATTCTTGTCTTGATCGCCAAGGGGAACTTGAAAATAGGCAATATATGCACGTGTCACAAATGATGAAATATTGCGCCTTTGATGTTGAAGTGTGTAACAGCCACATATATAGCAGAAGGTGTCAGGAATATTCTTATATTTACGCCTACTCGAAGAAGCCATGATTCAATCTTAAAACAAAATAAGAGGGTGTTTTTATTAGATAATAATTTTTTACAATTAAAAACAACTACAATTATGTAAAAGTGATGTTTGTAAAACATTAATTGCCTTGTGGTTATGTTCAATCCAAGAGTCGTTGCCCTTTAACTCCAATTTAAAAACCAATGCATGCCATTAACTGTAACAGAAAGAAATTAAAAACTAGAGCATGCACCAAAAAACGGATTTCAGAGTTGGAATCAGCAATGCAGAAATATATAGAAACAGTTCTGAAACCTCATGCAGCAGAAAATGAATAAACAATTGTTCCCAGAGAATCAGAACAGCACTTGTGGAGTCCCAGGCCCTGCCCACAACACTTGGCAGACATTGTCACATTATCTCACTAAAACTTCCCAACAACTCCTGAAGGTAGAACACGTTATTAACCCATTCACAGATGAAGAGACTGAGGCACAAAGGTGCTAAGTGCTGCGCAAGGTCACCTGAGAGATAGAGACTGACTCCAGAGCCTTTGCAGTCACCACCTTCTCAGGCTACAGCTGGGCCAGCTGTAGCCAGAGGCTACAAGTCCTTTTCTGGGGACTTTTCTCTTTGGGGCTAGCTTTGCCCCCAACCCCTATAAAACAGCATCTGAAACAAGGATTACATGCAAGATGTTACTTTTGTTCTTTGGTTTGTTTGCTGTGTTTGCAGAGGTGGGGTGCTTAGCACACAGAGTAGGATGGGCAGGCTGAGGCGAAGAACTCAACCCAGTGATGCCTTATTCAGCTGGTCACGGCTGTGAGCAAACGGGCTCCTCCCTGATGTGCCATGCTGTGGCCCCATGCGGCATGCGCCTCTTAACTGCCCGCCTGAGACAAGATGGAGAGGAGCACCCATCGTTCGGGACCTGTCCCCCACTCAGGGATGGCATGTGGCTCCCAGCATCCCTCACACAAACCTGGACACAGCGTAGGGCAGGGGCAGTCAGATCATCCTTGACCGAAGCTGACTGTCACACCGATGATGGTGGAGAACAGGTGGCTGACCCGTATTATATGATTTCACTTACATGAAATTCCCAGAAGAGGCAGACTCATGGTCAGAAAGCAGAATCTTGGTTGGCAGGGGCTGAGTGGGAGGACAGTGAGGACTAATGGGTACAGGTGTTTCACGGGCTGAGGGAAGTATTCTGGAGCAGATAGTGGTGATGGTCGATGGAGAATTTTATTCTATGAAATGTTACTTCAAGTTTTTTTTAAAAAAAGTGAGTTGAGGCCCTGGCTCAGTGGTAGAGCATCGGCCTGGTGTATGGATGTCTCGGGTTCAATTCCTGGCCAGGGCACACAGGAGAAGCACCCATCTGCCTCTCCAACCTTCCCCTTCTCCTTTCTCTCTCTCTCTTTGTTCCCCTCTTGCAGCCAAGGCTCTGTTGGAGCAGTTTGCCCGGCACTGAGGATGGCTCCATGGCCTCCGCCTCAGGCATTAAAATGGCTCTGGTTGCAACAGAGCAACACCCCAGATGGGCAGAACATCGCCCCCTAGTGGGCATGCTGGGTGGATCTCAGATGGGCACATGTGGGAGTCTGTCTCTCTGCCTTCCCACTTCTCACTTCAGAAAAAAAAAGTGAGCTGAGAAGATCATGATGGCAGAAAAGAAAATGCAAACCGGTCTGGGCTGTGGGCCCAGCTCTCCAAAGGCTGACCCCCCACAGGGAAGACCTGCCCAGCCCTCCTGCCTGCCAGAACCTTCAGGAACTCTAACTGGGGAAGCCAGGGGCATTGTGGAGCCCAGAAAGTCTGGGCCGGCAGTGTGTGTGTGTGTGTGTGTGTGTGTGTGTGTGTGTGTGCGCGCGTGCGTGCGCAACACCCAGTACAAAAGACCAGAGTGGCTAGTTCTAGTAAGGTAATCCAGAGAGGCTTCCTGGAAGTGGCTTCCAGAAGTGTGGAAGGATACACACTGCAGTGTGTTCCCAACAGGGGCTCAGAAACCACACAGCACATTGAACAAGTTATTGGGGTATGAGCTGCAGCAGTGTCTGCTGTGCCCATGGAGCCCTACTGCGGAGTGGCTGTGCTTATGCCCCCACCCCCTCCTCTATGATATTCGCCTCCCCCAGAGGCCTTGCTCAGCTCCTTAAACATGCCAAACTCTTGCTACCTGTACAGCCCTCTCAAACGCCCTTCTCCCGCCTAGAACACTGCTCTCCGCCCTCTTCTCTGACTCAGCCTTACTCCCCCAGGTGTCCAGAGAGGCCCTCGCCGCCCCGCCCAGCCTCCTCTCTCCTACACAGCACCCGACAACTGCACCGCCATGTGTCAGCCGGCTCAACCCGCACCAGCAGCCTCCCTGAGGGTCGGAGACTCTGTGAGGGCCAGACCAGGACTGTGTGCTTTCCCCCCTGCATCCTCAGAGCCTAGCCAGTGTTGGCCACACAGTAGGAATTCTGCAATGGTTGCTGAAAACGTCAGCCCACGAATGAATGAGTGGCCCCACCCTTGGACCTCAGATCTGTTCTGTCTCTGCTCCTACAATTAGCGTCTCGCATCTCACCTTAGTCCCCAGTCACTGATTTTCTGGATCCAACTACTCTCTCCATCTATCTGCCGCTTTCCGCAAGCCCTGCTTGCTGTCCCGCCGGCCATGGCTTCTGTCATCCACCTGGTAAGGCCCAGCTCTGCTGGGCGGTACCTCTCCCCCTGGGGTCCAACATCACCAGTTAGAGATGTCACTTTCTGACCAGCTCCCTCGACAGGGCTACCTCTCGGCAAAGAAGACAGTGAGGGTGGGGGTCCCAGAGCTGGGACAGGACAGAACTGTAGGACAAGCCGTAGAGAGCTTCTCCAACTGCCAGAGCCTGGCCCTCCACATGTGCCAGCATGCTTATATCTATACATGAGCAGATTTCACCAGATTTGACAAGGTCATTTAGTATCATTTCAGTGCTGCAGTTCCAGAGATGACAAAATAAAGGAGCACCCAGTGGGCTCCCAGGAGAGGTGGGGAAGGAAGCTTGACATCTCAGCAGGAGGAGGGGGTGGGAGAAGAGGTGTGCTTGCAGCCATGGAGGGGGGGGGCTGCACGAGTGGCTTTAGCGACGTTGTCCCCTAGGTCACGTCATCATCTTAACAAACACAGAGACCCTATGTCACATCTAAATATAGCAGACGGACACTACAGGGAATAACTCAGCGGGGTGCAGAGAGAGCTGCTGCTGTGACTGCTCAGCCCGGCTGGACTGCATGGTCAGGTACCGAGCCTCTTCCACACGAAGAGTCCCACGGTGGCTGGCAGTGCCAACGGGCCAGAGAGGAGCCGCAAGCACCTGCACTGGGCTTTTCACAGCGGTTGTTCTCTAGGTTTTTCCAGCAAAAAGCAGGCAAAGCCAGATATTAAGATAAGCCACTTCAAGAGGAAACCACGGACCCTGAGCCAGTCACTTACTTGGCCTAGGAAGCGAGGAAAGGCCATGATTATAGTTCTTGGCTTGCCCTCTTGTGTGCTTATTTTCTTCTCTGGTGTGGAATTCACTTCCGATCTACAAAACTGTATCAGAGAGACTTGGGTTCGAGCCCTGGTTCTGCCACTTATGAGCTGTTTGACTTTGAATCCGTGACTTTACCTCCTTTTGCCTCAGTTTTCCATCGGTAACATGGGGATAATAACAGGAGCTTTCTCAAAGGGTAGTGAGAAGATCAATTGCCATAATTCTTTCAGCATTCAACAATTGAGCACCCATTAAGTTCCAAACACTAGGATACACCAGTAAAAAAAGTAGACGAAGGTTCTTATTGTGGAACTTACATTTAAGTGTAATAGATGAACAGCAAGCACTAAACGTAAATCACAGAGCACATTAGAAGGTGATAACTGCTACGGAAAAGACAATATAAAGCGGGTGAGCTAGAGGGAAAATGGCCACCTATTATTTGCTACACTAATTCCCACCTTCCGTATCAGGACTTCCCGCAGAGATTTATATGCTTGACTAAAAGAATGTGGTAGAGTGATATTCTGGAAATTCCAAAGCAAGATCAGAAAAGGAGCTGCAGCTTCCTTCTGGGTCTCTTGGAACATTCTGGGAGCCAAAAGTGCACGTTGAAGAGGAGATGTGTGGGTGCTCTGGTCAACTCTGCCACCAAGCCCGGCCTTCCAGCCACCCCTACCAAGACCATGGGATGAAGCCATCTGGACCCTTCAGACCAGCTTACCAACAGCTAAATACCACCAAATGGCCTGACTGATGGGAGTAGAGTGGAAGAATTATCTAGCTAAGCCTGGTCTGAATTTCTGACCCACAATACAATAAAATGATTGTTGTTTTAAGCTACTAAGTTGGGGTGACTTGTTATACAACAGTAGATAACCAGGATAGGATGGTAAGGGTGGTTTTAGTGTAACGTATATAAAACTCTGAGGCCAGCCGCCACAAAATGGCATCTGAAAATTTTATCTCCACCAGTATTTTTCACTAGCTTCTCTCAACAGGCATTATTTTAAAGCCAGTGATTTCTGTTAGGTGCCATTACAATGATGTTTGTGTTTTCATATAGTCACCAGGTTCTGTTTCTCCTCTTGGACATTACGTTCCAAAGTAAGCAGATGTAGAGCCTCAGACCTGAACTCAAGGGATGGCAGGACGAGGAAAGGGCTCCATAAGGCCTAGGGCATCTATGACCGAAGACAGACATTGACTTCTGCTCTTGAATTTCACCTCCACACACACATATCTTCTCACACTCAAAGAGTTTTAGAATCCATTTTGATGGACAGAGAGGTTTTCCTGGCAATTATAATCTTATATAATGCTTAGGAAAAAAGTTACAGTTGTGTCTTATTAACCCAAACAAATTTCTCATGAGATCACAACAAAGAAATCCATGGTCATGCATAATTAAAAGCTCTCTCTATGTTCCTTTTTGCTCAGTTTCAAATATTAAGGAAGAAAAGAGCCACCTAATAGAGAATGGTGCAGCTTGTAGACCTACAGAGTCTGGATTTCTCCTAGAGAGAATGAAAGCATATGACTGTATGGAGTAATTAAGCATTTATTCCAAAAAAGAATGTTAGTAAATGATTCACATAGTTAAGAGAAAGAGAACACCTCACCCTGAAAGATAAATGAACACAGGTAGGCATTTTAGTAAAAATAAAATTAAGGGCCATAGGATAGCAAGAGTTATTTGAAGATGTGGATGGAATGTAAATGCAGAAAAGAGTAAAAAGATGTAATTTAAAACATCAAGTGCTAGGTCCTGGCCGGTTGGCTCAGCGGTAGAGCGTCGGCCTGGCGTGCAGGGGACCCGGGTTCGATTCCCGGCCAGGGCACATAGGAGAAGCGCCCATTTGCTTCTCCACCCCCCACCCCCTTCTTCCTCTCTGTCTCTCTCTTCCCCTCCTGCAGCTAAGGCTTCATTGGAGCAAAGATGGCCCGGGCGCTGGGGATGGCTCCTTGGTCTCTGCCCCAGGCGCTGGAGTGGCTCTGGTCGTGGCAGAGCGACGTCCCAGAGGGGCAGAGCATCGCCCCCTGGTGGGCAGAGCGTCGCCCCTGGTGGGCGTGCCGGGTGGATCCCGGTCGGGCGCATGCGGGAGTCTGTCTGACTGTCTCTCCCCGTTTCCAGCTTCAGAAAAATACAAAAAAAAAAACCAAAAAAAAACAACACACACATCAAGTGCTAGCCTGACCAGGTGATGGCACAGTGGATAGAGTATCAGACTGAGATGCGGAGGACCCAGGTTTGAGACCCTGAGGTCACCAGCTTGAGCGTTGGCTCATCTGGTTTGAGCAAAAGCTCACCAGCTTGGACCCAAGGTCGCTGGCTCGAGCAAGAGGTTACTCCATCTGCTGAAGGCCCGCGGTCAAGGCACATATGAGAAAGCAATCAATGAACAACTAAGGTGTTGCAACAAAAAACTGATGATTGATGCTTCTCATCTCTCTCCATTCCCATCTGTCTGTCCCTATCTATCTCTCTCTTTGACTCTCTCTCTCTGTCTCTGTAAAAAATAATAATAATAATAAATAAATAAAATAAAATAATGAAATAAAACATCAAGTGCTACACAGAAAAAAAAGTGGGCTGAGCAATCACAAGATATGCAGCTAATTGATGATTAGCTAAAAGTTTTACAATGTTGTTTTGGTAAAAGGTCTTACTCTCTACTCTCCAACCTCCATCCCCACCCCCACCAGATCAAGTGGATAGTACCACATCCATCTCTATGCCTGATGAGTAGCCAAATAACATCAATAGTATTCCACGGTGCTCTACTGACACCTAATGGCAGCTATTCAAATTGCAAGCATAGTGCCTTAGAGAACTCAATTCTACTTCTAAAGGCAGGTATCTTGCATATTTAATCCTGTATGAGAGTTTGTAGTTATACCTGGAGGAGCAATTGAAGTAAATCTCTAAATATTGAAAATCTATGATATGCTCGGAAAGGTACATTTGAACTATAGGGAGTGCAGTCCCTATCTCAGAGGAGCTAGATAAAGAAAACAATAAAAAATAATAATAAATATTGTGTGTCATTGGAGTATCCAAGAAGAAAATATCTATAGCAAGCAACAAGATCCCTGGTTTACCATGATAGAACAGAAGGAATAACTAAGCCAAATGGAAACCCAAGTAGTTCTCCTCCTTTGCAGTTTTGTCAGGTTGGGGGAGGAAGGAAGAGAAGGGAAGGGGGAACCAACTGCTGTTTGATGAGTGCTGTGTGATGGGAGTTTGATACCTGTTGTTTCATTTACTCTTCACAACTTTCCTACAAAGAAAGGTTACTGTCAAAATATCAAAGATCATTAGAAATTAGGTATACAGCCAAGATTCCTGAGCTGGGATCCTAACACAGGTTTGAGAGAGCTGGGGATCCATGCCCATCGAGTCACACTGCTGTAATGATCATTAGAAATTAGATATACAGCCAAGATTCCTGATCTGGGATCCTAACACAGGTTTGAGAGAGCTGGCGATCCATGTTCATTGAGTCACACTGCTGTAATGATCATTAGAAATTAGGTATACAGCTAAGATTCCTGATCTGGGATCCTAACACAGGTTTGAGAGAGCTGGCGATCCATGCTCATTGAGTCACACTGCTGTAATGTACTAAGCCTCTCCTCCAGTTTCGAAAACACTGTGATACTGAGAGAGATGCATGTGAGTTTATGCTTTAGCAACATGGGTTAATTGTTCTTCATGGGGCTGTGCAGTATGATGAGAGGACATTACCCTACTCAAAGAGGTCATGAGTCAGAAGTAGAACTTAAACTGGACCCTGAAGAAGCGCAACCATCTCTCCGAGGGGTCAGGTCATTTTCAGCTTCCTATAGCACAGTGGCTATACACATTAGGAGACACATCAGCCTCTGGTGGAACCTCTATATTTTTTTAAATTTTTTTCATTTTTATTTAATTTATTGAAGTGATACTGGTATTACACTGGTTTCAGGTACACAATTAAACAAAACGTCATCAGTACACTGTATTGTGTGTTCACCACCTGAAGTCAAGATGGAATAATCTCTTTAAATGGAAAATTTCTGACCCCAGCCAGAGAATCTGGTTCAGCAGGTTGGAGGTGACAGCCAGGTGGTGTCGATACAGGTAGCCCATGAACCACCAAGCTATTCTGGGTGCTTTGGATGCAAGACATGAGCGTCTTTTCCCCAGCAACCTCGATCTGCCTCCTGTAGACCATATGTGCCACTCACAGGGGCTGGGGATGTTCCCATTTTATTGATGCCTTCCACCACACTTTACTTTGTGTCAGAATCCCTTTAGGAAACAGGAACCACCTTAGGCATTTCAAATAAAGGGAATTCATTACAGGAGATTGGTTACAGGGGTGATGGATAAACCGAGAAACCACACAGAGATCAGCGACGGCTAGAGGCAACTCTGCCCTTAGGTATAGAGGGCATGGAGAGGAAACGGTGTTACAAAAGCTGCAGAAGTCGAGGCCGAGGCTGCCTGAGCAGTGAGGTCTGGGTCTGGGGAAGGAGGAGCTGTCCAGCAGCAGTAGGGTCCATGGAGCAAATGCCACTCAGAGCAGAAAAAGGATAGCAGATGCTTTTCATGTCTCCACTGAGGGTGGAATTCTGACTACCCAGATAATAACAATGCTTAGAGAGCATCTTTCCCAGTGGATTTAAGGCCTGAGTGAGCCTCAGAATCGGTTGGATCCCCAACTCAGAAATTTTGATGCAGTAAGTCAGAGACAGGTCCAGACAAAAGTATTCTGAAGTGACTGTAATGTGAGGGCAGGGTGAGAACTGATATGGTACCAAAACAGCAGGGATGTGCCCAACAGAGGGGGATGGGTGCTCAACATGTATATGTTGGGTGAATGAATGAGTGAGTGAGTGAATAAGTGAATGAAAGAGTGAGTGAGTGAATAAGTGAATGAATGAGTGAGTGGATAAGTGAATGAATGAGTGAGTGAGTGAATAAGTGAATGAATGAGTGAGTGGATAAGTGAATGAATGAGTGAGTGAGTGAATAAGTGAATGAATGAGTGAGTGAGTGAATGAGTGAGTAGTGAGTGAGTGAATAAGTGAATGAATGAGTGAGTGAGTGAGTGAATAAGTGAATGAATGAGTGAGTGAGTGAATGAGTGAGTGAGTGAGTGAATAAGTGAGTGAGTGAGTGAGTGAGTGAGTGAATGAGTGAGTGAGTGAATAAGTGAATGAGTGAGTGAGTGAATGAATGAGTGAGTGAGTGAGTGAGTGAGTGAATGAATGAGTGAATGAGTGAGTGAGTGAATGAATGAGTGAGTGAGTGAGTGAGTGAGTGAATGAATAAGTGAATGAGTGAGTGAGTGAGTGAGTGAACAGTGATGACCCAGAGCCCTTGGTGAGCCAGAGAGACCAGATGGACACCACTGCAGAGAAGAACACGTAAAGAACCAGTAGTCAGAAATAATAAGCCGTGGAGGGATGAACATGGCTACCAAGCAAATTGTCTTTTAGCCTGAAATAAATCAAATGCCAAAAGAAGAGAAGAGTCCCACATAGAAGTAACTGAATCCAGAATAGGAGAAGTCAGCTGTCCCTCTACTCAGTGCATGTTCAGTTTCCACCCTCTAGGTCAGGGGTCCCCAAACTTTTTACACAGGGGGCCAGTTCACTGTCCTTCAGACCGTTGGAGGGCCGGACTATAAAAAAAAACTATGAACAAATCCCTATGCACACTGCACATATCTTATTTTAAAGTAAAAAAACAAAACAGGAACAAATACAATATTTAAAATAAAGAACAAGTAAATTTAAATCAACAAACTGACCAGTATTTCAATGGGAACTATGCTCCTCTCACTGACCACCAATGAAAGAGGTGCCCCTTCCAGAAGTGCAGCGGGGGCCGGATAAATGGCCTCAGGGGGCCGCATGCGGCCTGCGGGGCCTTAGTTTGGGGACCCCTGCTCTAGGTTCATAAAGGCACCAGCAGTGACTCTGATGACTGTCCTCTAGTTTTGTTTCAGCCTTTTCCTGAAAAAGTGGGGTGCTTCACACCTCCCCTTCCATTTTGCCTCCCAGCATGTAGGTGTTGTGTGTGACAAGCCAGGTGCAGGGAGCAGTGGCACCGCTGGGGCTCCATGTGCCCCGTGAGCTGGAGGAACGGGCAGATCACCGTACCCCCCTGGGCACAGCGCCGCACTGCTGGGAGTCACTGCCATTTGCTGCCCAGTTCATGCCTCGATCCCCCTTCCCTTCACGTCCTTTTCCATTTCTTTCTCCATCTCATTCTTTCCACGTCCCTCTTCTCTCGCCACAGCCCTCTCCTTTCCCAGTTCTTCACACCCTGGAACATCACCTCCACATTGAGCAAAGCCTTCCTCAGTCCACGCTTCTATTTCCTCCGGGCTGAAATAGTACCACGTGCAGACATGGCCTTGAGCATCCGATCAGGAGGAAGGATGACCCATGGCGTTGTAGAAGAAAGGAGGCAGGTTGCCTTGACTACCCCCCTGAGAAACTTTAGAACTCAGGACATTTCAAATTGACACGAGAGAGCTGTGGGCGAGGTCACTGGCAGCTATTTCAGTCTGATCTGGGCTTTAAGCAGCTCTTCTGTCCCCGTCGTGGGACACTCCCATCGGAGGACTCTGGCCTCACCCCTGCTTTACAGGCATAATGGCTGCTGCACTTCCCAGGCACTGTGGATCGCAGGGTGCCCCACAGCAGGGGCCCCACAAGCTTTAAGATGCCAGAACTCGCCACGGTGGCTCCTGCTGTGAATGACCTACTAACAAGACCAGCACACCCGGGTGGGGTGACAGTGACCAGGCCTGGCTGCTCATCACAATAACCTAGGGAGCATGTAAAGAGACATCCAGATGCCGGGACCGTCCCAGACGTACTGAGTTTCGCTCTCCAGGGGTGTCCAGGCAGCCGGCCCAACACCCTCCTGCTGCCTTCAGAGAGCGCAGGCCCTGGAGGAAATTTGCATGTAGAAATGGCAGGGTGCTTAAGTCTAACTCACAGACAGGTCTCTGACTAATGCTTTTCAGCTCCATTCACATCCTCTACATAACAGTCAAGGTGTCCATTTTGGGGCCTACTCTACACATTTTTAAATAAACAAAACAAACCCATTATGTCCAATCTCGCCCTGCCTATAGAGCCCGATTTAAGCAGCTTGGTATAATTTTGTGATATCTATCTCCCTTCTGTCTTGCCCTTGATGTTTTCTCTAACCTGGTTTTAGATGAACAGGAATACTGTGGACACAGGATTGTGTGATATTTTCCCTGGCATCATACAACAGAGTGGCTGGCTCAGCGTACTGCCAAGGTCAGGACCCAAGCCTTCTCTTCCACTCCACCAGAAAGGCTGGGAGGGTGTCCTGAAGTCCCGCTCAACTTCCTCCCTCTTCCCCCGCCCAGGGCACGGCAGCCCCCTTCCTCCGGCCAAGAGCCCCACAGTCACCCGGTAGGTGCACAAAGGGAGTGCTGCTCACAGCCGCTTTGGGTAAAAGCTTTCACCCTTGTTAAGGCAGGCTTTCAACCCACACCCAGCAGTTTGGGAGAATGGAGAATTATTGCCAGCAGAATCGTGTGTTTAAGTGTCTTACTTGAAAACTCCACACCTCAGATACAGAGCTGCCCTGCTTGATGTTGAATGTATGGCCTCTCGTCTCTGTGCACGTCCCACACCCTTACCCGGGACTCTCAGCACTCTGCATGTCCCGCACCCTTACCCGGGACTCTCGTCTCTCTCTCTGCATGTCCCACACCCTTACCCGGGACTCTCAGCACTCTGCATGTCCCGCACCCTTACCCGGGACTCTCGTCTCTCTCTCTGCATGTCCCACACCCTTACCCGGGACTCTCAGCACTCTGCATGTCCCGCACCCTTACCCGGGACTCTCGTCTCTCTCTCTGCATGTCCCACACCCTTACCCGGGACTCTCATCTCTCCACACATCCTGCACCCTTACCCGGGACTCTCGTCTCACTCTCTGCATGTCCCGCACCTTTACCCGGGACTCTCAGCACTCTGCATGTCCCACACCCTTACCCGGGACTCTCAGCACTCTGCATGTCCCGCACCCTTACCCGGGACTCTCGTCTCTCCACACATCCTGCACCCTTACCCGGGACTCTCACCTCTCTGCACATCCCGCACCCTTACCTGGGACTCTCGTCTCTCCACACATCCTGCACCCTTACCCGGGACTCTCGTCTCTCTCTCTGCATGTCCCGCACCCTTACCCGGGACTCTCGTCTCACTCTCTGCATGTCCCACACCCTTACCTGGAACTCTAGGCTCCCATGAGACCCAGTTCAAACCGTGGACCCTCTTCTCTCACTCAATGACTTCCATGAGATTTCAGGGACATATGTGTGAACTGGAAGATGGCCAAGCAGAATGGAGATCCTGGTCACATGCCAGAAGAGATGGGTCAAATCACATCACCTCTCTTAGTTCAGGTTTCTCCAAAAGTAAGGACATTTGAGACAAGGACTTGTTGTAGGCTGTCTGTTTAGGAGGGTAACCCTAAGGAGGTGAGGGAGCAGGAGAGGCGGTGAGCCGAGGGGAGAGAAAAGGCGGAGGGGGGTAGTGCTGAGGCCGCTGCTGAGCAAAGGGAGTCAGCCCCTGGGAATCACAGGCAGACCCCCCAGAGCCGGCTGCCTGAAGAAGGACACCTGGGCGCGTATCCCTAGGCTCTGGACCCCTGGGGTGAGAATTATTGTAGGGGCATTAACGACCCCTAGATGTCCGTGCACACACACACACGCACACACACACACACACACACATACACACACACATGCACATACACATGCACACACACATGCACACACACGCACACATGCACACACACACACACATACACACATACACACATGCATGGGATGTACTTATACTCCTGAGCCTTAGATAGACTGTCCTCCACAGTGGTCACTAAAATCGAACATGAGCCTTTATGGATGGGCCCCTTAGTGTTCCTGGGGTGCTCTTTCAAGGATAAGATGTCCCTCTTAAATACATCTACCTTGCTGTCCAAAATCTCATGGAAAATCAAGATGAGACTCTTGGGCATTCTTCACACAAAAATGTCCATTTCTGTGGTTCACTTTTCAAATCTGAGGAGGCATTCCTCATAGTCGCACCCGCTTCTGGCTGCCCAACTCCCCCATCAGCACTGATAGGTCCCTCCTACAGCTGCTCTGGCCCCAGGGTCAGGGCTGGAGCACCCAGGACGACCTGCCCATCCCACACTGTGGAAGTATTCCCTGACGCGGTGTCTGCAGGACAGCCCCAGGGTCAGGGCTGGAGCACTCAGGACGACCTGCCCATCCCACACTGCGAACACTGCGGAAGTATTCCCTGACGGGGTGTCTGCAGGACAGACCACAGGCCCCGGCTGTCTCCCAGGACCTGCCCATCCCACACTGCGGAAGTATTCCCTGACGGGGCATCTGCAGGACAGACCACAGGCCCTGGCTGTCTCCCAGGAGCTGCCTCGGCTCACCAGCAGTGGAGAGTCCCTCTTGGCCACATCCCAGCCACCAAAAGCGAAGTTGTGCCTTGATTTGGTTCCTGAGCTCAGGTTGGTGTGACCAGCCTGAGCAAGCATGGCTTTTCCCATGGAACTCTCAGACTTACTTCCCATAAATTCTCCCACTTGCTTCAGAGAAACTAAAACCCCTTCCCCATTCCCACTGCCCTCAGAGGGATTTAACTGCCCAGAGCTTATCTGTGTGGGGGCTTGGAGAACACCCACCACAGAATAGTGGCAGGCTAAACCAACAAAACTGTGTGTGCAGCATGATGCCAATTTCACTTTTTAAAAAGGGAGAGAGAGAATAAATCACACAAGATGTCATTTAATCAAAGGTCCATTGTTGACTTAGGTCAATGGTTCTCAAAGTGAGCTCCCTGGACCAGTAGCAGTGTCACCTGGGAACTAGTTAGAAATGCAGATTCTCAGTCTCCACCCCATCCCAGACTTAGCATGTCATATGTTACGGAGATGGAGCCCAGCGATGCAGGGGGTTCTGAGAGATGCTGAGAGTTGAGGAGCACTGAGTCGGGCCAGTCAGTGAGGCAATCATGGAGCACTGTGCGAGGAGCCGGAAGGAGAAGGTGTGCTGTCCTCCGGAACGCTGGTGTGGTCACAGGGATAAGGCATGTGTGTGCAGCAACAGAATACCAGGGGAACAGCATCTGGGCGACCCAGATGGAAGTAAGGACTCACAGGGAGGTGGGTGCTAGAAGCATTCACAGGAAAGGAAAATCAGACTAAGGGAGGGAAAAAGAGAGAAAAAGAAGAATGCTGATGGAGAGCAAAATCAAAACAGAACAGGAAATAAAGAAAGAGAGAAAGAGAGAAAGAAAGAAAGAAAGAAAGAAAGAAAGAAAGAAAGAAAGAAAGAAAGAAAGAAAGAAAGAAAGAGAGAGAGAGAGGAAGAGAAAGAAAGGGAAAGAGAGGAAGGGAGGGAAGGAAAGAGAGAGGAAAGGAAGAAAGGAGAGCGGGAAGGAGGAAAAGAGGGAGGGAAGGAGAGAAAGAGAGAGGAAGGGAGGGAGAGAGGAGGGAAGGAGGGATAGAGAAAGGAAGAGAAGGAGGGAGGGTAAGAATAAGGAGGAAGAAGCCTTGGTGAGGTTGGGAGCCCAGCTCCTTCAAGTCCTTTGTGGCTCACCAGCTCATTACCTAGTCTAAGCTGGTCAGGAAGGAGCCTTAGGCATGTGGTTGGACACTAATTTGCATAGCTGATATACCAGGCAAATGCTGGCCCGGGTGGGAAGCTGGAACCTCCTTGCATTCTTTGAAGTCTCCAGGCAATGGGGAATTGGAAACCCAAACATTTCCTTCAACTTTTTCATAACAGGAACCAAGCAGCTTCTCCACTACTCTGCGCCATCAGCAGAGGATGAGGTAACCTGGACACCTTGGGTTTTGATTGCTATGAACGGCAAAGCTGCGTGTCAAATTTGCGGGTTTTCCTGAGCAGACTGCAATTAAAAACGTATGGACCCCTCCAAGTCCCACTGATGGCCACACATTTAGCTTCGGGTATGGTGTCATTTTTAAATACTCTTCCAAGTTCCTTTCTGCACTCCCCACTTTGCAATGCATTAGTTACCATGGAAACATTGAGCTCCCCCTCCCCATGGGATATGCAGAGCTTAATTGACTGAGTGGAAAGTTATTTTATGCAATGGCTGGATATTATGTGTGTATCTGTGTGTGTATATATGTTTATATATTATATCATAATAATTATGCATACACATTTATAGATTATAGATTATAGATCATATATATATATACTGTATAATTATTAAATCCAGGACTTCAGTGAAATTCCAATAATTTAAGGAATTTCCCAAAGGAAACAATACACACATTGAAGTTAAAATGCTAAGAACATGGGGCCAGCACATGGCCTGGGCCACACATTATAAGGTGACCTAGGCAAGGGAATATTGGGTAAGAGACCAACAGGCCAGAAAGGAAGGAATGCTGGCATAGCAGAGGGGAGAGGTGGACTCCTGCCCTGGGCACCTCCCCCCCCACGTAACTGCCTGGGTGACTCAGAACAGCTATTCCATGTCTCCAAGGCAATTGCTTCATCAGCTGAGAGAACTGAACAAAGTGGTTCCTACAGCCCCTTTCTGTAAGCATGTCCTAAGATGCTGACTCAGTGGTCGCAGCTGTTACTATAGAAGACTGCCATCTTGTGGTAAGGGTAAATTCTTTTATCCGTTTATCCATCCAACAGTTATTTATTGAGTATTTGCATGCTCAGCTAGGCTCCAATGCTGAGTGAATTTTACAGAGAGTTGAGATGTTGAGACTTGTACGAACATGGCAAGGAAGCTTAGAGGCACATAGTAGAAACGTGGCCTATTTCTCACTGGGCAGCTGTCTTATCTCTTAGGCAGAAAGAGAAATATAGACTAGATCCCAAAGGACAAGTCAACAACTCCATCAACCCGGCACTGGGCCCCAGATGCTCAATCCCTTGTGTCTACCTGAACAGATGCATTGGCGCAGTGGAATTTATCTTCCTGAACTATATATGTTCCCCTCTGCAACTCAAATATCCTTGCTTAAGAGATAATCAGCAAGTCCTATGTGGTTATCCAAAAGTTCAGGATTAAAGAGACTAATTCAGTCTAGAAAAATTGGGGGGTTTCTTTGGTCCTTACTTTATCTTCTCTCAAAGATCAAAAAGAAAAACTGGGGCCAAAATGATAATCCAGATCTAAAAGTTATTTCCTGACAGCAGAATTCCTTCTGTTTTCCAAGCGGGACATCCCAGGGCTTTCTCTCTGAATGGGTCTATCCCAAGGACCTTAAGCAAAAGTCAGGAAAGCCACACTGGCTCAACCAGACATCAGCTACCGGGCTCACTTTGTTTACTCTTGATAAAGGCAGGATAATCATAGACCCTACTTATTAAGGGGGCTATATATTAATTGTTCAGTGATAGTCCACATCAATTTGCTCAACCCACTTGCCAGACAGGAACTATTTTCTCCATATTTCAGGTGAGGAAAATGATGCTCCAAGAGATGGAGTGACATGTTGCTTGTCACACAGCTAGCATGCATCATCAACTGTCACAACAGTGCTCTGTAACAAAACACCCCCAAAGTGCAGAGGCCTAAAATAGTCATTTATTATTGCTCCTGAGTCTGTGGGTCATCTGGGTCCTTCTGCTGATCTTGGTTAGACCTTCTCACATGTCTGGTTGGCTGTGGGTGGGCTGGCTACTCTTGTCCAGGCTCTTGTGTCTGCCATGATGGCCTCAGCTGGGATGAGGGAATCTGTGACTGTGTTTCATCTGTAATGCTCCAGCAAGCTAGCTGAGGCGTGTTCTAGGGGTTATCGTGAGAGAACAAGCCCCAAACACATGAGCTTACATCTCATTGGCCAAATCAAGTCACATGGCTGAGCTAAGCGTTAAGGAGTGGGGCAGAATAAAGACTTGAGACCATCAGTATAAGCAGCGTCCCACAAGTGGAGCTCACAGTCTCAGCACGCTTTCTGCCACCACGGATGAAGGCAACAATAGTGGTGAGAGTTTATTGTTGTTGTTGTTGTTTTTCCCCAGAGAAACATTTAACATTATAACTTTTGTTTGTGAAAAGCATTGAAAATAATTCTGTATTCTAAGGAAAGTGAAAAATAAAAATTTCTTGGTTAATATGTAGATGAGACAGCTACAGAGGATCTAGCTTTTATTTAAAAACTATGTGATTTTGCAAACAAATAATTTATTTCTTTCTCTCCAGTAAATCCAGAATTTCCTTCCAACTAAGTTTGGTCTAAATGAGGAGCCAGTATCCAAATTTAAATCCTTACAAAGTCAGATATTTATACAATTTCCAAAAGTTTCATCCAGCCACTACAAATCAGCTAATTCAAAGCAATCTTTTTAAAATTCCAGAGCGAGAATAAAAAACTATTTTTTCTAAGGACAAGAAGAAATGAGTTAGACTACAAAGCCTGGGTCATTCCTCCTGGGTGACCCCATTAACCAAATGCCCCAGTGGCACTGCCAGTCGTGACTTTATGACACTCACATGCTTAGATGGCATCTTGCCCTGCCAACACCAAACAGTTGAAAGTTTTGAGGGTTTTATAGACCAAACATGTGGATGCTTGACCACATTTTTCCATTTTCTATCTGGAAAAGAATGGAGACAGCCTGAGGTTTGTCTCTTAGATTTCCTAAAGTGACCTTGGATGCCTTTAAAAGGCTGTAAATCAAACCAGCACAGATGACAATGACTGTCCTTACAATTAGCCACTTAAAAGGTAGCCATGAGTGTTAAAAAGAAAATCATGGAGGATGACGTCAGAGTAATGGCGGGGTAGGAAGCGATACCGATAAATCTCCCCCAAAACTCAACAAGATCTTCAACCAGAAACAGAAAAACCTATACTTGGAGCTTCCAGATGCTTCGCAATACACCCAAAGGTATGATTGAGTGAAAAATTGGCTAAATATATAACCAAACCCCGAAGGAAATAGGGAGTAAGAAATGCTCCGCCTTCCTCACTAACCTAAACAGGGCGGCTTTCTCTGGTAACTGTGAATATAGAAACCGAGGCAGGCAAAGGGGGTGAATACATCCAGGCCGCGACACAAACGGCCGAACCAGGCTGTGGCACGGAGATCCAAGCCGAGGAAAATCTGATCCTGTGGCAACCCGGGCAATACAAGCTAACACTCGCGCCAAACCCAAACAAAGAAAGACAAGCGGCGCGGACATTTTACCCGGTCTCCTGGTTGGTGCGCAGTTAGTGGGCGAGAGATTTCTTCCTAAGCCCCGGAAGTGGGTGCCCGTGTTGCCCCACGGAGAGGCAGGGTCAGAGGCCTTTCTGTGGGCCGAGGGCAGAGTCTCTGGGCAGCCCCAGTGCCCTGGGAAAGCCACACACGGGAGGGAGTGAGAACTAATTCCAACGGTGGAGATTTTCCGTACTGGAGGGTGTTTCACTCAGAGGGAAACGCGGCCGGCCTCATATCCTGGTTTGCGCGCGCAGATAAGGAGTGAGCGATTCCTCCGAGTGCCTCGGCAGTGCGCGCCCACCCGTGTTATCGCACAGAGGGGCAGAGTCAGGGGCCTTTGTGTGGGCCAAAGCGGAATCTCGGGCCGCCCCAGCGCCTTGCAAAAGCCGCGCACGGGGACGGAGCGAGACTCAATTCCAACGCTGCAACTTTTCCCTGTGGTTGGGGGTTTCACTCAGAGCGTGAGACTGCTGGCCGGATATCCTGGTCTGTGCGCGCAGCCAGTGAGTGAGAGTTTCCTCCAAGCGCCCCAGAAGTGGGCGCCCGCTTGTGTTACCGGACAGAGTGGCAGAGCCAGAGGTCTTTGAATGGCCGGAAAGCCCGCCTGATTATGCTAGCAGCTCTGACTGACTGAGCCTTACCCAGAGCCCTGTGCTGAGTGGGAATAGAGTGGGGAGTTGCCAGCTCTTTGAGCCTCTTACTATCCAGGCAGAGGCAGCAGCAACCCCATAGCTGGATTATCAGGCTACTAATTGAGGAAGGGAAGACTAGGAGAAAGGCTCCAGGAACACGGACTCTCTCACTGTCGGAGCCTATAAATGCTAATAGCCTCGACTGCCAACGAGACTAAAGCACAATACATGACATTGCCATAGAGACTTATCAACTGCAAACCTCCACCTGAGCGTGGCAAAGGGGCAAAACCCGGGGTACAGAGTCACCGACCAGGAAGAGGGAGAGAAAAGAAAAAGCAAGAAGATAACCTCTCAAAATCAAGAATAATCTGCAGACTTTATAACCTATCCCATTTTATTATATTTGTTCGTTTGTTTCTCTTATCTTCATTCTTGATACTTTTTTTTTCCTCCTCCAATTTGGCCGATTAACTCTCTACCGGTCTTACTCTCTCCTCTCCTTGAACTACACTACCCATAAGTGTTACATCTCCCATTATCTTTTCTCTTCTCTTCCTTTCTCTCTATGAGGGTTGCACTCCAAAACCCTTAACTCTCTCTCTCTCTCTCCTTTCTTTTTTCTTCTTTTAGTGGTTCCCTCTTTTTTTTTCTCTCCCTCTCTTTCTTTTCTCCCTCTATATTAGTTTCTTCCTTTCTCCTTTACATCTCCTCTCATTCAAACCTCAATAACAAACAAATTATCTTATCTGGGACTCAAACTTATGTTTGTGGCATTTTGGGGGGTTTTTACTTCACCTTTTTAACTCACTAGCAGTGCTCCCATCCCTGGCTCTCCATATTATCTAGTTCTTGTTCCACTAAATACAATAGTAATTTTTTAATTTGTCCCCCCATTTTTCCGTTTTCCTCTTAATCCTCTCATCATAACTCTTAGACAACCAACACCTAAAAGCAAATCATTTTATTCTTGACCCAAATTTTTTCCTTATTTGCTTTTTGTGGGTCCATACGCTCTTTTTTTTCTTTTTTCTTTCTTTTTTTTTTTTTTTTTTTTTTTTTTTTTTGCCCCTTTATTACTTTTCCCCAATTCAGGCCCTCCATCACAGGCATTGTTTGTTATAATTCACAGTCCACCACAAGATTTTCTCAAGAAAGAGGGGAGAGGAGAGGAGAGGAAAAAAGGAGGGGGGGAATAATTTCCTTTTTTTTTTTTTTTTTTTTAATTTTAATTTTATTTTATTTTTCTTTATTTCATTATTAATTTTTTTTAAAAAAAAAACAACTCTTTTCGATTTCTTTTATTATTTTTTAAACTTTTTATTCTTTATTAAATCTCATTAATAATATCAACAAAACCACCCTCAGATGCCATTAAGGAAGAGAAAATCGAATATCATGGATACAAAAGAAAGAGAGGTAACACAGCTAGATGAGGAAAAATCTATGGAGAAAAAATTTAATATATTGGAAACCTTGGAGCTAAATGACAGAGAATTCAAGATAGAAATCCTAAAAATCCTCCGAGATATACAAGAAAACACAGAAAGGCAATTTAGGGAGCTCAGAAAACAACTCAATGAACACAAAGAATATATGTCCAAGGAAATTGAAACTATAAAAACAAATCAAACAGAGATGAAAAACTCAATTCACGAGCTGAAAAACGAAGTAACAAGCTTAGCTAATAGAACAGGTCAGATAGAAGAGAGGATTAGTGAAATAGAAGACAAGCAACTTGAGGCACAACAGAGAGAAGAAGAAAGAGACTCAAAAATTAAAAAAAATGAGATACCCCTACAAGAATTATCTGACTCCATCAAAAAGAATAACATAAGAATAATAGGTATATCAGAGGGAGAAGAGAGAGAAAATGGAATGGAGAACATACTCAAACAAATAATAGATGAGAACTTCCCAAGCCTGTGGAAAGAACTAAAGCCTCAAGTTCAAGAATCAAACAGAACTCCGAGTTTTCTTAACCCCAACAAACCTACTCCAAGGCATATCATAATGAAATTGACACAAACCAACAGCAAAGAAAAAATTCTCAAGGCAGCCAGGGAAAAGAAGAATACAACATATAAAGGAAGGCCCATTAGATTATCATCAGATTACTCAGCAGAAACTCTACAAGCTAGAAGAGAGTGGACCCCAATATTTAAAGTCCTGAAAGAGAGGAACTTTCAGCCACGAATACTATACCCATCAAAGCTATCCTTCAAATATGAAGGAGAAATAAAAACATTCACAGATACAGAAAAGATGAGGGAATTTATCATCAGAAAACCCCCACTCCAGGAATTACTAAAGGGGGTTCTCCAATCAGATACAAAGAACAAAAAAAAACAGAGCCACAAGTAAAAGCTCCAAGAAGAACACAATAAAACCAAATTTAAACTGTGACAACAACAAAAAGAAAGAGGGGGAGAAGATGGAGATTAACAGTAGCAAAGGACGATGGAGTGCAAAAGTACTCACAAAATAGTTCGCTACAATGAACAGGGTAGGGACCCTTTTCATTATTCAAAGGTAACCACCATTGAAAAAACCACCACAGAAGCACATGAGATAAAAAAGATAGCAACAGTGGAAAGATGTATGGAATACAACCAAATAAAAACAAAAGATAGAAAAACAAAAGAGAAGGATCAAACAAGACACAAAACTAACAGAAAGCAAGATATAAAATGGCAATAGGGAACTCACAAGTATCAATAATTACACTAAATGTAAACGGATTAAACTCACCAATAAAAAGGCACAGAGTAGCAGAATGGATTCAAAAAGAAAATCCAACTGTATGCTGCCTATAGGAAACTCATCTAAGTAACAAGGATAAAAACAAATTCAAAGTGAAAGGCTGGAAAACAATACTCCAAGCAAATAACATCCAAAAAAAAGCAGGTGTAGCAATACTCATATCGGATAATGCTGACTACAAGACAGGAAAAGTACTCAGAGACAAAAATGGCCATTTCATAATGGCTAAGGGGACACTGAATCAAGAAGACATAACAATTCTTAATATATATGCACCAAACCAAGGAGCACCAAAATATATAAGACAGCTACTTATTGATCTTAAAACAATAACTGACAAAAATACAATCATACTTGGAGACCTCAATACACCACTGACGGCTCTAGATCGGTCATCCAAAGAGAGAATAAACAAAGACATAGTGGCCTTAAACAAAACACTAGAGCACCTGGATATGATAGACATCTACAGGACATTTCATCCCAAAGTGACTGAGTATACATTTTTCTCCAGTGTACATGGATCATTCTCAAGAATTGACCATATGTTGGGCCACAAAAACAACATCAGCAAATTCAGAAAAATCGAAGTTGTACCAAGCATATTTTCTGATCATAAAGCCTTGAAACTAGAATTCAACTGCAAAAAAGAGGAAAAAAATCCCACAAAAATGTGGAAACTAAACAACATACTTTTAAAAAATGAATCGGTCAAAGAAGAAATAAGTGCAGAGATCAAAAGATATATACAGACTAATGAAAATGACAATACGACATATCAGAATCTATGGGATGCAGCAAAAGCAGTGATAAGAGGGAAGTTCATATCACTTCAGGCATATATGAACAAACAAGAGAGAGCCCAAGTGAACCACTTAACTTCCCACCTTAAGGAACTAGAAAAAGAAGAACAAAGACAACCCAAAACCTGTCGAAGAAAGGAGATAATAAAAATCAGAGCAGAAATAAATGAATTAGAGAACAGAATAACTATAGAAAAAATTAATAGAACAAGGAGCTGGTTCTTTGAAAAGATCAACAAAATTGACAAACCCTTGGCAAGACTTACCAAGGAAAAAAGAGAAAGAACTCATATAAACAAAATCCAAAATGAAAGAGGAGAAATCACCACGGACACCGTAGATATACAAAGAATTATTGTAGAATACTATGAAAAACTTTATGCTACTAAATTCAACAACCTAGAAGAAATGGATAAATTCCTAGAAAAATACAACCTTCCTAGACTGAGTCAAGAAGAAGCAGAAAGCCTAAACAGACCTATCAGTAGAGAAGAAATAGAAAAAGCCATTAAAAACCTCCCCAAAAATAAAAGTCCAGGCCCTGACGGCTATACCAGCGAATTTTATCAAACATTCAAAGAAGACTTGGTTCCTATTCTACTCAAAGTCTTCCAAAAAATTGAAGAAGAAGCAATACTTCCAAACACATTTTACGAAGCCAACATAACCCTCATACCAAAACCAGGCAAGGATGGCACAAAAAAAGAAAACTACAGACCAATATCTCTAATGAATACAGATGCTAAAATACTAAACAAAATACTAGCAAATCGAATACAACAACATATTAAAAAAATAATACATCATGATCAAGTGGGATTCATCCCAGAATCTCAAGGATGGTTCAACATACGTAAAACGGTTAATGTAATACACCATATCAACAAAACAAAGAACAAAAACCACATGATCTTATCAATAGACACAGAAAAGGCTTTCGATAAAATACAACACAATTTTATGTTTAAGACTCTCAACAAAATGGGGATAGAAGGAAAATATCTCAATATGATAAAGGCCATATATGATAAACCATCAGCTAACATCATATTAAATGGCACTAAACTGAAGGCTTTCCCCCTTAAATCAGGAACAAGACAGGGTTGTCCACTCTCTCCACTCTTATTTAATGTGGTACTAGAGGTTCTAGCCAGAGCAATCAAACAAGACAAAGAAATAAAAGGCATCCATATCGGAAAAGAAGAAGTAAAGGTATCACTTTTTGCAGATGATATGATACTATACATCGAAAACCCCAAAGAATCCACAAAAAGACTACTAGAAACAATAAGCCAATACAGTAAGGTCGCAGGATACAAAATTAACATACAGAAGTCAATAGCCTTTCTATATGCCAACAATGAAACAACTGAGAACGAACTCAAAAGAATAATCCCCTTCACGATTGCAACAAGAAAAATAAAATACTTAGGAATAAACATAACAAAGAATGTAAAGGACTTATATAATGAAAACTATAAACCATTGTTAAGGGAAATCGAAAAAGATATAATGAGATGGAAGAATATACCTTGTTCTTGGCTAGGAAGAATAAATATAATCAAGATGGCTATATTACCCAAAGCAATATACAAATTTAATGCAATTCCCATCAAACTTCCAATGACATTTTTTAAAGAAATAGAGCAAAAAATCATCAGATTTATATGGAACTATAAAAAACCCCGAATAGCCAAAGCAATCCTAAAGAAAAAGAATGAAGCTGGGGGCATTTCAATACCTGACTTCAAACTCTATTATAGGGCCATGACAATCAAAACAGCATGGTATTGGCAGAAAAATAGACACTCAGACCAATGGAACAGAATAGAAAGTCCAGAAATAAAACCACATATATATAGTCAAATAATTTTTGATAAAGGGGCCAACAACACACAATGGAGAAAAGAAAGCCTCTTCAATAAATGGTGCTGGGAAAACTGGAAAGCCACATGCAAAAGAATGAAACTGGACTACAGTCTCTCCCCCTGTACAAAAATTAACTCAAAATGGATCAAAGATCTAAACATAAGACCTGAAACAATTAAGTACATAGAAGAAGACATAGGTACTCAACTCTGGGACCTGGGTTTTAAAGAGCATTTTATGAATTTGACTCCAATGGCAAGAGAAGTGAAGGCAAAAATTAATGAATGGGACTACATCAGACTAAGAAGTTTTTGCTCAGCAAGAGAAACTGATAACAAAATAAACAGAAAGCCAACTAAATGGGAAATGATTTTTTCAAACGACAGCTCAGATAAGGGCCTAATATCCAAAATATACAAAGAACTCATAAAACTCAACAACAAACAAACAAACAATCCAATAAAAAAATGGGAAGAGGATATGAATAGACACTTCTCCCAGGAAGAAATACAAATGGCCAACAGATATATGAAAAGATGCTCATCTTCTTTAGCTATTAGAGAAATGCAAATCAAAACGGCAATGAGATACCACCTCACACCTGTTCGATTAGCTGTTATTAGCAAGTCAGGTAACAGCAAATGTTGGAGAGGCTGTGGAGAAAAAGGGACCCTCATACACTGTTGGTGGGAATGTAAAGTAGTACAACCATTATGGAAGAAAGTATGGTGGTTCCTCAAAAAACTGAAAATAGAACTACCTTATGACCCAGCAATCCCTCTACTGGGTATATATCCCAAAAACTCAGAAACATTGATACGTAAAGACACATGCAGCCCCATATTTATTGCAGCATTGTTCACAGTGGCCAGGACATGGAAACAACCAAAAAGCCCATCAATAGACGACTGGATAAAGAAGATGTGGCACATATACACTATGGAATACTACTCAGCCATAAGAAATGATGACATCGGAACATTTACAGCAAAATGGTGGGATCTTGATAACATGATTCGAAGCGAAATAAGTAAATCAGAAAAAAACAGGAACTGTATTATTCCATACGTAGGTGGGACATAATAGTGAAACTAAGAGACATTTATAAGAGTGTGGTGGTTACGGGGGGGAGGGGGGAATGGGAGAGGGATAGGGGGTGGGGAGGGGCACAAAGAAAACAAGATAGAAGGTGACAGAGGACAATCTGACTTTGGGTGGTGGGTATGCAACATAATTAAACGACAAGATAACCTGGACTTGTTATCTTTGAATATATGTATCCTGATTTATTGATTTCACCCCATTAAAAAAATAAAATTATATAAAAAAAAAAAAAAAAAAAAAAAGAAAATCATGTTGAAGAAATTAAGAATTTATTATGTGCCCACTAAGTGCTGGGCACTTTCACACATGCTGGCATTGGATAGCATGAGAGTGAAGTTCTCCATGGTTAAATCACTCACTCAAAGTCACACTTGCAGTCTTGGTAAGATGGAAAATAGTTCTGCCACACAGATACCATCTCTTAAGCATCTATTTAGATGCACACAAAAATCAGGTTTGAAGAGCTGTGAACAGGAAACCACTCTCTCCTGTGTGTGTGTGCTTGTGTGTATGTGGTGTGTTTGCCCCTCTTATGTCTCAGTGTGCTCTGCACAGCCCACGTAACAATCCTCTAGGTAAGTTAGCAACACCAGACATGGTCTCCCCACAGAGCAGCCATGATCTGAGTGCTGACAGAAGAAAACAGAAGGCTCTTTCCCCTCAACACCAATTGTTAACCATCACACCAGAGCGGGTACAGCTGCTGTTCGGACATTGAGTCATGGCTCACAGTGAAGATTCCCAAGAGTAGAAGCACTCACATTCAAAGGAAAAATCAATCAACTTGAGCCAATTTCCTTTTCCACTGACGTCGGCATTGCTGAGAAAACATGGACAAGTGATGGGTTTGAGCAGGCAGGACAAATATTTAAATCTAGCCAAAGGAACTCCCACATCCCTTCAGTGTGGCATCGACGGAGAAGCACATAAACCCAGACCGCACCAAGGGCTGGACCCAGACCCTGAATCCACCAGAGTAAAGCCGGGCCTTCAGTCTGGGTCCATTGTCAACATGAGCATTGCTCATTCTACATACTTTCACCATGATGCAACAAACCTTGACTACTGCTCCTTCTACACAAGAACCTTTCCCAGTGTCAGTGAGAGAAGTGTTAGGGGTAGCCTTCCTTTTCCTAGGCCTTTGATGGCGAACATATGACATGCGTGTCAGCACTGACACATGTAGCCATTTTCAATGACATGCGGCCGCACACCAGAGAAGTATGAGGCTGCATGCCAAGAAGGATGTTTCATCCTCATCTCCTGCACGGCCAGGTGCAGTAGCCGAGGATAAAACATTTGCTGTAGTTTATGTGCTGGAGGTCTGTAGGTCAAAACAACAGAACTCCGGCACAGAGTGTCTAGTTCTAGGACTTCCGGTTAGGCCATTAGGGGATCTTTGACCTCATTTCTGGCCGGCAGAGCAGGGAGCCGCGGAACTCCTGGGGGATGCATCTCTGGGGGCCCTGTGGCCACCATTACCACATAACCACAGCAACCATCATCCCATCTACTATTCTGGGGTGTCATGGATTTCTAATTGACCATCATTACTGAGATAAGTGAGGGGGAGGCTGGGAGAGGCGAGAGAGCCTGTGCTATGGGTGCTGTTTCCCACCATTAGAAATAGCAGCAGCCATCTTAATTTACATAAGATGCTATTTGCAGAATTTCAAGACAGCATCTGGGCTCAGGTGTTGGTCGAATTGAGGTCAAAACTTGAGAATCTGGAAAGGTGCCGCTTGGAGAATCAAGAGGAGTGCCACTATGAACAGGAAATTTGGAGTGCCTGGAACTGATTACCAGACACTTTTAGCACTCTGAAAAATATAGCAATGGCTTTACTCACAATTTTTCCCTCTACATACTTTTTTTTTTTTGCATTTTTCTGAAGCTGGAAACAGGAAGAGATAGTCAGACAGACTCCCGCATGCGCCCGACCGGGATCCACCCGGCACGCCCACCAGGGGCGACGCTCTGCCCACCAGGGGGCGATGCTCTGCCCATCCTGGGCGTCGCCATGTTGCGACCAGAGCCACTCTAGCGCCTGAGGCAGAGGCCAAGGAGCCATCCCCAGCGCCCGGGCCATCTTTGCTCCAATGGAGCCTTGGCTGTGGGAGGGGAAGAGAGAGACAGAGAGGAAGGTGCGGCGGAGGGGTGGAGAAGCAAATGGGCGCTTCTCCTGTGTGCCCTGGCCGGGAATCGAACCCGGGTCCTCCGCACGCTAGGCCGACGCTCTACCGCTGAGCCAGCCGGCCAGGGCATCTCTACATACTTTTGTGAGATATTATTCTCAGCGTTAAATAATATCAAAACCAACAAAAGAAACAGATTGACAGATGAAGTTAGTAACACTTGCTTGGGCTTGAAGTATACAAAATACCAACCTTCAATTGAAGATTTAGCCAATGAAATTCAGCAACAAAAAAGTCACTAATAGTCAAGTTTATTAGTGACTCCTCCCTCTCACTTATCTTAGTTCACGGCACCCCACGCAAGTTAAATAATATCAAGACCAACAGAAGAAACTGACTGACAGATGAACAAAGAAGTCACTAAGCAGGTAAATTAAATAATTAGTTTTTGGTTTATTGATACAGTTATATATTACAATTATACATTTTTGTTATTTAAACTATAAATATCATGAAATTACGGTTTTTTTCTCGAAGTGACACACCACCCGACTTATGCTCGGTTTTTTGGCGAGTTTTGACACACCACGCTCAAAAGATTGCCCATCACTGTCCCAGGCAGTGTCTGGCCCCGAGCTACCACTGGGCTGGCTGACCTCAGGGGCTCCTCAGCAGAGTCAGCCCCTGTCTCTCGGTGGAGGAACAGATAAGCAAAGTGTGCTTCACATCCATACAATGGAATAGAAGGAAGGAAAGAAACTGAGAGGAAGGAAATCCTGTCATATGCCACAACAGGGACGAACCTTGAAGATATTATGCTAAGTGAAACGAGCAGCAGCTGTGTGGGGGCAGGTGGGAGAGAAATTTTGTTTAATGGATATAGAGTTTCAGATTTGCAACATGAAAAAATTCTGAAGATCTGTTTCATGAAAATGTGAATATATATATATATACTTAACACTAAAATGGTTAAGGTGGTCATTTTATGTTATGCTGGTTTTACAATTTAAAAAAGTAGATTGAGGTTGAGCCCCCAAAATGGCTCCCACCTTCCCTGGGACTGTCACACGCTCCCAGACCAGCAGCAGTGCCCCAGAGTCACTGCCAGCTCTGTGCGTCCCCGTGCGGATTTCTGAGGAGGACAGCCCCGCTCCAGGCAGAGTCCACCCAGGGGCCGGCTGCACACGCTCTCTCCAAGGCTCAAACGGGCCACTAAATGCGTGAGATGGAGGAATGTCATGTTACCCTCCAAACTCTGGTTTCCTGAACTATAAAATAGAAAAAGTGCACCTCACTCATAGCAGCATAGAGAGGTTTAAACTTAAAAACTAACAAAATGTTAGTTATTGAGCAATTTTTTTTTCTTGGGTAGATGAGATGAGGGGGAACACTAAGTGTGAAGGACTTATTAATCACAGGAACAGCCACCACATCTGAGGACCAGCTCTGCTCCAGGCACGGTGCCAGGAGCCTCCCATCCCTCGACCTTCACAGCACAGCACAGCACTGCTATAAGGTGTCTGAAAGGCCATGGATCTGTTATTGGAAGAAGAGAAAGATTTACTCAGGTGGAGGAGGTCACCCCAAGAAGAACTTATCAAAAGAGGTCTGTAGGATGGATGGTGTGGTGAGTATAGGGACTCAGTCCTCCAGGGAGTATAACTAGTATGGCTATTCTTGGGGTGATAGACTTCTTCTGGAATCAGGGACTCCCAAGTAAACGATTTAGTTTCTTGGATTGGAAGGAATTACTGACTCCCAGATGGCAATATCATTAGACTTAGACTAACTTCCTGGAGACAGTTAGCATCGGGCACCTACCCCATGCTTGGCAGTGTACCATACATTTGAGGGCTTTAGATAAGTCCCAGTCTTTGAGGGATGGCCAAATCCCTTTATGCCCTCAATCAATTGTTCATTCATTCAAACATATTTATTGAGTTCCTATTAGGTGTCAAGATCTATGCTAGGTAGAGTCAGGGAGGCTACTGCCTTCCTGGAGTTTACATTCTAGTTGATTTACCTTCAGGATATAGTTACAGAAGAAGGGGAGATAGTTTGGGATCAATAGATTGGGAGCTATTGTGATAAGGTGTCAAGGAACTGCAAAACTGTTGACACCAGTATTTCAAAAAGAAGAACCAGACCCCTTACCCCTCCTTTCTAAGAAAAAAAAAACACAAAAAAACAAAAAACAAAAAAAAACAAGAAAAAGAGATTTAAGGGGCAATAGTTAGTTAATCATAGTTTAACTATAGTTCTCTGGAAGGACTGAGGCCACTTGCTAGACAGAGCAAAGAAGATAGGATTTATCTGAAAACTTCCTCTTCCCCTTCCTTAAAAGCCTTTAGGAGACAATGTTTACATATCTTAATTAAAAATCCTACACTGATTCTAACTCTTCCTCCCCTTCTAGCGTCATGAGAGTGAGGTATACCTCTAGACAAAGGGATCACGAGCTCACTCCCCTAGCTTGAAAAACCTTTTATATGTTTTCTAAAAATCATCCTTCTGAGATTTTTTATATGTACAAAACTTGTAAACTAAGCAAGCAGAGATTAGCTTATTAGGTTTCCTAATAAGCTAGTCCCAACACTTTTAGCAGAAGTAATTTCATTTAGCTTCTCCCTTATCCTAGACTAAACATTTCATTTCCCACTACTAAGGTGACAGGGATAAATTTTAAACCCTAGAAGATTTGGGAATGTTTTTGATATGTAAAACAACATTTATTGCTACTGTGTTATCTTGTGGTCTTGATATGTAGGAATGTTTTTCCTTTTAATAGATCCTATAGATAAATGTTGCAAGCTTATCAGTAAATAACTTTTGTACCGTTTGCCCCCTCCTTTCCCTCTCAACCAGTGTGGGATCCTGTCTATATAACCAGCCTCAGAGCTATATTCTAGGCTACACAATTTGGGTGAGCTGTAACCCATGTATGTCGCCAGCTTTATTAATAAAGCTCCTCCTAATATTTCTACCTTGGTGTCTCTATGTAACCTGCGGATCAAGCTACTTTATAACACAATAAGAATATAATTAGTCAACCTTTCTGTAAGGCAGTTCAGTGATGGTAAGTAAAAGCTATAAAATTTTATATTCCCATTAGCCTACCAAATCTACTTCAAGAAATGTATCCTAAAAAAACACATTGTATATGTAAATCATCCTATGTGTGCATAAGCATTAACTTATAGAGGTGGTCATTGTTTAGAACATTTTTTTTTATTAAGTAAGAGGCAGGGAGGCAGAGAGACAGACTCTGGCATGTGGCCCCACCAGGGTCCACCTGGCAGGCCTGCTATAGGGTGATGCTCTGTCCATCTGGGGCTGCTGCTCCGTTGCTCAGCAACCAAGCTATTTATTTAGCACGTGAGGCAAGGCCATAAAGCCATCCTCAGTGACCAGGGCCAACTTGCTCAAACCATTTGAGCCATGGCTGTGGGAGGGGAAGAGAGACAGAAAGAGAAAGAGAAAGAGGAAGAAAAAGAGAAAGAAAGAGAAAAGGGAGGGGTGGAGAAGCAGATGGTTGCTTCTCCTGTGTGCCCTGACTGTGAATCAAACTGGGGACTTCCACCTGCTGGGCCAATGCTGAGCCAACCAGCCAGGGCCAAGAACATTTTTAAAAATGGGAATAATCAGTCCTGGTCGGTTGGCTCAGTGGTAGAGCATTGGCCTGGTGTGCAGGAGTCCTGAGTTCGATTCCAGGCCAGGGCACACAGGAGAAGCACCCATCTGCTTCTCCACCCCTCCCCCTCTCTTTCCTCTCTGTCTCTCTCTTCCCCTCCCACAGCCAAGGCTCCATTGCAGTAAAGTTGGCCCGGGCGCTAAGGATGGCTCCGTGGCCTCTGTCTCAGGCGCTAGAATGGCTCTGGTCGCAACAGAGCAATGCCCCAGATGGGCAGAGCATCGCCCCCTGGTAGGCATGCCTGGTGGATCCCAGTTGGGTGCAGGCAGGAGTCTCTCTGACTGCCTCCCCGTTTCCAACTTCAGAAAAATACCAAAAAAATAAAAAATAAATAAAAATGGGAATAATCCAAATAGCCAATGAAGGATGAGTTAAGTAAATGATGATATAGTTCCATGTGGGAATATTAGGTGATCATGAAAAATTATGTTCTATACATATTGTTAAGAGAAAGGGGCAAATTATAAAATAATATATAGAATAAGATCTTATTTTGAATTTTTGAAAAATAATATGGGATTATATAGCTAGACATAAATAACCCAAATAAAAGTAAGTCATTTTCAGGTTTCAAAACTGTTGTCATATCAGGCCAGAACTGAAGAAGAATGTATGTTTTTACTAAAGTTTTCTGATGTTATATGGCAACAAATATTTCTTTAAATTTTTTCTTTTGCAAACCTCTCCTATCCTTAAAATTTACGCCACACTGTAGCTCCTTGGACACCCTTCCTTTCTCTTTTCCATCTCACCTCCTTCACCCCAACTCCCAGCCCACGAGCTTTGCTTTCTTACCCTCTTTCTTCTCACTATCTGCTTCTCGTCCTCCGTCTTCCTCTCCTTCTCACTCCCCCTCCAGTTCCCTCTCTCTCCTCTCCTCTTGTTCTCTCGTGTTTTTCTCCATAGGACATCTCCATGCCCTTTCTTTTATTTTTTTTTAATTATAATTTTATTTTTTTAATGGGGCGACATCAATAAATCAGGTTACATATATTCAAAGATCAACAAGTCCAGGTTATCTTGTCTTTCAATGATGTTGCATACCCATCACCCAAAGTCAGATTGTCCTCTGTCACCTTCTATCTAGTTTTCTTTGTGCCCCTCCCCCTCCCCCTTTCCCTCTCCCTTTCCCTCCTCCCCCTATAACCACCACACTCTTATCAATGACTCTTAGTTTCACTTTTATGTCCCACCTACGTATGGAATAATGCAGTTCCTGGTTTTTTCTGATTTACTTATTTCACTTCGTATAATGTTATCAAGATCCCACCATTTTGCTGTAAATGATCCGATGTCATCATTTCTTATGGCTGAGTAGTATTCCATAGTGTATATGTGCCACATCTTCTTTATCCAGTCGTCTATTGATGGGCGTTTTGGTTGTTTCCATGTCCTGGCCACTGTGAACAATGCTGCAATGAACATGGGGCTGCATGTGTCTTTACGTATCAATGTTTCTGAGTTTTTGGGGTATATACCCAGTAAAGGGATTGCTGGGTCATAAGGTAGTTCTATTTTCAGTTTTTTGAGGAACCACCATACTTTCTTCCATAATGGTTGTACTACTTTACATTCCCACCAACAGTGGATGAGGGTTCCTTTTTCTCCACAGCCTCTCCAACATTTGCTATTACCTGTCTTGTTAATAATAGCTAATCTAACAGGTGTGAGGTGGTATCTCATTGCAGTTTTGATTTGCATTTCTCTAATAACTAAAGAAGATGAGCATCTTTTCATATATCTGTTGGCCATTTGTACTTCCTCCTGGGAGAAGTGTCTGTTCATATCCTCTTCCCATTTTTTTATTGGATTGTTTGTTTGTTTGTTGTTGAGTTTTATGAGTTCTTTGTATATTTTGGATATTAGGCCCTTATCTGAGCTGTTGTTTGAAAATATCATTTCCCATTTAGTTGGCTTTCTGTTTATTTTGTTATCAGTTTCTCTTGCTGAGAAAAAACTTCTTAGTCTGATGTAGTCCCATTCATTAATTTTTGCCTTCACTTCTCTTGCCTGCGGAGTCAAATTCATAAAATGCTCTTTAAAACCCAGGTCCATGAGTTTAGTACCTATGTCTTCTTCTATGTACTTAATTGTTTCAGGTCTTATGTTTAGATCTTTGATCCATTTTGAGTTAATTTTAGTACAGGGGGACAAACTGTAGTCCAGTTTCATTCTTTTGCATGTGGCTTTCCAGTTTTCCCAGCACCATTTATTGAAGAGGCTTTCTTTACTCCATTGTATGTTCTTGGTCCCTTTATCAAAAATTATTTGACTATATATATGTGGTTTTATTTCTGGGTTTTCTATTCTGTTCCATTGGCCTGAGTGTCTATTTTTCTGCCAATACCATGCTGTTTTGATTGTCGTGGCCCTATAATAGAGTTTGAAGTCAGGTATTGTAATGCCCCCAGCTTCATTCTTTTTCTTTAGGATTGCTTTGGCTATTCGGGGTTTTTTTATAGTTCCATATATATCTGATGATTTTTTGCTCTATTTCTTTAAAAAATGTCATTGGAATTTTGATGGGAATTGCATTAAATTTGTATATTGCTTTGGGTAATATAGCCATCTTGATTATATTTATTCTTCCTAACCAAGAACAAGGAATATTCTTCCATCTCATTATATCTTTCTCAATTTCTCTTAACAATGGTTTATAGTTTTCATTATATAAGTCCTTTACATTCTTTGTTATGTTTATTCCTAAGTATTTCATTTTTTTTGTTGCAATTGTGAAGGGGATTATTCTTTTGAGTTTGTTCTCAGTTGTTTCATTGTTGGCATATAGAAAGGCTATTGACTTCTGTATGTTAATTTTGTATCCTGCGACCTTACTGTATTGGCTTATTGTTTCTAGTAGTCTTTTTGTGGATTCTTTGGGGTTTTCGATGTATAGGATCATATCATCTGCAAAAAGTGATACCTTTACTTCTTCTTTTCTGATATGGATGCCTTTTATTTCTTTGTCTTGTCTGATTGCTCTGGCTAGAACCTCTATTACCACATTAAATAAGAGTGGAGAGAGTGGACAACCCTGTCTTGTTCCTGATTTAAGAGGGAAAGCCTTCAGTTTTGTGCCATTTAATATGATGTTAGCTGATGGTTTATCATATATGGCCTTTATCATGTTGAGATATTTTCCTTCTATCCCCATTTTGTTGAGAGTCTTAAACATAAAATTGTGTTGTATTTTATCGAAAGCCTTTTCTGCGTCTATAGATAAGATCATGTGGTTTTTGTTCTTTGTTTTGTTGATATGGTGTATTACATTAACCGTTTTACGTATGTTGAACCATCCTTGAGATTCTGGGATGAATCCCACTTGATCGTGATGTATTATTTTTTTAATATGTTGTTGTATTCGATTTGCTAGTATTTTGTTTAGTATTTTAGCATCTGTATTCATTAGAGATATTGGTCTGTAGTTTTCTTTTTCTGTGCCATCATTGCCTGGTTTTGGTATGAGGGTTATGTTGGCCTCATAAAATGTGTTTGGAAGTATTGCTTCTTGTTCAATTTTTTGGAAGACTTTCAGTAGAATAGGAACCAAGTCTTCTTTGAATGTTTGATAAAATTCGCTGGTATAGCCATCAGGGCCTGGACTTTTATTTTTGGGGAGGTTTTTAATGGTTTTTTCTATTTCTTCTCTACTGATAGGTCTGTTTAGGCTTTCTGCTTCTTCTTGACTCAGTCTAGGAAGGTTGTATTGTTCTAGGAATTTATTCATTTCTTCTAGATTGTTGAATTTAGTGGCATAAAGTTTTTCATAGTATTCTACAATAATTCTTTGTATATCTATGGTGTCCATGGTGATTTCTCCTCTCTCATTTTGGATTTTGTTTATATGAGTTCTTTCTCTTTTTTCCTTGGTAAGTCTTGCCAAGGGTTTGTCAATTTTATTGATCTTTTCAAAGAACCAGCTCTTTGTTCTATTAATTTTTTCTATAGTTTTACTGTTCTCTATTTCATTTATTTCTGCTCTGATTTTTATTATCTCCTTTCTTCGGCTGGTTTTGGGTTGTCTTTGTTCTTATTTTTCTAGTTCCTTAAGGTGTGAAGTTAAGTGGTTTACTTGGGCTCTCTCTTGTTTGTTCATATATGCCTGAAGTTATGAACTTCCCTCTTATCACTGCTTTTGCTGCATCCCATAGATTCTGATATGTCGTATTGTCATTTTCATTTGTCTGTATATATCTTTTGATCTCTGCACTTATTTCTTCTTTGACCCATTCATTTTTTAAAAGTATGTTGTTTAATTTCCACATTTATGTGGGATTTTTTTCCTCCTTTTTGCAGTTGAATTCTAGTTTCAAGGCTGTATGATCAGAAAATATGCTTGGTACAACTTCGATTTTTCTGAATTTGCTGATGTTGTTTTTGTGGCCCAACATATGGTCAATTCTTGAGAATGATCCATGTACACTGGAGAAAAATGTATACTCAGTCACTTTGGGATGAAATGTCCTGTAGATGTCTATCATATCCAGGTGCTCTAGTGTTTTGTTTAAGGCCACTATATCTTTGTTGATTCTGTGTTTGGATGACCGATCTAGAGTCGTCAGCGGTGTATTGAGGTCTCCAAGTATGATTGTATTTTTGTCAGTTTTTGTTTTAAGGTCAATACGTAGCTGTCTTATATATTTTGGTGCTCCTTGGTTTGGTGCATATATATTAAGAATTGTTATGTCTTCTTGATTCAGTGTCCCCTTAGCCATTATGAAATGGCCATTTTTGTCTCTGAGTACTTTTCCTGTCTTGTAGTCAGCATTATCAGATATGAGTATTGCTACGCCTGCTTTTTTTTGGATGTTATTTGCTTGGGGTATTATTTTCCAGCCTTTCACTTTGAATTTGTTTTTATCCTTGTTACTTAGATGAGTTTCCTGTAGGCAGCATACAGTTGGATTTTCTTTTTTAATCCATTCTGCTAGTCTGTGTCTTTTTATTGGTGAGTTTAATCCGTTCACATTTAGTGTAATTATTGACACTTGTGAGTTCCCTATTGCCTTTTATAGATTGCTTTCTGTTAGTTTTGTGTCTTGTTTGATCCTTCTCTTTCATTTTTCTATCTTTTGTTTTTATTTGGTTGTATTCCATACATCTTTCCATTGTTGCTATCTTTTTTATCCCATGTGCTTCTGTGGTGGTTTTTCAATGGTGGTTACCTTTAGGTAATGAAAAGGGTTCCTACCATGTTCATTGTAGCGCACTATTTTGTGAGTACTTTTGCACTCCATCGTCCTTTTCTACTGTTAATCTCCATCCTCTTCCCCCCCTTTCTTTTTGTTGTTGTCACAGTTTAAATTTGGTTTTATTGTGTTCTTCTTGGAGCTTTTACTTGTGGCTTTATTTTTTTTTGTTCTTTGTATCTGATTGGAGAACCCCCTTTAGTAATTCCTGGAGTGGGGGTTTTCTGATGATAAATTCCCTCATCTTTTCTGTATCTGTGAATGTTTTTATTTCTCCTTCATATTTGAAGGATAGCTTTGATGGGTATAGGATTCTTGGCTGAAAGTTCCTCTCTTTCAGGACTTTAAATATTGGGGTCCACTCTCTTCTAGCTTGTAGAGTTTCTGCTGAGAAATCTGATGATAATCTAATGGGCCTTCCTTTATATGTTGTATTCTTCTTTTCCCTGGCTGCCTTGAGAATTTTTTCTTTGCCATTGGTTTGTGCCAATTTCATTATGATATGCCTTGGAGTAGGTTTGTTGGGGTTAAGAAAACTCGGAGTTCTGTTTGCTTCATGAATTTGAGGCTTTAGTTCTTTCCACAGGCTTGGGAAGTTCTCATCTATTATTTGTTTGAGTATGTTCTCCATTCCATTTTCTCTCTCTTCTCCCTCTGATATACCCATTATTCTTATGTTATTCTTTTTGATGGAGTCAGATAATTCTTGTAGGGGTATCTCATTTTTTTTAATTTTTGAGTCTCTTTCTTCCTCTCTCTGTTTTGCCTCAAGTTGCTTGTCTTCTATTTCACTAATCCTCTCTTCTATCTGGCCTGTTCTATTAGCTAAGCTTGTTACCTCATTTTTCAGCTTGTGAATTGAGTTTTTCATCTCTGTTTGATTTGTTTTTATAGTTTCAATTTCCTTGGACATATATTCTTTGTGTTCATTGAGTTGTTTTCTGAGCTCCCTAAATTGCCTTTCTGTGTTTTGTTGTATATCTCTGAGTATTTTTAGGATTTCTATATTGAATTCTCTGTCATTTAACTCCAAGGTTTCCAATATATTAAATTTTTTCTCCATAGATTTTTCCTCATCTATCTGTGTTACCTCTCTTTCATTTGTATCCATGATATTAGATTTTCTCTTTCTTAATGGCATCTGAGGGTGGTTTTGTTGATAGTATTAATGAGATTTAATAAAAAATAAAAAGTTAAAAAAATAAAAAATCGAAAAAAGTTGTTTTTTTAAAAAAATTAATAATGAAATAAAGAAAAATAAAATAAAATAAAAATTTTAAAAAAAGGAAATTATTCCCCCCCTCCTTTTTTTCTCTCCTCTCCTCTCCCCTCTTTCTTGAGAAAATCTTGTGGTGAACTGTGAATTATATTATATTTAATAGAACAAACAATGCCTGTAATGGAGGGCCTGAATTGGGGAAAAGTAATAAAGGGGCAAGAAAAAAATAAATAAATAAAAAATTTTTAAAAAAGGGGGGGTATGGACCCACAAAAAGGAAATAATGAAAATTTTGGATCAAGAATAAAATGATTTGCGTTTAGGTGTTGGTTGACTAAGAGTTATGATGAGAGGAGTAAGAGGGGAAACAGGAAAATGGGGGGACAAATTAAAAAATTACTATTGTATTTAGTGGAACAAGAGCTTGATAAAATGGAGAGCCAGGGATGGGAGCACTGCTAGTGAGTTAAAACGGTGAAGTAAAAACCCCCCAAAATGCCACAAACATAAGTTTGAGTCCCAGATAAAATAATTTGTTTGTTATTGAGGTTTGAATGAGAGGAGACGTAAAGGAGAAAGGAAGAAACTAATATAGAGGGAGAAAAGAAAGAGAGAGAGAGAGAGAAAAAGAGGGAACCACTGAAAGAAGAAAAAATAAAAAAGAGGAGAGAGAGAGAGAGAGAGTTAAGGGTTTTGGAGTGCAACCCTCATAGAGAGAAAGGAAGAGAAAAGAAAAGATAATGGGAGATGTAACACTTATGGGTAGTGTAGTTCAAGGAGAGGAGAGAGTAAGACCGGTAGAGAGTTAAACGACCAAATTGGAGGAGGAAAAAAAAAAAATCAAGGATGAAGATAAGAGAAACAAACGAACAAATATAATAAAATGGGATAGGTTATAAAGTCTGCAGATTATTCTGATTTTGAGAGGTTATCTTCTTGCTTTTTCTTTTCTCTCCCTCTTCCTGGTCGGTGACTCTGTACCCCGGGTTCTGCCCCTTTAGCACGCTCAGGTAGAGGTTTGCAGTTGATAAGTCTCTATGGCGATGTCATGTATTGTGCTTTAGTCTTGTTGGCAGTCGAGGCTCATTATCATTTATAGGCTCCAACAGTGAGAGAGTCCATGTTCCTGGAGCCTCTCTCCTAGTCTTTCCTTCCTCAATTAGTAGCCTGAGAATCCAGCTATGGGGTTGCTGCTGCTTCTGCCTGGATAGTAAGTGGCTCAAAGAGCTGGCAACTCCCCACTCTATTCCCACTCAGCACAGGGCTCTGGGTAAGGCTCAGTCAGTCAGAGCCACTAGCATAATCAGCCGGGGCTTCCGCCTACTCAAAGACCTCTGGCTCTGCCACTCTGTCCGGGAACATGGGCGGGCACCCACTCCCGGGGCGCTTGGAGGAAACTCTCATTCACTGTCTGTGTGCGCAGACCAGGATGTTAGACCGGAAGTCTCGCCCTCTGAGTGAAAACCCCCGCCCGGACTGAAAAGTTCCAGTGTTGGAATTGGCTCTCGCTCCGTCCCCGTGTGCGGCTTTTTCAAGGTGCTGGGGCAGCCTGTGACTCCGCCCTTGGCCCACACAAAGGCCCCTGACTCTGCCCCTCCGTGGGACAACACGGGCTCCCACTCCCGAGGTGCTGGGAGCAGTCTCCTGCCCCCTCTCCGTGCGCGCAGACCAGGATGTGAGGCCGGAGTCTTGCCCTCTGAGTGAAACCTCCCGCCCGTACTGAAAAGTTCCAGTGTTGGAATTAGCTCTCGCTCCCTCCCTGTGTGCTGCTCTCCCCAGGTGCTGGGGCAGCCCGGAGGCTTTCGGCCCACACAAAGGCCTCTGACTCTGCCTCTCTGTGGAGTAACACGGGCACACCCTCCAGGGGCTTTGGAAGGAATCTCTCGCCCACTATGCGCCGACCAGGTGATCAGGTAAAATGGCTGCCCTGCTTGTCTTTCTTTGTCTGGGTTTGGCGCGAGTGTTAGCTGTATTGCCCGGGTTGTCACAGGAACAGTTTTTCCTCGGCTTGGATTTCCGTGCCACAGCCTGGTTCGGCCATTTGTGCCACGGCCTGGATCTATTCACCCCCTTTGCCCGCCTTAGTTTTTATATTCTCAGTTTCCAGTGAAAATCGCCCTGTTTAGGTTAGTGAGGAAGGCGGAGCATTTATTACTCCCTATTTCCTTCAGGGTTTGGTTATATATTTAGCCAATTTTTCACTCGATCATACCTTTGGGTGTATTGCGAAACATCTGGAGGCTCCAAGGATAGGTTTTTCTGTTTCTGGTTGAAGATCTTGTTGAGGTTTGGGGGAGATTTATCGGTATCGCTTCCTACCCCGCCATTACTCTGACCCATGCCCTTTCTTATATAGATCAGCATGGCCTCTCTCAGCTTGTCCAATAACTCAGCTTGTCTACCAATAACTCCACCCTGCATAAGACCAGCCTCCCTCCTCAGAAAACACGGGCAGAAATGAAAATATTTATAACTTAATAGTGTATTGTTTTTCAAATGTATACTATTAATATTGGATATATCTGAGTGTTACATTATAGAGCGATTTTATTTTCTTTATTTGACTATTCAAATTTTTCTTAGATTTTCAAACATAAATGTGTATTTTGCTAAATAAAGAGAGAGCATTTTCTTAAATGGTAAAATATATTGGACACGGTAGCATTTAAAGTCTGATCATTTTCCCTTAAAAAAATTACGAAGTTCCCTGTGAGCGCCATTAAAATTGTATGCCCTTAAATGGGGAGTGCCTTCCTGAGGAGCCCGAGGCTGCCGCAGTGCCCCCTGGTGCCTCCAGGGGCACCACGTCTTGCTCAGAGAAACACTAAAGTCCTGCAGCCTCTTGTTTTAGCTGGAAAGACCCATCTGCTTTTCTGCTGAGATTCACCCACCAACCATGGGAACGATGGCTTCTCAGTGTTGCAGACACGCCTTACAAGCAAGAATGATTGAGCTCTTAGCATAAATGCAGAGAATGATTGAGCTCTCAGCATAAATGCTACTCTTACCCATTCAGCTTTGTCTGCCACTTTTTTAACCAAATACACACACACACACACACACACTGCCATGACAGTTCCCTGCATGTGGCTATGACATGACTGTACCTTTCATATGCTGTTACACTTCCCCAACACCAGACTTTGAACATGGGAAAAGCATGCTCACATCTCTACCAGACTCTTACCACCTCCAAGCCTGCAGTGGTGACCCAGGGACAAGGGTCCTCTCCCATCTCCTCTCATTATTTTGGGAGGTGCCCAGAATACTGTCTTACAGGCAGAAAGGAACAAGTGTCCCCACATTCTTCTGCTCCAGTTCTGGGCTGTGGTCCCTGCCCATCACTGTGGGTGTCCTCTGCGGACACACTTATGTATGTCCCGATTCTCCCAGCCCCCCAAACCCCACTGGCCAGAGCGAACAGGACTCCATGCTCCCCATTGTCGGGCTGCACTTCATCGCCAGGACTCTGAGGCCTTGGCTCGCTCAGCACCTCACAGAAGTTCCTCATGAAGACAGACTCTTTTGTCTGTCTCTGGCTCTCCCAATAGTCCCAGAGGCTGGGCCAGAAGTCAGCTCCCTGCCATTCCCTCCCTCCATCTCTTGTCCTCTTCTACTCTTTTTTCCAATAACACAAATCATGTATAGGAATTCATACAAACACTTGGCTTGGGAGGCAGCCCACCCTCTCCAGCTGGAGCAGATATGGCCCAGCTCTCGCTCAGCCGAGACCTCTGTTACACCATGATTAGCCGAAGCCTCTCTGGGTCTGGACAGCTTTCACTTCAGACTAGAAGCTCTTGTCAATGAGGAGCATCATACCAACAGACCTGAGGCAAAGACCTGTATGGCAGAGATGTGGGTGGACTCTGACTCCCTCCAACAGGATGCAGCAGAAGCGATACTGCATGGTTTCCTAGGCTGGGTCATAAACAGTGACCCGACTTCCACCAAGCTCTCCCCTACCTGAGGCAGGCCACTCTGTAGCCCCGCACCACCAGGTAAGAGGTCAGGCTACCGTGAAGTCATCGTGCTCCAGCGACCCAGTGGAGAGATGGCAGAGCGCAGAGCATGGTGCCTGAGAAGACCTGCGGCTCACGTCCGTGCACCCCCCTTCCAGACAGGAGTGCCAGCGAACCGACCCTCGGCCGCCACGGCGCCCCTGCTGACACCCTGGGAGCAGAGGTGTGGCAGCTCCACCAGGCTCTGTCCAAAATGCAAATCTGTGAGCAAAATAAATATTGTCATTGTCTTAAGCCCCCAAGGTGAAGGCAGTTTGTTTCACAGCCGTTGTTACCAGTGCAGTCTGACGCCTGGACTCGGGACTTTAAAGACCCCTGAGAACTGAGGTCTCCTCTCCCTCCTTGCTGGATGAGGACAGTAAATTGTCACTCCAGTAGGTAAGTCCCTGCCTGGGAGCGCAGAGCACAGTGGCCATGTGGAACCACACCAGGACTTCTTTCTTGGCCACTACACTGTGTCTGTTTTTACATTTCGACACCTATGATCTCTGGTCCATGTGGAAGCCATGTGCAGGAGGAGTCTCTTTGGGAAAGTAAGGCTTTACCCTGAGCTTCGGGTCACAAGGTAAGGACAGTGTCTTGCCATCTGGATGCTCTCCCTGGATGACTCTGACACTGTAGAGACTGCCTTGGTCTGGGGGTCCCAGAAGTGGGCCCTGAGATAAGGATTTGAGAGTGAATGATTTACTTGGAAGTTGACCACAGGAAACACATAGGAGAGTGGGGAAGTGATACAGGGAAGAAAGAAAGTAAATAAAGCATGGTATCAATTCAGATACCACTTTGGACCATTGGGACTCAGTCCTGCTGGTGGGGACCTCTAGGAGACCAACCATGCGGTACATCAGTACATGCCTCAGAGTTGTCCCACACAAGGGGATACTCTGAAGAAGCTAGGATACTCTCCAAATGCCCACCTGCCTGTCCACACAAGAACTGAGCACACCATGTAGAGCGGAGGTGCCCCCAATAGGAAGCCATTACCCACATGAGAAAGGTGAGTACTGAGACGCTGTGGGTAGGCATCACGGCGTCTGCTGAGCCCTAAGGCACCTGCCTGAGCAGAGCTGGGAGGAGCCATCATGTGCTGGCTCAGTGAGGACAGTGCAGCCAGCCCAGAGGTCCTGCGGCAGGAACGTGGGAATCAGGCTGGGAGGAGACGTCAAAGAGGGTGCAGGCCATAATGGGCAGGACCGCAGCGAGGACTTTGCATTTTACTCAGTGAGAGGAAAAGTCATGGATGGTTTAGAACAGGATGCCACAACCCAACCTTTTCAGGGTTTGTTCAGGCTGTTGTGCTGAAGAAAGGCGGTAAGGAGTCGGTGACAGGAGACTGCCACATACAGTAAACGAGAGGTGATGATGGCTCAGGCCAGGATGGTGGCCATGAGGCGTGAAGATGTGCACAGATTCTGGAATATCTGAAGGCCCAGCGAGCAGGATGTGCCGATGGATTGCACGTGCGGTGCATGAGAGAAGAATCGGTGGTGAATGGAAGGGGTTTTCCCTGAGCTCCTGGGAGGGAGGCTCTGCCATTGATGGAGACAGGAAAGACTGGGAGGCTCCGGTGCAGACAGGAGGCTGCAGTGGGTCAGGAGCTTGTTGGGGGGATGTGAAATGTGGGGTGTCTATGAGATAGCTGAGTGGTGATGCCAGGTAGGCAGTTGTATAGACAAACCTGGAGTTCAGGTCTGAGGTCTGGGCTGGACACAGAGAGTTGAAGTGGTGGGTGCCTCTCCCTCCCCCCGCGATCATCCTTGGGTCAAATGGTTCATTTTGAAGTTGACTATGAATCCACTGGCAGCCTTATAGAATTCCTGCCTCAGTGTTCAGACAGCCACGTAGACTTCCTTTAGCGGGAAAACAGGACCAATTTCTCGGCTCGGATGCCCAGACCGAGGGCTGAGCTCGCACTCATACTGCCATGTCTCCTTTTCCTACCTCTGTCGGTCTCTCGTCCTCAGTCTTTTCTTGTAGGAGCTCCCGCAGGGCTGCTGACACCTCTGGGAGGGAGGTGAGAGACGCCCCTGCCCTCCCCATGTGCCTTCTACAGAGTCAACACCCACTGGCCTCTGGGACTGGCCTTTCAACATTGAAACCAAGGACACTCGGGGGGCAGAAGCCAAGTTGAGCAAACACAGTCCTTGTGCAACATGGGGCCCAATCCAAAGATCAGGTTAACACTGGGGCGCTGTAGCAGGTGGGCCAGCCTGCCCTCCTGCCGAGCTCTGAGCAGGAGAAGATGGGGAACTCTTGTCCCACGGAGGAGCACAGAAGCATAGCACAGATCTCCTCAGGTCACCTGGGCTCAGCCCCAGCTGGTGAACCCGCTGGCCTCCCCTGACCTGGCAATAAGGGCTGTCGGTGATCAACTGCAGTTAGAAGTTGGTGAAGATGACATCGCAGAGTTACTCGAATCCCCTGGCAAGGAACTAACCAGTGAAGACCATATGGAACTAGAACAGCTGATGATAGAATTGAGAGGAAAAAAGAGGGACCTAGAAACTCCAGAACCAAAAAAGTTTTCTACAAAAGAGCTGATACATTTTGTCTCATTGAAGCAGGAATGGCAAAGTTAGAGGAGCAAGATCCTGATACAGAGAGGTTCACCAGAGTTTACCATACAGTAACGGAAGGTCTGAGATGCTCCAGGGCCATTTATGATGAGAAAAAGGGAAGCTCTGTACAAACTTCCTCTGATGCCTGCTTCAAGAAACTGACTCCAGCAGGAGAATCAAACCCTGACTCTCTAACACCAGACCCACCCTCTCCAACAAGTCCATCATCTTCTGCATCATCCAAGATTGTTTAAGGTTGTATTTGAAAATGTTTAAGTATTTATACACACAAGAAGGTAAAAATAAATACAGTGTTAAGACAAAGATCTGTCTAAGTTGCATTTAATAGGTAAATGTAGATATTTCAACTTATATACAAATCCAGCTTAAGAACAAACCTACAGAACCTCTCTCGTTCGTAACCCAGGGACTGCCTATGTAGTGATAACACTGTATTGTATAACAGATTTGTCAAGAAAGCAGAACTTAAATGTTCTCATCGAATAAATACATGACGAAGCTGGCGGGGCAGCACCTAAAGCAAGGGTCCCCAAACTTTTTACACAGGGGGCCAGTTCACTGTCCCTCAGACCGTTGGAGGGCCGGACTATAAAAAAAAAATATGAACAAATCCCTATGCACACTGCACATATCTTATTTTAAAGTAAAAAAACAAAACGGGAACAAATACAATATTTAAAATAAAGAACAAGTAACTTTAAATCAACAAACTGACCAGTATTTCAATGGGAACTATGGGCCTGCTTTTGGCTAATGAGATGGTCAATGTGCTCCTCTCACTGACCACCAATGAAAGAGGTGCCCCTTCCGGAAGTGTGGCGGGGGCCGGATAAATGGCCTCAGGGGGCCGCATGTGGCCCGCGGGCTGTAGTTTGGGGACCCCTGATCTAAAGCAAAGGTCTGCCACACCTTCTGCTCTCAGGCCCAGTGTTTTCTCCCTCCTTTCTACGCCTCCACACCATCTCTGGCTCGGAGGAAATGGGAGGTTTCACCCTCTGAGAATCTGCAAGGAAAAATTCTTGCAGTGCAAGTGGATTTGGAGGAAGATGGGCATGTGTGAGAGGAACCTATCTGTCAGCACAGCTTCAGGCCACAGAGCAAGCGCGGAGAGACGCTGGAGGCCAGGCTGGCACCATTCCTGAGGCCAGACTCTGGCCCCCACAGAGACATGATCAGACTGAAAAACAATAGCACAGGGGTTCCATCACTGAGGAAATATTCATCAAGTGCCCACCAAAGTGAGCAAAACAGACAGGAATCCGTGGAGCTTATGCCCTCGTGGGAGAGAGAGGGACAGCAGTAAACCAATAAACGGAGAAAGCAGATGTCAGATGGTGATGAGTGCTAAGAGGGAAAATAAAGTAGGGGACAGCCGGGAGATTTCCGCAGGAGAGTGAAGCTGAGTCCAGGACAGGAAGAGAGGACTCCCAGATGCCAGCTTCCAGTGTGAAGACCAACAGCTGGGCACTGGGCTGGGCACGGGGGTCTTTGTGAAGTAACACTTGGTCCCTCATTCCTGGCCACCTGTCTTTCTAATGGTTTGGGAAATCATCTTAATCAAACTGAGTCTATGAGGGACACTGGCTTACAGCCACATGCCGCGAGGACACCTGTGGGGTTTGGCATGGTCTGTACATTAAGAAAACTGAATTTGAATTTCTTACATCCAGGCACTATCCTGTTTGCCCCGACTGAGAAGGCCCTGTCATCCACCACCTGGGATGTCTCGTCTTTCTGTAACATGCTGGCCGCCGCAGGTGTCTCAGTTCACACTTGTTGTCTTCAGTGGTCCCAGCTGACTTTCTGTAGAGCAGCTATGTGAGAATTCCCCAGGGGGCTGGTTAAAACTAGGGCTTGCCCCCCTCCCAGAGCCTGTTTCAGTGAGTCTGAAGTAAAACTCTGTGGTAGATATTTGCTACAACACAAATACAATTGGTCCATACCCCTCATAGACACACCCTTAGGTGGTCCTGTCCCACAACTCTAGGCTTGTCCTGTGACTTGCTTCACCACCAGGGCCTCAGTCAGTGTGACACAGGCAGAGACTTGAAAGGGGCCCCACTCTGGCTGCTCCTGGACTCAGTGGCTCCACATGGATGAGTCTGAGCTGGCCAGCTGGAGGAAGAGAGGCCTGTGGCCCAGGTGCAGTGGGCACCCAGCTGACACCTGAAACCACCGGCCATGTGAGGGAGGCCATTCCAGAGGAGTCAGGCCTCAGCCAACCTGCCAACTGACCATGGTGCCCAAGCACCCCAAACAAGATCGGATGAGCAGATGCGGAGCAGAAGAACCCTCCACCCCAAACAGGACCATGAGCTAAATAAATGGCTGATGTTTTAAACCATTCAGTTTTGAAGTCATTTGTTATACAGCAAAAGCTAACTGATATAAAACTCAAGATCCTATCATTTTTTAAACCTTCCTGGCGTATCTGATGATGCAGCAGGCCTGGCAACCCGTGACACATTCACCTCCGTCACTGCCCCCTACCGCCCTTTCCTCCGGTGTCATTGTGTGGGCATGGCTACGGCCTTGATGACGGAGTGGAGCGCGGTGAGGGTGGGCTCAGAGGCACCCCTGCACCCAGGTCCTCTCGTGCTCAGTTCCCAGAGCGAATGAGGCCCAGCCTGGAGTGCTGGTCTGGCCCAGGGACTGATGGAAAGGTTTGGCATCTTTCTTTCATGTTAACTCCAGAGACAGATGATATTGGGGAGCAGTCAGGGAAAATAACCACGGAATAGCTTTCTGTTGGATGTGGACAAGTAGAAGACATGGATATGAGACCCTCAGGGTTTCTGTCTCCTGGAAACCCAAGCCGAAGGGAGCTTGGCTCATCAGGACAGAGCCACGCATCCTGGGAGCCTGGAAGGAGAAGGCTGGCAGCCCTGTGGGGGCCTGGGCTCTCTGGGCCACAGCCGGGATGAGCATGTGGGAGGCGAAGGGAAGGACAGCAGCCAGGGCGTGACCACGCCCCTGCTCCTTCCCCCACAGTCAGCCGGGAAAACCTCACTCTCACTTTTCAAAATTGGAAAATAAAACACATTAAAACATCTGGGGAAGAAAAATCCTTTCTAGCAGCAGTCCAAATCCTGTTCCTGGAATACCCTCATGTTGGAGTGAATATGCAGCTCTCGTGAATAAGGGATCGGGCAGAGCAGGCCCCTGAGGACTCCACCTAGCCCTGCCTTCAGGCCGCCGCCCCCAAGCTGTGGGGCAGCTGCAGGTGCTCAAGGCAGGACTGCCTCAGTCTCCCTCAGTGTTCTTTCCCAAGAGCCAGCCTTGGTCCAGTCAAGAAGCTCTTTCTAATAAGCACAGAAATCTTGCCAGAAATTCACCTTTTCTCCTAGACAAGAGATTACATGACAATTCTATGACATCCACCTACACACACAGACAAATAATAATAATCATCATCATCATCTAAGAAAATACCAGGAAAATGCCCAGACACCAGGCAAACACATTTTCTATACATAAGCAAAATTTTGTTAGAAAGTGCCCCGTACCAGCAGGAGAGGCTGTGTGAAGGAGGAATGAATGCAATTCTGCTCTTAAATCCATAGTAAGGTGGGGTGGAGCTCTAGACTGGGCTATGTGACCTTGGAGCAGGCCATGCTCCATGATGAGGTCTTCAGTCTGGCCACCTCTGTTTTCCTGCTCTGAGCTCTCTGTGGCACAACCAGCCCTGGGTTTGGTGGCAGCACAGCTGCCCATTCACAGTAACAGGTAAGTGTCCCATGCAGAAATGATGTCAAAGAATAGAGGCTCAAGAAAAATAAAACCATTGGATTTGCGAGTTTTGCTCCAAAGGTAACAGTGACCTAATGAGACAAGTATGTAAAGCACAGTCTCTGGCAGATAGAAGGACCTCGACAGATATTAGCTGCTGTTGCTGCTGCTGCTGCTCACAGGGGCTCAGGTGGGGCAGGCATCTCACCTGGAAACACTGGTCAGTGATGGTGGACTCAGGGGCCCGAAGCAAGCAGTTGGTCCCCTCTCCTCTCTGACCATCCCAAGCTGGATTTAGTTCTGTGCCATCCAGAGCTCTTCAGGATCTTCTCCACAGCAAGCCTGGAAGACAGAGGACGGTAGAGGAGTCAGGAGTAGGCCTCTCTGCTCAAGGGGCTCAGTCAAGCGGAAACACCTGCAGATTCGGCCACAGCAGGTCAGTGGGTAGGGCATGCATCAGCAGCTGGCTCAAGTGTACTCATAGGCGCACATGCAGCTGCTCAAAACTGGCCCTGGTGGCCCCCCTGGCCAATTGGCTTAGTGGTGGAACATCAGCCTGGCATGTAGATGTCCTGGATTCAATCCTCAGTCAGGGCACACAGGAGAGGTAACCATCTTCTTCTCTCCCCCTCCCACTTTCCTTCTCTTTCTCTCTCTTTCTGTCTCTTTCTTCCTCTCTTGCAGCCATGGCTCAATTGGATCGAGCACATTGGCCTCGGGTGCTGAGGATAGCTCCATGGCCTCCACCTCAGGTGCTCAGAATAGCTTGGTTGTGAGCATGGCCCCAGATGAGCAAAGCATCGGCCCCAGACGAGGGGTGCCTAGTGGATCCTGTCAAGGACCAAGTGGGAGTCTATCTCTCGATCTCCCCTCTCCCTCACTTGAAAAGGAAGAAAAACAACTGTCCCGGTGTCTGACAGCCCAGGGACGAGCTTTCGCAGCAAAGTCTGTAGCAGATGCTGTTGGCACTGCCCAGACCTTTGTCCCCATCAACTCAGGCACACCACCCCCAAAGTCCCAGCACATGGAACCTCTTAGCCTGAGGGCTCTGGTGCTAACATCACTTACCCCTCATGGAGGACAAGAAATCAACCAACGACACATGGGAATTGGTGGGTAAGACCCGAGCTCCCGAGCTCCTCATGCAGGCGGCACTGGGAATGCTCTACTGGCTGCCAGGAAGACAGAGCTCCAGGGCCCCCAGAGGGACCCCATGCTATACCACACCTGCTCAGCTGCCTTCCCTTTCCTGCCTCCCTCCCTGCTCTCTAACCAGTGTACCCTTCACCTCCCAGATAAACCGCCTGTCCTGGAACCCTTGTCTCAGTGTCTGCTTCTGGGGGCATCCAGGCTAATAAAAGCCATGTTGCTTTTTCTCTTGAGCTCCACTTGAGAGAGGCCCACCTCTTTGTGTCTCCTGCCCCCTCCAGGCCCGAGTCCTGCACATCACCTGGTCAGCCCTGGATGAAGCTTGATGGCAGCCAAGCTTGGCTGGTGTCCGGCACCTGCTAATCTGCCTCACGTGCCCTAGTTGTGGAAGCTTCCCGTTGGAGCCACTGCTGAGCTTGCTATATGCTCTGGACCTGACCTGCAGGTTGGGCACCCCTTAGGGTGAACCTCTAGAACCTGCTTTGGACCCTACATGCCCCAGTGCAGAGTCTCTGGCCCATCCCAACCCCTCAGACCCCTGCCTGACCTCCTCATCGTCTGCCCACAGAGACAGATGAGCCTGGGCACTCGGGCAAGGTTCCCAGGCAGCCTCTGGAACTCATCCCAGGACCTGGTCCTCACAGACCTCGGCTCTGACCTCCTGCCTGGCTTCACCTGCACCACCTGCTTTGATGACTACTCTCGCTGTCCTCACGCTGATTCTCTGAGGACCGGGGGTGGGGCAAGACTCCCTTTGAGTCTGTGCCTTTGGCCATTTCAGAGGTCGCTGCAGCTCCATCCAGCCCAGTCCTAGGCATAGTGCTGGCTGTGAGGACGGCAATGAAGAAGCTGTTCCTCACCTCTTGGAGGATGCAGATACGTGCGTAAGCATTTACAGCCCATTGCGAGATGCTGTGGCAGGTGTCCAGTGCTGCAGGAGCACAGGAGGGACGGAGAGGGGTGCCCAAGGCTATGCATAAGGACCAGGGGAGGAGCGGGAGAGAGACGCCTGCTTCTGGCTCACGCAGCAGCATCTCCAAAGGCAGACAGGTGAAAGGCTCTCCCGCAAACCCGTGTTATATGTTGGGAATCAACACAAGAGCCTGACAATATTTAATGAAATTAGAATTTAAATATTGAAACTTGTGAGTGATGACAAGTTTCACACCCTCTATGAGCTATATTTTCACTAATGAGCTACATTTCTTCACAGAGCCCCCACCTCTGAGTTCCTCCCTTTATATCTCTCCCACACTGTAGGGAATATGCTTACTTCATTATTCACAGAACCATTCAGAAGACTTCCACCAAGGTGCAAACAGTCTAATTTAACCCTCTATGTGGGCGGCAGCAAATTTGAGCTCCAGGGATTTGGGCTCATTGCTGAGCTATTTGCTCAAGGTAGAGGGCAGAATACCTGAGTCAGTAGATCACACAACCAGTGATTAGAAACTGGCACCTGATTACCTACCCCACTAGCTACCACCCCAGACCCTGCACAGTCATTGCTGCAAGGACAGAGGGCATAAGTAGAAAGTTCCAGAAAAGAAAGCAGGAGTCTCACTCAGTCCACCAGCTCCCACAATTCCAGCTCATCTCTTCATGAGGTTGCCTCACCTAGCCCTGGCACAAGCCCCACCCCTCAGGGATACAGTTCCCCCCTCTACAGGAGACTGGCCTTGAAGCGCTCCAGTGAATTGCCCTCCTCTTTCCATTGCCATGTCTTCTCTGAGCTGTCAGACCACTGGGGCTAGGACAGGAGTGGGGAGTGTGCTTGCTGGAGAGGAAAGCAAGGTGGTGGTCATCATCTGCAGAGGAGGACTGCAAGAGGCGGTGAGGATGTGCGGACTGTAAGAATGAGACGGCACTCGAACTCCAGGTGTGCAGGCTTTATTAGAGGAGAAAGACCTGCCGGGGCACTTCTCCGAAAAAAGGGTCCCAAAAACAGACTGAGGTAAAACTTTATAGGGTTGGGGATAGCCTCAAGCAAGGGTGTGCTGGTATGTTCGGCTTTCTGGAATACTCCTCTTTGGGGTGATTGACCAGCTTCCTGAAATTCCTTTGTCCCAGGGGTGATTGTCTGGTAATTAAGGGTGGGGTCAGGCAGCAAGAGGAACAGCAAAAGGGCAGTTGTAATTCATGTATCTATCAGGGACAGGAAGCCTGTGGCATTGGGCGGATCCACCTTGGTGGGATTGACAGGATGTTAGAGGCACTGAGATTTGGAGGAGTGTTTTCTATGTTAGTTTGACATTTTGAAAAGGGATAGACTTTCTAGTCACCCTCCATCCGGTGCACAGGAGCATACCCATTATTTCTTTGCCCCTCCCCGAAACGTCTCCCCCAGAAATGATTGTCCTCATACCAATGAGGAAACTTACACAGTCCCCCAAGGCAGCCATCTCCCAGAGGTTGCCATTAAAGTCCCTGGAGGAAGAGATCATAGCGATCCTTGACTAGAAATAGTAAGGAGTAGGTGGATGTCCACTATCACGGTGAATCTGAATGCAGTCATTAGAAGAGCACGAAATGGCCATGCCAAATACTGCCTAAGACCAGGGTTTTATGAAAAACTGCTTTAACATGAGCCTTTTTTTATTGCCATCTATTCCACTAATCCCACCTCCTCTAGTTGTCCCAGGAAACAGAGTGGGGTTGGTCACCCCTATTTCAGCCTTGCCTATCTCACATCCCTCCAGCTTTAGAAAGATGAAGTCAAACCCTTTGATACTCCTTCATGTCTGTGTTTCTCAGGACTCTGCCTGTTTTTGAGACTGTTCCTTCTACTCTCCTCCAATACTTCACTGCATTTTTTCCTCGAGATCATTGGAGAAATTCTGCCCAACACACATGTCACATTGCTTGCGAGAATCATAGTATGTGTGAAACACAGGCCCTTGTGCAACTACAAACACCTACGGAGACAGAAGCATCACTACTGTGTGTTGGCTCAGCCAGGAAAGGGGCACACCACACACTGAGGGTACAGCAGTATGAGAACACCTTGGGGTTGTAAATGGAGCCATTTTTCAGCCACTGCTCCTAAAAACCCAGGACAGCAACTTTTTCGGAAATGGTGCCATTTAGTCTGGGGATTTCTTCAGTCAAAGTGTGCATGTGCCGGAGTGACGTCAGAGAAATGGCGGTCAGCCATGAAGGGTGCTCCCGATATCTCTCCTTGAAATTTAAACAAATTCAACAACTAGAGACAGAAAAATAATCCCAGGAGCATCTGAAATACACATACATCAAACAAAGATACGATTGGGCGAAAGGGTGGCTGAATATGTAATCCACTCTGAAGGAAATAAGACAGAGAACGGAGTATTCCGCTTTCCTCACTGACCTGAGCAAGGGCTGCTTTCTCTTGGAACTGAGAGGAAGGGAGGGCTAGGGGCAAGGGAATAGGCTGGCTAGGGCAGAGATGTTCAAGCTGAGGAGAGCGTATGCCCGCGGATCAGCCAACACATAGCTAACGCCAGCAGCAAACCATGGCAGAGGTGGTTGAGTGGGTTTCTTGTGGAGACTGACACCAGAGTTATTTCGAGCTTTGTTTACTCCTGGTCTCCCAGTCGGTGAGCATGGGCAGTGTGCGAGTGGATCCACCTGGTGCCTCAGGCATGGGCACCCATGTTCCCGGAGGGAGGGGCTGGGTCAGAGACTTCAGCAGTGGCCTTCTGCGTGGGCTGTAGCCAGGGTTTCTGTATAATCTCTGCTCCCTGAACAATGGCGTGCATGAAGTGCGCAATAACCGGCTTCCCTATGCCGGACCTGTCCGGGCGGGGCACCTCCACCAGCCATACAGGCTAACAAAGCACATTCCTGTGGAAGAGAATGAAGGAAAGGCTGGGGGGAAGGGCGCTCAGGCAACTTGCAGGCAGCCTTTGGAGAGCAGACCCATGGAACGCTGAAAGGAGCCTAACCTGCAGTCTGCTCACTGCCCTGCTGGCTTATGCTGGTGGCTCTGGCTGACAAAGCATTCTTTCTCAGGGATGCCATTTAAGTGGACCTGGAGTGGAGAGGGACTTGATAGTTCTTAGGGCCTCTTGCTCTACAGGCAGTGGCTGGGACAACTTCCTACCAGACAATACAGGTTAAATAGCACCCTCCCATGGAACAGACCTCAGAGAACACTGTGAAAGTTGGGCGAGCTGGGCTGTAGGTTTCCCAACAAAGGAGAAGCCTGTGGAGAGCAGACCCATGAAGTGCTGAGGCAGATTTAACGTGACATACCTGGGGATCCTTAGAAAGGAGCTTGACCAGAAGTCAACTCTCCCCTCTACCTGCTTAAGCTAGTGGCTCTGGTTGACAAAGCTTCCATTCAGAACTGTGCCTTCAATGAACCTGGAAGAGGGACTTGGCAGCTTTTGAAACCTCTTGCTCTGCAGGCAGTGATGAAGGCATCTTCCTACCAGCAAGCAATCAGCTCCCAGCCCTACCTGATTACATTGGTGGCTCTGGCTGGCAAGGCCTTACCCAAAACCCTGCTTTGAGTGGGGATAAAGAGAGGATTTGGCAGCTTTTAGAGCCTCTTACTCTCCAGGCAGTGGCTGGGGCAACTTCACAGCTGGGTCTTCAGGCTGCTGGTTCAGGAAGGAGATATCTGGGGAGAGGCTCTGGGAAAACGAATTCTCCCATTGTCAGAGCCTGCAAATGCTAACAAACCCCATCTACAAATGGGACTGAGGCCTAATTTATGTCATCACCATAGCAACACATCAACTGCAAAGCTCTGCCTAAGAGTGCCATAGGGGCAGAACCTGGAGTACAGCACCACTGGCCATAATGAGAGAGAAAGAAGAAAAGGAAAGAAGATAACCTCTCAAAGCCAGGAAAAATCCAGTCTTTATAACGTTTTCCATTTTTTCATTCATTTTTGATCTTTTTTCTTCCACCTTGATCATTTTATCCTCTTTCCATTTTACACTTTTCTTTTCATTTTGAACTTCATTACCCATAGGTGTTACATTTTCATTCTTTTTTTTTCTATGAGGTTTATATTCCAAAAACCTTAACTCTTCTTTTTGTTTCTCTCTCTCTTTTGGTTTCTTCTTTTCTCATTTACTTTTTCTCTCATTTGATCCTCACTCACAAACAAATTATTTTATTCTGGATTCAAATTTTTTCTTTGTGGCATTTTGTGAGCTTTTTACTTCACTTCCCATATCATTAGCATTTCCCCCAACTCTGGCTCTCCATTCCAGGTAGTTTTTGTTCCACTTAATACAATAGAATTTTTATTATTCACTGTATTTTTTCTTTTTCTTTTTTCTTCTTTTCTATCTCACTATATGTCTCATTAGATCATCATTTACAAACAATTTTATTCTTGATCCAAATTTTTTCCTTGTAGCATTTTGTGGGTTTTTTCCTCATTTTTTGCCTTTTGTCACTTCCCCCAAAATCAGGCCCTCTGTTCTATGTAGTTTTTGTTCCACTTAGAACAATAGAATTTTCAGTTTTTTACTGTATTTTCTAAAAAAAAATTTTTTATTATTTTTATCAAAAATACCACTCTCAAATGCCATTTAAAAAAATCAAATATCATGGATACAAAAGACAGAGATGTAGCTCAGATAGATGAGAAAAAATCTATAGAAAAAAATTTTCAATAGCTTGGAAACCTTGGAGTTAAATGACAGAGACTATAAAATTGAAGTCCTAAAAATATGCAGGGATATACAAGAAAGCACAGAAAGGCAGTTAAGGGAGCTCAAAAAACAAATGAACAGAAAGAATACATCACCAAGGAAATTAAAACTATGAAAATGAATCAAACAGAGATGAAAAACTAAATTTATGTACTGAAAAATGAGGTAACAAGCTAATAGAACAGGCCAGATAGAGGAGAGAATTAGTGACATAGAAGACAGGCAACTAGAGGCACTACTGAGAGAAGAGGAGAGAGGCTCACGAATTTTAAAAAAAAATGAGAAAGCCCTACAGGAATTATCTGACTCCATCAAAAAGAGCAACATAAAAATAATGGGTATATCAGAAGGAGAAGAGAGAGAAAATGGAATGTAGAACATATTCAAACAAATAATAGATGAGAACTTCCCAAGCCTGTGGAAAGAGCTAAAGCATGAATTCAAGAAGCAAACAGAACACCAAGTTATCTTAACCCAAAAAAAAACTACTCCAAGGAACATCGTAATGAAATTGGCACAAACCAATGACAAAGAAAAAAATTCTCAAGGCAGCCAGGGAAAAGAAGAATACAACATATAAAGGAAGGCTCATTAGATTATCATCAGATTTCTCAGCAGAAACTCTACAAGCTAGAAGAGAGTGGACCCCAATATTTAAAGTTCTGAAATAGAGGAACTTCCAGCCAAGAATCCTATACCCATCAAAGCTATCCTTCAAATACAAAGGAAAAATAAAAACATTCACAGATACAAAAAGATGAGGAAATTTATCATGAGAAAATACCCACTTTATGAAATATTAAAAGGGGTTTTCCAACTGGATACAAAGAACAAAACTACAAATAAAAGCTCCATCAAGATCACAATAAAAACAAGTTTAATCTGTGACAACAAAAACAAAAAAGGGAAGAGGACAAAGATTAACAGTAGCAAAGGAGGATGGAGTGCAGAAGCACTCTGAGATAATGTACTACAATAAATATGATATGTATCCTTACCATTACTAAATGGTAACCACCCCTGAAAAAACCACCACAGAAGCACATGGCTTGAAAAAAGAAGCAACAAAGGAAAGAAGTATGGATTAAAACCAAACAACAACAAATAATAGAAAAACAAAAGAGAATAATCAAACAAGATGCAAAACTATCAGAAAGCAATATATAAAATGGCAATAGGAAACCCTCAAATGTCAATAATTAAACTAAATGTAAATGGATTGGACTCACCAATAAAAAGACACAGAGTAGCAGAATGGATTAAGAAAGGAAATCCAACTGTATGCTGCCTACAAGAAACACATCTAAGTTACAAAGATAAAAACAAATTCAAAGTGAAAGGTTGGAAAACAATACTTCAAGAAAATAACATCCAAAAAAAAAAACCAGGTATAGCAACACTCATATCTAACAATGCTGACTACAAGACAGCAAAGGTAATCAGAGACAAAAACAGGTCATTTCATAATGATAAAGGGGACATTGAGTGAAGAAGACATAACAGTTCTTAATATATATGCACCAAACCAAGGAGCACCAAAATATATAAGACAGCTACTGACTGACCTAAAAACAAAAACCAACAAAAATACAATCATACTTGGAGATCTCAATACACCACAGATGGCTCTAGATTGTTCATCCAAACATAAAATCAATAAAGAAATATTGGCCTTAAACAAAACACTAGAACAATTGGATATGATAGACATCTACAGGACATTTCATCCCAAAGTTCCAGATTATACATTTTTCTCTAGTGTACATGAAACATTCTCAAGAACTGACCATATGTTGGTCCACAAAAATAACATCAACAAATTCAGAAAGACTGATATTATACCAAGCATATTCTCTGATCATAAAGCCTTGAAACTAGAATTCAACTACAAAAATGAGGTAAACAAACCCACAAAAATGTGGAAACTAAACAACATACTTTTAAAAAATGAGTGAGTCAAAGAAGAAATAAAAGCAGAGATCAAAAGTTACATACAGAGAAATGAAAATAACAATAAGACATAACAGAATCTCAGGGATGCAGCAAAAGCAGTAATAAGAGGAAAGTTCATATCACAACAGGCCTATATGAACAAACAAGGGAGATCCCAAGTAAACAACTTAACCTCACATCATAAAGAACTAGGAAAAGAAGAACAAAGGCAACCCAAATTCAGCAGAAGAAAGAAAATCAATGAAATAGAGAACAGAAAAACTATAGAAAAAATTAATAAAACAAGGAGCTGGTTCTTTGAAAAGATCAACAAAATTGACAAACCCTTGGCAAGACTCACTAAGGAAAAAAGAGAAAGGACTCATATAAACAAAATCCAGAATGAAAGAGGAGAAATCACCACGGACACCGTAGATATACAAAGAATTATTGTAGAATACTATGAAAAACTGTATGCCACCAAATTTAACAATCTAGAAGAAATAGATAAATTTCTAGAACAATACAATCTTCCTAGACTGAGTCATGAAGAAGCAAAAAGCCTAAACAGACCTATAAACAGGGAGGAAATAGAAACAACTATCAAAAACTTCCCCAAAAATAAAAGTCCAGGGCCAGACAGCTATACTAGTGAATTCTATCAAACATTCAAAGAAGACTTGGTTCCTATTCTACTCAAAGTCTTCCAAAAAATTGAAGGAGAAACAATACTCCCAAACACATTTTATGAGGCCAACATAACCCTCATACCAAAACCTGGCAAGGACAACACAAAAAAAGAAAACTACAGATCAATATCTCTAACGAATACAAATACTAAAATACTAAACAAAATACTAGCAAATCAAATACAACAACACATTAAAAAATAATTCATCATGATCAAGTGGGATTCATCCCAGAATCACAAGGATGGTTCAACATACATAAAATGGTTAACGTAATACACCATAGCAACAAAACAAAAAACAAAAACCATATGATCTTATCAATAGATGCAGAAAAGGAATTCGATAAAATACAACACCATTTTATGTTTAAAACACTCAACAAAATGGGTATAGAAGGAAAATATCTCAACATAATAAAGGCCATTTATGATAAACCATCAGTTAACATTATATTAAATGGCATAAAACTGAGGACTTTTACCCTTAAACCAGGAATAAGACAAGGTTGTCCACATTCTTTGCTCTTATTCAATATAGTGCTGGAAGTTCTAGCCAGAGCATTCAGACAAGAAAAAGAAATAAAAGGCATTCATATTGGGAAAGAGAAAGTAAAAGTTTAACTTTTTGCAGGTAATATGATCCTGTACATCAAAAACCCCAAAGACTCCACAAAAAGACTACTAGAAAAAATAAACGAGTATAGTAAGGTCACAGGATACAAAATTAATATACAAAAGTCCATTGCCTTTCTATGTGCCAACAATGAAACATCAGAAAACGAACTCAAAAAAATAATTCCCTTCATGGTTGTAACAAAAAAAAATAAAATACCTAAAAATAAACATAACAAAGAATGTAAAGAATCTAATAAAAACTACAAAGTATTGTTAAGGGAAATAGAAAAAGATATAATGAAATGGAAAAGTATTCCTTGTTCTTGGATAGGAAGAATAAATATAGTCAAAATGACTATACAAATTTAATGCAATTTCTATCAAAATTCCAATGTCATTTTTTAATAAAATGGAACAAAAAATCATCAGGTTTATATGAAACTATAAAAATCCCAAATAGCCAAAGTAATCCTAAGGAAAAAGAACAAAGCTGGGGGCATTACAATACCTGACTTCAAATTATATTATAGAGCCACGATAATCAAAACAGCATGATGTTGGCAGAAAAATAGACACTCAAGCCAGTGGAACAGAATAGAAAGCCCAGAAATAAAACCACATATATATGGTCAAATAATTTTTGATAAAGGGGCCAACAATACACAATGGAGAAAGAAAAGCCTCTTCAACAAATGGTGCTGGGAAAACTGGAAGGCCACATGCAAAATAATGAAACTCGACTACAGTTTATCCCCCTGTACTAAAATTAATTCAAAATGGATCAAAGACCTAAATATAAGACCTGAAACAATAAATTACATAGAAGAAAACATTGGTACTAAACTCATGGACCTTGGTTATAAAGAGCACTTTATGAATTTGACTCCAAAGGCAAGGGAAGTGAAGGCAAAGATAAATGAATGGGACCACATCAGACTAAGAAGCTTTTGCACAGCAAGAGAAACTGACAACAAAACAGACAGCCAACTAAATGGGAGATGATATTTTCAAACAACTGCACAGATAAGGGCCTAATATACAAAATATACAAAGAACTCATAAAACTCAACAACAAACAGACAAACAATCCAATAAAAAAAATGGGAAGAGGCCCTGGCCAGTTGGCTCAGCGGTAGAGCGTCGGCCTGGCGTGCGGGGGACCCGGGTTTGATTCCCGGCCAGGGCACATAGGAGAAGCGCCCATTTGCTTCTCCACCCCCCCCCCCCTTCCTCTCTGTCTCTCTCTTCCCCTCCTGCAGCCAAGACTCCATTGGAGCAAAAATGGCCCGGACTCTGGGGATGGCTTCTTGGCCTCTGCCCCAGGCGCTAGAGTGGCTCTGGTCGCGGCAGAGTGACGTCCCAGAGGGGCAGAGCATCGCCCCCTGGTGGGCAGAGCGTCGCCCCTGGTGGGCGTGCTGGGTGGATCCCGGTTGGGCGCATGCGGGAGTCTGTCTGACTGTCTCTCCCCGTTTCCAGCTTCAGAAAAATACAAAAAAAAAAAAAAAAAATGGGAAGAGGACATGAACAGACACTTCTCCCAGGAAGAAATACAAATGGCCAACAGATATATGAAAAGATGCTGATCTTCATTAGCTATTAGAGAAATGCAAATCAAAACTACAATGAGATACCACCTTGTGCCTGTTAGATTAGCTATTATCAACAAGACAGGTAATAAAAAGTGTTGGAGAGCCTGTGGAGAAAAAGAAACCGTCATTCACTGTTGGTGGGAATGTAAAGTAGTACAACCATTATAGAAGAAAGTACGGTGGTACTGCAAAAAATTAAAAATAGAACTACCATATGACCCAGCAATCCCTCTACTGGGTATATACCCCCAAAACTCAAAAACATTGGTATGTAAAGACACATGCAGCCCCATGTTCATTGTAGCATTGTTCACAGTGGCCAAGACATGGAAACAACCAAAAAGCCCTTCTATAGATGACTGGATAAAAAAGATGTGGTACATATATACTATGGAATACTACTCAGCCATAAGAAATGATGATATCAGATCATTTACAACAACATGGATGGACCTTGATAACATTACACTGAGTGAAATACGTAAATCAGAAAAAACTAAGAACTATACGATTCCATACATAGGTGGGACATAAAAATGAGACTCAGGGACATGGACAAGATTATGGTAGTTACTGGGGGTTGGGGAGAGACAGAGGAGGTGGAGGGAGGGGATTGGCACAAAAAAAAAAAACAGATAGAAGGTGACGGAAAACAATTTGACTTTGGGTGATGGGTATGCAACATAATCAAATGTCAAAATAACCTGGAGATATTTTCTCTGAACCTATGTACCCTGATTTATTAATGTCACCCCATTAAAAACAATAAAAAAAGGAAAAAAACAAAGTGTGCATGTGCCAACACCCAAACTTCTTATGCTGTGTGTGTACCTATATTAATTTATCTGTTAATTAGTAAATTATGCTAAAACTAGCAAATTGTCAAGAACTGGAAGAGTCTAGAGCAGGGCCAGCAAACCAGAGCACATGAGCCAGATGCAACAGCCACTGCTTTGCCACAGCCTGAGAGCTAAGAATGGTTTCTACGTTTCAAATGGTTATAATAATTTAATATCCTATATAATAACCTTTTATATAGCTACATAATAGTCTCAATTTTGCTTCTTGGCCAGAAAAGCTTGAAATATTTACTCTCTGGCCCTTTAAGAGAACCTTTGCCAACCCTGTTCTAGAACCAAAGGGAAAGTGTGACCATCAGCATCCTTGGGCAGGAGCTGGGATGCACTGTATAGTTGAAAAAGCATGTCTGGTCCCCTGATCAAGAAACTCCAGTTGCAGGTGCAGCCTAGAGAAATCTTCTGCTTATAAAAAAGATGATCATGACCACATTGTTCTTAACAATAACCAAAAAAAAAGGATAATTGGAAACTAATTGTGGTATATTAGTATGATAGAAATCTGCACAACAGTAATAAAAGTTACCTAGACCTAGATACATATCAAGGTGAGATCTCAAAAATATAATGTTGATTGAAAAAAGCAACTTGCAGAAGGATCTGTGTACCCTGAAAGCAACTGCATAAATTTTCAAATAAAAGTTCAAAACAAGTCTATGCAGTGTGCGTGTGTGGTGTGTGTTTAAAGATGTCCAAAAAATGCACTGGAAAACTGCATACCAAACTTTTGTACTATTGCCTCTAGGAAGAAAGGGTGGGGAGGCAAGGAAGAAGGTCAGAAACAAAACTAGATGAAGCGGTGGGAGCCAAGGGAACTTTAAGTGCATCAGTATCCTTTGTTTTTACACAAGCACGCCCACAATGAAATTAAAAGTATAAAATGCAAACACAAATTCTGAGTAGTTGGAAGCCAGGGACTTGCTTTATTATTCTTATCTCCACATTAACAGAGCATGTTCTAAAATTACCTTTGTTTCGATTTACTCTTTCCCACTGTAATTAATTTTTTGTTGTTGAAATTTTAAGTAACTAAAGAACCGTGAGGTTTTTAGTCTAATCAAGAGGAGTATGGATATTTAACAATTTGAAAAACACTAATCAGAAGCAGAGGCTTTTAATTTTTAAATCAACTTTATTGAAGTCTAATTTCCATACAACACATTTCACCCATTTTAATACACAATTCAATGACTTTTACCAAATACACAATGCACCCATATAACAACCACCACAGTCAGAACACAGAACACTTCCACTGTTTCCAGAAGCTCTTGTCTCCTTCCCCAACCCCTGCCTCTAGGCGACTACTGCTCAGATTTCTGAGAAGAATGTTTTTCACAAAACTTTTCATTCAAACAGGCACTTGAAGGGAAGCTCAAGAAATAAGCTACTTGAAGTCTGAGCCATCCTGGATGAAATGGGGAGGGGGTTAGGGGGTGGAGGTTGAAAGTCTGTTTGAAAACCACAGGAGCTTAGCAGTGGTTTTCTCCTTCCCAAATATAAGCACTGATTTTAACACAGAGCATTTCTCATCACCCCACAAGATAGCAGTTACTCTTTTATTATCGATTGAGTGACAAAATGCATATGTATATATAGATTCCAAAGCCCCAGGAATCATTAGCCCACCATGGTCTGAAGGTCATTCATTCTAAGAGAATTTAGTCCAACCTCTAATTTTACAGAGAAGAAAACCAAGATCCAGAGTTGAAGAGACTTGTTTAAACTCTCACACCTGGAAGGTGTGAACCAACCCCAAGTGAAGGGACATCTGGTCAACCCTCTCATGGAATTAGCAGTTTGACAACATGTCTGATCTTTTCCTACTTTACCACACTGCCTTTAGATGGCAAAATAGATGTGCCCACTGTGCCCTCCAGAGACAGGGACAGGGACAAGAGGACCGGTATCTCAGAACATTGGATACAGAATTGGACAGAGCATTTCTTTACCAAAAGTTGTGATGCTTAAAGTTGAGAGAGAAGTCCTGGATATGGTTTTTCCACAAATCAAAAAGGGGGCCAGTAAGTTCCCCATCTCAGGGGTCTGGTCAAAAGGAATGAATCATGGTGCAAAGTCAGAAACAAGGCCTGGCCCAGTTTCCTACACATAATAGACATTCAAATAATAGTTACTCCACTTCCATGAAAGAAGTCAAGATTTACAAGAGAGTACTTCTTCTACCCTAACAATGAGGAAAAGCTAGGAAATCTACAAAAACATGATTTTTTGAGCCCATAAAAAGTTAAGGTTATAGAGAACCCAATGAACTAAATTCCAAAAGCTGGAAAGCCTCTCTGAGGAGAGCTGGGACATACACTGTTTCACCTTTGTCAGAGTGCAACGGCCTGTGGAGGAGGCCACCACAACAGTAGGTAAGAAAAAATGAGCCAAAACTTTAGTGAATTCTAAAAAGTTAAGTGTGGGTCCACATGTCAGGTTAGAATTACTGGGAATCCCAGACACAAATGAAGTTTACGGTCATCACAGTATTTTTGCCAGGAGCCTTCACCAGGAGCCCATGGGAAGGATTGGTGCAAGAAAGGAGACTGGAGTGAGTGCCCCCAGGTGATGCAGGTGTGCACAGCAGCGCAGATGTGGCATCATCCTCCCTCCCTCCCAGACCCTCCTTCAGATGAAGCAATGGCCTTAAACTGCTGGAGTACAGAAAGAAAACGAGTCCAGGATCCTGCACTAATACAAAATAGAGGCTTGCTATCACTGGGGAAAGAGCAGAAGCTTCCTCCCAACGAAGCTCCAACACAGCTAAACTATACAAAGTTCGGATTCCACGGTGATGGTGAAGAATATACTGATACCCTTCTTTCCCTGAAACTCATGTGCACAGCCCCTGTCTAAGCCTGAGGCTAGAGCAGGAAAAGTGAGACTTCCCCATCCACAGTGCTCATCATGAGCAGCAAAGTCTATTACTAAGGAGTGTCCAGATATTGGAGAAGTTGACCACACAGGTACAGTTGAAAGCTGAATATGAACTAGGAACACAAACAACCTCCCAGGCACACCGTTTCCCACATAAAGCATAAGATATCAGCCTCCCACTGATAGAGGAACCTGAAGCCTGTGATGAAGGAAATGATAGCAGAAACATAATCAAAACCCAGCTTGATTCCTAAGTTGATTGACACAACCACTTTTGTTAACAGCCTGAAAATAGAGGCATGCCCTTTATTTATGAAGTAAGTGTAAATACTACTTACTTCAGTCTCTACTGCTTTTCTACAACAAATGTTTGGCATGCAATAATAATTTTTGGGATACACACACAAAAAAAACCCCACAACTCATTGTAGGGAGATAAAACAACCAACAGAACCAGACTCCCAAAACTCAGATATTTTAACTGTCAGATACAGACTTCAACTATGATTATTATGTTTAAAAACCTGATGAAAAAAATGAACATGGATCTAATAAGTCTAAGAGTAACATGAGCCAAGAGATAGGAAATTTCAGCAGAGTCAAAGAGTCAAAAAGAGCCCTGGTCAGATAGCTCAGCTGGTTAGAGTGTTGTCCCGGTAACACAGAGATTGCTAGTTTAATCTCAGATCAGGGCACATACAGAGAAATATTGATGTTTCTCTTCCCCCCTTCTCTAAAATCAATAAAAATAAATAAATATGGTAAAATTTACTTTATTTAAAAAGTCAAATAAAAATGCTAGAAACACAAAGAGCAATTTCAGAGATTAAGTCTTTCTCTAAGCTTGTCAGCAGACTGGACACAGCTGAACAAGGAATCAATGAACTGGAAGGTAGATCAATAAAAATTACACATACAGAAATCCAAAAAGAAGAAAGAGTGAAATATAGAGCGAACCTGTAAAAGCTGTGGGACAAGCAGTCTGACATACATGTAACTGAAGTCCCAAGAAGAGAAAAGAGGGAAAGAATGAAACAGAAGGAATACTCTTATTTTATTCTTCTTTATGTAATATTTCTTTTTTCTATGGCTGCCTTCAAATTTTTATTTTTGGATTTTAGCTGTGTGACGTGTGTGTGTGTGTGTGTGTGTGTGTGTGTGTGTGTTACTTTTCCTGGTCTGGGTACACTGAGCCTCTTGCTTGTGTGTCTAATTTTAGAAAATTCTTGGCCATTATATTTTTAAATATTTCAAATATTTTGATTTACTTAGAGAAACAAAAAATAAATACGGTAAGCCTGAAGGTAAATATTAAGCACATGTTTTTTATAGAATTTTTTTGGTCTCAGATGAGAAAAAAATACCTTAAGTTGGTAGAAGTAGGGCCAGGAGTAGACAAGAGTGGTAGGTCTTCTAACTAATAACAAGTCAGTTTTAAACACTGCATAATTAGTCAAGCTCACATCTAATACATCATTCCTATTCCTTGTAATTGAGTCCTATGGGCCCATTACTCCTTATGATTCAAGACATCATCCAAAGTTGTCCCTACTGGAAGAAAAAGATGACCTACATCATGTCTGCTCAGCCCACCTCTGAGTGCAAGTTTTATAGAGTCAGTTTTATGGAGAGTTCCTTGAGAGTGTAAACTCATCTCTCATGACAGCTGTCCACCTCGAGCACATCCACCTGTGTTTGCACTTTTTTCTTCTACAGCACAGCAAGACCTTCTAAGCCCAGCACAGGAGCAGCCAGGATGGCAGGGAAGTCGACCAGAGGCTCACCCACCACCAAACAGGGAGTGAGAAGCCAGTGGGAAGTGCCAGCGTCTCCTCCTTCGAGGGGACGTCTCTATGCTTCTCAGAGGTCTGAAGAAGCAAGCCCTGCTGCTCACAGCAGCATGTTACTCTTTTGATTCTTTCCCCTCCCTTGTCTCATCCTTCTTGCTCCTCCCTTTTGCCTCCTGGGTTCCCTTCCCACAAAACTACCTGTACTTAAGCCCTGGTCTCAGACTTTACTTTTGAGAGAAAACCCAAACCAAGACAGAGTCAATTATTCAAGGCTCAGGACCTTAGTACTGTCTGAGTTCATCAGTTCAGAAAGATCCACTCTGGTTTCCATATGTGCCACCAGGAAACAGCCACACACACCAGGAAGAACCATTCAGTTTGGTCATTTTAAAGAGTTGAATCAACTGTAATTTCAGAGAGAGGGAAGTAGCAGAGCAAACACTGCCCTCACAAGGGACTAGTTATGCTTCTGCATTTTTTCCACTGCCATTAACACCCAGCGGAGCCAAGAGCATGTGGTGAGCAGCCAACTGTCCTCAAGTTATCTAATTCCCAGGCCTGCATTGGACACATACAAATAAACATGCACAGCGCAGCGTCTAAAAAGGGAAATCAACTCATGACAAATTTATGGCAGGTTTTGGACCTGGATAGCCTTTAACCCATCTTTCCATGCTTCTAAGAGTTGAGAGTCATGGCCACATGCCACAGAACTTAATGACCCCATGACTAAAAGCAGGCAAGAAACATGACAAGCCCAGCCTTGGAGTGGTTCCCCCAGCGGCATGGCCAGCCAAGACCTCCTCCCCTCCCTGTCCACCCTGACCTTTGCGGTGAGTCACCTCTCCTCCCTGTAGCCTGGCTGCCGAGCCATCAAAGGAGAAAAGACAGCTCTCTTCCTTTTAGGAGCAAAACATCTTCTTCAAAGCACTGGAGTTAGAGTTATTCTGAGACTCCCAAGGAAACCATCCATAGATGGTTCAGAGCTCCCAGTCTCTCCAACCCGGGTCTAAGCCGCATCGAGAGCCCCTGTGTGCGAATGGGAACAGTGGGACAAAGAGATGAGGAAAAGCCAGTCCCAACCCTCAGTGAGACTTCAGTCTCATGGGGCAAATGACAAGTCACAGCACAGAAGATGATGCTTGTAAGCTTTTTCAGAAAGGACTTTCAGTGAATGTCTCCTGTGTAAGCTCTGGATGCACCAGAGGACAGACGTGTGACAAGTGCTGCAGGGTCCCCTATGGACCCAGTTCCCTGTGGAAACTGAGTGAACAGTGTCCAAAATCCAGAGATGGCAAAATTAAAACCACCAAATCAATAAATAATATTTAGTAAGAATATATTGGGTATATAAGAGCAGTTTGTGAACTGGGCGTTTTCAAGTTTAAAACTTACGTGAAGTTCAGGGGCACGCTGTTACAGGGTGACTTACAAAGGGCAAATGAGGAAGTTGTTTTCATTACAATAATTAGTTATTACAATGGGGATCCCCAGATGCCGGAGAATTGATTAAAAGTGATTATCTCATCCCATTTTTAGGAAGATGACAAGTTTTGTTTTATGATTATCAGAGGCACTTATTAAAAAATAGCCTAAGTTTTGCTTATGTTTATGAAATGAGTAAGATTTAGTTTACTTATGTGGTTTAATGGTTTTGTCTACTTGGGGAATTCTCAAGTCTGGCCTCTATTTTGTATTTAAACTTAACAACAGACACTAAGAGACATATGGACCAGGGGGAAGTTTACCCAAGAGCCAAAGTGTTTTTCTATGGGAAGAGGAGGGTGCTCCCCCAAGCTGTGCCCAGGCTCCTGGGGAACCCCTGTCTGAGAAAGCACCTCCTTCCGTAAGGTCAGGCCATGCCTGCATCTCTGCCTCCATTGTGCATTCTCTTTAAAAGCCATGGGACGCTTAAAAAACAAAACAAAACAAAAAACCCTTATCTGAAGCTGAACCTCAGACAGATGTTCTGATTAAAGGGGACGAAATCTAAAGTCTCCTCTTCTCAGTATTTGGAACAGCTCCTAAGACACCCCAAAATGTTTGCTTGCTGGGCTTCTTCAGTCTTAAAAGATTTCCTGATCCCCAGTTTCTTCCTGGCACATTCCCAGGCTGAACTAAAGACAGCTGCAAATTCCTCAACAGTCCTCCCAAGGTGGGGGGCCTGTGCCCTGCCACTTAAGTCTAGAGAGGACTTAGTGACTTGCCCACCCAAAAGAAAGTGGCAAAAATTATATCTTCTTAGAATTCTGAGCCTAGGCCATAAGAAATCTTGCAGCTTCTGCCTGGGACTCTCACTAAAAACCTCATTCTTGGGAGGTTCCTACTCAGGAACAAGCCATCATATCCTAAGAGGCCCAAGCCACATGGAGATCCCCACATCAGTGCTCCGGGGACAGCCCAGCTGTCAGCCAGCATCAACCACCAACCACGTGGATATGGCACCTTGGACATCCAGCCCAGCCATGCCCTCCAATAACTGCACCCGGCCACATCTGACAGCAACTGCACAAGACCAAAGCCTGTCACTCCAGAAAAGCATGAGAAATAATAACAAATTATTGTTTTCAGCCACCAAGTTTGGTGCCATTTTTATCCAATAAATAGGAGAACAGGGTACACACGTACAGGGGAAGTTGGTAAGAACCAAGCCACCTGCCCACAGTAAAGGCTGGTTCCCACAATTCAGCTGCTCATCCTTCACAGCTCCTCATGTGTCCTGGGGGTCTGGGGAACTCTGGAGGGACCCCTTGCTTCCAAACTCCTACAGAATGCAACACCAGTACATCAGTCAGGAGAGTCTGAAGAGAATCTCCAATCCAAGAGCTTCATTATACAAAGAACCTGAATGCAAAGAGATAAGGGGATTAGCTGGGGATGGCCAGGGCTTCAGTTTGGCTCTTTTGTCTCTAAGTATCGTGCTCCAGTGATAGCACAACACACTCTCCCGTCTGTCCTGAAACAGAGCAAGCAGCGTCTTTAACACAGATCCTGCCAAGCATAACTCCTTTCCCGGGGGAGTCACTCTGAGAACCACAGGAATGCTGCTTGCATGAGACCTCAGAATCAACCTCCTGTTCGCAAGCTCAACACACTGCCCGGAAGGGCAGACTGACAAATGATGCCCTTAAAATGTATTCGTTACACCTGTTTCAAGCATCTACCATGTGCCAGGAGATGAGTTAGGCATAGATATGAGGGACACAAGCATGAACAGGTAGAGTCACTTCCCCGAAGCTATCAGCCTAGGCCAGGTCACAGGCACAGTCTGTTGCAATGCCATGAAATGCCATGAAGTGCCCTTACAGCATCATCTATGAAGTGGCAGGTGGTTATCAATAGGCCGCTTCTGGAAGAGTAAAGCAAGGCCTCACAGTGTGGTGGCATTTCAGCTGACCTCGAAGAATGAGTAGGAAGAGGAAAAACAGGTACGGGGTGAGAATGCAGGGAGAAGGAAAAAGGAAACAAAGGTATGAAGGAGTCAAAGTCCAAAGCATGCTTCAGACCTTCAAGTACTCTGAATGGCAAGTGAGTCAGGGTTACGGTGGAGTGAGATGGGAATGGCCAGGCAGGGTGACAGCTCAGGATAAATGTTTGCGATTTTATCCTGCAGGAAAAATCAGACATTGCAAACCAGCAACAAGATAGATCTGTGTTTCACCGTGGAGACTTTGGCAGTGGAGAGAATAGACAAGAACTATGTATTAGTCAACTTTTGCTGACTAACAAACACTCCAAAATCATAGTGGCATACAACAAAACGCATTTATTTCTCAGTCTTGCATGTTGGCTAAGTGACCTTGGCCAGGATTGGCTCTATTAGGCTCCAGACTAAAATGGGATCCAGGTCTGCTGCATATGTCTCTCATCCTCCCTGGACCTGAAGCTAGCCAGAGCATTTTCTTCTCATGGTGATAGCAGAAGCACAAGAAGGCAAGAGCAACTGCACAAGCACATTTCAGCCTCTGCTTATATCACACTTGTGAAGATCCTAGGGGTCAAAGCAAGACACATGACCAAGCCCCACATCAGGCACCATTCACCATGAGGCCGTGGCAAGGGGATGGGTAAATAACTCTATGACAGAGGAATAAAGAATTGGGACCCATGATGCAATCAAGACAGAAGATGCTGAAAGAGAAGAGACCCAAGTGGAAAGCTCATTGCAAAGGTCTAGACAGGAGGTTGATGAGCATCAGAATGAGCCAGGAGGAAGAATGACAGGAAAAAGAATCTCCAAGCATAGGAGAGAGAACAAGAGGGACACCCCTGTGGCTCCAGCTGAGCAGCTGGGCAGTAGGTGGTCAGGTGGAGGAGGCACAGCTGTCTAAGGTGTACCTCCCATCCACTTCCCACAGCCAGCCAGAGTGAACCAACTGAGGGGGGTGTTCCTCTGCGAACCACTGCTCCTTCTGAGTCTGCCCTCGCAGCCTCCCCCCTCCAAACAAGCTGGTCCACACAGACCTAAGTCTCTCTCCTTTCTCTCACCTCCTCTCACCCATCCTGGACCTACTGACAAGTTTGCAGTTCATACTTGAGTAACAATTAGAGGCCACCCAGCCTTCTATGCACTGATCCCTGAAAAGCCACCCCTATTGACTCCACCTCACTTGAGAAGGTTCATGATCTCCTGGTTCAGAGGCTATAAGCAAGATTATAATAAACTCCCACACCTATATCATTTGGGGGTACATTTCTCTACCTTCCCCATGTGTCATCCAGACCACCAGCGAATACCGGGACATGGCCTCTTTCTGGGTAAGTCAAGGGGTGGGCCTGGAGACAGTTTCTGTGTCCGCTAGAGTTGAACCCCCTGGGAAAGGTGGAAATAAGCAAATTCAGAATTGGCCCTTTCTGAACATCTACAATCCTAAAAATTTTTCCTAGGACCCCTTTAAATATGTGAAGCTTAGCCCCCAACCTTCACCCTTACATCTTCCCATGCGGATAATTTGACAATATCTGTGCAGATTTATGCATTTACACCTTCTACTCCCGCACTCAAATTAGGGTTGTACATGCCCAATAACGTTGCTGAGACACAGAACAGCTTATATCCTTGTTACTCAAAGTGTGCTCCATGGACCTGCATCACCTGGAGTCAGACAGAAACACTGTATTTCAGGCCTCATTTGAGACCTTCTGAATTAGCACTGGTGGTGTCTTAACAAGGTTCCCAGCTGATTCTTGTGTACATATAGGCATCGACTCCAGACTGTCTGCGTTCAAAAGCTGGCTCTGCTACTTGCTAGTTGTGAGAACCTGAAAAAGTTATCAGTTTCTCTGTTTCTGTTTTTTCATTTGCAAAATGGGGATAATGATAGTACCCACTGTGCACATTTACTATGAGGATTCAATTAGTTCAACATGCTAAACACTTAGCAAAGTATCCAGCATACCATTTAACTCTTGGTAAATTTTCATGGCTGTTGTTTTGATAATTATTTTTATTGACCTGCCCAAACTCTGCAGAAATACGAGAAGACCCCTACTCTCCCTCTGCCATGGCTCGCACTCTCTGAGCTGGAGAGTTGAGGAGCTGGGCTGCAGCAATTCTGGCAGCCAGGGGGCCATAGGACTGGCTAGAAACCCCATTCCAGGATGAAAAAGCCAACTTTCCAACCAACCCTTGTTTCAGACATTGGGGGCTTGTCAACTGTGTTAGGTAAATTCTTAGATAAACTCAAGCTTCCTGCTCCATGGTATACACACTTTGTATGATCCCCTTTCCTTCAGGATGAATATGATGGGTTATTCGAATCTCTCCATTAGGTTAGATTACATAAAACTCTATCATTGTAGACTGGGGAGAGATCAAAAGTCAGAGAGACACATTTCTGCTGCCCTGGAAGAAAGCCATTCATGCTGTGAACTACTTCTGAAAGCTACATACATGGAAAAAAAAAGCTGAAAGTAGCTTCTAGCTGCTGAAAGTCATCCTGGGATGACAGAGACTTCGGTCCTACAGCCACAAGGGAAAGAATTCCACCAATAACCAGTAATCTTAGAAGAAGACCTCAGCCAAGCCTTAGATGAGATTGCAGCCCCAGCCAACATGTTGATTTCAGCCTGGCAAGATCCTAAGGAGAGAACCCAGCTCTCCCTGAACTCTTGACTCTTGAAGAAAGTATAATATAATAAGTTTGTCTTGTTCTAAACTGCCACATTTGTGGTGATTTGTTACACAGCAATAAAAATTTATTACAGATGCCAAACCCAGAGGTTGGTAGTCTGCAATGGGTATGACAGTTATGGTATAAACTCACAAAGACATAAGTTCCTTGGCTCTTTCTATTCCACCTTTTTTTATCACATGACTTCTATCTTTATATATGGCTTACCTCATGGTCCAAAATGGTGATTTAATCTTCAGCCATCTTATCTACATTCCAGGTACAGTAAAATGAAAGGTTAGAAAGGCCAAAAAGGCCTAGTCATCTCTTCCCCACTTAAGAAACAAGCTTAGAAGTCTTGCCTCACATCTTCTGCTTGCTTATCAATGGCCAAAACTTACTCACATGGTAACACCTAGCTGGAAGGAAACTGAGAAAAGGAGCTATGCACAATTGTTGATATTAAAAATCAAATACCCACTCCTGACAAAAATTCTCAGCAAACTAGGAATAGAGGACCTTCCTCAACTTGATAAAAACTATTGGCAAATGCACACATTCAGACAAGCTTTCCACTAAGATCAGGAATAAGGCAAAGATATTATTTTGCACCACCCTCAGCACTCCTTTTCAAGATTGTATTAGAAGTTTTAGCTAATGCAGTAAGATAAGAAAAAGAAACAGAAGGTATACAGATTGAGAAGAAGTAGAACTTTTGTTTACAGATGACATGACCATCTATGTAAAAACATGAAAGAATCAACAACAACCTCCTGGAACTAATAAGCAATTATAGCAAATTTGGAGTATACAATGATACAAGGTTACTATACAGAGTCCATTGCTTTCTTATATATTAGCAATTAACAAATGGAATCTGAAATTAAAAACACAGTATCATTTACATTAGCACCCCCAAAATAAAATACTATGAAGCTCTAAGGAAAAAAAAAAAGCAAAGAAAAGTATGAAAAGGCTACATACTGCATAATTCCAAAGATATGATATTCTGGAAAGGACAAAGCTAACAGTAAAACTTAGTGGTTGCCAGGAGTTGGAGGATAGGGGAGGAATGAATGGACAGAACACAGGGCAGTAAAAATACTTTGTATGACACCATAATGACAAATACATGCCAACATATATTTGTTCAAACCCCTATAATATACAACACCAAGAGTGAACCATAATATAAACTGTGGACTTGGTAATTATGATGTGTCAATGTAAATACATCAGTTGAAACAAATGTACCACTCTGGTGGGATGTTGATAACCTGGAAGGCTGTGCATGGGTGGAGGGAGGGGTATATGGGAAATCTCTGGATCTTTCCCTCAATTTTGCTGTAAACATTCAACTGCTGTAAACAAAGTCTTTTTTAAAAACAAACAAACAAACAAAGGTACTCTGATGAAGACAAGAAATATGGCTATTGGTTAGATGTATTCATTTTCTATTGTTATAAAACAAATTATCACAAACATAATGGCTGTTGATGTTTCTGATGGCATACTATTCAAAAACTAGTAGTTCTCCCATGTATGTCATGGGGATTTGCTACATTAAACAAGAGACTCTACTAGAGATCTTTCCTGGATAATTCCATGTCTGTTTTTGGCTTCTGCTGAGATGGCTGAGGGATTCATGAAGCACAAAACCAATCAACTCAGAGATCTCCGTAAACATTGTGTTCTTTGTTTCCGTCTGAAGACTTTGTCCAGCTACAACTTGACTTCTTTCCAGAGCACACTTTCCCAACAATGGACCTTCCAATTTTGGTGTCTTTTGCAATCAGACTAGGCTAAAAATTTCCAAAATTTTAAGTCCTCATTAATTTTTGATAATAATTCTTTCTTCAATTTACCTGTTTCTTTCCAGCAAGAAGGAACTAGGCTGCCCTTTCAACACGATGCTTGGAAATCTCTTCGGATAAATATCTAAGTTCATCACTTACAAGTTCTGCTCTCTACACACCTGTAGGACAAGGTCAGGTAAATTTTATGACACTATAGAACAAGGATTTCTTTTTCTCCAGTTTCCAACTACATGATTCCCATTGCCTTCCAAGCCCTCACCAGAAGAATCTTGAACGTTCTTCTCTCTACCAATGTTATATTTATGACGATGTAGATATTCTCCAAGACAACACAGGCTTTCTCTATCATGCCCCTCACTTCCTCCTGAGCCCTCATAGGCAAGGTCTTTAACACCCACATTTCTAACCAACAGTCTGTTCAAGGCAACCTTAACTTTTTCTATCATGGTCCTCAAAATTCTTCCAGCTTTTACCCAGCACACAATCCCAAAGGTACGTCCACATTTTTAGGTATCTGTTACAGGAGCACTGCATTCCCAGACACCAAAATCTACATTGATTTCCCATGGTTGCTGAAATATTACTACAAAATTAATGGCTTAGAACAACATGAATTTACTCTTTTACAGTACTGGTGGTAAGAAGTCTAAAATCGGGTCAGGCTAGCTGCATTTCTTCTGGAAGCTTCAAGGTAGAATCTGTTTCTTCCCTTTTTTAGGGACCATACCTTGCTTTGGATACAAGTATCCTTGGTTAGATAGATTACAATAGCTATGAGATTCAAGCTCACAACAACAGACAGTCAAAAGACAAGCTCTAATTCGTTATAAGTTTTTAATTTAGCACTTGGTCTCAACAGATGTTACCCAAAGAAGACCATGAGTCTTCTTGAACAACTAAGAGCATGGGACAGATAACCTCAGATTCTATTCGACTCTAAACCCTCTTTACTGTGACTGACTTGTATCATTGTTCTTAAATAATATTCTTTATGCCTGACCAGGCGGTGGCACAGTGGATAGAGTGTCGGCCTGGGATGCGGAAGGACCCAGGTTCGAGACCTCGAGGTCGCCAGCTTGAGCGCAGGCTCATCTGATTTGAGCAAAACTCACCAGCTTGGACTCAAGGTCGCTGGCTCCAGCAAGGGGTTACTCGGTCTGCTGAAGGCCCGCGGTCAAGGCACATATGAGAAAGCAATCAATGAACAACTAAGGTGTCGCAATGAGAAACTAATGATTGATGCTTCTCATCTCTTTGTTCCTGTCTGTCTGTCCCTGTCTATCCCTCTTTCTGACTCTCTCTCTGTAGAAAAAAATAATAAATAATAATAATAATAATATTCTTTATTCCTCTCATAAAACATGTCCAAGGCCACTTCTGAAAAAGACTATAAAAAACCCCTAGCAAAACAAGTTTGGTCAAATCCATTCGGCTGCAGTGTTCAGCTCCCAGCAGAAATCCAGGTCAGTCTATCAGAATGCAGTGTGTTGAAAGCCTGCCTTTTGAACATAAGCACCAGCCAACCCAGGGAGAGAGGAAAAAAGTACGAGGCATGATGGTGGCGCCTTGCATTTATGGAACGGAACACCAGACACTTGGCTAAGATAGGGTATTTTGAAGTAAACATATGAAATTGAGCAGTTTCCTGGTTTCTGTCAACTGAAGATTGGAAGGCAGAAGTTAAATGCAGGCATTTTTCCCTCCACAAATGAAATACAGGGCTCAGAAAACTCTTTGTAAAGCATTCGCTGGATAGCTGTGATTTACAGACAGAGTTCCCTGCACCTGGAAAACAGAGAGGCCTGACTGCATTAATTGGGCTTTATGTGCTAATCATCTCCAGCTCGAGAAATGCACAAGCCCTGCTGCCCCGAACGAACAAACAAGCATCCCTGTAAGAGCAGAGACCAGCCACAGAATGAATGTGCTTCCACTGCAGGGGTGAGGCGGGGAGGGATGCTGAGATGGGGGCTGTTTGACGATTTAATTTTGGTGGTTTGTCTGGTTGTTTGGTTGTTCTATTTTGGTTTTGTCGTATTTTTTTTTTTTTTTAACCAAACTGTAAGCCCCTTGAAGGATGGCTCCTGGATCTTCTGCGGCAGCTCAAGTACACAGCCTCACTCACCCACAGGTGCTCTATAAACCTATGTCAGTCATGGGTTCACTTACACCAGGGGTCCCCAAACTCTTTACACAGGGGGCCAGTTCACTGTCCCTCAGACCATTGGAGAGCCGGACTATAAAAAAAAACTATGAACAAATTCCTATGCACACTGCACATATCTTATTTTAAAGTAAAAAAACAAAACGGGAACAAATACAATATTTAAAATAAAGAACAAGTAAATTTAAATCAACAAACTGACCAATATTTCAATGGGAACTATGCTCCTCTCACTGATCACCAATGAAAGAGGTACCCTTCCAGAAGTGCAGCGGGGGCCGGATAAATGGCCTAAAGGGGCCGCATGTGGCCCATGGGCCGTAGTTTGGGGACCCCTGACTTACACCATCTACAGGACACAGAGACTTTGCCCACATCTGCCCCTAAAGGACAGAGGAGGGTGCCTGTCCTTGGGTCTGGGTGAAAACTGAGGAACAGAGAGAAGTCTTTAGACCATAGATTTCTCTTAAGTAGGAGCCAGCAGCCCAAGGCAGCCTGGCCCCCTCCTCCCCCCAGCGAGTGCACTTGCCCCAGATGGTCTCATCCTCCTCTGTCCACGTCTGCTCTCTGTGTAGCTCACAGACCAATTACCGCAGAAATACAGAGGAAGGACGCGGAAGCTATTCCAGTTTGATGTGACACAGATGGTGACAGGCTTTGATCTTTCTCTTTAAAAAAAAAAAGAAAGAAAACTTAAAAAAAGTTACCTGCATCTGTATATAAATAGTTACAAGATAATTACATATTTTCCCAAAAAGAAGGGAACAAACAGCAGGCAAAACACAGACACTTTCTTTGTTCATCTCTCTTCTGTTTTGGTTCAAAAGACAGCCCTGAACCTTCCCACCTCCACTGGTGCCTGGCCCATCAGGGGAAACTTGTCCGTGCGCTGCCTGTAATTTCACTGTTGGAGGCTTAGCTGCCGCTAAAGATAAGAACATCCATCACAGCGCACTAGAAAGAACGGCTGCGTGCCAAAATCAGGGACTGGAAAGAAGACATCACTTATGTTTTCATGTAAATGACTGCATCACATGCTTTCTGTCACAAATTCTGGAGCGGGGCAGCTCTCACACATCACTGCAGGGTGGTGGGACTGCCAGAAGATTCCATGATGTCACCTCCCCAAGGGAGCCAAGTTCTTTTTAGTGCATGATCCAGTTCTAAGAAAACTTACAATGCCGTACAGCTGTGACTGCTTGCCCCAGTGCTCCAGTCTGCATCCATACATGGCTGCCCAAGCTGTCGCTGACTGGGAGAGGGTGGTGTGTGCCCAATAGTGGGGACTGGTGACATGGGACTCATGGACATTATTTTCCACACTGGGAGGTGGGGTGGGGGTTCTGGTTGTGCCAGTCCAATTTCTTCCTTTGATTTCCACTTGGATGGTCCAGGCAGGCGTCTACGGCCATACCACCCTGAACACGCCCGATCTCGTCTGATGGTCCAGGAGGCATCTTACTTTATCATCCTGATGACTCATCTTTATTCTTCAGTTTATAGGAACCAGTCAATAAGAAAAAGATTTTTTTTAAAGATTTCTTTTTTTTTAATTTATTTTATTCATTTTAGAGAGGAGAGAGAAAGGGAGAGAAAGAGACAGAGAGAGAGAGAGAGAGGAGAGAGAGAGAGAAAGAAAGGGTGGGGAGGAGCTGGAAGCATCAACTCCTATATGTGCCTTGACCAGGTAAGCCCAGGGTTTCGAACCGGTGACATCAGCATTTCCAGGTCAACGCTTTATCCACTGTGCCACCACAGGTCAGGCAAGAAAAAGATTTTATATTGAGACAAATGTGGGTGGGGTACACATAGTGCACACTAGTCAGATGGATAGAAAAACATAAACATATAACTTCCGGAGATCCTGCTGCAGTAACAGCAGGCTAGCTAACTTAGACAAAACCTCCCAAACAAAACCATCTTCTTAAAAGCTCCAGTTTTCTAACAAGAAACAGTGAAGGGTGACTTGACTGCTTGTATTCTCACCCTGAGTACCATTAATAGGTGTTAATGACCTAAAACACTCAACAGAGGGCCTAGTTCTCCACAGAGAGAATGAAGGAATGGACACAGTAGTCGGCCTCACGGGGTGTGGAGTCACTGTGTAGCTGCTGTACAATGTGAAGGAGTAACTGATGGTCAGGATGGTGAACTCGAGTCGTCAGGGAAGTTAAACCTTGGAGGCACTCTGCTTAAGAGTCTCCTCTCTCCTTTAGGAAGATTTCTCTACAAAATGCTCAAAAATGTCAAGTTGCCTTGACATTTAAAGGCATATATAATTAGTTCATTTACATGAAATGCCATAATCTCAGTGAATACAGAGACACCTCAGAGATATTACGGGTTCGGTGTCAGACAACCGTAAGAAAGCAAATATTGTTTTTCTGTTCTCATCCCAGCCTCTCATCCCCTTTCCCTCTGTCCGCTTTCCCTCTGGACCCTCTGATCCCCTCTGCAAACCCGATGGGGGGAGCATTGCTGGGAGGAGGGCAAGGGGGGGATGTGGTGGGGAACACAGGGGACGGGGGATGGGAGGTATTCGGGGGGACACTAGAATCTATGTACACCCTATAAATTAAAATAAAATTAAACTTTTTTAAAAAGTAAATATTGCAATAAGGCAAGTGATGAATTTTTTGGTTTTCCAGTGCACCTAAAAGTTGTGTTTACACTATACTGTAGTCTATTAAGAGTGCAATAACATTATGTTTTTAGAAACCTACATACCTTAATTTAAAAGTACTTTATTGCTAGAAAGTGCTGACCATCATCTGAGCCTTAGCGAGTTGTAATCTTCTGCTGGCGGGGACCTGCCCCGATGATGAGAACACTCTGCAAAGCGCACCGATGAAGGCCGTAAGGCAAGGCCTGCCCCGATGATGAGAACACTGTGCAAAGTGCACTGATGAAGGCCGCAAGGCGAGGCCTGCCCCGATGATGAGAACACTCTGCAAAGCGCACCGATGAAGGCCGCAAGGCGAGGCCTGCCCCGATGATGAGAACACTCTGCAAAGCGCACCGATGAAGGCCGCAAGGCGAGGCCTGCCCCGATGATGAGAACACTCTGCAAAGCGCACCGATGAAGGCCGCAAGGCGAGGCCTGCCCCGATGATGAGAACACTCTGCAAAGCGCACCGATGAAGGCCGCAAGGCGAGGCCTGCCCCGATGATGAGAACACTCTGCAAAGTGCACCGATGAAGGCCGCAAGGCGAGGCCTGCCCCGATGATGAGAATACTGTGCAAAGCGCACCGATGAAGGCCACAAGGCGAGGCCTGCCCCGATGATGAGAACACTCTGCAAAGCGCACCGATGAAGGCCGTAAGGCGAGGTGCGCCTGTCCTGAATACTGAGGTGTTTCTGTGTTCGTGGTGTTTTGTGTGGGGTTTTTTTTTCAAATCAGTGAACACAATTAATTATGTTGAACACGTTACAAAATCTGCATCACAGTACTGACCTCAGCTTCAGAAAGCGAATCCCTGTGAATCCCCTGGTGACAGCACCTTCTCCATACACATCACAGGACATTGACCGCACACCACAGACTAAGCAATCTGCAGGCTGGAGTCCTGCAGTGTTACCCTCCAAGCCCATTCCTGGCAAAACGCAAACACCAAACTTGGCCAGGTTGCATGAGAAAGACGCCAGCCCCCAGACCCAGGCAGGGGCTCACCGACCAATCCAAGCAGGGAGGGAATGCTACAAATGCACACCAGGACTAGCGGTTCCCACCTGCTCACAGGTGCAAGGGCTTGGTGACGTGATCTCCATTCTGACTTTCTGCGTGGCCCTTACCGACCTAAGCCCTTGCTGGACTTGGGGTTTATATTTAGCTTCATGGAGAGTCTGCTGAGTGATGCCTCCTCAGCCGCCCACCCAGTTAAGAGGACTCCACCCTCCTAAGACCCTGTACACATGATTCTATAAAAAGGTAGAAAGTGATCAATTGACCAATATGGGTAAGACATTAGCTGATATAAACATAATAAATTTAGTCCAGTTTGCTAAAGATGGTAGGGTTAATGGTCCATTTTGATTTTAAAAAGAATTTGTCACAATCCCTCAACCAGTCCAATCCCTCCACTGCCCCTCGTACCTGGCCACTTCCACCCCAAGGTGAGTTACCTGCCCCCAGAGCTCTTCCCACAGTTTCCTGATACATTTCCCAGCTTCCACTCCTGCTTTCTAAGCCCATTCTCCACTGAGCAGCCAGGGATCTTTTTAAAGCAGAAATGACACCAGTCATTCCCCTGCCACAGGCTCCCAAAGGCTTTCTGTCACTTAGAATGAAATGCAAAACTTTTGCCATGGTCTAAAACAGGGGTCCCCAAACTTTTTACACAGGGGGCCAGTTCACTGTCCCTCAGACCATTGGAGGGCCAGACTATAAAAAAAACTATGAACAAATCCCTATGCACACTGCACATATCTTATTTTAAATTAAAAAAACAAAATGAGAACAAATACAATATTTAAAATAAAGAACAAGTAAATTTAAATCAACAAACTGACCAGTATTTCAATGGGAACTATGCTCCTCTCACCGACCACCAATGAAAGAGGTGCCCCTTCTGGAAGTGCGGTGGGGGCCGGATAAATGGCCTCAGGGGGCCGCATACGGCCCGCGGACCATAGTTTGGGGACCCCTGGTCTAAAAGATGCTACCTGATCTGGCCCCTGCCTGTCTTCCTGACCTCTCCATCACTCTCTCCTGTTCACTCTGTTGCAGCCACATTGGCCTCCTTACCAGGCAGTCCTGGGACACATCGAGCCTGTCTCCCCTGCAGACTTTTACAACTGTGGTCCCTCCTGCCTTAGTGCTCTTCACTCAGGTAGCTTCATGTCTGGATTCCTTTCACCATTAAGTTGTTCTCTGAACTATCACCTCCTCAAAGAGTCCCTCCATAAGCACTCCACCCAAAATATGGCTCTTTCTCACCCATCGCCCTCTACAGCATAATTTTCTTCAGTTTACATTGAAGCATGTGATGTTGCCAGCCATTATTGTGCTTATCTGACTTTTACTTGATGTTTTCACTGTCTTCATCCTGAATATAAACTCTTTGCAGTCAGGGTCCTTGTCTCTCTGTTCAGTGTTCTGTATCAGCAACATCCAAAGTAGTGCTTTGCACATTGTAGATGTTTAATAAATATTTGTTGAATAAATCAACCCATTTTTTAGACTCTAGAAGGCAAGTTATTTAAGTGGTTGTATCAGCTGCCATTTTGTTTAGAGAGGACAAACTGAGTCATAATTTCATCTCAGGTTTATTTGGATATCTATTAATATAGAGTTTACCAAATATGGAAGAAAAAAAAAATCAGATTTAAAGTCAAAACCTACTCTCATTCCTCTCTTCCTTTTTAGACACACTCCTCCCTTCCTCCCCAAATCTGAATTTGCTTAAACATTGAAGGGCAGCATTTGGTTGGCCAGATCCAAGCTCAATGCGTTTCTTGTCCTCACCATCTGCTCAAGCCGTGGGTCTCAATGTTTAACATGATCAGAATCACCTGGAAAGCTTGTTGAAACACACATTACTGGCCCTAGTGGTGTACTGAAGCAATTTGTAACACCTCATGAGAGTGGATTGTTACATTTGCAGAAAATTTGCAAGGCAGTTGTGAATCACAGCTATCATTTAAAAAAGTAAATGATTCAAATGTATAAGTAAAATAATGTTTTTACAAACTAGGTAATTCCTTCTGAAAAGGCAAAACTATGGAGACAGTAGAAAGATCTGTGGCTGCCAAGGGTTTGAGGAGAAAGAGCAATGAATGAATACGCAGAGAGCAAAGGATTCCAAGGGCAGTGAGACTAGTCTGCATGACACATAGCGGTGAATAAGTGTCATTACACAGTTGTGCTAACCCTAAGAATGTACAACTCCAAGGGTGAATCCTAATGGAAACTCTTGAAGTTGGGTGATAATAGCATGTAGATTCATCGAGTGTTAACAACTTTCCTGCTCTGGTGTGGGATATTGACGGGGTGGGAAGGCTGTGCAAGTATGGGGCTTAATTTTGCTGTGAACCTACAATTCCTTGAAAAAATAAAGTATATTTTTAAGAACTACATTAAAAGCATTTCTTAATTATTTTACTACATGTTTCTATTATGTCTGCTCTTGAGGGTGTCTGTCTATTGCATCCGTAAGATGGAAATGGAACAAAATGGTGTGCATATCTCTTGCCTTTGCATTCAATGGTGTATGTGGCTTAAAATTGGTCATGTTAGAAGTATTCACAGTACAGAAATGGGAAAATGCTACAAGTTTGGACTTAGTTTATTATTTTGTTGATTGTATAGATGTAACAAAGTAATAGAGAAGTTTTTAATAAAATAAATTAAACTGAAATGTGTGTTAGCCTGTAGCTATTTCATTGTGAATAAAAAATAATAATTTAGAAGAAACAGTCTTCCAGTATATGGAAACTATTATCTGATTTAGCAAAGAAGTTGCTCATGTCATTGACAAACAAGTGACATTCCGAAACAATATAAATCTTCATTGGTTTTACTTTCATCTTACTCCTTAATAGAAACAAAAATAACAACCAAGATTCATGTTGGAACTATACTCATTCATCACTTGCAACCATTGGTTGTATGTGACACAAAAGAATTCTGTGAAAATAAATTTGCCACATTAAATTTATAATAAGAAGTATTGAATATTTTATATTATAATTGGTAACTTATGTGCTACACATTCTACATATCAGTAAGACTTATAATAAGCTTATGTACATAAATATACGCTTTTTTTTTTCAGTTGTTAAACATTTGCTAGCACTCCACAAGCTGGCCTCACCCTGGAGCTCCAGGTTCAGCAGGACAGGAGTGAGGCCCAAGAATTTGCCTTTCCAAAAAGTTACCCAGGAATACTAATCCTGCTGTTCTGAGGGCCTCTCTCAATGAACTGGAGAGCATCTGACTTAAAAGAAAAGGAGGCTTGCCTGACCAGGCAGTGGCACAGTGGATAGAGCGTCGGACTAGTGATGTGGAGGACCCAGGTTCGAGACTCCGAGGTTGCTAGCTGGAGAGCGGGTTCATCTGGTTTGAGCAAAAGCTCACCAGCTTGAGCCCAAGGTTGCTGGCTTGAGCAAGGGGTTACTCGGTCTGCTGAAGGCCCATGGTCAAGACACATATGAGAAAGCAATCAATGAACAACTAGGTGTCACAACGAAAAACTGATGATTGATGCTTCTCATCTCTCTGCATTCCAGTCTGTCTGTCCCTCTCTCTGACTCTAGCTCTGTCTCTATAAAAAAAAAAAAAAAAGAAAAAGAAAAAAAAGAAAAGAAAATGAGGCTTAAAACCACTATAAGATATCACCTCACTCTGTTAGAAGAGTTATTACCAAAACACGTCAACATAGATGGATCTTCATAGTATCATGGAAGTAAAATAAGTCAGATGGAAAAGGACAGGAACCATATGATTTCACTCACATATGAGATATAAAACAAAAATCAACAAATGAACAAACAAACTCATAGGTACAGACATCAGTATGGTGGTTACCAGAAGGGAAGGGGGTAGGGAGAGGATGAAGAGGGTTAAGGGGGTCAAATATATAGTACGAGAAGACCAGACATCAGGTGGTGAGCACACAATGGATGCAATGTGCAGATGTTGTATTTTCAGGTTGAACACCTGAAATCTATATATTGTTAACCAATAGTACTGCCAAAATTTTAATTCAGAAAAAAGAAGACAAGAGCCTGGCCTGTGGTGGCACAGTGCATAGAGAGTCAACCTGGAATGCTGAGGTCACTGGTTCAAAACCCTGGGCTTGCCTGGTCAAGGCACATACGAATGCTTCTTGCTCCCTCTCTCACTCCCTCACCCTCTAAAATAAATAAATATTTTAAGAAAGAAAGAAATAGGAAGGAAGGAAGGAAGGAAGGAAGGAAGGAAGGAAGGAAGGAAGGAAGGAAGGAAGGAAGAGGAACGAAAGAAAGAAAGAAAGAAAGAAAGAAAGAAAGAAAGAAAGAAAGAAAGAAGACAAGAGATAACAAGTATTGGGAAGGACTGGAGAAAAGGGAACCCTTATACACTGTTGATAAGAATGTATCCACTATGTGCAGCCACTATGCAAACCAGGATGGAGGTGCCTCAAAAAATCAAAACTAGAACTACCATATGATCTAGCAATCCCCCTCCTGGGTATATATCCAGAGGAAATAAAATCAGTATCTCAAAGAAATATCTGCACCACATGTTCATCATGTTATTAAAACATTGATTATAATAACCAAGACATAGAAACAATCTAAGTGTCCATCAACAGATGAATGGATGAATATATATACATATATATATGAATATTCATATATATATGAATATTATTCAGTTATAATAAAGAAGAAAATCCCACTATTTACAACAACATGGATGGACCTAAAGTGTATTATGCTAAGTAAAATAAACCAGACAAAAAAAAGATAATACTATATGATTTCACTTGTACATGGAATCTAAAAAAAAAAAAAAAAAAGCTTATTTCATGGAAACAGAGAATAGATGGTTATCAGAGGCTGAGCAGAAGGAAAAATGGGGCAATGTAAGTCAAAGAGCAAAATTTTTCAGTTCTAGGAAGAGAAATTCTGAGGATTTAACATGTACAGCATGGTGACTACAGTTAATATTACAGTACGGTATGTTTGAAAGTTGCTGAGAGTAGATCTTAAGTATTTTCAGCACACACTCAAAGAGTTAACTGTGGAGGTGATGAATGTGTTAATTATCTCAATCTTGGCAAACGTTCTACAATGCATGTGAATATCACATAACATCATACATTTTATATACAATCCTATTTATCAGTTATCCCTCAATAAACTTAAAAAAATGTGTTGTGATATAATACACATGGGATTTGAAAGATGTAATAAGAAAAATTGTCAAATATCTAAATAAATCTGATTTCACATTGAAATGATATTTTGTATATAAACAATGAAAACACACTATTCACATTAAGAAAAAAATAAGAAAAGGAAGTTCCCATCACAGGTTTTCCAGCTGATGGGCAGACAGTGCACTTCCCTGCACTCAGTCACCAGATATGTAATCAAACAAATATTGATTCTGTTGGCAAGTGACATTACAAGTTCAGTCAAGAAGTCAATATTTGCTCAGTAGATGATAAATCTTAAAGGAAAGAGGAGAGAGGCACTAACTCCACCTGGCTAGTGGCCAGCTCAGCACTGTCATATGAAGGGAGCTCAGACTCAATCAACAGGTTGCCCCATTAACCAGCATGCCACCAAAATCCCCTCTACTAGAATTAATCAAGAAAGGCCTAGCTAAAGTGCAATTATTTTTCCTGGAGTGTAGAGATAGTCACCAACCTAAAGACTGCCCTATATAAAACCATCTGCTTTGTCCCCAGACTAAGGCCAAGCCTCCCTGCTTCCCTGCTGCATTAGAAACACAGACATGTGCTTCTTGTGGAAGGGTCCTGCAGTTAACTTGTTCTCCTTTCCCTGTGGACTTCAGGTTCACAGAAGACATTGACCGTAACACCAAAGTTGATTGGAGGTCCAAGATGGCAGTGGCATAGGAGAATGCTGAACTTGCTTTCATGAGCAAAATAAAAAATATATGTATGTAGATAGCAATTACTCCTGCAAGACAACTGAGCACTGAATGAACAGCTGCTGACAGCAAACAAGAGAAGAGACTGGGAAGCCAAAGGAGCCGTCCAGGGCTGCAGGAGTGTCTGGGGTTAGAAGCGCCGTGAGAGCATTGCTTCCACCCCGCCCCACCTCCATAGGGTGGTGAGGGTTCCGTGCAGGTGCACCAGCTCCATAAGCTAGTGACCGGACGCTTTAAGCAGCCACTGGCTTCCAACCAACTGCCAAACCACCCTGCACATGTAGTCGGCTCAGACGCCACTTCCCTGTGAGGCCACGTTTCCAACACTGAAAGAGATGCTATTTTGTCTAATTCACATAAACAAACATAGAAAGTCAAAAAGCATGAAAAGACAGAAGAATGTCTCTCAAAGTGAAGAAACTAGTGCCTGACCAGGTGGTGGTGCAGTGGATAGAGAATTGGACTGGGATGCAATTTGGCCCAGCTTCAAAACCCTGAGGTTGTTGGCTTGAGTGTGGGATCAGAGACATGGCCCCATGGTCGCTGCCTTGAGCCCAGAGGTCACTGGCTTAGGCCCAAAGGTTGCTGGCTTGAAGCCCAAGGTCGCTTGCTTGAGCCCAAGGTCACTGGCTTGAGCAAGGGGTCACTCACTCTGGTGAACAACCCCCCCCCCCCATCAAGGCACATATGAGAAAGCAATCATTGAATTAAGGAGCCGCAATGAAGAATTGATGCTTCTCTCTCCCTTTCTGTCTATCTGTCCCTCTCTCTCTGTCTGTCTGTCTCTCTGTCTCTGTCACCAAAAAGGAAAAAAAAAAAAAAGGAAGGAACTAGTGTGTTTGATCATATAGGAAGCCCCGGGAGAAGAGTTCCATAACAGAAGCAAGGAGCACTTCCTTTCTGTCGTCTCTCTGCACATCCTTCCTTTCAGAACTGCCATCTTGTAGAGACTCACATATGCCTCTGTGCCACGTGCCAATCCGTGGAACATCTAGTCCAGTCTTTTCCTCCACATCCCTACCCACTGGATGTCACCTCTTATAAAATGAGGTTACATTGGACGTAGTGCTTAGTCATCTGCTTTTTCAATTACTGTATCATCTATATCTTTTCCACCAATAAATATCCTTTTACCACATGTTTTCAGTAATTGCAAACTAGCCCATTGTATATGAATACAATATACCAAGAATGAATTTACCTAATCCTTTTGTGCTACATTGTAATGATTTCCTGTACTTATAAAAGATAGTTCTATGAACATCCTTGGAACTAAATCTTTCAACAGATCAAAGCAATTTCCTTCAGAGAAATTACTAGACAAATAAAGGCTAGAAAATAAAGTGCTTTTAGGTTGTGGAAGCTTTTGGTAATCATTGTCTCACTAAGTTCCGAAAATGAATATACCATTTTTGTTAAAATTGACAGCAATATCTGAGTGGGCTGCCTACCCACTAACATTGTGGGTTATTCAAATATATTTTTAAAATATCTGCCTTCTGTTAAATCCCGTTATTTTTAAGTATGATTTCTATATATTATTTGTTACAATTGTGAGCAAACTCATTTTTTATTATATTTTATAACTGGCTATTACTGATATGTAGAAGAATTACAGATTTTTTTCCCTCTATTTGATTTTCAGGCATATTTCTGAACATTCTTACAATAGTTTTCTGATTGACTATTTTAAGTTTTCCAAATAGAAAATAGCCTGATTTATAAATAATAATATCTGTAAGTCTTCCTTTCCAAAAATCATTTCTCATTATCTGTCAATAATGAGAGATTGGCTAATGCAGTGTACAACAATATTGAATTATAGAAGGCACCTTGGCAATCTTTTCTTGTTTCTGACTTTAATGAGAACGTTTTGAATGTTTCTCCATTAAATGTGATGTTTTTTCTTAATTTAAAATCGGCGTTTTAGTAAGTTTGCGCTCTTTCATCTGTTGTAGGTAACAGAGAACTACATGCGAGCGGCACTACGAGGTGAATGAGAAGTCCCGCAGCCAGTTCCGGCCGGGCTCAGCCTGTCACTCACCTCTCAGCCTTAATTCTGAGGCCTCTTCTCCTCCGGGTCCCAAGATGGCTGCCAGAGGCCTCTAACGGCTGCATATTTTCTTGTTCACATTTAACAGAAAGGGAACATGCCCCCAGGTAACTGCTTTCCCAGGAACCAAAAGAAAGATCTTTATGTCACATCAGCCCAGTGGACACTTACTCGTTCCTAGACAAGCCATTATGGCCAAGTGGACAGGTTATGCTAACTGGCTTAAGCCAATTAGAAAATAGACAGGGAGTGATCATAAACAGTGAATGTCACCTACAATCATTTTATCAAATTCAGGTCCACCCTTTGCTGTCCAGTTTAGAGTTCTATTAGAGGCAGATAGTGACAATCATCAGCTGTCTCTTCAGCACTGATTTTCTCTGTCCTTGCACCTGTCTTAAGACACTAATAATTGTCTCTACACTTCAAGATACCTAAAAGTAATTCTAGAATTTTTTGTAATGCCTTGTAGAGCTTTTTTATGTAAGAGCTGTTCGATAAATAGCTGAAAAGTTTCAAAAGACAGGCTGGCTGGGATATGGTCCCCTGGGAACCTACTGACCACCAGGGGCCTCCAACAGCTCAACATTGTTATGTGAGTCAATGTTAGTTTTACAGAGGTTAATGCTATCGCAGCCTGTGACAAGAAAACAACCCAAATGGGCACTGGCTCCAGTCTGCCCTTCCAACCTGGTTCCTGACTGAGCTGGGCTCACAGTGTCCTGTGCAACGTCCTGTGGAAGTCCTGACAGGCTCCCCATCCTGTCACGGTTCCTGCTCTTCAAACACCCCCACCCCTGTCACTACATGTGCTGGTTATCTATGGACTCAGCTTCCCTGGAAGCTCACTTAGGACAGGCTTTCTGTACCTGATTGGCATTTGTGTCATGTTTAGCATAATATTTATGTTTGACGATAATATTTACAGGAAATTGCTTTACTCAGAAACATGCTGAAATATCACTTTCTTAGCCATAAATTTCTAGGTCACTCACTGGCTGGGCCTAAAAGAAAACATTCAATATATGAGGGATAAAATAATTGAGTTTTATTTTCACCAAGCTGCCTCTTTGTTTTTTGTACTCAGCTCTGCTTGGCCCCACTGAAAAATCTTCTAAAATGATGCCTTCTGTTAGATCCCAGTTTTAATGGAGTCACTGCGACTTTCATCTATTACAAACATTTCTGAAACTCAAACCTGAGTTTGCTACTAGACACCACAGATGAACACTCAGCTATTGCCACATCACCACTGGGCCAAGCTGACTTTAGGTTTTGCCAACAATAATTATTATTTTTTTTATTCAGTGAGAGGATAGGAGGCAGAGACAGACTCCCATGTGCACTCAGACCAGGATCCACCTGGCAAGGCCACTAGGGGGTGATGCTCTGCCCATCTGGGGCACTGCACCATTGCTCAGCAACTGAGCTCTTCTTAGCCCCTGAGGCAGAGGTCATGGAGCCATCCTCAGTGCCCAGGGCTAACTCACTTCAATCAAGTCATGGCTGTAAGAGGGGGAGGGGTGTAGAAGCAGATGGGTGCTTCTCCTGTGTGCCCTGACCAGGACTCAAACCTAGGATATTCACACACTAGACTAATGCTATACCACTGAGCAAACCGGTCAGGGCCCAATAGTAAGTTATCAAGTGAGACCTGGAGGAAGCATGCAGACCGTTGGCAGGACTGCTGCCCAGTGTCTACAAGTGAATATCACTCAGCAGATCCCTATCTAGAGCTACCTGGAAAGACACTGTTTCCTTAGCTTAGGACAGTGGTTCTCAAACTTTTTGAAGTTGGGGTGCATTTAAAATTCTACAAATAAAGCCCTGGCAGGTTGGCTCAGTGGTAGAGTGTCGGCCTGGCATGCGGAAGTCCCAGGTTCGATTCCCGGCCAGGGCACATAGGAGAGGCGCCCGTCTGCTTCTCCACCCCTCCCCCTCTCCTTCCTCTGTCTCTCTCTTCCCCTCCTGCAGCCAAGGCTCCACTGGAGCAAAAGATGGCCCGGGCACTGGGGATGGCTCCATGGCCTCTGCCTCAGGTGCTAGAGTGGCTCTGGTCGCAACAGAGTGATGCCCCGGAGGGGCAGAGCATCGCCCCCTGGTGGGCAGAGCATTGCCCCTGGTGGGCATGCCAGGTGGATCCCGGTCGGGCGCATTGCGGGAGTCTGACTGCCTCCCCGTTTCCAGCTTCAGAAAAATACAAAAAATAAAAATAAAAAAAATTATACAAATAATTGTAGGCACACTATATACAAATTTCTTAGAAATATGTTATAATAATTAAGTCAAATATTAAAGAAAAAATAAAGTCCAATCATGCTTTTATGGTAATTAAACAAAATAAATATGACAAAATTTATTCTGACATTAAAAAACATATTTTGAGTTATGATTTTTAGATTTGTAAAAAAGAGGGGTTAAAAAATTAAAAAACAACAAAGAAGTTACCTTTTTATATATACAGATACATTCTTAGTAAGATTTAGTAAATTCAGCAGGTCCCAGAGTGAATGTGTTAAGTTTTTTCATTCTTGTGTTTATGAGAAACATGAGCCTGATGTGTCCTAGCGATTTCTTCAATGTGTGGGCATATATTTGAAAGACAAACTCTCATTTCTTTGTCACTACATTGAAGAATTTCTCTCTTTTTATTCTTAATTGTGTTGAGTGCAGAAAACCCCCACCATACATATCATCTTAACTTTACACCAATCAAAGGATAGAAGAAACTTGCCTCCAGTCTTTCTGGGGGATTATGCGGGTAGTGTAAACAATCCAGCACCACAGCTTAACAGTCTTTTGCAACCTAATCAGGCAAGTGAGTTGGGGGGTTGGGCAGACAGTCAGCTTACAGTCAATTCCTCACACTTCTGTCCCCCAAAATCTAAACTCCAAAAACCCTGTTGGTTTTTTGGTCCCCAACAGGCACATATTTCTCTGGAATACCATAGGGTGCACCAGTGCGCCCTGGCACACACTTTGAGAACCACTGGCTTAGGAGAAGACTTGTGCCTTCTCCAGGGGTAGACACTGAGTGACTATGAATCATCCTGAGAAATGTATTCCATAGTTGCCCAATCTGAAATGATCCTGCCGTGAGTACGGGAGAGAGTGCAGTGAGTCAAATACATGAGAGTGCCAGTGAAAGCGTGACCCTAATTATTCCAAGTGCTGAGACTTCTTTCTTGTTTCTGCAGATCCGCTCATGTTTACTTGCTTTGATGGAGTCAAAGATAGGTGGGAAATTACACAATCCTTGTGTAGATTTGGGACTGTCCACTTGAACATTCCAGATAGTTAATGAAGATCATCATTGTCCCATTTTTTTTTTAAATCAGCTACTGCCTAAAACCTTTCTTAATACAACACCAACCTTGTCCCTTGTTCCTTTTGCGCATATTTAAGGCCATATGTTCCCTGCAAGGCTTCTTCATAGCCAATCGGCTTACAGAAATCAAAGTCACACTGGACCTCGGAGAGCCTCACTCTATAGACGAGTTCCCAGACAAGCATCTGGACAGACAACGTGGATCACCTAAATTTACATACTGGTTGCTGCCTAATGCAGCACCATAATTCTGGCCTCTCCATCCCAAGAATAGCATTGTTTTTCCTGTGGGAACTCAAAACCATTATTTTAGTTTGCAGGTGCCCATCAATCACTTTTAATATTTGAGAAATCACACTGGGATCAGTTATTTTTGACACCCCAATGTGGATTCTTTGCAAAAGTAGTTGTGCAATTTTGCCAATTATGCATGAGCCACATTTGCTGACAAAAATGATAAGCCATTTATTGGGGAAATTATACCAATGTGTCATTTTCTATGCACAGCTACCCCTGGGGCTATGTGCTATTGTTTTCATAATATTAATTGTTCTAAACATCTGAGGACATAAAATAGATTAGAGTTAAAGCTATCCCCACTTTTGAGTGTGTATAAAAATAAAATTAGCTAAACATTCTAAAAACTCAATTCAACTGGAGTCTGGGAAGAAAAGATGTGAGGAGTTTAAGCAAAATTATTTCCTGTTTTTACAGCATAAAACAAGGAGCTTCAATTTGTATGCAGTCTTGTCAAGAGCCAGGCAGAGGTTGGCTCTGCCATCAAACATGATACCAAAAGTCGAAGCACCACTTCTACTGGGGTTGTGTCCTGAACTGGTCATCAGTGTGGTTTTGTCCCCCTTGAAAGAGATGGTTGCTCGTGGGGTCAGTCACCCATTGAAGGAAACTAGAGACAAGATCCACCCATTGTCTCTTGCATTCAATCTTTTGGCTTTGAGGAGTTGAATTGTCCAGGAATGTGGGACTCAGTTATAGGGGCTAAGATGGTACCTACCAGTTGGGGATGCCGAAACATCACTCAAAATTTCATGAAAGCTATAGACTCTATTCCCAAAAACTGTACAGGCACACAGATATTCAATTTCCATTTCAGGGAGTCAATGGTGCCTGGGAAGTTCTTCATGAACTTCCCAACTTCCTCCGAGGGTCTGACACAACAGCAAGCTGGAGCCTAAGAAGAGTGCATCCTTTGCAAAGCATTCCAACAATAATATAAAACAGGACAAACCTTATAACCAGGTTGTCTAATTTGTGGTTCCTTTCAGTGTGCATTGTTATTTTGTCATCCAGAAGCCTTTAGGCAAGTTTTGTTGATTTTCAGTCTCTTTCTGACAAAATATGCTATTATGGGGTCAGGCTGTGTCCCTACTAAGGCCAGACAAGGAGAGAGAAATCACCATCAAGAAGGTCATTTTTCCCTGGCTGATTGGCTCAGTGGTAGAGCATTGGCCTGGTGTGCAGGAGTCCCGGGTTCAATTCCCAGCCAGGGCACACAGGAGAAGCGCCTATCTGCTTCTCCACCCCTCCCCCTCTCCTTCCTCTCTGTCTCTCTCTTTCCCTCCCACAGCCGAGGCTCCATTGGAGCAAAGTTGGCCTGGGCGCTGAGGATGGCTCCATGGCCTCTGCCTTAGGCGCTAGAATGGCTCTGGTTGCAACAGAGCAATGCCCCAGATGGGCAGAGCATCGCCCCTTGGTGGGCATGCCAGGTGGATCCCGGTCAGGCGCATCCGGGAGTCTGTCTGACTGCCTCCCCGTTTCCAACTTCAGAAAAATACAAAAAAAAACCCCAACATAAACCAAACAAACGAAAAAAGAAGGTCATTTTTAGGAGGACGAGGTTGGAGCTGTGTGATCCATCACCTCAAACCAGGAGGATGTTCTCCTTGTATAACTGCATTTTGTTTTTCTATTCAGCAAGGCACACATGTTTCATGGTTGACTATGAATCACATGCGCTGGTGAGGGTGTTTCTACAGTGCAGCCCAATCCTCAGAGGTGCAGGGCCACCGGGAAATGCTTTTGTTTTCCAGAATGGCCTGCTCTTTGTGCAGGAAGGTCCATCTTTGCTCCTGGATCTTGTTTCAGTCTCTCTCACTCAAAGTGAATAGAAGCTGATATTCAGCCAGACAAACACAAATGCTGTGTTGTGCCACTTAAACGTGGAATCTAAAAGAAAAGAAAAGGAAGTTGAACTCGTAGAAACAGCAAGTAGAATGGTGGATGCTAGGACCTGGGGGTGGGGGATACAGGGAGATGTTGGCCAAAAGGTATACAATTTCAGTTATAAAATGAATATGTTCTGGAGATCTAATGGAAAACAGAGTGGCTATATAGTTTATAATACATTATTGAAGATAATAGATCTTAAGCATTCTAGCACCAGAAAAAGGTAGCTCAGTGAGGTGATAAATGTGTTAATTAACTTGATAATGGTAATCATTTCACAATGTATCCATATATCAAATCATCACATTGTATACATTAAGTATATACACATATATATCTGTTAATTATACCTTAGTAGATGTAGGGGAGGAGAAAGAAACTGAAGCTGTTGGGAAAGGTCTCTAGAAAGTCCACTCTTCAACTTGCTTTAGCTTCCAGGCCGCAGCAACCTAAGTTATTTACCCTCATCTCTTAGACCTGAGGGTTGGAACTGCGGCACCCAAAAAGCTTCTTTTTGAGAAGGAAGTATCTCCCTGCCTTGTCCTCAGGGCTGTCAATAGAATGCAGAAGAGCAGCAGAAAGCTGGGAACCCTGGGGGAAACAGCAGACGTGACAACCGTTCTGTGGCCTTCACACCAGGAGGGAACGGGAGGTGCTGAGACTAAGAAGTGACTGCCACCAGAAAAGACCGGGCTTGGGTTCAAGGCAAGGGGGTCCAGAAAGGGCAGAGCTGGCTTCCAGGACTGGAAGGGTGCAGAGGTACAGGCAGAACACACAGCAGGGCCTCCATGCGGGCAACATGGCAGAAACTGTCATAGGAACTTCTGTGAACAGAGGCCCTGGGCTCCAAACAAGAAGGGCAGCAACTTTACAAGAACTGGTCAGACCAACAGCTACAACACTTTAAGAATGAACCTTTGTTGTACATCTGGGAACTGTAATTGAAAAATAAATGAAATTAAAAAAAAAAAAAGAATGAGCCCAGGGAAGTCAGGGGAACTGGTGAGCCCCTCATGGCTGAGAGGAGAGGTGGAAACACCAGGAGCCAGGAAACACATCATGGCGAGGCAGAGAAACGAGAGTCTCATCAGTGCAAATAGAATGTGGTGGAATCTCAAAACTAAACCATCCCAAGGATAACAATCTCCTTAACAGATTCTCCTGATTCCAGAAAAGTTCGAGGCCACATGATAGGCTAATTAGCAGCCGTACTTGATATACGGACAGAAACCAGACAAGAGTGCCAGAAGATGAGAGTGCCACACAGTGTGCCAACCTGAGCTGCCTCCCGAGGGTGGATGTGTCTGAGATGCCCGGAGTCAGCAACCCCGCTGCTTCCACTGAGTCTGCCCTCCAAGCAAAACCTCATCTTTATTTTGTGTGTTGAGGCAATTTCTAATAAAGGAAATTTATGCCTGATTCATCTTTCTTCTCAGGAAAGATGTCGGGTGAGATCTTACGGTTCTACCTGTCAAGAGCTCTATGAGGCCTCCTGAAACATTGACCCTTAGAACAGATAATATCCTTACATGATATTAGGAACACATGGACTTCATCGGCTTCTGCTCAGAAGTCACTCCACGTGTGACTTAACCTTCTAGAAGGCTCTGGTAAACAGGTAAGGTAGACAAGAAGATGATCCAGGAAACATTTTGTTTATGTGGGCACTCCCCTTCCGATGACAGGAAATCTACCTGTAAGTTGTTTCCCTCAATGATCTTCAATGCAAACTCCCTGAAGGAACACTCATCCTCCTCCCATGCAAACCCCCCTGAGTCCTCACAGGAATCGTCAAGTTCTGAAGGAAACCAGTGTGTCTGCGTCCTCAGCAGAGGCGTCCTCTCTCAATTGACCTGGTGCTTCATGGACCTTCATCTTCAACAGGCTGCAGCTATAATTGGATCCGTGATAACAGTTCCTTTGGCTCTTAATCCTGTTTGTGAATGATACGCTTGGCATTATCGCAAACGTCTGATGATGTTTTCCAACCTGTGCTGAAGGTAGAAATTTAATCTGAGAAGCACCTGCCACTCTGCGCTTTTGAAGATTCGCTTGGCAGAAGAAGGCTTGGGAAGTGAGTGGCTCCAGCTCTTACGTATTTTGAACTGAATTCCATCTAGCGCTCATGGCACCAAAAGCAATGTGGTCATTTATAAGGAAAAGCAAATGGAACTGTAAACAGATGAGACAAATGGAACTGATACAAAAAAAACATTCATGTGAGAGGGGTGTTTGTAGGGTTTGAACTTTATCTTCAGTGTTTTACTTTATTTTTCTAAATCTTGTTTCATGTAGAACCTTTTTTAAATACTATGGGTAAGTGGGGGGGGGACACACACAATAAATGAAATTTCTCATAATTCTACCACCCAGAGCAATACAGTTTCTTTTGGCCTCTCTCTTTTTGTGATTTTTCTATACATTTTGAATACAGTTAAGATAAAACTATAGAGCCTTCACTATCTTGTGAATATTTACACAGTAATTTCCTGTATCATTAAAAGTATAACATAAACATTATTCTTAGTGATCCCATAACATTCTACTGCATGAATGCTCCATGATTTACTTAGCCATTACTTTAATGGCAGGTGTTTATACGTTCAGCTTCTCACTTTTATAAATAAGCCTGCAGTGACCAACGTTGGATCTTTAGCTATAAATCTTGGCTGTGTTTAGGATTATACCTTGGGAAAGATTACTAGGAAGAAATTTATAGGGCCAAAGGAAATGGACATTTTTAAGGTCCCTGACACATAATGTGAAATTGCAGAGCCGCTTCCTTTGGAAATAGATAAAGCAAGGCAACAACACTAACTCGGATCTAATAGGCTTGCTCAGCTGTCCGTAATGCAAGCAGGAGGGTGGGATCCTACTGCCCATACCGTGAGGGTTGAATCAGTTGGACATTATTTAATAAACAGAAGCTATAATTACACTTCCCTATATGTTCCAAGTCTTATACAGAAAATTTATAAACAGAGAAGTGGTGGTGATTTTTTAGGATTGCACAATAGAGCTTTTGCCATTGCCTTTCAAGCAATAGTTGGAGACACATCAGCACGCACCTCTTCACAGTACAGGTCCAGCAGTTCACAAAGCCGTCTTCAGGGCATTTCCTTAGATGCTCCTCTCTACAATTGCCTAAGCAGGCAGCTCAGAGATTATTATCCCCACTGTACAGATGAAAAGACTGGCCTCCCCGGAATTTAAGTGTGTCACTGAAGAAATGAACAAGAAAACCTTATGAACCAGCCGGGTCTAAGAGAGTTGTCATTATTGTTTTCAGTTCCTTTAACTTAACCTTTTTTTTTTTTTTTTTTTTTGCTCTTGTTCATATAAAGTTTACACTCTTCCAGGGAAACAGAGCCCAGGTAGCCACCAGCACAGTACAAAACTGAAGACAGAAAGAACAAGTGTATCTCTGCTTAATGTCCCCCTTGGACATTGCCTGAGAGGGGCCAGCTGCGTTCCTGATATTCCTTTCTTTGAGTTTGAATAGCATGTGGCTGGGATGCTTTTTGTGGCATATTGTTCTGTCCTCTGGGAGTAACGTTTGTTGGTTTTAAGGCAATGGTTGGCAGTGGTTATAGGACAGTCCAGGGAGGGGCAATGACTTATTGTCTATTATCAATAGGAACCCTAAAATGATGATGAAAAGTGTCCATCTTCTCCGGTCTCTTTCTCTGATGAGAAACACCATATTCCTAAAATGTGCATGGTTCTTTCAGTTTTTTCAGAGATAAGACAACTTCTTAGATTTTGATCCTCATAGCTGCCTGGGGAAATTAATATTGTTATTATCCCCATTGACAAGGAAGAAATTCAGGCACTGTGTGGTAGAAACTGGCTAGATGTTGTCCCTGAGTAGTCAAGAAAACTACCTTTCCCAGATTCTTTGCAGTTAGGATGTGGCCATATATTTAAGTCTTAGCCAATGGACTGTGGGCAAAAGTAATAGAATTCACTTAAGGCCAAGCCAAACGGTTTTCTAGATGATCCCCTGTGCTCTCTTTCTTTCCTGATAGGTCAGTTAAATGAAGAGGATACAGAAAAGGATTCCAAGGAGACCCTTGAAGATAGAAGGGCCACCATATGAAAGGAAACTGGACCCCTGCATCCTGATGTGGAGAGCCACCTGCTCGTTATTGGATGGTAACATGAGTGAGAAATGAACACTGAGGATGTGAAGTAGTAAATGCAAAGATTTGTTTGCTTCCGCACCATTGCCCTGCCTGACATAACTCATACAAAGTGACTGGCTCAAGGTCACCCATGAATGACACTTAGGCTACATCATCCTCTGAAGCTCCTGCTGTGGGGTCATTAAATAGGACTAGGAAATTCTGTCTCCAATTTCTTTGCAGCTCCTCTCTGCTTTGTGCTAGTGCCCTGAAGTTTGGGGGCTGCGACTGTTTGATGCTGACCCCACACATTTCTGGAGGTGGATGCTAGCTAGCTATTTCATCTGGGGCCATTGGCCAGGAAACCTCACATGGCTTCTCTGTCTGGTCTTTCTGTTTTTCCACAACATGGTGATTGGGGTCCATGAGCAGGCATCCCAAGATGGACCAGGTGGAAGCAGTATCACTTTTTATGATCTAGTCTCAAAAGTCACACAGTGCCACTCCCAACATAGTTACAGAGCCCATCCAGATTCAAAGGAAAAGACCATAAATCCCACATCCCAAAGGAAGAGATGTCAGGGGCATTGGGGGGTTGCAGCCATCTTAGAAAATACAATCTTCCCTATGTGGCTAGCTAAGACACAGTGATAAGAAAAATAAAGCCTGGTACAGAGGCTTTCTTGCATTTCCCCTTTTAACAAAATTCTTAAAAATGTGTGTGTGTGTAGAAATTTTCTCTAAATATTTACCAAAAACAGTTGAAAAAAATTTCCTCTAAGGAATGAGACTGGAAATCCAGGAAGGAGGAAAAGCTTACTTTTCACTGCACAACTCTTACTGTTTAAATTGTTTACCACACGCTTAGTGTTATCTTCAGAAAACGAAATAGAATTTTAAAGTGACAAATGGGGATATTCTGAGTTGATTATACACATTTTTCTTTTTCTCTGTTGAAATCATTAGATTCTTTTGGAAGTCAACTCAATGATGCAAATGAGGAAAAAAGAGAATTTTATGATTTTCAATCAAGACGTCAATTTTCATTTTGTACCCACTAGATGACAATTTGGCACAATCAAAATCACATTTGCAGATGCAAGAAATTCTTAATGTCTCTGCAGCAGCGGCGGTGGTTGCCTGTTCTGGCTGCACACTCCAATCTCCTGGAGAGCTTAATAAAAAAAAAAGAAAGAAAAAGAGAGAAAGGAGGGATTCCTAAGGCCCCACTGCTTGACCTATAAATCACAGCCTGTGAGACAGGCCCCCAGGGACCCGTATGTGGACACTCTCCCACACGGTCCTAATACCATCAGCCCAGCCCCTGGTTTTCGAACTTGGCTTTGGGAAGCGGATTCTCAGGTCCCGTCTCGAAGCTACCGAATTAGAATATACATTTTAGAAAGATCCCCGGTAATTCCTGGGCACGTTAAAATTCGAAAAGCATTGATTGAAAGGATATAATCCCAAGAATAGGGAACAAAACAGACAAAACGACCCCATTTAATGAGGCTCATTTCATTTGAGGGATAGAAACAGTAAATAATAATAGTAATAAGCATAATAGTTTCTATTTATTCTTCAGTTAAATATGTTCAATTGTTGATTTTGAAAATAACCTATAACCAGTAAATTGTTTGTCTTAAATTTAAAAATAAAATATTAGATGTCGATAAGTGCTAGGGAGGGGGACAGGGAGTGCGGGGGGGGGGGGACAGGGAGTGCGGGGGGGCAGGGAGTGGCGGGGGGGGCGGGGGGGGGGATAAATTTGCATCTTTGGAGCTGGGAAGACCTCACTGAAAAGTCAGCATATGAATAAAAGCCTGAGGGAGGTGAGGGAAGTAGAGCTCAGAGATTTAGTGAAAAGAAGGCCCAGGAGAGGGAACAGCCAGTGCAAAGGCCCCTCTAGGCAGGGTGAGCCGGGAAAGGGGCAAAGGATCTGGGGTAGGTGGAGACTTTGCCTTCTATGCGCTGTGAGATGGGAAACTTGAGTGGGCTTTGAAGAACAGAGCCTTTGAAGATATACTGTGGGGGCAGTTACAGAAACAGGGATCCCAGTCACAAAGTTATTACAATAATCCAGGAGAGAGACAGCAGTGGCCCAGAGTGGGGGGGGTGCAGCTAAGGGGGCTGTAAGAACTGGTCAGATGTCCCTGTCTTACTCTAAATTGGCCAACTGATATGGCCCCAAGGAGTTAGGGTCAAAGCTGGCATTGTCTATGATGCTTTATTGTCCTGTGAGCCACAGGGGAAAAGCTATTCAAAGCAGCTAAACTCAGTGTCTCGTTTTTCCATGTTTGTATCAGAGCCCACTGCTGACAAAGGTACTGTCTGCCTGTGTCATTTGCAAAGGTTAATGTGCCATGTTGTCTTACTGTTCTACGTAAAGCACCATAATGGTCACCAACAGGGGAAATAAGAGTCTTTGCAGAGCACAGAAGTCATAAAAAACACGGCTTCATTTCCAGAGAGGTTTGGAGAAAGACCGTAGGTCACTCACACGGTTGCTCTCCTCACTCATTCATGAGCTGAATGATTGCTATTGATCTTTATTACACATAGTTAAGGAAAACAGTTCTGGGTTGGAGCAGGCCTGGAGGAGAAGGCAGAAGGCAGGGACGAAAAAAGGCATCTCCCTCAAGCTCTCCCTACCGTCACATGAATCATCTCTCTGTCTGCACCAAGGCACTAACACGCTCTTCCCCGATGTCCCAGTACAGCCCAAGCTCTACGTCAATCAGGCGTCCCTGATTCAACTTCTCTGTGCAGTGGGACACTCCTGCTTATCAGCAGGGCTGGCAGCCTCTTCGAGACTACTCTTGAGGCGGCTATAAGGATGCTACTGATAAGTGCCGACACTAACTGCCACTGGAGGAAAAGCACGAGACCGACACACAAGTTAGTTGCAATAATCACACAATTTATTACTCACAAATCCTTTTGGTGTGCCTGGGTACAGCTTACGGGGGCGCCGTCGGCGTGCTCCTCTTGGCTGTCTTTGCTCTGAGCTCAGAGTGCCATGGAGACAGTCCAGGTTCACGTTGGAGTCTGGGCGACTACCACAGCAGGGGGGCCCTCAGCTTTAGTACCTTTACTGGCCTACGCCTTATAACAGGTGTCAGTCTACAGGATTATCACCTCAACCCACCTTTTGGGGAGTTCCTTGCAGGAAACCCCTTTTATGTTAATCTACTGAAATGTTTATATCAAACCACTTTTTAAGATGTTCTTATTTACATTAACTTACAAAGTTATGACGCCAAGCCACTTCTTATCTGTGTATAACTTCACACACACACTAACTGAGCCCTGCTCGAAAGTCAGAGTCTGTTTATCACATCTGCACACACTATATTAATTCCTATCCAGATGGCATAAGTTTATTTAATTTTCTTAATTAATTTTAGTATTATATCTTAAATTACTTTTATATATCCTCCATACTTTTTATATTTCCATATATTTAATTACTATAACATTATATTACTACCACACCCAAGTTCCCATGAGTTTAAACTGAAAATCTTCCCCCCACCATGGCACACCTGGGAACCCCTAGGGTCCCCTTGCTTAGCACCTGGAGGTTGGTGTAACAAATCAACAAGAGGAACTCTTCCAGAGGCCACAGGAACGCAGAATGTCAAAGAGCAGCCACCATTTGAAAGGAATGGGAGGCGCATGCATTTGCCAACGTGAAATGAGGCAGGGCTGTCCATGACAAGGGACAGCACAGATCTCATTTTTAAGAGTTTAATGTTGGAGACTGCAGATACGTACAGTGGACCGATTCCATTCATTCATTTTACCTGCTGATGAGGAAAGTCAAGCCAGGGAGAGCAAGTGCCTCCTCAGGCTCCACAGCGCATTGGTCCCAGAACGATGAATGGAACAGCGCCCCTCCTCCCAGACACCACCTGATCATGGTCTCAGCAGTTCAGGACTAGCTTCTTTTTTTCTTTTTTTTTTTTCTGTGACAGAGAGAGAGAGACAGAGGAAGAGACAGATAGGGACAGACAGACAGGAAGGAGAGAGATGAAAAGCATCACTTCTTTGTTGTGGCTCCTTAGTCTCCTTAGTTGTTCATTGATTGCTTTTCATACATGCCTTGCCGGGGGAAGGTGCTCAGTGACACCTTGCTAAAGCCAGTGACCTTGGGCTCATGTCAGTGACCTTATGGGCTCAAGCCAGTGACCATGGGGTCATGTCTATGATCCCACGCTCAAGCCAGCAACCCCGCACTCACACTGGTGAGCCCCTGCTCCAGCCAGATGAGCTCACCCTCAAGCCGGCGACCTTGGGGTTTCGAACCTGGGTCCTCTGCTTCCCAGTCCGATGCTCTATCCACTGTGCCACTGCCTGGTCAGGCAGGACTAGTTTCTTTAGGCACTAATTAGGTCCTTCCTACTCTATTCTCTGTCAAAATTTGTGCTTCCCTGGGGACCCCTAAATACAGATCCTGACACCTAGTGTTATACCCTCACTTTTTATTCAGAGGCACTTTGAGAAAATGACATATGATATATAATGTCCAGGCTCCCACCCCTGTTCTCTGGCACGACCTTCTCCTCTGAGAGTAAGCAGGGTTAGCCTCCGGCTCAGCTCTCTTTCCCTTCCTCAGGACTAACTGCTTACTCGGCTTTTATTACCCCTTCTCATTCATCTTCCTGAGGGCTACTGTGGTGAGACCTGGGAGGAGAAGCTATAGTCATTCAAAAATAAGTAGATATTTTTCTTGTCCCCATCGCATTAACAAAGACTCTCTCCTGACCAAACCTTAGTCAGGCTCTTCTGAGCCCTCTCCTCACTGGGCCTTGGCCGTGGCCCCTGGGCCTGCCTGGGCCTGCATAGCGCCGTCCCAGCAAGGAGCCTGCTAAGTCAGTTTAGAAAGACTCCCATAACCTGGACATCCAATCACCCCGGTGTACCTGCAGCAGGAATCCTGATAAGTGGGTTTAGCAATAACCTCCCTGCCCTTGATGTCTCCTCGTAGTCGTCCTCCATCCACCGACCTCTCTCATTCTGTTTCTTGGCCACAAATTCCCACCTGTCCTTGCTGTCTTCAGTGTTGAACCCTCTCTCTCTCCCCTACTGCACGTGTCCTGCTACCGATTGCAACAGTCCTGAATAAAGTCTCCCTCGCTGTTCTGCAAGTGTCAGGATAAATTTTTCTTTAACAGCATATATGTGAGGGAGAGGCTGGAAGTAAATACACCAAAATATAAAAAGTGATGGTCTCTGGGTAGTCCTTGATTTTACACTTTCTGGAGCCTATAAGTTTTGTTGTATACCCCTATAGAAAATTGTATTTTATAATTTAAAAAAATGAAATGAAAGTATTATCATGTGAAGTTTCAGGAGTCAACAGTCAGAGCTATAAAATATTTTATGTTTATTTTTAGCTTCTTAAAAGAAATGCTATTTTTTTTAATGGAGAAGAAATGCCTGCCCACAGGGATTGGCTGCAGCTTGAGCCACTCAGCAGAAATACATTAGCCTTTAGGGTCATGCTTTGTCCAAATCCTCTTTTCGAACCTCCCTCTGGCCAGTGACAGCATTACACCAGGGATTGGTAACCTGCTCAGAATGCTAATTGTTCAGGGGCAGCTGTAAGGGACAGAAGGTATAGTCACAAAATAAATAAAACAAGTTCTTTGAATATATGTGATGTTGATCAACCGCGTAAAGCAGAAAGAAACATTTCTTAATGTCCCCTTCAACTGCCCAGTCATGAGGCTACTCCAAGTTGAACTCAGTTGATGAGCACCACAGGTCTCCCCACGGCCTTCCCAGGGACCATGTGGTCAGGGGAAGACTTCCCAGGCAGCCACTGGCTTTCTCCTTCATCTGAAGCTGAATTGAAAACCCATGTGCCTTCCATTTTAGTCACTCATCAAAGTGATTCCTCAACTTCATTATTAGAGAAAAAAGTCCAATGTGCCTTCTCCGTGTGACAACCATGTGTGACAGCACCAGAATTGAGACTGTTATGTAAAAAGAATATACGTACTCTGGCTTCAAATTAAGGACTCAGTTTCACATGAAATGACAGAGCATGGGTTCCTAGGGGCAGAAGAGCTTCGGGGTCACCTTACAGGAAGGAAACCTAGGGCCAAGGCAGAACATGATTTGTCATCATCCTTTTGTTTTCTCCACATTATTTTATAAGCAATACCTAAAAGTTGACTTTCTTTCACAATCTTTGTAAGCAGAAAGGGTCTCACTTCTGATACTTGTCTACACCTGTATGAGAAGGCACAGAAATCTACAATTCTTTTGTTGTTTTTGTTATCACTGGGGTGTGCAGACAAGCAAGGTCATAACATACATTTTTTTTTAATGTCTTGTCTGGAAGCGTTGCTATGCTAAATTGTGGCTCTACTTCATGATGTGAAACAGTTTACACAGTCATTTCCCTGAGGATAGCTGTTTAAGTTGTTTTCAACTTTTAGCTATTGCCCCTCAAAATCCTTCAGCTTATGTTCAAAACTCAACTCTTGATGACCTTCCTCCCCGCTCATCACAGAAAGTACCCCTAGTGCACCCTCAGCCTCCCCATCTCTGTTGACAGCCTGGATGATCAGGCCAAAGCTTCGGAGTCAGCCTTGCCCCCATCTGCAATGCTCAGAAACCATGTGGGTTCTATGTGTAAACACTGGCAGAACCGGACCACCTTTACCCCATATACTGCTCTCTCCCTGGGCCAGGCCAGGAACAAAAGCCTCCTCACAGGTGCCCTTGCTTCTACCCTCTCACCCAAACCATATATTTCCTCCACAGCCACCAGGGGATTTCTGGGAATACAGAAATCAGATTGTGTACCTTCCCTTGCTCAACATCCTGCAAAGCTCCTCATTTTATGTACAGAGTCAGCCAAACTTTTATGATGTCTGATAAGGACCTGTAGGTTGGGTGCCCTGCTTTCAACTCTGCTTTCCTTTCCTACTCTCTCACCCTGGCTCCAAGTCCTTGCCATTTCTCAGACTTGTCAAGTACACTCCCACCCCAGGGCATTTGCACTTGCTCTTCCCCAAACACTTGCATAGCTTCTTCCCTCACTTTGTTCATATGTCATCTTTTCAAGAAGGCCTCCCCTCAGCAACTTACTGAGTACTGAAATCTGCTCCCCACTTCTAACCCCCACTCCAAGGACTTACAATTCTCCTGACGGGTTCAGGTCATGCTACCCCAGACTGTGGCACCTTGGCTTCTTGAAGGAGTTTGAGAAAGCTGCAGGAGTTTGAGAAACCAGCAGAAGCAGGAAGGTCACTGTGACCTCTCCCCACCCTTCTCCCCTGAACAGGTCCTAAAAGCCTCCCACACACCTGGATGTGAGAGAAGCCCTATCTCCAAAGACAAAGGGGTGCCCAGAAGAACCTGAACACACAGCTCCGCTAGGTCTCCCCCAAATTACTATGCTTACCCCTTACCCTTTATCCTGTCGTGTTCCTCCAGACGGCTCATTCTTCGTCAACCCCAGCGTAAAAATACTCAGGTCTAACTGTTCCTTCAGGCCTTCATTTCCTCAGGAAGGCTCCCACGTCACATAAAACCTCTGTGAAATAATATGTGTGCTTTCTCCTGTTCATCTTTGTCAGCGCGCTTTTAGACCCAGACAGGGACCCAAAAAGAGTTGAGAGAAAGTTTTTTCTCCCCTACACTCCCTTATATTCATGATCTTCTAACGTTCTAGCAAACTCATATATTCCTTATATTATCTGCTTCCTATCTACCCCCTCGAGAATCCAAGTTCCACGAAGTCAGGGCTCTTTGCCTGGTTTGTTTACTGATTTATCCCAAACGTATCTAAGCTTGGGATACAGTAAGTGCTTTATGAATATTTGGTACATGAATTAATGCTTTCGTTATTATTCATTTGCATGTTGTGAATATTTCTTAGAAAATATACTTATAGTAAAATTGCTGGGTTAAAGATGCATGCATTTAAAATTCCAATAGACTTTTCCTGGACTCCTGCTCCTTGTGACAGCTCCTAACAGACTGAACTGGGGTGGGGTTGCATTTTTCAGGGATTTGGCATGGTGTTGGGGCCAACTTGGACTTGGTGAACATGTTAAGGACACTACTCTTTTATGGATTCTTGCGGTATTGGCCAAGAGTTTGCTTAAAGGCTTTAATCACTGTAAAAAAAAAAAAATAGAAGACTAGATAAAGAAGATGTGGCACATATACACCATGGTATACTATTCAGCCATAAGAAATGATGACATCGGATCACTTACAACAAAATGGTGGGATCTTGATAACATGATATGGAGTGAAATAAGTAAATCAGAAAAAAACAAGAATTGCAGGATTCCATACATTGGTGGGACATAAAAACGAGACTAAGAGACATGGACAAGAGTGTGGTGGTTACGGGGGGCGGGGGGGAGGGAAGGAGGGAGAGGGGGAGGAGGAGGGGGGTACAAAGAAAACTAGATAGAAGGTGACGGAGGACAATCTCTCTTTGGGTGATGGGTATGCAACAGAACTGAATGACAAGATAACCTGGACATGTTGTCTTTGAATATATGTACCCTGATTTATTGATGTAACCCCATTAAAATAAAATTTTATTTATAAAAAAAATAAACAAAGCTTTCAAAAAATAAATTCCAATAGACAGAATCAAATTATACTCCAAAAAAAAACCAAAACCAGTTGATACATCTAAGAGCAATTCATAGGAGTCTTTGCTTCCCCACCCTGGATGTTAACTGATAAAAATTCTTACATGGTTTTAATATGAGTTTTCACCCATATTCTGGTGAGGTTGAACAGCTAGTCATAATTTATTGGCGGCCACTTATATTTCTTCTTCTTTGATCTATCTTTTAGTGTTTATAACAACCTTAATTTTTTTTTAAGAATGTTATACTTTCTCAGGAAATATCATCCAAGGATGAGCAAAAGAGATGCCGGGTGACCTTTCTGTGGCCGAGCTAGGCATTAGCCTAGGGCAGTGGTTCTCAAGTGTGCGCCAGGGCACACTGGTGTGCCCTAGAAGATTTCCAGGTGCACCCTATGGTATTCCAGAGAAATATGTGCCTGTTGGGGACCAAAATACCAACAGGGTTTTTGGAGTTTAGATTTTTGGGGGACAGAGGTGTGGGGAATTGGCTATAAGCTGACAGTCTGCCCAACCTCCCACCTCACTTGCCTGATTAGATTGCATAAAACTGTTAAGCTGTGGTGCTGGATTGTTTACACTACTCCCCATGTTCCCCGGAAAGACTGGAGGCAAGTTTCTTCTATCCTTTGTTTGGTGTCAAGTTAAGATAATAGGTATGGTGGGAGTTTTCTGCACTTGGTAAAATTCTTGCGTTGCCTTGGAAATGTGATCAGAGACCATTGATTTGCTAATGCCCTCACTTTGCCCTATAAATAAAGCAAGATATGGTTTTTGGGCATACTTTGTTCTTGCCAGCAGCAATTACAGGGTCCTCCTAACCCCATATTTTCTTAATTCTGCATTGTTCCCACTTGGGACCTGGTCTTTCTAGCTGTGCTGGTTCATGGCATGTGCCCAGATATAACAATAAATATAGTTACTCTATTATACCATTTCATTATGGAAATACCACTCTTTTTGTTAACATATCATTATTATATTTATTATTAATGCATCATTATATTATTTATGTTTCTCATAAACAGAAGAATGAAAAAACTTAACACATTTATGCTGGGACCTGCCAAATTTATTAAATCTTACTAAGAATGTATCTATATATATAAAAAGATAACTTTTTTGTCATTTTTTTATTTTTTAACCCCTCTTTTTTACAAATTCTAAAAAGCATAACTCAAAAAAACGTAACATAAAAATGTTTTTAATGTCAGAATAAATTTAATTTTGTCATGTTTATTTTGTTTAATTACCATAAAAGCATGCTTAGACTTTATATTTTTTCTTTAATATTTGACTTAATTATTATAACATATTTGTCAGAGATTTGTATAGTGTGCCTACAATTATTTGTAGGATTTTAAATACGCCCTGACTTCAAGAAGTTTGAGAACCACTGGCCTAGGGCGTTGTCCAGGGCTTGCTAAGCCTGCGGAAGTGTGTGCCTTTGATTGACTTCCCATTGATCCAGCCACTTTCCATGCTTGGAGACAGCTGTTAGCACTGACAACGGTTCCCAGCCACAGCAGTGCAAATACACTTTGTCCCGGAGAGAATGTAGCTCTCTGCAACTCCAATTCTGATTTGAATCTATTTTAACAACTGACTGATTCCTTCAATAATTAACGAGCTAAATAAAATCCTGGACACATGTTTATTTTATTTTGTACAAGAGTCATGTTTCTAACTTCTAGAAAATTAAACCTTAGCTGACTTCTCTTAGTCAGCCCAAGGAATTCGGTCGCCTTTGGGGTTGGGGACCAGGGGGGAATTTTTAAATTATCTCCAGCAGTGATGCCAAGAATTAATATTCGGATTCTGCCATTTCAAGTAGGGTATGAGTTCACAGCAAGATAATAGGCCCTAATCCAGGCTTTGTGCTGAGAGTTCAAGATTTTCTGAAGTCCTTTATTTTTATACTTTAATATATCATAAGCCTGGAGGATCTAAGGGAGGACCAAGGCCAACTGGAAGGGAACAGAGGAGAGTCCAGCGGCCTGCCAAGAGCGGAGAGGGTCTGGTTTAATAGTCTGGGTTGAAGGAGTAGACACCTGTGTGTAAATTAAGGGGGAAGCAAAAAGCAGCAAGATCCAGACAGTGGAAGATGGCCTCCCTCCAGCCCAGCGCCAGCAGGTGTGGACACAACCCACTCTACCCACTATGCAAGGAGGCAGAAGCGCCAGGCAGGAGAAGGGAGGGCTGAGTTGAACTCTCCCAAGCAGCCCTTGTCTTTCACATGGCTAGTATTGACAGCTTAAGCAAATAAAAATTCAAGCTGTCCGGTTAAATATGAATTTCAGGTAAACAATGAATTTTTTTAGTGTGACTGTGCACCATTCAATATTTGAGACATGCAATATTTGGAACATACTAATACTAAAAATTATTTGTTGTTTTTCTAAAATTCAAAGTTAACTGAGCACCGGATATTGTATCTGGCAGCTCCACCTGTGGCCCGGAAGGAACCTAGTCCCCTGTGGCCTCTCCAGGTGTGGGGGGACCTGGGTGTCTAGATGGGCAGCACACAAACAGGGGAGGAGGACACTGTGCTGAGAAGAGGCAGCTCACTCGTGGGTAAGGGCTATGGGATGGGCCATATGATGGGACCTGAGTAGACCTCAGTTGGCAATAGTGAGGGCAGCAATGGGGCCTGATCAGCCAGAAAGGGCCATCAGTATTAACCAGGCTGGGAGAGAAACCAGGACCCAGGACATTGATGCAGACCTCAGCCACAGATGCCAATGGAAATGAAAGACCTGGGCATGGGAGCGATGACACCTGGACAATCACCACGAACTGAGGTGACATGAGGGACAGTCCAGAAGTCAGCAAATGAAACCATTTAATGTATTAGTTCACATTAAACCTCTTAGAGTAGACAAAATGACAGTATCCCACAGAGAAATAAAGTAGAATATATTTTATCTGCATTCTGAGGGTATGGAGATTCTGCGATTCAGCCATACACATTTTTATATAGCCTTGGTTTATCTTTTTTTTAGTTGTTTTTCAAAGGCTTTATGTAGTCTGGATAATAATCCTTTAGTGGCCATATGTTACAAATATTCTCTGGTCATTATATTGTAATTCAATGGTTATATGCTAACATAGTTAAAAGAAGTTTTAATTTTCATGTAGTCTATCAAAATTTATCAATTATGGCTGGCACATTTTATGTCTTGTTTAAGAAAATTTCCCTACCTCAAGATGAACTAATGTTCCTATATTTTCTTTTAAATATTTTTACAGTTACAACTTGTACATTTTTAATTATTGTATATAACATATAAAATATATACTTATGTCCAATAAGAGAAGAACCCTATAATGCACTTCATTCTTATGCTTTTTAAAAATCCCGTTTGTATTTTATGGTTTAATTTAGTGAAAACTGACAAATTGTACAGACAGATGGTATGGTTCCTTACTAACTTAGATCTCTATGTGACATTAAGAAGAATTTAGAATTTTTAAATATAGATCTCACATATTTTTTGTTACATTTATAACTAGCTATTTTATAGATCTGTGGCTATAGCCTTTTACTTTGTATTGCATCTAATGTATTATTGCTAAAGTTTAAGAAATCTTTTGACTTTGTACATTGATCTTATATTAGACCACTGTATAGAAATCCAACCAGTTTTCATAACTTGTCACTGATTTTCTTTGATTTTCCAAATAATTATATCATCTCCAGATATTTCGTTTTCGCCTCCCTAATTGTATTGGCCTTTAGTATGATGTTGAATAGTAGTAATGATTGTCTTTGTCTTGTCCTCAAACTTGATAGAAATACTGCAGGTGTTTGGTAGATTCTTTTTTTTCCCAAGTGAGAGGAGGAGAGATAGAGAGACATGTGCCCCTACTGGGATCCACCAGGCAACCCCATCTGGGATGGATGCTCTCCCTATCTGGGGCCATGCTCACAACGATCTCTTTTTTTTAGCGCCAAAGGAAGAGGCTCCACAGAGCCATCTTTAGCATCCAGGGCCAATGTACTCAAACCAGTCAAGCCATGGCTGTGGGAGGAGAAGCAGGAAGGGTTGGAGGTGGAGATAGTCACTTTTCCTGTGTACCCTGACTGAGAAATGAACCCGGGACATCCACATGTAAGGGCCAATACTCTACCACTGAACTAACCAGCCAGGGCCTGATAGATTCTTCATACTAAGATGCCATGTTGGATGTGTCAGTAGCTTGCTAACCCCTAGTATCAGCAGCTACCTGGTACACTGCCCTCTTTCCCAAGTGCTCATGCTTCTTGCTCACACCAGACTGCTGCTGCTTGACAAAAGTACATGGCAACCCATCTGAGTGCTCAACAATACCCCATCAATCACCTGAACAGGCGACTCCAAGGGTCTCTCTCTGTCTCCACTACCTCGATCTCGGAGCTCTGCTAGAGCCCTCATGTTGCATCCCTGGTCTGCTTCCACCTTTTAAAAAACTGTTTGATTAGAGAATTCCACTTACAGTCTGATTTCTTCTCCCTTCTGGCTTTTATGCATTCTTCATCATTTCTGGTTCATGAAAGGTAATACATGCAATTTTACAGAGGTGTAATGAATGTTTTATGTCTTTTCTGTAATATCTAGATATTAGTGCAGAAGGGGCATGGTTCACATGTGTGCCTAGTCTGGTACCTTTATCCAATCCCACTCCTCTCCCAGATAAGTCATTTTTGCCACATCTTCAAAGACTCCGACCACCCCAAGGGATGGTCTTTTTATCTTTTTAGCATGTTATCAAGAACTTCTGGTACTAGACATATTCTCTGTCTCTGCGGGGGTCTCTGGAATGGAAAAGGCTGTGGAGCCCACCACAAAGGCTACAGATGAGCTGGTGACTTATGTTGCTGCACTCACTCTGTCCTCAAAGTCACCCTTGCAATAAGCATAGCTCCAGAGAGAATTAGAAAAGAAATGGATAAGATTTCACACTGATAGCTGCGGTTACAAAGGTCCATTTTAGACACTCGGACAAACTGAGATTTGAGCTTAACTATGACCTTACAGAGGAGTTTCAAAACATTATTGGGACTAAAATTGCCCAAGAAAAATGCCCTCACAGGTCTTTGGCAATCGACTATGTTAACCAAAGGACCATAGTACCAATGCTTTTGGCTATTTAAAATCACTGTTTGATCTTCAAAATTCAGAATTACATCTTGTATGAATTTTTGGTGCACATTTGTTGTTTTATAGGTCCTCTGGTTTGGTCTACTTTGCCTTCTTAGGGATCAGTTACCAGAAACCACTTTGGTCCCATGACTTCCCTCTCTAGAAAACCACGGAAGAGTCAGGCTCGAAAAAAGGAACTAAGAAAAGACAATGGGAATTAACAAATTACTTCTACTCACATGCACTAAAATTTATTGGTCTCAGATGTGCAGACAAGTGGATTTGTCAGACTTAAAAGTTCTCCTTTAATTGTTTTTATTGGACTCATTCCTTTGCTGGGTTTAAATTTTCAAACTTGGTTGTATAAATAATTCAGAAACAATATGGCTATGGAAGGCAAAGGGTCCAAGGAGGGGAGGTCAGATTGTTGGGAAACCGAGTCATGACTAGACTTTCAAACCCCTGAAGTGCTCAATCTGAAATTTTTCTCCAACATGTTACAGAAAAAGATGACATCAACTTTCAATGGATATGACCAAGACTTTGCTGCCACCTACCCTCCATCCCTAGATCTGGCCTTGCCTCTAAATGCCACACGGCCACCACGCATACTCTTCCGTCACGGTCACCAGGGCTACCAAACAGCAAGCCAGTTTTTACATACTGTCATTAAATATCCTCTTGATTGACCGAAACCTGAATACGACAACACTCAAAGTGAAGGTGGTGGCCTGGGACAGGCGCAGCACTTCAGACCTCCCCCAGAAAAGACCCTGAAAAGAGAATTTGGGCACAAGTAGTTTATTTGGGAGGCAGTCTCAGGATGAACCACTCGAGAACTGGAGAAGTGAAGCAAGGGAGGGACCCCAAACAGTAAAAGATATGGGTTGGATTTGCGATACCAGCGTGGGCAACTGAGGCCCAATTAAGCTGGGCAGTTTGGGAGCCAACATAGCTCATGGCATAGAACTATGGGTCAGGGGTGAGGAAATTAGGTATATAGCACAGTTTGCTGAGGGCTATTCCCAGAGGGCATTAACTTCCAGCTGCCCATCTTTGACTAAGGATGCCAGACAACACCTTCAGATGGAGAGCTGGAGGTACTTGTAGGATGAAGCCCTGAGCATAGCAGACATTTAATAATTCATTGCTTCATGAATTAATAAAGTCATCAGTCAATTTCAACTCTTGGCATTGATGACATCTTAAATAAAAGTGTTTCTTGGTCCTCCTCATCCAATAGTCTCAGAGTTTTATTCACATTTTTATGTTCTTATTTAGACCTTTCCACTCATTTAAAAGGTCACTCTATGTCCCCAAATTTATCTTACAAAAAATAATTCTGTGGCTCTGCTATTATTTTTCCAACAACAACAACAACAAAAAACAACACCTGAAGGGAGAAAGCAAACTTAGGTGGCTTTTTATTTCCTTCTTTGGAACTTAAAGCATTGAAATTTGGTACACTTGGGACTTGGCATCCATGGTTGCCATGGCACCTTGTTCTGTGGAGGTGAGGGGTCTTCCCATAATGCAGTTCTCTGAAGACTCGCAGGGATTGGGCAATTGGAGCACATAGCAGGACCCTGTGCTGCTCATCTCTGTCTCCCCTCAACCTAACCAAAGGCTCAGCAAATACGGGAGAGTGCAGTCCCAGATCACACCTCACGAGCCATTTTACATGTATAAATCAAGCGGAGTGACTCTGTAAAGCAGTTCTGTACATGACAATATGCTGAAAACAGAAGTGGCCCCAAGCCAGCATCAATAATGCAGGAGATTCAGCATTACGATCCAGAGAGGCCCAAGCAAGAATGGTAGTCAGGCTAGGAATGGCTGAAACGGAGCCTGTGAGTCCTGATGAGCCCTGGCAGGGTTCTCTCTTCATGCTGGTCCCTGCTTCTCTCTGCACGTGGCTGCATCCTTCTCTTTGAGCCATCAGATTTCCCCCACTTCCCCACCACACTCAGAAACAGAGACAAGCTCATCTGGGGCTCAATACCCCATATTTACACTCACATCCCAATGCAACTGACTGTGCCCTGAGAGATGGGATCACACGGGGCAAATATAGTTGTTACTGATCAACTCTGTGGGTGACCAAAGGTAGTTTAAAAAATTCACTGTGAGCTGTAAATACAGCCCCAAAATGCATCTACAGCTGAGCCCCTGCAAAGGGTACCCAAGGAGCAGCTTTGAGGGAGGAGCATGAGGCTGGAAGAAAGCATGCCCCAGACCCCCGTGTCCTAGGAGGAAAAACCCATCACACAAATCCGTTCGTAAGAGAAAAACAGTCCATGCTAAATTATTTGCTCCTAGTGGGAACACTGTTAGATGACATTTTTCCAGATAGGTTTTTTCTTGGTCTCTTTTTATGACAAATGTACTTTCCACTTGCTTTTGAGTGCAGCTACCAGTAGCTTTCGGCAACCCAAAAGCAGGGGGAAATTGCAAAACAGGTGAGTAATCTCAAAGTGACCCCTCCCATCCAGCTTTTGCAGGCTGGGTTTGTGTTCTCTGTCACCTGAAGTTTCCTGGGCCTTAACACATCCCAGGCCAGAAAAGCACTTAGGAATCTTTTCATGTGATCCCAAGCCTGGAAACAAATGGTCCTTCCGTGTTAATCATCTAGTTTTCAATTGCTGCTCAGAGAAACACCCAGAACGCAGTGACCTAAATAACTATAATCAACTGTTTTGCTCACAAATTTGCAGTTTGGGTGAGTTGAGGGGGTCAGCTCAATTCTGCCCCATGTAAGGGGGAGAGGGTCCACTGTCACAACCCGCTCCCACCGTTCCCAGGTGGGGCTGCCTGTTGGCTGGGTGCTGGCCAGGTGGTATGGCCAGCAGCCTTGGATTCTCTCCCCATGGCCTCTCCCAGGCCATGTGGGTGTCCTCACAGCATGGCAACTTGATTCCACAGAGAGCCCCGGAGAGACAGGCAGAGGAAACTGGCTGGGTCTAAACAGTGACACTTCAGCTGCGTTCTTCTCATCAAGCAGCCACAGAACCCGGATTCATGGAAAGAGGACACGGACCCTGCTCCTCAATGGAGGAGTATAAAAGAATTGTTGGAACTTGTTTTGAAGTCAACACAACTACATATAGGAAATACAAGTGTAGGAAATTAATCTTGGCAGGGTGAAAATTCAGCTTTGTCATTCACACACTACTCCCCAACATCAGATGGGCCTCTTCCCCCTGCCTCCTCCACACTGGGGGTCACAGCAGTTCTGTCCCTAGCCCAGACCCTCCCTGCACTGGGTTGGGGCAGCTTAATGGTTGGGCACTCCCACTGAAGGTTGAATACTAGAGGGAGGACTGTCAGGGGAGGGATCAAAAGAGTGAAACTTCAAGGGTCACAAAAGGAGCAGGGGAAGACTTCGCTCAGCCACCCTGAGGTGGCAGCCCACCATAGTAGCCCCAGGATCCATGATGAAGGAGCCACAGCCATCAATGGAGCCGGGGAAACTGCAGAGCAGAGAAGCCATGCCTCCAGCCCAGCGCAGTGTGGCTCGGATCACCAGAGTCAGCACGTGTTTTCTGTCAGGGGCAAGATAGCAATTATGCTGAGGTTTGCAGGCCGCTGATGGTCTCTGTCACATACTCTTCATATAAAACCCTTTAAAAATATAAAAATACTCAGCCTACAGCCCATACAAAACATGCTGCTGGCAGGATTTGGCCTGCAGCCCTGGTTCAGCCCCTTCCTCTTCAAGGCGTGGCCCAGTGGGCCATGGGCATCAGCGTCATCTGGCAGCTTGTTAAAATGCAAAATGTCAGGTCCACTCCAGATTATAACAGTCCTTGTTCAGACCATGCCCACGACCACCTGGGTTCAGACCATGGGTGTGTCTGCCTGGCTAACAGGATGCCCCTCAATGTGGCCTGCACCTGCTTCCCCTTCACCCTCCCAACACACACCTGGATCTCACAAACACCCAGCAGGGAGACGATCCTTTCCCGACACATTATGGCAAAACTGGATTCTCCTCTGGTTACAAATTTAGGCTTCTCAAAATTTCCACCAAAATAGCTACAAAGGCACAGAAAATGTGGGACATTCACAGCACTACCTTCATGGTTTGGAACAGTACTCCTCCCACAGAGGGTTGTCTGTGGCCCCCGCCTTCAGACTTGGTCGCACCTCAGGGACTCACCTGCTAACAGAGTGCACCAGGAGAGGTGCCGAGTCACTTCAGACAAGGTCAGAAAGCTCCTGCTTCTCCACAGAGTCCCTTTGGGACACTCACTCTGGGGTCTGGGGGTTTGGGGGTGGAGGGCAGCACTATCTAGGACTGTGATGGCAAACCTATGACACGCATGTCAGCACTGACACATGTAGCAATTTTTGATGACACACAGCCGCATGTGGCCACATACCAGAGAAGTATTGGCCACATGCCGAGAAGGATGTTTCATCCTCAGCTCCTGCATGACCAGGTGCAGTAGCTGAGGATAAAACATTTGCTGTAGTGCAGACACTCTGTGTGAGAGGTCTGTAGACCAAAACAACAGAACTCAGGCACAGAGCATCTAGTTCTGGGACTTCCGGTAGGGGATCTTTGACCTCACTTCTGGCCGGCGGCACAGGGAGCAGCAGATCACCTGGGGGATGCATCTCTGGGGGCCCTGAGATCACCATCACCAGCAACCATATAACCACAGCAACCATCATCCCATCTACTGTTCTGGGGTGTCGTGGATTTCTAATTGACCGTCATTACTGAGATAAGTGAGGGGGAGGCTGGGAGAGGTGAGGGCCTGTGCTATGGGTGCTGTTTCCGCCATTAGAAATAGCAGCAGCCATCTTAATTTACATAAGATGCAACTTGCAGAATTTCAAGACAGCATCTGGGCTCAGGTGTTTATTGACTTGAGGTCAAAGCTTGAGAATCTGGAAAGGTGCTGCTTGGAGAATCAAGAGGAATGCCACTACGAACAGGAAATTTGGAGTGCCTAGAATCGATTACCAGACACTTTTAGCACCCTGAAAAATATAGCAATGGCTTTACTCACAATTTTTCCCTCTACATACTTTTGTGAGACCTTATTCTCAGCGTTAAATAATATCAAAACCAACAAAAGAAACAGATTGACAGATGAAGTTAGTAGCGCTTGCTTGGGCTTGAAGTGTACAAAATACCAACCTTCAATTGAAGATTTAGCCAATGAAATTCAGCAACAAAAAAGTCACTAATAGGCAAGTTAGTTAAAGAATTTCCCCTCCCCCTCACTTATCTTAGTTCACGGCACCCCACACAAGTTAAATAATATTAAGACCAACAAAAGAAACCAACTGACAGATGAACAAAGAAGTCACTAAGCAGTAAGTTAAATAATTAGTTTTTGTTTTATTAAATACAGTTATAGATTACAATTATACATTTTTGTTATTTAAACTATAAATATCGTGAAATTATGGTTTTTTTCTCGAAGTGACACACCACCCGAGTTATGCTCGGTTTTTTGGCGAATTTTGACACAACAAGCTCAAAAGATTGCCCATCATTGATCTAGGAAGTCAACCACCCTGAGACTGCTGAGCTGTAATGGCCACGTGGGGGTGCTCTGGCTGCCACCCTGACTCAGCTAGCAGCTGGTGGCCTGTGAGCACCCATCCTGGACCCCACCCTGAGAAGCACCCCCATATCTGCAGCCCCAGCCGACACCCGGGGACTGTGGAAGACTGCAATGGTGGAAGCGGAGGCGTTTCCTTTGTGCTGCGAGCAACATTGTGAAAAAAATGGCTGTAGAGAGGTACAAGTGGTCACACCCGGAAAGCCTTGACCTCCAGCTGCATTGTGACCAAGAGGACATGGACATGTAATGGGCTTTCATTCCAAAGAAAAGAGCTTTCTTTTCTTGGCCTAAAGATAGAATGACCAATCAGGGCTTCGGGGCTTCCTGGAAGGAGGACTTTCAGTTCTGAAACTGGGGAAGTCCCGGCAAACAGGGATGAGTCGGTCACCTAAAGAGTTCCCAAGAGAACGGCCGTGGTCAGCTGGCTGAGGGAGAGAAGTGTCTCTGCACTGCGATGACAAACCCTATCCACCAGACAGAAGCCCCCAGCCTCAGCCAGGAATGAGAGTGTTGCTTACGGCATCTGTTGCTTCTTTCAAGAGCAGTCGCCATGTCTTTTCCCGCTGAAGTCCGAGGAATCTGATGGCCGGTTCCCTCCCAGCCCACAGGCACTGTGAAGAAGAGAACACATGTCCAGCTTGGCCACTCAGCCTTCCCAGTGAAAATAAGCGTTCAGCCTGTCCATAAAGTCCCATCAGCTCCTATCTGCTGTAGAGCAGCTCAGCGGCCGGGACAGAGCACCAGCTGGAGTCAGACTGCTGTAAACACCGTTAACCCAGATTAAGAGGTTGCCTCCCCAGCCACCAGAAACAGGGTTGCAAATCTGATGGGGGGAAACCAGCTGCATATTCTTCTACACAGAAAAAGCAGCAGCATCCAGGGGAAGCTGTGGCCTCACCCCTGCTGGGTCAGGAGGCCTGGCTGGCGGAGCCCAACCCCACCATGAAGATGCAGGTTTTCCGGGAGGCAGGTAGCACACGCTGGCCTCAGTTTCCTCCACCTGAGAAGTGAAACCATGGGCTCAGCCCTCTCAGAGCTCTTTCCAGCTCTGAGGAAGTGACCTATTCCTAAAGATGAGGGAAGACTGCGAGCACACTGATGCCAACTGTGCAGGCGCAGGCCAGGCACAGGCCAGGCACGGGTCTCAGGCAAGTCCTGGAAACTCTGGCACCGGCACACTCCCTGGAGGCCCCCAGTGTGAAGTGGTCACTAAGGAAGAAGCACTGAGGCTTCAACTTGAAACCTGAGGCATCTGCCACCTGCACAGACACGGTTGGGACTCCACCCAGACAGCCTCAGGTGCTCATTGTTACTGACTGAACGATGCCCCCCACCCAAACCCATAGGTGAAAAACCTACCTCTCAGTGTGATTATATTTAGAGACAGGGCTTTAAAAAGGTAGTTGTGGATAAATGAAGGCATTAGGATGGGGCTCTAATCCAATATGACTGGTATCCTTGTAAGAAGAGGAAGCGACACTAGAGGTGAATGGCACATAGAGGAGGCCACCTGAGTACATCGAGGGACAGTGGACGTCTGCAAGCCAAGGAGAGAGTCCTCACCAGAAACCAACTGTGCTGGCGCCCTGATCTTGGACTTCCAGCTCCCAGACTATGAGGATATAGATTTCTGTTTATAAGTGGTATTTTGTGGTGGCAGCCCTAGCAGACTAATATACCATTTCCGCACGCCCAGCCCACACTTCTGTGCACTTCACCTCCATTCCACACACCTGCATCCACTTCAGTGTCCTTGCACGACTACCCAGCACAAAGAGAGTAAGTGCCCTGAAGTTTACAGTCTGCCCACCTGGTCCCTCCTAAAGGGAAATGCGAAGGGCCACCCTGATAGATGAGTCATCTCCGACTTCTGGTTTCCAGAACATCATGTTCTCAGCCATGTGTCTGACTGTACAATCGGTCCAGCCTCAGAGCAGCTCCATGGAGTTTAGAAAGCATATATGTTGCTCTTTACCCTCCCAGTCCCCTCCTGAGATCTCAGGGATTCAGGGAGGTGAAAGAAGCCAGTAGGGGTAAGTTATTGAGCAGGTCACTGCCGTGGTACCAGCAGCCCCATCTGCTGGGGAAGTCTGAGAAACAGTGCAGAACTCACACCCCAGAGCTCTCCCTCTAAGGGACAGGGTATCTGAGGGAAGTCTCCAGCAACTGTAGAGTGGTCAGTAAGTAGTTGCAGCTTGCCCCCAGGAGGCATTATTCCCCTGGCACTTCTGGTGGACACAGGATGGTGGAGCAGGTGCCAGTGGCCAAGCAAAGCCTTCAAGTGATGGCATCTGGGCCTGAAGCTGATTGGAAGGGCTGACAGGCTGACAGCATCCAATGCACAAGGATGGTTTTCAGAACCCACGTGGGGAAGCCAGGAGAAAAGGGGACTTGTGTGGTGGGCAAAGAGACATGATCTTAAGTCAAGAAATTCAAACCTGAGTTTTACTTGCTAACGTTGTGAGCTGTACAAGTTGCTCCATCTCTTCAAATACTTATTTCAACACTTATAAAGTGTGTGTTAAAAATAACCATTTGAAGGTGGAAGCTGGAGGAATAACAGGATATTTGCCTAGCCTGGTCCCATCGTATCTACCCACAAGATACTTAAGAATTGCAGAGGGAAAAGTATCTACTTTATAGTGGAGAAACCTGGCAGATACCACCTTAACCAAGTGATCAAAGTTACCACTCCCCCATGATGGGACAAGTCAGCGCCACGTGCTCCAGGCACGATGCCCTGAGAGACACTTCATACGTCTGCACATCCCTGTCAAGGATGCACAACCCGGCTCTGGTCATGGGGAGATGCCAGACAAACTCAAACTGAGGGACATCCTACAACAGGGTTGTTCTACACTCTTCAAAATGTCAAGGTAATGAAAGACAAAGTGAGAGGGACTGTTCCCAGTTGGGGGAGACTAAAGAGATGGAGCAACTAAATACATTCATGAGCATGACAGCTCAGTGCAATCCTTAAGCTGGGACTTTTCTTTTTCTTTCTTTCTTTCTCTTTCTTTCTTTCTTTCTTTCTTTCTTTCTTTCTTTCTTTCTTTCTTTCTTTCTTTCTTTCTTTTCTTTCTTTCTTTTATTTCTTTCTTTCTTTCTTTTCTTTCTTTTTTTTTTTTTTTTGCTATAAATGACTGAAGTCTAAATAATGCCTACAAATTACATAATAGTATTGTATAAATGTGTAATTTTCTGGATTTCACAGTTGTATTGTGGTTCTACAAGAGGACTTTAGTTGGGGGAAATATACTTTGAAGAATAGAGGGGTAAAGAGTCAAGGAGCAATGGGATATCATGTCTATAACTTATTCTCAGTCAGAAAGCAATTCTTACACTCTCTCTGTAAATCTGGAATTGTGTCAAAATTAAGACGTTAAAAGGAAAACCATAACCACGTCACAGCATTACTGTTGTTTTAAAAGTGAAGCCATCTCAACTCATCCCTCCCCACAGTCCCGGAACCCAGCAAACCCTGCATCCTTCCTCCGCCCCCATGCCCAACTCTCCACTACCTCCTGCTGCCTCTCTGTGTCCGTCTCCCTCCCACACCCCACACCAACCCCCAACCCACCACAGCCTTCCACTCCACACCTCCCCCTTGCTTACAGATCAAACTCCAGACAGACAATACCCTCTGTGGCTGGCTGCACCCATCCATCCACTCCCTGCCCGTCTCCAGCCCAGGCTTCCGCAGGACTGGATGATGGGATGACTGAATGACTGGGTGACCAGATGACCAGATAATATCTATCCCCTGATTCATCGTGTTGTTTTCTATTTCCATACAATTTATTCTGCCTGGAAAACCCTTCCTCTTTTGCTCAGAAAATGTGCACCCAGGCTCTTCTCCAAAACCCCCTCCTTTGTTCCCCTGCCTCCACCAAGCCAATCATCTCTCGCTCCACGCTGCCATCACTACCCCTACACATGCAAGCAGGTAGGAGTTTCAGCTTCTCACTCAGACACTGTTAGAAAACAGGGTTTTGTTTTGTTTTGTTTTGTTTTTAATATCTCAGCTCCCTTACCCCTTCACTACAATAACTCTTCTAGCCTTTTCTGTCCTGGCTCACAGTTTCCCACACTGACTCAAACTGCAGTTGCCCACAGGTGGCTGAGTTGATAACACTCTGTATTGGTTGCTTTTCCTTCATCGCATCACCTCCAGACTCCTTTCTGGGGTTCCTTCATTGCCCAAATAAAGTACTCGCCCTTGACCCCTTGTCCCAGATTCAACTTCTTGGGGAAACAAAATTAAGGCAGACGATAGATCTCATAATATCAGTTTCCACTCTTTTGTCCACTATCCACATAAACTGATAAACTACGTATATAATCCAACAAGTCCATTCTAATGCCTTAATCTAATGCAGTAATACCTGGTGATTCCTCATTTCATTTTTTTGTCCTAGCTCTCTTTGAAAAACATGGTGCATAAAAGAAAGTAAGTAAAAGTATACACCACTGACCTCATAGTCCAGGGTGTAAAATTCTTTCAGATTTTGTATTTCAAATTTGAAAATATAATGAACAAGCTATCAGCTTTCTACACTCCAAGGGCTGAGATTAAATGCCATCAACACAGTGTTTGAGTCCATCCTGGGTAATTTTTTAAGATATATTTAAGAATATTTAATGTATATATATTTAGAGCAATTAAATATTCTTCCATTTCTTTAATCCATCTTTGATTTCCCTCATCAAAGCTTTGTAGTTCTTCTCATACTCCATATCCTACTTACCTCACACAGCCACAGCTTCCCTCACCATCAACATCTCTCACCTGAGTGACACATTTGTCATAATTGATGAGCCTATACTGTTACATCATAATTGCCCAAAGTCCATAGTTTACATTATGGTTCACTGTTGATGTTTGAAGTCTATGGGTTTGTACAACTGTCTAATGACATTCTCCACCATTGTAGTGTCATACAGAGTCATTTCACTGCCCTAAAATCTCTGTGTTTTGTTTACTCATCTCTCTCCATCTACCCTCTGCCCCGTGTCCCTAGCAACCATTGATCTTCATACCATCTCTATAGTCTTTCTTTTTCCAGAACATAATATAGGTGGAATCAGACAGTATGTAACTTTTGCAGGTCGGCTTCTTTCACTTAGTAACATGCATTTAAGTCTTCTCCATGTTTCACGGCTTGATAGCTCATCTTTTTAGTGCTGAATAAAATTTCCTTGTCTAACGTACCACAGTTTATTTTTTATTTATTTATTTGTATTTTTCTGAAGTTGGAAATGGGGAGGCAGTCAGACAGACTCTCACATGCGCCCAACCGGGATCCACCCGGTATGCCCACCAGGGGGCGATGCTCTGCCCATTTGGGGTGTTGCTCTGTTGTGACCAGAGCCATTCTAGCTCCTGAGGCAGAGGCCATGGAGCCATCCTCAGCGCCCAGGCCAACTTTGCTCCAATGGAGCCTCGGCTGCGGAAGGGGAAGAGAGAGAAAGAGAGGAAGGAGAGGGGAGGGGTGGAGAAGCAGATGGGCACTTCTCCTGTGTGCCCTGGCCGGGAATCGAACCCAGGACTCCTGCACACCAGGCCGATGCTCTACCACTGAGCCAACCGGCCAGGGCCCCACAGTTTATTTATTACAAAGAATATCTTGTGTTTTTTCCAAGTTTTTCAATTATGAATAAATCTGCTATAAACATTTCTGTGCAAGTTTTTATGTGACATAAGTTTTCAACTTCCTTAGGCAAATACCAAGGAGTGTGATTACTGAGTTGTATGGTAAGAGTATATTTAATTTTGTAAGAAACTGTCAAACTATCTTTTATGTGGCTGGACATTTTGCATTTCCACCAGCAATGAATGAGAGTTCCTGTTGCTTCACATCCTGACCAGCATTTGGTGTTGTCATTGTTCTGGATTTCAGCCATCTTAACAGGCGTGTAGTCATATCTCATTGATGTTTTCATTTGCATTTCCCTGATGACATATGATGTGGAGCATCTTTCCATATGCTTATTTACTATCTGTATATCTTCTTTGGTGAGGTATCTTTTAAAGTCTTGGCCCATTTTTTAATCAGGTTATTTATTTTCTCATTGAGTTTTAGGGTTTTTTGTACATTTCAGACAACATCCCTTCATCAAATATATCTTTTGCAAATATTTCCTCTCGATCTTGGCTTATCTTCTTATTCTCTTAACAGTGTATTTCACAGAGCAGAAGTTTTTAATTTGAATGAAATCCAGTGTATCAGTTATTTCTCTCATGCATCATGTCTTTGGTATTGTATCTAAAAAGTCATTGTCATACCCCAGAATATCTAGATTTTCTTCTATGTTATCATCAATGAATTTTAAAGTTTTACATTTTACATTTAGGTGTATGATTCAGTTCTTAGTTAACTCTTGTGAAAGGTGTAAAGTCTGTCTAAATTTATTTATTTATTTTGCATGTGGATGTCAGTTTTTTTCAGCACCATTTATTGCAGAGATGGTCTTTGCTCCATTGTATTGTCTTCACTTCTTTATCAAAGATCAGTTGACTATATTTGTGTAAGTCTATTTCTAAGCTTTCTTGTCTGTTCCATTAATCTACTTGTCTATTATTACACCAATATCACAATGTCTTGAGTACTGTTGCTTTGTAGTAACTCTTGAAGTCAGATAGTGTCAGTCCTCTAGCTTTGTTCTTCTCTTTCAATATTGGTGTTTGCTATTCTGGGTCTTCTACTTCTTTGTATAAACTTTAGAATCAGGGCTTTCTAACAATGTTAAAATGAAATAGTAGAAGGGACATCATTGCCTTGTTCTAATATCAGTGAGAAAACATGTAATTTCTGACCATTAATTAGAATGTTAACTGTAGGCTTTTTGTAGATGTTCTTTCTCAATTTGAGGAAATTCTCCTTCTACTTCTACTTTTCTGAGATTGTTTTCTTTTTTACATGAGAGGCAGGGAGGCAAACAGACAGACTCCTGTATGCACCCCGACTGGGATCTACCTAGCAAGCCCCTTACCGGGCAATGCTCTGCTCATCTGGGACCACTGCTTCATAGCTTGGGCAACCAATCTATTTTAGCACCTGAGGCAAGTCCATAGAGCAGGGGTTTCCAAACCTTTTACACAGGGGGCCAGTTCACTGTCCCTCAGACTGTTGGAGGGCCAGACTATAAAAAAAACTATGAACAAATCCCTATGCACACTGCACATATCTTATTTTAAAGTAAAAAAACAAAACAGGAACAAATACAATATTTAAAATAAACAACAGGTAAATTTAAATCAACAAACTGACCAGTATTTCAATGGGAACTATATGCTGCTTTTGGCTAATGAGATGGTCAATGTCCGGTTCCATATTTGTCACTGCTAGCCGTAACAAGTGATATGACGCACTTCCAGAGCCTTGACGCGTGCGTCCCACATCACCGGAAGTAGTACTGTACATGAGCAACGCTGTGCTTTGCACGCGGCCACATACAGTACTCTCACTGACCACCAATGAAAGAGGTGCCCCTTCCAGAAGTGCAGTGGGGGCCGGATAAATGGCCTCAGGGGGCCGCATGCAGTCCACAGGCCATAGTTTGGGGACCCCTGCCATAGAGCCATCCTCAGCCTCCAGGGCCAACTTTGCTCAACCATTTGAGCCATGGCTGTGGGGAGGAGGGAAAGGAGGAGAAAGGGTGGAGAAACAAATGGTCACTTCTCCTGTGTGCCCTGACCAGGAATCAAACTTGGGACACCCATAGGCTGGGCCAATGCTCTACCACTGAAGCAACTGGCTAGGGATGAAATGTTTTGTTTTTTTTTTAATGAAGAGTGGGTGTTGGCAGTTATATTAAATGGGAAACTTCAATCCATGTTAACACAATAAATTAAAATTAATTGAAAATTAAAAAAAAAATAGGTGTTGAATTTTGTCAAATGCTTTTCTGTATCTTTTAATATGATTGTGTTAAACCTTTCTTCTTTAGCTTGTTGGTGTAATAGATTGCATTAATTTATTTTCAAATGTTGAACCAGTTTTGTATTCTTGGGATAAATCTCACTTTGTCATGGTGTATAATTCTTTTTATGTATTATTGGATTTCATCTGTTAAATATTTTTGAGAACTTTTGCATGTATGTTTATATTGGTCTATAGTTTTCTTATAACATCTTTGTCTGGTTTTGGTATCAGAATAATGCTGGCCTCATAGAATAAGATAGGAATATTTTCCCTGCTTCTATATTCCAAAAAAGATTGTAGAGAATCGGTATAATTTCTTTCTTAAATATTTGAGAATTCACCAGTCAACCTATCTGGACCTGGTACTTTGTTTTGGAATATTACTAATTAATGACTCAATATTTTAATAGATCAAGGCCTATTCAGATTATCTATTTGTGCATGTGTGAGTTTTGGCAGATTGTGTCTTTTAAGGAGTTGGTCTATTTCATCTGGGTTATCAAATCTGGGTATAGAACTGTTCATAGTATTCTTTTACTATTCTTTTAATGTCCATGTGATCTTCCCTCTTTCATTTCTGATATTGGTTAATTATGTCTTCTCTATTTTTCCTTAGCCTCGCTAGAGGTATATTGATTTTATTGATTTTTCCAAGATTCAGCATTTAATCTTGTAAAGCCAGTGGCTGCGGCTACCATCACAGCAGCCCGGCCCATGCAGGTTCGCATTGGATTTAGACAGTCGGTAAAGAAACAACGGAGCCAAAAACTGGTGGGCTATTATCTTTAATCCTAGCTTGCACTCAGTGGGCAAGTAAAAAACACACACTGGGCTCCAAAACCCACTCAAATTTAGTGCTCACAAAGCTACTGACTTATCCGAGTTTCCTAGAATCAAAGGTTTCTAGCTCACCAGACTTATTCACCTCTGTTCCCCATCTCCTTCCTTCTCCCTGCACAAACTCTGCACAAACTGGCTTCTCACTCAACACTCCGCCATCTTGGCTGCTTCTCCTGGCCTCCTCCACGTGGCCTTTCTCTGCTCTCTGCTCTCTCCTCTCTAATGATAATCTCAGGAACCGAGAGAGTAAACTCCTGTCCTGCCCCATTTTATAGTGTAGAAATCCAAACCTTTAATCCAATATACAAAATAGGGAAGTCTCTAATACAAAGTCACTTATCTGGGGCATGATGGGATTGTACCACCCCACATCAGAAAGGGTGGGAAAGGCTTAATCCCAAAACCAAGCCCCAGGCTACAAGGATTCTGCCTGCCCACAGCCCGCTCCCAACACACATTAATATCACCTGGGTGGCGGCCTTCACGTGGGCAGCGCCATCTTTAACAAAGTGAGCATAATATATTTTATCTGCCCAACAATCCACCCCTATGCTCACTTTACTACCCACAGTCTACACCACCAGCATCCCTGTGCAAGGAAATTAGGCACATTACACAAATTACAACAGCAGAAATCATACAGTTTCAACAATCACAAAGGTACACTTCACCAGTCTCTGAGCACTTTGCCCAAAGTGCAAAACGTCCTTGGCCTTCTTTCTAGCTATGGGAAAAGCTTCCCGGGGTAGGGGAGTGCTTCCAGCAAAGCCACCTCCCACCCCCATCAGGGTATTTCATCTTGTCCAAAATCCGTAAGTCCATTCAACAAAGGAGCCAATGCCCACTCCAGTCGTAGTCCAGGAAATCAGTCCATGCACATGAGACCTCAGCCACCCCCCTCATCCCTGCCATCCTGCTCTGGAGAACATGTCCAACCCTATGTCCCAAAATCGCAGACCTACCAGGGCCGTAGTAGGTGCTCCTTCCAGCTGCGCTTTCACCTTCTGGAGACTGCGGATTGCAACTCCAGCACAATTCTCCTCATCTTCCAAAGAGGAACTGAAAACACCAGCTCCACCTGGGTGGCGGCCTTCACATGGGCAGCGCCATCTTTAACAAAGTGAGAATAATATATTTTATCTGCCCGACAAGTCTCATTGATTTTCTCTACTGATTTCTTGCTTTTTTTTTCCTGAAGTGAGAAGCAGGGAGGCAGAGAGACATACTCCCACATGCACCCAACTGGGATCCGCCCGAAAAGCTCACTACAGAGCAATGTTCTGCCCATCTGGGCTGTTGCTGTTACATCCTGGCGAGATAGGCCACAGCAGACACAAAGTAAATTTTATAAGTTTTATTGCAGACCTGCACAGGGACTGCAGGCAACCCATGCAAGGGAGCACTGCAGTCCCCCAAACCTGCACAGGGACTGCAGGTAACCCACGCCTCCGAAGAGACTGGAGCACTGCAGCCACAAGCTTCTAAAATGGCTCCTTTTTATAGGGTGGCTATCTAGGATGAGCAAGCATCATACAGAAGCTGAAGTGGCTGTTAGTCATTGGCTAGGGAGGTCATGCGCAGTTACGGTGGGGGTATTACTCAGTGGAGAATTTCAAACATAAACTTCTGATAAGGGTCTCTGACTCAATGCAGGATGTTGCTGAACTCTTTGTTCTCAGCATCACAGGGACCTTGTACACTCTTGGCAGCCCCAGCATGTCAGTACTCCTTGAATCTAACATTGCTTCATTGCAACCGAAGCCATTCTAGCACCTTAGGTGGAGGCTATGGAGCTATTCTTAGTGCCTGGGGCAACTTTGCTCTAGTGGAGCCTTGGCTGTGGGATGGGAAGAGAGAGATAGAGAGAAAGGAGAGAGGAAGAGTGGAGAAGCAGATGGGCTCTTCTTCTGTGTGTCCTGGCCAGGAATTGAACCCAGGACTTCCACACGCAGGTCCGACACTCTACCACTGAGCCAGCTGGCCAGGACCTGATTTCCTACTTTTAACTTCATTGATTTCTGTCCTAATTTTTTTAATTTATTTTCTTCTGTTTATTTTGGATTTAGTTTGTGTTGGGCAGATAAAATATAATATGCTCACTTTGTTAAAGATGGCACTGCCCACATGGAAGCCCATCTCCCAGGTGATGATATTAGTTGCCCTTATGCTTGGAATGGGCGTAATTATATTAATGTATGTTGGGGGCAGGCTGTGGGTGGGCAGGATCCTTGTAGCCTGAGGCTTGGTTTTAGGACTAAGCCTTTCCCACCCTTTTTGATGTGGGATGGTACAATCCCATCATGTCTCAGATAAGTGACTGTGTATTAGAGACTTCTCTATTTTGTATATTGGATTAAAGGTTTTGATTTCTGCACTATAAAGTGGGGCAGACCAGGAGCTTGCTCTCTCGGTTCCTGAGATTAGCATTAGAGGAGAGAGCAGAGAGGAGAGCAGAGAGAGGCCACGTGGAGGAGGTCAGGAGAAGCAGCCATGATGGCAGAGTGTTGAAGAAGAAACCAGTTTTGTGCAGAGTTTGTGCAGGGAGAAGGAAGGAGATGGGGAACAGAGGTGAATAAGTCTGGTGAGCTAGAAACCTTTGATTCTAGGAAACTCAGTTTGAGTTTCCTAGCTTTGAGAGCACTGAATGAATGGGTTTTGGAGCTCAGTGTGTGTTTTTACTTGCCTGCCAGGTGCAAGCTAGGATTAAAGATAATGACCCATCAGTTTTTGGCTCCGTTGTTTCTTTACCAACCATCTGAATCCAATGCAAACCTGCATGGGCTGGGCTGCTGTGACGGTGGCCGTGTATACTGGCTTTACAGTTTGCTTTTCTTTTTCTAGTTTCTTGAGAAGGAAGCTTAGACTATTCATTTTAGAACTTTCTCCTTTTCTGATATGCACACATTTAATGCTATAAATTTCCCTGTAGGCACTGCTTTCACTGTGTCTCACATAATCTTCAGAGTTGTATATTCTTTTAACTCAAAGTATTTTTAATTTTTTCTTGAGATTTCTTCTTTGACTCGTGTGTTATTTAGAAGTGTCTAGCTTAGTTTCCAAGTATTTTGATATTTTCAAGCTACTTTTCTGTTCTTGAATTCTAGTTTAATTCTACTGTGATCAGAGAATATACATGGTATAATTTCTACTCTTCTAAATTAGTGAGGGCCCAGAATGTGGTCTATCTTTGTGACTGTCCCACGTGAGCTTGAGAAGAATGTGTTCTGCTGGTGTTGATTCATTAGCATTGAACTCATGGCCAAGGACACTATCACTCAGGCCTGAAAGAAACTTATCTAATGCACATATTTTCTCAACAAGGCATATCACAGCCTCTTAAGCTTAGAAACAGAGGCAGCACTTTAGCATTAGGCTCCAGGCCATTTTAAACATTGAAATCACAAAGGAGAAAAAAACAAAAACACAGACATGCAAAAAAAAAAAAAAGGCACCAAATATACAGTGAAAAGTACAGTTGTTTCCAGGAAAGAGTTGCAGCAAGAAAGCAGAGTGTTGCCTTTTTATTTCACCTCAGCTGGCAAAGCAACTCAAATTTCCCATGGCTCTGCCTGTATCTGTGAATAAGTTGGAAAATGCATAAGTATTGATTTGGGGGACTACAGCCGTATTTTAGCAAATAGGCAAATTCACAATGCAGAATCTATAAATGAGGATGGACTGTACATCCATCCTCAGACCCAGCAACACACTCCTCCCTTAGAGATATGGAACACATGCCATCTAAAGGTAAGCCCAGAATGTGCAGGGCAGCTTTCCTCAGAGTAGCGCAAACCCATAAATATCCAGCAATGGGAAAATGAATTACGTGAGATATATTCATACAATAGAATATTCATCTGCTATACAAGTGAACTCACTATTAATTCAATCAATAACATAAATGAATCTCAAAAGCATTCAGTTGAGCAAAAGAAGCCAGACATAAAAGACTAGAGACATACTTTATACGATTCAAGGTCAGGCAAAATTAATAATTAGGTGATAGAAAACAGAGTAGTGATTACCTCTGGGGTATTAATGGAAAGAGAAACAAGGTCTCCAGGAGTGCTAAACATGTTCTGTATCTTGGTTACACTTTTTATGTAAGAATCCATCAAGCTGCACACCTGAGATATGAGTACTCTATTGTACGTATGATATACCCCTACCGCAATTTTTTAACCAAAAGCTGCCAAGGTGATTCTACTAAGCAGTCAAACTTGGGAACCATGGCTGAAAGAAATCTTTGAGTCCCCTTAATTCCCTGGGCATCCCATGTTTTGCTACCAGTTTGACCTTCAGATCATAATGACTTGCAGGATGCTCTCCACATGGTCCAGACCTTTTAAAACTAGAAAGCAAAAAATACTAAAGCTGGAACTCAGGAACCATTTACTACCAGAATGACTAATCAGTTCATCCTCAAAGGTAACTCCAGTTAATTTGTAATGCTTGCCTGGTATTCTGGATTCCGAAGGTGTCCAAACGCAGCAGAGGAGAAGTTGCACAATCAGGAGGGTCTGGCTTGTGAATGGTGAGGAGAGATGCAATACTGTCCTATATTTACCACTAGCCTCATCCAGCTATCTCCTTTCTCACGTGCAGGTACCAAAACCCGGAGAAACTTATCAACCTTTACATTGGCGGTCATTGGCAGAGTGTTTCCTGAGCATCCAGTTAGGATGTAGGTTTACCACCTCCATGAGATGCCATGGAGCGGATCCTGGAAAGGATGGGTATAAGAGAAAGGAACAAAGGTGCTGCCAGTGGTGATGGGGCTCTTTCACAGGGTCACAAGGAAGCCCTTCAGGGATCCACATGTGGAAGAACAGGTGCCATGGTAAGATTTACTCTAGAAGCAAAATCAAAGGACTGCCCTTGGTTCCTAGTGTCTCACCTGCATTTGGCCCACTATAGAAGTCTAGCCTTGTTTTCATGCAGCCCAGAAAGGAGGCTGTTGATCAAATAAGTTTGTAAATGTGATATATATGTTTGCTCGCTTATAGTTTGCATTGGGTGTGGGGGACAGTCTGTAAGGAGGCAGGGTGATTATAGCCTAAGGCTTAGTTTTAAGATAAAGCTTTTCCCCACACCCTTGACTTATTGCATGATGTGAAGTGGTGCACTCTTAGGAGGAATCCCATTTATGCCTCAGATAAGTGGCTTTGTATCAGAGACTTCCTTGTTTGTATATTGGATTAAAGGTTTTGATTTCTACACTATAAAGTGGGGCAGACCATTAGCTTGCTCACTCAGTTCCTGAGATTAGCATTAGAGGGGAGAGCAGAGAAAGGCCATGTGGAGGAGAGGAGAAGCAGCCAAGATGGTGGAGTGCCGAGGGAGAAGCCAGTTTGTGCAGAGTTTGTGTAGAGAGAAGGAGATAAGAAACAGAGGTAAGGCTGGTGAGCTAGAAACCTTTGATTCTAGGAAACTCGGATAAGTCAGTGGCTTTGGGAGCCCTGAATGGAAAGGGAAGTGTCTTCCTACTGTGTGTATTTCTTGCCTGCCAGTGTGACCTAGGATTAAAGGTAATGGCCCACCAGTTCTTGGCTCTGTTGTTTCAGTACCGTCTGTCCGAATAAAATGTGAACCTGCATGGGCCAGGCTGCTGTGATGGTGGCTATGGCTACTGGCCATACAGAGGCAAAGGTTCACAAATTCTGTACCATTAATTCAGTCCATGGCAAGGCTTAGTCCAGTTCAGCTTTTGTCCTTGTCTAGCGAGTATAGTTTTTATCATTAGCTGCACTCCTGTGGGTACTGTTCCCAGGCCCAGGCGGCTGCTATGGCCTCATGGCTGCTAAGGAGAGATAACACGTGAACACCCAGGACATGTGTGTGCTAACAAGAGCGAGTGAGAGAGAGGGAGAGAGAGAGAAGAGAGAGATCCTTTGTTAGGCTAATTATATTATCTCAAGCTTTGGAAGGACCAGATGTTTCTTCAAACTAACACATCAATTTCCCTATCTTTCAGGGCCTGAGTTGGGTCTTTCCCCTAACCAATCCATTCTCTAGATCTTCCAGGGTCCTGTGTCCCTTATCCAATCTGATCCTTTTCCCAGGTTAGACTCCTCCACTTACAATCAGCATCTTAGTTCTTACTGAGCATGTCTCAAAGTGGAAACGCCTCCCCCTGCGCCATTTTGATTTCTACTTGGCCTAAACCCAGCAGAGAAATTTCCCCTGCTGTTTTTAGTCCTCCCCTCACCCCCACCCTTGCACCCAGTAATGATCAGTAACTATTTCTCTTGCCCACTTTGGGGATTAGGTCCTGAGAGCAGAGAATGCAGAAATCTCCTGGGGAACCTATAAATGCTGCAACTTCCTAGTGAAGCAGGCTCAGTGTCTAGTTTAGCTCTCCAATATACTTAATAATGTCTGATTCCCTTTGTCCCTTCTTTTATTAAACTCTAGCTACTTATGCTGGCAAAAGCATGATCTTAACTGGACTAGAGAAGCAGGCTGTCCATGAAGTTGCCCTCCTGAAGGTTCAGGGAATTGGAAAGGTTGCTAGTACCAACATCCCGTGCTGCATTTTATTTGTGTTTCACCATCTAATCCTCATGCTGCACTAGAAGGGATGCATTGGGATTACCATTTTACATGTGAAAGGGCGAAGATTTCAGGGTTTAAAAAACTTGCCCAAATTCTCATGATAGTCTGCTAAGAGTGGTTGTGTAAAACACTGAATTAGAAAACAACAAACCAGTGACATACCAGCTGGACACCTAGTCTGTAGTCAACAAAGCTAAATCCTCCAAGAAGGAGTTCAGAGCCACCACCTTTTTGAGCCTGATGTCTCTAGACCACAGCTGGGTGAACAAATTGTGCCTGAGGGACCTACCCAAGCTCCTCACACCCCGGCTTCCACCCAATCCAAGAGGCTGGAAGGAGAACAGAATTCTCTTCTTCCACAGCACCTGAGGCCAGAACTGAGGCCTGATGTGTGAGCGTGTCCATCACCTTTCTTGTGGGTAGACCTGTCCTCCAGGCACGAGTCATCAGGGATATTCTGAATGAGAGAACATCTGGAGGAAGATCTGGTTCCACCAGGCTCTGACATATATTGTGAGTGAATCCCCACTTGAGAACATTAAACACAGAGCTCTCACTTCCTCATCAGTTTCTATTGTAAAACGTATGGGTCTTAGCATCACCAATTATGGCACTAATGAACATCATCTCTTTCCTGACGTGCCGGCCTGGGAGGATGCACACCATTTCTGGGAGATTCCTGCCAAAAGCACATCAGCTAAACCTAGTCGTTAGGAACATCAGGCAAGCTCAGACTGATGGGCAGTCTACAAAATAACTGGCCTATACTAGAAAAAGTCAAGGTTTTCCCTGAAAGTCAAAGAAAGATTGAAAAACTGTTCCAGATGAGAGACTAAAGAGGCATGGCAGCCTGACCAGGCGGTGGCGCAGTGGATAGAGTGTTGGACTGGGATGCGGAGGACCCAAGTTCAAGACCTCGAGGTCGCCAGCTTGAGCACAGGCTCATCTGGTTTGAGCAAAAGCTCACCAGCTTGGACCCAAGGTTGCTGGCTTGAGCAAGGGGTTACTCTGTCTACTGTAACCTCACGGTCAAGGCACATATAAGAAAGCAATCAATAAACAACTAAGGTGTCGCAACGAAAAACTGATGATTGATGCTTCTCATCTCTCTCCGTTCCTGTCTGTCTGTCCCTATCCATCCCTCTCTCTGACTCCTTCTCTGTCTCTGAAAAAAAAAAAAAAAGAGTATGGCAGCAAACGCAATATACAATCCTGAATGGAATCCTGAACCAGAACATGGCTTTTCTTTTGATGTAGAAAAATATTATTGACAAAATTTGAATAAGATCTGTAGATCAGCAAACAGTATTGTGTCCACGTTAATTTCCTGACTTTGACGATTGTACTGTAGTGATATAAGACTTTTTTTAAAGACATACACACTGAAGTATTAAGGCAGAAAGAAAGCAAGAAAGAAAGTCAGAGAGAGAGAGAAGGATGAAGCAAACATGATAAATGTTAGCATTTGGGGTAAAAGGATTTCTTTTGTAGAATTCTTGATGCATTGGGCCTGAGTAAAGCTGGCAGAATACTTGGTCCTTCTGGGAACCAGAGAGTCTGTGCAGATCATGCTGCAAAATTGTAACACTGAGGTGGGAGCAGGGTGTTAATCTACCAAGTCTTACTCCCCTTTGGTTGAGGGCTGCTTCTGGGGCAGGGGAACTACAGTGTCCACTAGATTCACCCAACCTAACTCCACACAGAGCACCGTCCACCTGGTTATCCACCACCCAAAGGGCCAAAACACACATCAACATGAAGGTCAGTTGATCCACATTCTGCTGGAAACCAAGGACACTGTTGCAGAATGAGGACTCAGAGGACCACTGATGAGCGTGGAGAGCCACGGATGAGCATAAAGGAGCACAGATGAACACAGAGAGCCGCGATGAGCACTGAGGACCACGGATGATCACAGAGGACCATGGATGAGCACGGAGGACCATGGATGATCACAGAGGACCACGGATGATCACAGAGGACCATGGATGAGCATAAAGGAGCACAGATGAACACAGAGAGCCGCGATGAGCACGGAGGACCACGGATGATCACAGAGGACCATGGATGAGCATAAAGGAGCACAAATGAACACAGAGAGCCGCGATGAGCACGGAGGACCACGGATGATCACAGAGGACCATGGATGAGCACGGAGGACCACGGATGATCACAGAGGACCATGGATGAGCACGGAGGACCATGGATGAGCACAGAGGACCACAGATGATCACAGAGGACCATGGATGAGCACGGAGGACCACGGATGATCACAGAGGACCATGGATGAGCACGGATGATCACAGAGGACCACGAATGATCACAGAGGACCATGGATGAGCACGGAGGACCACAGATGATCACAGAGGACCACGAATGATCACAGAGGACCATGGATGAGCATGGAGAAGTATTTCCAGTGTGGACTTTCCCAGGCACACTTTGGCACTTTCCAGCTAGGGCAATTGGAATAGAGGTGTTGTGAGCCAAGAGGGCAAGCCAGTTTCACTGCCTGAAGCCAAGAACTGGGGTGGGGTTGTCATGCAGGCTTTCCAAAAGAAAGTAGCCTACTGCGGCCTGGATGGTGGATTCCAGGGCTGAAGAAAGCAGGAAGAATTGAGTCTAGCTTCACTCCAGGAGCTGAACCAAGCCACCTGCTATGTTAAGAACAGACTGTTCACCAAGAGGACATACAGATGGCAAATGAGCACATGAAAAAGTGTTCAACATCAGGAGCCATTAGGGAAATGTAAACCAAGACTACAGCGAGACACCGCTGCAAATCTATCAAAACAGCTAACATAAAAAAGTGACACCAGATGTCCACAAAGATGTGGAGAAACTGATTCACTCACACATCGCTAGTGGGGATGTAGAGTGATACATCCATTCTGGAAAACTGTTTGATAGCTTCTTATAAAACTAAATATGTGATTACCACATGATCCCAAAATGTACTCTTGGGCATTTTTCCCAGAGAAATGAAAATTTATGTTCATACAAAAATCTACACATGAATGTTCATAACAGCTTTATTCATAACAGTTTTTTCCCAAAAGCTAAAAATAGCCCAGATGTCCTTCAACAGGTGAACAGTTAAACTGCTGCAGCCAGGCTGTGGGACATCCTCATGATCAAGAAAATGAACTATTGATACACATCAACCTAGATGAATCTCTAGGGATACTGGAGCGAAAAATGTCCGTCCCAAAGGTCACACACTGTACAGCTCCATTACAGAACTAGAGCACAGAGCATGTTTGCAGGAGTAGAAGATGGAAGAAGGGAGAGAAGAGCAAGTGGGAGGAAGGTGGTTATTGCTCTAAAAGGACAATACGAAGAATCTTGGTGGTAATGGGAATGCTGTGCTGGTAGATACACAAACCTACACACATGAAGAAATTGCACAGAATTAAACACACACATACTCAAATAAGTACAAGTAACATTGGGGAAATCTGAACAAGATGGTGGGTGAGTTGTAACCCTGTCTGTATCCTGATGTTATGTTGTACCATAATTTTACAAGACATTATTACTGAGGGAATCTGGAGAGAGGGTATGTAGGATCTCTCTGTATTACTTCTTACATCTGCGTGGGAATCCACAATCACCTCAAAATTAAAATTATAATTAAAAAGAGAGGTGAAAGAGAACAGATGTATATTAAAAGGCTAATTCAAAATCTTGGAAATAAAAATATATGGTCAAGGGGTAAAGCACAGTTGATGGGAATTAGTGGATTTGAAGCAGCATGGACCCTGTCCAGTCCAGGACATAAAGACCCAGATGTCTACAGGAGCAGGCAGCCTCATAAAAGGGTACATTGTAGTGACCAAGGGATCACAGTAAACTAGAGAGGACTCATTTCTAAAGAGGTGTGCACTGTTCATCTGCATGGCATTTTACCAAGCAAGGATGCCTAGTAAGGCCCAGTGTCACCATATTATCTAATTTTCCTAGAAAAGGTAAAAATCTGAATTTTAATAAGCAATATTCTCATTTTTAAATGTTGGCAACTAAAAAATTCTAAAACACTGCACATATTAAATAAAATAATGCTGTGAATTATATTTAAACTTCAAGTAGCCAGTATTCTCATTCTAATTCAGCTCCTCTTTCCTCCACTGAGTTCTACTCGTCACCCAAGACTTAGCGAGGAGTTACCTCCCCTTCCTTGAATACCACACTGGGCCATGTGTTTTCTCTGTACTCATTTTCCATTTATAGTTGGGAATCACATATGTGGAGGGCCAATTGTAATTATATGCAGACGACCTGTGGTGGTGCAGTGGATAAAGTGTCAACCTGGAAATGCTGAGGTTGCTGGTTCAAAACCCTGGGCTTGCCTGGTCACGGCACATATGGGAGTTGATGCTTTCTGCTCCTCCCCCCTTCTCTCTCTCTCTCTCTCCCCTCTCTATAATGAATAAGTAATTATATGAAGATTTTTTACTGTATGGTGGTTGGGCACCATTAACCCCTTGATTATATAGCCTACCTCCACTTCCTCACCATTTCCAGTTTTCTTCTATGAGAGTATTCATCTCACTGCATTGAAATATCTGATTGGCTCAGAGCTCTGTACAGCTAACTATGGCCATAATAATGCTGCGTAACAAATAGGTCAAGTAGGAACAGGCTGATATGAGCTAAGGAGCTCTACTGCTCTTGGCTTGACTTACTCATGTGTTTGTGAGTTAGTCAGGGGGGTCAGTTGATCAGGTTGCCCTCAGCTGGCATGGCTTTGCCCCATATGTCTCTCTTTCTGGAACAAGTGGGTTAACCTGAATATGTGCTTTTCATGATAATAGCGAAGGACAGGAAAGAAACACGCCAAGGCCGCTGAAGGTCTAAGCTCAGATCACAGATCAACAAACAGTTATTTCCTCCATACCTTATGATGCCAAGTAAGTCACATGGTCTACCCCAAAGTCAAAGTCAAACAGACTCATAGACTCCACCTCTTTAACAGAAGGGCAGGGGAGGTTACAAAATCAAATGAAAACAGGACAGGTTGACATAGGGTGACGTGAAGTATTAGGGCTTTAGTGCAACCTACCCAACCCCCTGTGCTTAGGAACCCTGTTTTGCTATTTTGTATCCCCAGATACACAGAATGTGTTTAATGTTTTTGAGTTCAGAGAGAAAGAATGAATGAGTACATAACTGTTTCTCTCATAGATGAAGGAATGGTTCCAGTGGGGTGGAATGACCAAAGTCACACAGTCAGTGGCGGCTCCACGAATGTCTCTGTCTCTTTCCACCGTCACGACATGCTTGGTGACAAGGCCATCAAGGAATGGCACTCACTCGTTGCACACTAAGGCTGCCAAGGCTGGTGTCAGGGTGGATGCCTACTGACCAACTCACAGCCTCACATACAAGGTCCTGTGGGTGCAGCTGCCATGGTGTGAACCCAGCCAAAGCATGGGTCTGGCTAGGCCCCTGCTCACCTCTTGCATACAGTGGGCAGAGACACTTTCTCTGCCAACAGCCAGAACGCAGAGCTAGATGTCTCCCTTGTTATTACCACCTTTCCTTCCTACGTGCTCATCTCTGCTCCAGGGAGCTGGAGGCAGCTGCTATTCCAGGGCAGTTTCTAGCAGCTTGATGCTTGTGTTTCCAGTCGCTATTGCCGCTTTGCTGGCGTCCCATTGGTATATTAACAGTTTATCTATGTGGATGTCAGGTGTGCCTGCATTCCGAAGCCACTTAAAGGGAAAGCTGGCGTTTTGTTTGCCTGGAAAATTAAAGCCCCTTTCTCCCTTTAGTGGAATTGGCAGAATACCTTCAGAGAGGGGGAGAAAGAGAGAGAGAGAGAGAGAGAGAGAGAGAGAGAATGTGTGTGTGTCAGGGTTGGGGCTGCAAGGGGGTCTAAAACTTCCAAAATCCCTTTGGCAAAGAAGAAAGCATTCAGCCAAATCTCTCACTGCCCCAACTTGGAGAACAAAGAGTGACCGCAGTCACTGTATAATTTTCTTTTTCTTGACTACCAGGTAGGAAAATCGGATTCTGGTCATTGGTTATTTCGTTAGATAGCTGTGCGAACTTAGAGAAGCTACTTGGCCTCTCTCACCTGAGGTGCAATCTGCAAAGCAAAGGGGGTAACTAGATGTATGTTTCTCAGGAACAGGCACCTGCCTCCAGGGGGAGGGAGGGCGTAAGGGGACCAGAGGGCCTTCTGGAGAAACCGAGAAACCGTGAGACTGTGGCGCTTGCTGGCTGCTTCAAGTCTCATTCTCCATTCCCACACTACGATGTTCTCCTCTTGTAGCATTAGAGGTCCTTGGTAGAAAAGTGTGAGAAACTCCAGTGTTTCCGCCTGGTCTTAACATTGCCTGAGTCAATGAATCGAGACAATCAAACAGTCAATCTCTCACCTTGGAAAGGGTAAATAAATGCAGTCACTTTGAAACACTGTTCAGCAGTTTTTCTTATAAGGTTAACCATGCGTTTACCTGTGACCCACTGACTCCACTCCTGTTACCCAAACAAAATGAAGACATATGTTCACACAAACATTTGTACATGAATGTTTATAATAGTCAAAAGCTAGAAACGACCCAAATATCCATCAACGGGAAAATGGATAAACTGCATTGCATCACGACAATGGGACACTACTCAGCAATAAAAACACGGAGCTTGTAATATCTGCAACAGACTGGATGTTGTGTACCTTGAAAATTTATATGTTGAAATCTCAATCCTTAAAGTGATGGCATTTGAAGATGGGACATTTGGGAAGTAGTTGGAAGAAACATGACAGAAATTGTTCTCTCTCTCTCTCTCTCCATCCCAATCATGTGAGGACAAACCAAGAAGGTGGTCCTTTACGCAAACCAGGAAGCGGACACTCATCAGAAGCCCACAGTATTGTCACCCTGATCTCAGGCTTCCAGCCTGTTAGAACTCTGAGAAATACCATACATTCCTATTGCTTAATTGCTTAAGCTACTCAGTCTGTGGCAGTTTTGTATAGCAGCCTGAACTGAGAGACACTGGTCAATCTCAGACTCATTATGCCAAATGAGAGAAGCCAGAGACAAAAGTGTACACGCCATCCAATTCCATTCGTGTGTGACCCCGGAAAGGGCTGCACAGAGCTGACGGAGGTTGCCCTGGAAGGAGTGCTGAAGGCGTTGACTGGAAAAGGAAGTAAGAATATTCGGGGGAGAGGGGAGGGAGATGTTTTCTCATAATGGAGGTATTGGTTACATGGGCATAAACATTTGACCCAACTCATTAAATGGTACATTAAAAATTTGTACATTTTATTGTATATAAGTTATACCTCAATTTTACAAACAAATGCTTGCCCTGGCTACAAAACAGAGATGTTCATGGAAACTTAAGGAGAATAGCAGCCTTTTAAAATCAGAGCTTCTTGAATGGCAGTTAAAGAAAGGCTCTTGAATAGCTAACTTGGAGCCTAGGGCAAACCCAATTTGTCAAGACACAACCCCAGAGCTTACTCAGCTATTAACACATAGTGTCTGGATAATGTGACTGTGACAGGCTGGGCTTCCTAGAAAGCAGACTCTGGGATTAAACTTAGCTTCAGGTGGCATTTTGGGGAAGGCTCTTGGGACCAAAGCATGTGGGAGGGAAGGGAAGGAGGCAGGACTGGGTAGAGGGGAAAGCTGAGCTGCAATCCGGTCTCAACAAAGGCCTTACCGGCCCCAGTGAGAGTCAAGGGGCTTTCAGAGCTGACTCATGAAGAGTGAAGGGCTGGACCTTCAGCTCCCATGGAGCAGTCTTTGGATGCAGGCTGTCCATATAAGGTAAGGAGGTCTTACCTCGAGCCAGCCAGTCCCCACACGGACTAACCATGGAGGGCTGTGTGAGAGCAGCACTTGGACGCTGGGAGAACTGGGTGTCATGAGCTGGGTCTGGACAACTCATCACAGAATCTACAGTCTAAGGAATTGTAGCAAAAAGTCTCTCATTTCTTTATCATGAGCCCAACCCCACTCTCCCTGATTTATAATTATAAATAATAGTATTCGACCTGACACTCACCTGTTGAGTGAATAATGAATATGTGTACGCAGTTAAAAATAAAAATGAAGCCAGTGCAATCATCAGGGAAACGTAAATCAAAACCACTATAAGACATCTCAAAAACAAAGCAAATGAATATTCAAAATGAAACAGAAACAAAGTCATAGACACAGAATTAACTGATAGCTGCCAGAGGGGTAGTGGATGAGGGTCTGGGGGAGGGGAATAGAGTACAAACCGTAGTTTAAACACTGTGCTGTACACCTGAAACTAACGCCAAATAATACTGAATGTGAACTGTAATTGAAAAAACAAATAAGAAATAATAATAATTTTAAAAAAGGCCTGACCTGTGGTGGTGCAGTGGATAAACTGTCAACCTGGAATGGTGAGGTCACCAGTTCGAAACCCTGCACTTGTCTGGTTAAGGCACATGTGGGAGTTGATGCTTCCTGCTCCTCCCCCCTTTCTCTCTCTCTCTCTCTCTTTCTTTCACTCTCACTCTCTCTCCTCTCTAAAAATGAATAAATAAAAATTTAAAAAACTAAAATAATTGTTTTTAAAGTATAAACTTCCAGTTATAAAATAACTCATGGGGATATAAAGTTCGGCATAGGAAATATAGTCATTAACATTGTAATAACTACATGTGGTGACATAAAATTACTAGACTTATAAAGACCATTTCATAAGGTACATAAATGTTGAACCACTATGTTGTACACTTGAGACTATACAATATTGTATGTCAACTATAATAAAAAAAACCCCACACATACAAAATGAGGTGTCACTTCACACCTGTTAGAATAGTTATTGTAAAAAAGACAAGAAATAATGTGTTGGTGAAGGTAAGAAGAGAAGGCTTGTGCGCTCTTCATGGGAATGTGCATTGGTATAACCTCATGGAAAACAGTATGGCAGAACTACCATATGATCCAGCAATTCCACTTCTGGGTATATATTCTAAATTATAAAACTATAATCTTAAAGTGATATATGCACCCCCATCTTTATTTGCAGCAGTTTTACAATAGCCAAGATTTGGAAACAACCTAAGTTCGTCAATGGATGAATGGATAAAGAAACTGAGGTATATTCATATACAATGGAATACAGTATTATTCAGTCATATAAAGAAGAAATCCTGCCATTTGTGATACATGGATGAACCAAAGTGAAATAAGTCAGAAAAAGTCAAATACTGCCTTATTTCACTTACATGTGGGCTCAAAAAAAAAAAAAAAAACACAACAAAACTCATAGAAACAGAACAGATTGGTGGTTTCCAGGGGCAGGGAATGGGAGGTGGGGGAATTGGATGAAGGTGGCTAAAAGATACAAACTTCTGGTTGTAAAATATATAAGTTCTTGGGATATAATGTACAATATGATGACTATAGTCAACAATACTGTATTGTATATTTGAAAGTTGCTAAGAGAATAAATGTTAGAGGTTCTCATCACAAGAAAAACTTTAATGAATGAGGTGATGGATGTTAACTAAACTTACTGTCATAATCATTTTGCAATATATATATATATACTCATAAAATTAGGGGATATTTCAAAATGAATATGAAGCAATAAAATACCTCTAATTTTTGTGAGCAGTATATATCAAGTTATAATATACACCTAAACTGAACACAATGATATATGTTCATTATATCTCAATAAAACTGGGGGATATTAACCCAGGGTAGCCCTAACTTTTTTTGGAAATTCCTCCCTTTCATTTGCAAATTAGATGTAGATGTCATAACACCAACTCCCTGTCTTTACTAGGAAAGACTCATGTTAATTTTCATTCTCTGAAGAGAATGTTATTCTCCCATTGCATAAGGGGGATAGACAACACATTAACAATAAAGCCTCAGTTGAGGTTTGTCCCCATGATGTCGAGGGTGAGTAGCCATCAGGACATGGGTCCCTGTTGTAGCCAAAACAAAATGGTATTCTCATTTCTCCTGGAAATTGGTGTTGGTTGTTTAATAATCAAAAGCCACCTCCCCCATTTTCTTCCTCCACAAAGTTGAGAGAACATCACTTACTTTGTGGGCAGCATCAGCTTCCTCCCTCTGCAGCCATGTTCAGCCACAGGCACCAACTCCTGAGTTAGCAGGGTGGTGTACTTTCGAGGTAAACAAAAAGACCTGAGGGCCTGACCTGTGGTGGCACAGTGGATAAAGCGTTGACCTGGAATGCTGAGGTTGCTGGTTCAAAACCCTGGGCTTTCCCGGTCAAGACAAATACGAGGAGCAACGATGAGTTGATGCTTTCTGCTCCTCCCTCACTTCTCTCTCTTTTCTCTCTAAAATTAATAAATAAAATTTAAAAAAATAAATAAATAAATAAACTATATCTCTAAAAATAAACAAGCAAAAGGACCTGGGGGCAAGTGGCTTATTTGGGAGGCTGTTCTAGGAAACCAGAGTGAAGGAGTGAAGAGAGTGGAACAAGGAAGACGGGAAAGCCAAGAGAAAGCATTGTAGTGAGCTGATTATCACTGTGGGCAACTACAGTGCAGCCTCACAGGACTCCCCTGAGGGACTGCGCATGGAACATGTAGCATCCACCGGGTACGAGAACAAATGTCGGAGACTTTCAGGAGTTAAGATGTTACTTTATTGGCCAGTTTAACCTGCGCAGGGGCGAACTCCCAAGATGTCTGGAGACACCGTGCTTACGAGGAGCTGCAAACAGAAGCCGCGCCTGGCGCTTATAGTCAGGTCCTTATATATCCTAAGTGAGCAAGCATTACACAGAAGCAGATGTGGCAGTTTAGCTATTGGCAAGGGAGGTTGCACGCAGCATAGCAACAGGGGCCGGTTTTAGCTTAGTGGTGAATTTCAAACATAAACTTCTGATAAGGGTCTCTGACCTTCTTTGTTCTCAGCCTCACAGGGGCCATATCAGTACTCCCTGTTCCTTCAATAGTTACACTCTTGGCAGCCCCAGCATATCAGTACTCCCTGAATCTAACAGAACACCCCTTGGAAGGGTCCCTCCACAGGCTGAGGCTGCCTCCAGCAGTGTCATAGCCCTACACTTGTGGGTGGCATCCAGGGAGAGGTCAAGCTACCTCCTGTGACTTCACAGAGTCTGGATCCATGGCAGAAGTTGGGGTGCTTTATTCAGATCCCATTCAAGACAGAACCTGGTGGGCAGCTATGAACAGTGGCTCAGCTGCGGCCAGGACTGGATTCAGGGTGTGCAATTCATGGCTCACACGGGACCCCCTAGACAGAAGGGCCCCACACTTGGCTCAACGCTCTGCTGTCAGCATCTTGACATTCTTAGTACTTTTGAACAAGTGCACCATTGCATTTCACACTGGGTCCTACAGTTTATGCTGCTGGTCCTGCTGACAGCCTCTAGCTTTATTCCTCTGGGACCAGCCTGAGAGTCCAGCAAAGCTCACGTTCATCTTGGAGTCCTGTCCAGCCAGTTACTGAGCAAGGCAATGATGCCAGGAAGTGTCTAGACATTCCCATGCAATGTGGGACTCTTCTACAAGGCAGTCTTGGTTAGTAAGGACTTTGCCAGGATCTGATGACTCTCTACCCAGTTCTGCTCGTTCCCCTCTCCGCTCTGACTCCCCAGTGAGCCTTCTGCACTCCAAACTCTGACTTAGCATTTGCTTCCCAGAGAATCCAACCTGCTGCTGCAGCTGAAGCCAGTGGAAGGGCCAAGGCGCATGGTAAGAGACACAGGAACACTGCTCGGTTCACTTCCGCTGCCACCGAGCCTTTTGAAACTGCCACCCCACCACCCAGCCTGGAATATGTCTGACCCACAATTCAGGGTCCACCAACCCTTGCCTCATCTTTATCATGACTCAAATCAGACAACTGGGTTTTTCCTGTTTCTCATTTGGTATATCATTTTCATTGAGATAAGATCTGTGCCTTCTGTGCTAGAACACTGAGCTGGGATCCTGCCTAATTCTTGCCAACCTCCCTCCCCATGTTACACAGGGAGAATCAGTGAAAATCAGTAAGGGCACAGGCCAGCAGATGTTGACATTTGGAAAAGCGACAGTCTAACACCTTTGTGCCCCCAACACCCCAGTAGTGCGGGCACAGGTGACATTCCTTCTTCCTGTTTCTCTTGTCCCACTGCGAGCTTCATTCTCTCCACCAACATGACCAACACTAGCCGATGACGTTTTCTTGAACCATTTTTCAAGAAAAATAAAATTTATGTCTCTCCACACAAGTTACATGATTGACAAGGCAAAATTACATTATTACACACCATGTGACTGGTAAATCCATGGACGCACAAACTCTATACTGATTTAAATAAGAAAAAAATATAAGTATCCTGTGCACATCTAACTAGTAGTCCCTAACCTTAAATCTAGTGCATATACCATATTTTTCGCTCCATAAGATGCATTTTTCCCTCAAAAGTGAAGGAGAAAATGCTCATGTATCTTATGGAGGGAAAATATGGTATTTTATTAAATATTTTACCACAGAGTGACATCAAAGAAATGGCGCCATGAGGGGGGCTCCCTATATCTCCCCCTGAAATTTCAACAAATTCAACAACCAGAGAAACAATCTCAGGAGCATTGGAAATATACGATTAGGTGAAAAGGTGGCTGAATATACAATCCACTCTGAAGAAAATAATACAGATAACAGAGTATTCCGCTTTCATCACTGATCTGAGGAAGGACCACTTTTGTCTGGAACCGAGAGAAATGGAAGATTTGGGGTGAGGGAAGAAGCTGGGCTAGGGCAGATAATTGGGCAGAGAGAGCACGCTGGCTGGGCTTGAGATCGCAGACTCGGGCTGGCACAGGCAGAACACTCAGACGGAGGTTGCCAGAGTGGAGTAAGTAGCCTGTGGAGGCTGGTGAGGCTTTGGGCTTTATGTGCTCCAGTCAGTGATCCCAGGCGGTGTATGAGTGGCTCCACCTGGTGCCTCTGGCATGGGTGCGCAGGTTCATGGGCGGAGGGGCTAGGCACGAGATTGTCAGCAGTAGACTTCTGCATGGGCTGTAGCCAGCTATTTCTGTGTGGTCCTGGCTCCTTGACCAACAGCACGGGAAGTGGACAAGGGCCAGGATCCCTAGGCTTGGACCTGTCCAGGTGGGGCGCCTCCACTAGCCAATAGAGGTTACAAAGAACATTCCTGCAGAGTAGGACTCCAATTGCACTGCAGAAGGTGTGGGAGTTGGGTGCAACATAGCTTGCTGCAGGCACAAGGGAGAAAAGCCTGTAGAGATTAGACCCGCTGTGCGCTGAGACATGCCTGGGGCCCTTAGAAAGGATCCTGATCAGCAACAGGGTCCCTGACCAGCCTGCTTTCGCTGGCAGCTCTGGTTGGCACAGCCTCACCCAGAACTGTGCTTTGAGCAGTGCTGGAGGAAGGACTTGGCAGCTCTTAGAGCCTCTTGCTCTGCAAGTAGTGGCTGGGACAACTTCAAAGCTGAGTCCCCAGGCTGCTGGCTCAGTAAGGAAAGATATGGGGAGAGGCACCTGGAAAACTAGCTGAGTCTTCCATTGTCAGAGCCTGCAAACCCTAACAAGCATCGCCTAACAACGTTACTGAGGCCCAGCCTATGTCATCGCCATAGCAACACATCAGAAAATTTCTACTTAAGAGTGTCACAGGGACAAAACCTGTAGTACAGTGCCACCTTCTGAAAAGGTAGAGAGCGCCTGAATCTCCCCTGCTTACAGGAATGGGGGGGGGGGGGGGTTGAGGCTGGGCTCTCAATTCCAAGGAGGAGAGCAATAAGTACTGCTCACAGCCACTTACCTGGCAACCAGGGAACGAGGTGTATGGAAAGGGCCCGCTTGACTTCCAAAAAGAGGAGAAAGAGAAAGACAGATGGTGAGGGGGAGAGGAATATAGGTAATGACATAAAAAGCTGACTCATTCAATGCTGGAGGCGGTCATAACTGGGGGAGGGGCTGATCCTTCCACAAAGCAAAATACAAAAGTACTTCCAGGTCACAGAGATACAGACATCTCTCCAGCTCCAATCAGTGCAACAAGACACAGTTGAAAACAAGAAGTGGGGAGGAGGGGCAGTAACTCAGGTCTCCTTGGAGATCTGAGATACACCTCCCCCTACTGAAGCTGAGAAAGCAACCCACCCCCAGAGAGATTAACTGGCAGAAGAGGATTTCAGAGCCTCAGGTCACACCCACCACATTCCTGGATACAGTTTCAAATAAGCCCCCTGCTGAGATCAGCAAACAAGACAATCACCTGTTAAGAAAACAAACAAATCAAGACTTCAAAGTGGCCCAAATCTTAAAGTGGATTCCAAATAATAGCTGATGTCAACCCAAGAAGACTTAGAAACAACACAAGTAAAAACAGACAACACCAAGCCTAGACTCAACCAGCTCTACAAAGAAAACACCCTGGGTACGCACAATGTGAAGACAAAGAAGTGTAATCCAAATGAAACCACAAGAGAGACCTTCAGGAGATGAACTGAGTGATATGGAAATAATCAAACTTCCAGATGCAGAGTTGAAAATAATGATTGTAAGGATGCTTAGGGATCTTAGAACAACAATGGATGGTCATCACGAACACCTAAATAAAGAAATAGCAAGTATGAAAAAGGATATTGAAATATTAAAAAAAAATCAGTCGGAGATGACAAATACAATATCAGAAATGAAGACCACAATGGAAGGAATTAAAAACAGGATGGATACAGCTGAGGATCGAATCAGCGAGTTGGAGGACAACTGGAATGAAGGCATGAAAGCAGAGAAGAAAAAAGAAAAGAGACTCAAAAAGTCTGAGGAAACTCTTAGCTCTGTGACAACATAAAGAGAAATAACATCCGCATCATAGGGGTTCCTGAAGAAGAAGAGAAAGAACAAGGGATAGAGGCTTTGTTCAATCATATCATAGCTGAAAACTTCCTTAAATTAATGCAGGAGAAACTCTCACAAATTCAAGAAGCACAGAGAACTCCACTAAAAATAAACCCAAAGAAACCTACACCAAGACGCATCATAATTAAAATACCAAAGCTAAATGATAAAGAGAAAATATTAAAAGCTGTGAGAGAAAAAAAGGCTATCACCTACAAAGGAGTCCCCATAAGAATGACATCAGACTTCTCAACAGAAACACTTGAAGCCAGAAGGGAATGGCAAGAAATATTCAAAGTAATGCAGAACAAGAACCTACAACCAAGAATACTTTATCCAGCAAGGCTATCATTTAAAATTGAAGGAGAAATAAAAAGTTTCCCAGACAAAAAAAAAAAAAACTCAAGGAATTCATTACAACCAAACCAATGCTGCAGGAAATGTTAAGGGGCATGGTGTAAACAGATCAAAGGGGGGGGAAAATATAGCAAAAGAGGAATACAGCTTTAAAGAATAAAATGGCAATAAACAACTACATGTCAATAATAACCCTAAATGTAAATGGATTAAATAATCCAATCAAAAGACATAGGGTAGCTGCATGGATAAGAAAACAGGACCCGTACATATGCTGTCTACAAGAGACACACCTTAAAACAAAAGATGCACATAGATTGAAGGTAAAAGGATGGAAAAAACATTTCATGCAAATGGAAATGAAAAAAAAAAGCTGGGGTAGCAATACTTATATCAGACAAAATGGACTTTAAAACAAAGAATATAGTAAGAGATAAAGAAGGCCACTACATAATGATAAAGGGAGCAATCCAACAGGAAGATATAACTATTATAAATATTAGCCCTGGCCGGTTGGCTCAGCAGTAGAGCGTCGGCCTGGCGTGCAGGGGACCCGGGTTCGATTCCCGGCCAGGGCACATGGGAGAAGTGCCCATTTGCTTCTCCACCCCTCCTTCCTCTCTGTCTCTCTCTTCCCCTCCTGCAGCCAAGGCTCCATTGGAGCAAAGATGGCCCGGGCGCTGGGGATGGCTCCTTGGCCTCTGCCCCAGGCGCTAGAGTGGCTCTGGTCATGGCAGAGCGACGCCCCAGAGGGGCAGAGCATCGCCCCCCGGTGGGCAGAGTGTCGCCCCTGGTGGGCGTGCCAGGTGGATCCCAGTCGGGTGCATGCGGGAGTCTGTCTGACTGTCTCTCACTGTTTCCAGCTTCAGAAAAGTACACACACAAAAAAAAATATCTATGCACCTAATATAGGAGCACCTAAATATATAAAGCAGACTTTGATGGATAAAAAGAGCGAGATCAACAGCAACACTATAATAGTAGGGGATTTTAATACCCCACTAACATCACTAGATAGATCCTCAAGAAAGAAAATTAACAAAGAAACAGCTGACTTAAAGGACACACTAGATCAATTTGATTTAATAGATATCTACAGAACCTTTCACCCTAAAGCAGCAGAATATACATTCTTTTCAAGTGCTCATGGTACATTCTCTAGGATAGACCACATGTTAGGGCACAAAAGTGGTCTCAACAAATTTAAGAAGATTGAAATAATATCAAACACTTTCTCTGATCACAATGGCATGAAACTAGAAATCAACCACAACAGAAAAGCTAAAAAATTCTCAAACACATGGAAACTAAATAGCAGGTTGTTAAATAACGAGTGGATTAAGAATGAGATCAAAGAAGAAATAAAAAAAATTCCTAGAAACGAATGATAACGAGCATACAACAACTCAAAATTTATGGGACACAGCAAAAGCAGTACTGAGAGGGAAGTTCATAGCACTACAGGCACACTTTAAGAAGCTAGAAAAAAAGCCTGACCTGTGGTGGCGCAGTGGATAAAGCGACAACCTGGAAACGCTGAGGTTGCTGGTTCAAAACCCTGGGCTTGCCTGATCAAGGCACATATGGGAGTTGATGCTTCCTGCTCCTCCCCCCTTCTCTCTCTCTCTCTCCCCTCTCTATAATGAATAAATAAAATCTTTTTTAAAAAAAATTTAAAAAAAAAATTAAAAAAAAAAAAAAAAGAAGCTAGAAAAAGCTCAAATAAACAACTTAACCCAGCATCTAAAAGAACTAGAAAAAGAACAGCAAGTAAAGCCTAAATTTAGTAGAAGGAAGAAAATAATAAAGATCAGAGCAGAAATAAATAACATAGAGGCTAAAGAAACAATACAGAGGATCAATGAAACTAGGAACTGGTTTTTTGAAAAGGTAACCAAGATTGATGAACCTTTAACTAGACTCACCAAGAAAAAGAGAGAGAGGACTCAAATACCTAAAATTAGAAATGAGAGGGGAGAAATAACAACTGACACAACAGAAATACAAAGGATTTTAAGAAAATACTATGAAGAACTGTATGCCAAAAAACTAGACAACCTAGATGAAATGGACAAATTCCTTGAAACACACAATCTGCCAAAAATTAGTCTGGAAGAATCAGAAGACCTAAACAGACCATTTACACGAAATGAGATCAAAACAGTTATCAAAAAACTCCCAAAAAAGAAAAGTCCTGGGCCAGATGGCTTCACAAGTGAATTCTACCAACTATTCAAAGAAGAACTAACTCCTATCCTTCTGAAGCTATTTCAAAAAATTCAAGAGGAAGGAAGACTTCCAAGCTCCTTTTATGAGGCAAGCATAATTCTGATTCCAAAACCAGGCAAAGACAGCACAAAGAAAGAAAATTATAGGCCAATATCCCTGATGAATATAGATGCTAAAATCCTCAACAAAATATTATCAAACTGGATCCAACAATATATGGAAAAAATCATACACCATGATCAAGTGGGATTTATTCTGGGTAGGCAAGGCTGGTACAATATTCGCAAATCTATCAATGTTATTCATCACATAAATGAAAGGAAGGAGAAAAACCACATGATAATTTCAATAGATGCAGAAAAAGCATTTGATAAAATCCAGCACCCATTCATGATCAAAACTCTCAGCAAAGTGGGAATACAGGGGACATACCTCAACATGATAAAAGCCATCTATGACAAACCCACAGCCAACATCATACTCAATGGGCAAAAATTAAAAGCAATCCCCTTAAGATCAGGAACAAGGCAGGGGTGCCCCCTTTCACCACTCTTATTCAACATAGTCCTGGAAGTCCTAGCCACAGAAATCAGACAAGAAGAAGAAATAAAAGGCATTCAAGTTGGAAAAGAAGAAGTAAAGCTATCATTATTTGCAGATGATATGATATTGTATATAGAAAATCCTAAAGTCTCAGTCAAAAAACTACTGGACCTGATAAATGAATTCAGCAAGGTGGCAGGATATAAAATTAATACTCAGAAATCAGAGACATTTTTATACACCAACAATGAACAATCAGAAAGAGAAATTAAGGAAACAATCCCCTTCACTATTACAACCAAAAAAATAAAGTACCTAGGAGTACATCTAACCAAGGAGACTGAAGACTTGTACTCGGAAAATTATAAAACATTGATAAAAGAAATCAAGGAAGATACAAACAAGTGGAAGCATAGACCATGCTCATGGTTAGGGAGAATAAACATCATTAAAATGTCTATATTACCCAAAGCAATTTATAAATTCAATGCAATACTGACTAAAATACCAGTGACATACTTTAAAGATATAGATCACATATTACAAAAATTTATATGGAACCAAAAGCGAACACGAATAGCCTCAGGAATCTTAAAAAAAGAAGAATAAAGGGGGAGGTATCACACTTCCTGATATCAAGCTATACTACAAGGCCATTGTAGTCAAAACAGCCTGGTACTGGCATAAGAACAGGCACATAGATAGATGGAACAGAACAGAGAACCCAGAAATAAACCCACAGCTCTATGGACAGCTGATATTTGACAAAGGAAGTAAGGAAATACAATGGAGTAAAGACAGCCTCTTCAACAAATGGTGTTGGGAAAATTGGACAGCAACCTGCAAAAAAATGAAACTAGACAACCAACTTACTCCATTCACAAAAATAAACTCAAAATGGATAAAAGACTTAAATGTAAGGCATGAAGCCATAAGCATCTTAGAAGAAAACATAGGCAGTAAGCTCTCTGACATCTCTCACAGTGATATATTTGCTGATTCATCTCCATGGGGAAGTGAAATAAAAGACAGGATAAACAAATGGGACTATATCAAACTAAAAAGCTTTTGCACAGCTAAAGACAACAAGAACAGAATAAAAAGACAAACTACACAATGGGAGAACATATTTGACAGTATGTCTGATAAGGGGTTAATAACCAAAATTTATAAAGAACTTGTAAATCTCAACACCAGAAAGACAAACAATCCAATCAAAAACTGGGCCAAAGAAATGAATAGACACTTCTCCAAAGAGGATATACAGATGGCCAATAGGCATATGAAAAAATGCTCAACATCATTAATCATTAGAGAAATGCAAATTAAAACCACAATGAGATATCACCTCACACAGGTTAGAATGGCGCTCATCAACAAACCAACACAGAATAAGTGCTGGCGAGGATGTGGAGAAAAGGGAACCCTCCTGCATTGCTGGTGGGAATGCAGACTGGTGCAGCCTCTGTGGAAAACAGTATGGAGATTCCTCAAAAAATTGAAAATAGAACTGCCTTTTGACCCAGCCATCCCACTTTTAGGAATATACCCCAAGGACACCATAGAACTGTTCCAGAAGGAGAAATGCACTCCCATGTTTATAGAAGCATTGTTCACAATAGCGAAGATCTGGAAACAGCCCAAGTGTCCGTCAGAGGACAAGTGGATTAAATAGTTTTGGTACATATATACTATGGAATACTACTCAGCCATAAGAAATGATGACATCGGATCATTTACAATAACATGGATAGACCTTGATAACATTATACAGAGTGAAATAAGTAAATCAGAAAAAAACTAAGAAGTATATGAACGCATGCATAGATGGGACATAAAAATGAGACTCAGAGACATGGACAAGAATGTGATGGTAACAGGGAGTGGGGTGGAGGGGTGGGGAGGGGGCAAGGAAGGAGAGGGAGGGAATGGGGAAGGGAGGGGCACAAAGAAAACCAGATAGAAGGTGACGGAGGACGATTTGACTTTGAGTGAGGGGTATGCAGCATAATCAAAGGTCAAAATAATCTGGAGATGTTTTATCAGAACATATGTACCCTGATTTATCAATTTCACTGCATTAAAATTAATAAAAATAAGATTAAAAAAAACTAATGACAAAGAAAAGATTCTCAAGACAGCCAGGGAAAATAAGAATATAACATATAAAGGACGCCCTATTAAGTTATCATCAGATTTCTCAGTAGAAATTCTATAAGTCAGAAGAAAGTGGACCCCAATATTTAAAGTTCTGAAAGAGAGGAATTTCCAGCCAAGAATACTATATCCATGAAAACTATCCTTCAAATATGAAGGGAAAATAAAAACATTCACAGATATAGAAAAGATGGGAAAATTTATCACCAGAAAACCTTCACTTCAGGAATTACTAAAGAGCTACAAGCTATAAAAAACAAAACAAAACAAAATTACAAGTAAAAGCTCCATCAAGATCACAATAAAAACAAGATTAATCTGTGACAACAAAAAGAAAAAAGGGGAGAGGACAAAGATTAACAGTAGCAAAGGAGGATGGAGTGCAGAAGCACTCATGAGATAATGTACTACAATAAATATGATACATATCCTTTCTATTAATCAGTGGTAACCACCCCTGAAAAAAACACTACAGAAACACATGGTATAAAAAAAAGAAGAAACAGAGGAAAGAAGTATGGAATACAACAACAACAAAAAAACAAATGACAGAAAAACAAAACAGAGTAACCAAACAAGATACAGAGCTATCAGAAAACAATATATAGAATAGCAATAGGAACCCCTCAAGTTTCAATAATTACACTAAATGTAAATGGATTGAACTCACCAATAAAAAGACACACAGTAGCAGAATGGATCAAAAAAAGAAATCCAACTGTATGCTGTCTTCAAGAAACACATCTAAGCTACAAGGATAGAAACAAATTCAAAAAGAAAGGTTGGAAAACAATTCTCCAAGCAAATAACATCCAAAGTAAAGCAGGTGTAGCCATATTCATATCTAACAACGCTGACTACAAGAAAGCAAAGGTAATCAGAGAAAAAGTGGTTATTTCATAATGATAAAGGGGACACTGAATCAAGAAGCATAAAAAAAGAAGGCATAACACATCTTAATATATATGTATCAAACAAAGGAGCATCAAAGTATATAAGACATCTACTAACTGATCTAAAAATAAAAACTGACAAAAATACAATCATACTTGGAGACCTCAATACACCACAGACGGCTCTAGATTGTTCATCCAAACAGAAAATCAATAAAGAAATATGGGCCTTAAACAAAACACTAGAACACTTTGATATGATAAACATCTACAGGACATTTCATCCAAAAATGCCAGAGTATACATTTTTTTCTCTAGTGTACATAAAACATTCTCAAGAATTGACCATATGTTGGGCCACAAAAATAACATTAACAAATTCAGAATGATTGAAATTATACCAAGCATATTTTCTGACTATAAGCTTTGAAACTAGAACTCAACTGTTAAAAAGAAGTAAACAAACCCACCAAAATGTGAAAATTAAACAACATACTTCTAAAAAAATGAGTTGGGTCAAAGAAGAAATAAAAGCAGAGATCAAAAGATATATACAGACAAATGAAAATGACAATACGACATATCAGAATCTTTGTGATGCAGCAAAAGCATTAAGAAGAGGGAAGTTCATATCACTACAGGCCTATATGAAAAAACAAGAGAGAGCTCAAGTAAACAACTTAACTTCACAAATTAAGGAACTAGAAAAAGAAGAACAAAGGCAACCCAAACCAGTAAAAGAAAAAAAAAGAATAAAAATCAGAGCAGAAATAAAATAAGTAGAGAAAAGAAAAACTATAGAAAAAAATCAATAAAACAATGAGCTGATTCTTTGAAAAGATCAACAAAATTGACAAACCCTTGGCAAGACTCATTAAGGAAAAAAGAGAAAGGACTCATATAAACAAAATCCAAAATGAAAGAGGAGAAATCACCACAGATATCATAAATATACAAAGAATTATTGTAGAATATTATGAAAAACTATATGCCACCAAATTTAACAATCTAGAAGAAATGGATAAATTCCTGGAACAATGCAATCTTCCTTAGACTGAGTCATGAAAAAGTAGATAGCTTAAACAGTCCCATAAGCAGGGAGGAGATAGAAACAACTATCAAAACCCTCCTCAAAAATAAAAGTCCAGGGCCAGATGTCTATACTAGTAAATTCTATCAAACATTCAAAGATTTGGTTTCTATTCTACTCAGTCTTGCAATAAATTTAAGAAGAAGCAATAATTCCAAACACATTTTATGTGTTCAACATAACCCTCATATCAAAACCTGGAAAGGACAACACAAAGAAAGAAAACTACAGACCAATATCTCTAATGAATACACATGCTAAAATACTAAACAAAATACTAGCAAATTGGAAGAAAAGATGGCGATGGAGTAAGCAGAGGTACCAACTCCCACCTCCCAGAACCAAAGTGGATTACAAACTAATTTTAAGAACCATCATCTGGAAAAACCAACCTTGGACTAAACTAAGAGGACTCTTCAACCAAGGAACACTGAAGAAGCCACACTGAGACTGGTAGGAAAAGCAGAAATGCAGAGAGGGCTGCCCAGCTCCCTGGAGTAAATGGTAGCCAGGAGAGACTTGCATGGTGAGAAGTGAGTTTAGCAGAGAGGGGAGGGTCCTGAGTCCCAGGAACAAAGCCCCAACCTGCAGCCCCAGAGCCTAGAAGAGGCAAATGGACAGTATTTAGCTGGAAACAAGACAGGATACTGTTTGTGAGAAAGAGACTGATTTCTCAGACCCAGGATTCTTCTTAAAGGGACCACGCAGAAAACCTCTCTCACAACCACTCACCTGGGGTTCTGGGGGACAGGGAGAGAGGAGAGGACCGAGGTAGCAGGAAGAGAGTGTAATCTAGGAGGCACAGGGAGAAACATTTTGAGAGACAGCCACCCTAATCTCTGAGATGAGTCACTCCCCAAATCTGAAGTGAATATTTCCCCTGGAAACAGCAATACCAGCAGAGGGAAGCAGGACACCAGCCAAACAAGTTCTGCTACAGCACTCAGGAGTCACTTAGAAGGAGGGAGCTTTTGGGACTACAGTAGTGAGTGTTAGGGTCTGAGCTGCAGCACCCCCACCCACACGGCTGAGGGCTCAACAAGGGTGGACCATGGTGGAACACGGAAGCGCGGTGCTGTCCGCAAGGGCGGACCCAGTTAGCCACCACTGATGCCCAGGTGTAAGCTTAGTATTGCCCAGCTGGGGAGAAGGGAATGTGCAAAAGTGGTCAAGCCCAGTTGCGGGCCGCCTGAAATCCAGGCTGCGGGGGAAGGGCGGGAACCCTGGAAAGGGCAGAGACCCGCCCTTGAGCAAGGGTGCAGGAGCACAGCCTTGTCCCACCCACAGAACCGAGGCTTGTGGCCTGACTTGGGAGCCACATCCTCCCTTGGAAGTGGAGCCAAAAGCCCAGAACAGGCAGAGTCCCACTACTGAGTGTGGGCATGCAGTCCTGCCTGGCCTGTGGAGCCAAGGTTTGCACCTGTCCCACTAGTGGGCTCCTCCTGCAAGGGCGGGGCGAAAGCCCAGAATCAGGCAGAGACCCACAGCTAAGCAAAGATGCTCATGACTTCCCTCAGGGCCGAGCATAACACCACCCAGGGGGGCGGGGCGAAGGCCAAGGCCACCAAGGCTTGTACACCCGAGCACATGATCACAGCCACTCCCATGAAGGAGAGGCGGAAACTACAGCAACAGCCCTAGTGGACAGGCACCGGCAATGCCCATACCCAAATGCCCTAGGCAGCAACAGCAGAGTGGGTGGTGGGCCTACAGATAGACCACACCTAGGGAACACAGAGGCCACACCCAGTGGACTCCAGTGGCCAAAACCTTCTATTACACAGACAAAATGAGAAGGCAGAGAAATGCAACACAAATGAATCGAGAGAAATCCCCAGAAAAGGACCTGAATCAATCAGATATAACCAAATTACCAGAGTCAGAGTAAAAAATAATGATTGTTAGGATGCTCAAAGATATTAGAACAACAATAGACAGTCATTACAAACACCTAAGTAAAAAGATAGCAAATATAAAAAAGGACATTGAAATAATAAAAAAGAATCAGTCAGAAATGACAAAGACAATATCAGAAATGAAGAACACAATGGATGGAATTAAAAGCAGGATGGATGAAGCTGAGAATCGAATCAGCAAGTTTGAGGACAAGATAAATAAAGGCATGGAAGCAGAGCAGAAAAAAGAAAAGAGACTCAAAAAGTCTGAGGAAACTCTAAGAGAGCTCTGTGACAACATGAAGAGACATAACATCCACATGATAGGGGTTCCTGAAGAAGAGAAAGAACAAGGGATAGAGACTTGTCCAAACAAATCATAGCTGAAAACTTCCCTCAATTAAGGCAGGAAAACATTTCACAAGTTCAAGAAGCACAGAGAACTCCATTAAAGAGAAACCCAAAGAAATCTACACCAAGACACATCATAATTAAAATACCAAAGCTAAGTGATAAAGAGAAAATATTAAAAGCTGATAGAGAAAAAAAAGACTATCATCTACAAAGGAGCCCCCATAAAAATGACTTCTGACTTCTCAACAGAAACACTTGAGGCCAGAAGGGAATGGCAAGAAATATTCAAAGTAATGCAGAACAAGAGCCTACAACCAAGAATACTTTATCCAGCAAGGCTATCATTTAAAATTGAAGGAGAAATAAAAAGTTTTCCAGACAAAAACAAACTCAAGGAATTCACTACAACCAAACCAAAGATGCAAGAAATGCTAAGGGGCCTGTTGTAAACAGATCAAAGGAGAAAAAGAATATAGCAAAAGAAGAATACAGTTTTAAAGAATAAAATGGCAATAAACAATTATATATCAATAATAACCTTAAATGTAAATGGATTAAATGATCTGATCAAAAGACATAGGGTAGCTGCATGGATAAGAAAACAGGACCCATACATATGCTGCCTATAAGAGACACACCTTAAAACAAAAGATGCTCATAGACAGAAGATAAAAGGATTGAAAAAATATTTTATGCAAATGGAAATGAAAGAAAAGCTGGGGTAGCAATACTTATCAGACAAAATGGACTTTCAAACAAAGACTATAGTAAGAGATAAAGAAGGTCACTACATAATGATAAAGGGAGCAATCCAACAGGAAGATATAACTGTTATAAATATCTACGCACCTAATATAGGAGCACCTAAATATATAAAGCAAACTTTGATGGATTTAAAGGGCGAGATCAACAGCAATACTATAATAGTAGGGGATTTCAATACCCCACTAACATCACTAGATAGATCCTCAAAAAAAAAAATTAACAAAGAAACAGCAGACTTAAAGGACATACAGGATCAACTGGATTTAATATATATCTTCAGAACCTTTCACTCTAAAGCAGCAGAATATACATTCTTTTCAAGGGCTCATGGTACCTTCTCTAGGATAGACCACATGTTAGGGCACAAAAGCGGCCTCAACAAATTTAAGAAGATTAAAATCATATCGAGCACTTTCTCTGATCACAATGGCATGAAACTAGAAATCAACCACAACAGAAAAACTGAAAAATACTCAAACACTTGAAAACTAAACACCATGTTATTAAATAACAAATGGGTTAACAATGAGATCAAAGAAAAAATTAAAAAATTCCTAGAAAAGAACAATAACGAGCATACATCAACTCAAAACTTATGGGACACAGCAAAAGCAGTCCTGAGAAGAAAGTTCATAGCATTACAGGCATACCTCAAGAAGCTTTAAAAAAGCTCAAATAAACAACTTGACCCTACATCTAAAAGAACTAGAAAAAGAACAGCAAGTAAAGCCCAGAGCTTATAGAAGGAAGGAAATAATAAAGATCAGAGCAGAAATAAATGACATAGAGGCTAAAGAAACAATACAGAGGATCAATGAAACCAAGAGCTGTTTTTTTTGAAAAGGTAAACAAGATCGATGAACCTTTAACCAGACTCACCAAGAAAAAAGGAAAGAGGACTCAAATAAATAAAATTAGAAATGAGAGTGGAGAAATAACAACTGACACAACAGAAATACTAAATATTATAAGAAAATACTATGAAGAACTGTACGCCAAAAAACTAGACAACCTAGATGAAATAGACAAATTCCTTGAAACATATAATCCTCCAAAAATTAATCTGGAAGAATCAGAAAACCTAAACAGACAATTACAACAAATGAGATTGAAATAATTATCAAAAAACTTTCTACAATGAAAAGTTCGGGGCCTGATGGCTTCACAAGTGATTCTACCAAATATTAAAAGAACTAACTCCTATCCTTCTGAAGCTATTTCAAAAAATTCAAGAGAAAGGAAGACTTCCAAGTTCCTTTTATGAGGCGAGTATAATTCTGATTTCAAAACCAGGCAAAGACAACACAAAGAAAGAAAATTATAGGCAAATATCCCTGATGAACTTAGATGCTAAAATTCTCAACAAAAAATTAGCAAATCGGATCCAGCAATATATGAAAAAAATCATACACCATGATCAAGTGGGATTTATTCTTGGGAGGCAAGGTTGTTACAATATTCACAAATCAATCAATGTGATTCATCACATAAACAAAAGGAAGGAGAAAAACCACATGATAATTTTAATAGAGGCAGAAAAAGCATTTGATAAAATCTAGCACCCATTCATGATCAAAACTCTCAGTAAAGTGGGAATACAGGGAACATGCCTCAACATGATAAAGGCCATCTATTTCAAACGCACAGCCAACATCATACTCAATGGGCAAAAATTAAAAGCAATCCCCTTAAGATCAGGAACAAGGCAGGGGTGCCCCCTTTCACCACTCTTATTCAACATAGTTCTGGAAGTCCTAGCCACAGAAATCAGAAAAGGAAAAGAAATAAATGGCATCCAAATTGGAAAAGAAAAAGTAAAACTATCATTATTTACAGATGATATGATATTGTATATAGAAAACCCTTAAGTCTCAGTCAAAAAACTACTAGACCTGATAAATGAATTCAGCAAGGTGGCAGGATATAAAATTAATACTCAGAAATCAGAGGCATTTTTATACACTAACAATGAACTGTCAGAAAGAGAAATTAAGGAATCAATCCCCTTTACCATTGCAACCAAAAAAATTAAGTACCTAGGAATAAATTTAACCAGGGAGATTAAAGACTTGTACTCGGAAAATTATAAAACATTGATAAAAGAAATCAGGAAAGATACAAACAAGTGGAAGCATATACCGTGCTCATGGTTAGGAAGAACAAACATCATTAAAATGTCTATATTACCCAAAGCAATTTATAAATTCAATGCAATACTGACTAAAATACCAATGACTTACTTCAAAGATATAGAACACATATTCCAAAAATGTATATGAACCAAAAGAGAACACGAATAGCCTCAGCAATCTTAAAAAGGAAGAATAAAGTGGGAGGTATCACACTTCCGGATATCAAGTTATACTATAAGGGCATTGTACTCAAAACAGCCTGGTACTGGTGTAAGAACAGGCATATAGATCAATGGAACAGAAGAGAACTGAGAACTCAGAGATAAACCCACACTTTTATGGACAACTGATATTTGACAAAGGAGGTAAGAGCATACAATGGAGTAAAGACAGTCTCTTCAACAAATGGTGTTGGGAAAATTGGACAGCTACCTGCAATAAAATGAAACTAGACCACCAACTTACACCATTCACAAAAATAAACTCAAAATGGATAAAAGACTTAAATGTAAACCGTAAAACCATAAGCATCTTAGAAGAAAACATAGGCAGTAACTTCTCTGACATCTCTCGCAGCAATATATTTGTCGATTTATCTCCACGGGCAAGTGAAATAAAAGACAGGATAAACAAATGGGACTATATCAAACTAAAAAGCTTTTGCACAGCTAAAGACAACAAGAACAGAATAAAAAGACAAACTACACAATGGGAGAATATATTTGACAATACGTCTGATAAGAGGTTAATAACCAAAATTTATAAAGAACTTGTAAAACTCAATAATACAAGGAAGACAAAC